>NC_050487.2:14930000-15530000 GCF_012460135.2 Molothrus ater | reverse complement strand
CACAGCAAGCCTTACCTAAAGTTGGTGATAATTTAGTCTCCTGCTAAAAGCAGAACTTGGTAGCCTGCAGAGATCCTCTGTCTTTCCTGACAGTACTGCAGGCTTTCAGCTTCTTTAAGGAGGAAGCAATTTAAACCTTTATTTTTGCTTTGTGTTGCAGAAGGGAGACAAGAAGACAGTGCTTGTGTGTTGCTGATGTCAAGTCACCTGTTGTCATGAAACTCAAGAGAAATGTAGTCTTTTTCCTGACTGTTTATACAAAGAGTTTTGTGCACTTCGTTTCTTACAGTTTTCATACACTCAAATATCTTGCTTCCTTTAGCAATCTCTCTGCAACATCAATTTCCAGTCATCTGGCAGCTATCACTCTTCTGTGTTTTAAGATACAGGATTTGTTATAGGAGAAAGGATTATTTGCAAAGTGCTATAACCTGAGCTACCACAACCAAGACACAGCTTGGTGCAAGGCTCAGGAAAAAGTCATCCAGGGATTTGTGGTGCCTGAAGCTGTGACTTCCAGGATGGCTTGGATCTGAGAGAGGAAAAGTTAAGTGGATCAGGGTTGAGGAAGAGAATCTGGGGTTAAAGATTTTGATCCTGGACACTGTTCCTGCCCATTAATTGGTTTAATTGCTTGCTAGGCAGTACAGTGTCAAAGTCTGGATTCTACTGCCAGCTCCATGAGCTGTCACAAGGTTATGGTGGTGACAGACCCACACATGCTTCCTTCCTGAGTGGGGCCTGTGCTGTGCCTGTGTTCTGAGCTGCAGCTCCTTTTCCATTCACAGAAATCCTCTAGATGGCTTGGGGGTCAGACTGCCAGTAGCAGATGTGTGTTCTTCCAGGTGAGGCAGCATCTGACTCTTCCTGCAATCACAGCTGTTTTAGAGGAGGAGTGAAGTGCAGGGAGCCCCATCATAAATACAACCCCCCCCTACACCCAGCCTTGCTGGGTAGGACGTCAAACTCAGCACTGATTCCTTGTTCCCTCTATCAGTTTCCCACTGAGCTCAGATCCCTGCTGTTTCTCCCCAGGCTGAGCCACACACACTGCTCTGCAGAGCTAATACAATTATCTGTGTGTCAATATGCTGCCATGGTCCCATTTGGTCCCACTGGGGTCTTGTTGATATCTCACAGCTGAGCTACATGTTAGTTCTGCACAATTCCTCCTTGTTTACAGCCAGCATCAGCATCCAAAGTACCTGAGCTTGTTCCAACAGCCTTAACCTTGCCAGTTCTTGTTGTCCTGTTATCTTTTCACTTAAGTGGGACTCTTGATATGCCTGATTTCAGTACATCTCCATCAGTTGGGAAGTCCAGTCCCTTAATAATTTTATTTGATGGATAAGCTCTGTGTTGCTTGGCAATGCCTTGCTGAAGTAGGAAGCCAAGCACTGAGCTGTGCTATAGGCAAGACACTGAATACACAGAAGGAATAAAGGCAGTTTTTTTTTTGGCAGAGAGGTCTTGAAAATAAATTGTATGCAGGAAAATAATATTTGTGTAAGGTAGCTCATGATCTGAGATTCCCAGAATAACTTTTCTGCATCATTTCTGGTTTTGCTGTCTCTTTTAATAAATTTCTTCTCTTATTTTATATACAAATTTCTGAAACATCCATCTCAAACTTCTTTGTGGTACAGCAACATCCTCAAAAACATGTAGGTCAAGTTATCAGGGGAAGAGGCTATAACAATTGGAAGGAATCTGGCTGGCTCAGAGCTAACTCCTGGCTTCGGTCCTTAGGTTGAGGAATAAAATGTATTTGAGTAAGCCAGCAGGTCTGCCTCCTCTGTTACAATTGCCTTGGGGTTTGTTGTGACCACAAGTAGCTGTGGCCTTGGATTGGTGTTTTATCCAGTACGATTATGTTTGGAGTAGCTGAGGATTGTCTCATGCCACAGAAGCCAAGAATCAGCTTGCTCTCTGGTGAAATTGCAATGCAGTCATTAGAGTTGTATTAGATTAGATAGATCTATTTATCTCCAGGGAGCCAGTATGATCTCTTTGTTTCACGGACAAGTCAAGTTCAATTTATTGGGATTTTAAAGCCTAGTTTGTCATCTGACACCAGGATGTGACATGGCTGTAAAAGGAAGATCTCATTCATCAGCTTTTATGCATGTGTTTTGCAGCAGCAGCCAAATTCAAATAGCCAGCATCTAATCCCAAAACTCCTAATGCAATTATATTGGGAAAGAAAAGAAGTTTTATGTTTAGTTTGCCCTTCTACCTTTTCCACTACTGAAGCTGATACAAGAAAAATGAACTAAGAGGGAAATCTAAGGATGGGTTCTTGGTTGATATCATAATTCTCCCAGAGGCAAGGTTTTGAAGTAGGAATGATTGCAGCATTCGGTTGATATCTGATGAACTATTTTCATGATGACGTTAACTTTCGTCAAGCATCTTTGTACCAGAGAGACTGTTCTTTACCATCACACCTTTGCAGTTTCTACTACACACTTGCTCTCTTCTTTTATGTCTCAGTAATACTGTAGAAGTTGTAGTGATTAAGAGTGTACAACGAAAGTCACATCTCAAACTGGCATGGATCTGATGAAAAATAGATGAATTGTGGATGCAGCTAGGGGAAAAAAGTTAATTTTCAGGTATTGGTTATTAAAAGAATGGGCACAAGCTCTGTTCATTTGCAAATTATTGCAACTAGAAAATAAGGAATATAATGTTGCATTGCCAGTAGGTGATACTGCTGGCATATCTTAAGTGGAATACAATATATTGCTGCAAACTGGAAGGAGCTGATGAGTCCCTTGAAGGCAGGGAGGCACTGCAGAAAGACCTTGATAAATTAGAGGATAGAGCAATCACCAGCCATAGGAAGTTCAACAAGAAGTGCCAGATTCTGCACCTGGAATGAGGCAACCCTGGATGGATGGATGGATGGATAGACTGGGAATAAGAGTTTGGAGAGCAGTGCCATGGAAAGGGACCTGGGGGTCCTGGTGGGTGGCAAGCTGAACATAAGCCAGCATTCCCTGGCAGCCAGGAGGGCCAAGTGTGTCCTGGGGGTTCACCAGCCAGGCAAGGGAGGGGATTGTCCTGCTCTGCTCTGCACTGGGCTGGCCCCACGCTGAATATTGTGGACAGTTTTGGGCACCACAATGTAAGAAGGACATGAAACTATTAGAGAGTGTCCAGAGGAGGGTAATGAAGATAGTGAAGGGCCTTGAGGGGAGGCAGTGTGAGGAGCAGCTGAGGGCACTTGGTCTGTTCAGCCTGGAGGAGACTGAGGGGAGACCTCACTGCAGTCACAGCTTCCTTCCTGAGGGGAAGAGGAGGGGCAGGCACTGATCTCTTCTCTGTGCTGACCGTGACAGGACCCAAGAGAATGGCCTGAAGCTGAGTCAGGAGAGATTTAGGTTGGATATTAGGAAAAGGTTCTGCCCCCAGAGGGTGTTTGGGCACTGACCAGGCTCCCCAGGGCAGTGGTCACAGCACCAAGCCTGGCAGAGCTCAAGAAGCGTTTGGATAAGGCTCTCAGGCTCCTGGTGTGACTCTTGGGGATGGTGCTGTGCAGGGCCAGGAGCTGCACTCGATCATCCTTGTGGTCCCTTCCAGCTCAGCAGGTTTGTGATTCCATGAAACCCTTCTGACTGCAGATGAAGTCACAGCTGTCAGTCTGGGTTTTTGAGTCACAAAATAGTTGATTTTGATCCCTCAAGGGATCTCTGCATTTCATCTGGGCCAACTACTTCCTCATACCTGGGTGCACTTGGAACTTAAGTCAGGTCTTCTGGAGGATCCCTTGGAAGTTTGATTGAAGCTGTTAAAGCCAGAATGAAATATTACCAGACTATATTCTTTGAGGAATAATTCATCAGTGCTATAACTAGGTTTCTTTTTCCTTTAATTCCTCTGATTACATTAGTGATGTCCCATAGCATGAGATAGGTAAATGCTCTCAGTCCTGTTTAACTGAAGTGTCGATTTAATTTACTCATTTATTTATTTTACTTTGAGGGAATTGGGATGAAGATACAAAACCTTGCCTTATCCAGGCAATCAAAATAAACTATCAATCTGAGAGGCAGATTTGAAGTTGCTGAAGCTGATACCTGCTGTGAAAGACTACATTAAAGCATTAGGAAATGTGCATAAACCATGTAAAATGGGTACAAGCAAAGAAACCTGATCTTGAGGAGGTATTTGCCACAAGAACTTGGAGTCCACCTGTTGAGTTTGCCTAGGGTCAGAAGGGCAGTCACTGGAGGGTGATGGTGTTTTCCATTCCTCTTCATCACCTCTCAAAGTCTCGTGGTGGCTCAGTTGACACTTAGAGCTTCGCTGCTCACTGGTGGTAGAGGTCACCATGCACCATGCACAGGATTCCCAGTGCTCAGAGTTGTTCCTGAAACTTTATGATGAAGGTCAGGACTCAATTTGCTGCTGGGGGGTTTGAGGGATGAGCGTTATTCAGCTGGTTAATATTGCAGGAGTTAAGTTCAGTTAGAGATGTTGTGCAGATCAGCAATGATTAAGGGAGTTCCCAAGGACTCCCAATTCCCCAAATCTCATAAATTGCCATATGATGTAAAATTGATGAGAATAAGTAGTACCATATGGGAAAAGCATCCCAGGAGAGCTTGTGCTGAATTTAAGTACCTATGGCACTTCCTATGTTTGGTTAAAGACCTCTATAAGACCTGAATTTTGATATTATACCCTCTTCTGAAAGCCACAAGAAGTACAAGAGCATGGCTAGAGATCATGTGCCATAAATGAAGAAATAAATTTATTTAACCTTCAGAGGGGAACAGTGCCAAGAAAAACAAGCAGCTTTGGGAGTTTGTAAAGAGCAAATCTCTTTGGTCAGCCTCATTCACTGCATTTGACTAATTAGAAGACTGGAGGTGAAAAGGACAAAGCAAAGGACTGTATTTTAGCAGGGCATTTGAGGTTTGTGATTTGGGGAATTTCAGACAGAAAAATGAAGACAAATCAGCTTAGAGGAGAGACATCCAGGTATGCAGGTTGCACAACAGGAAGGGACAATGGGTGGCCATGGTTTTTGCATTGTGAAGGATGTCCCCTTAATTTACTTCTAGAGCTGTTCTTTAAAATTCATTTGGAAGGTGATGTAAAGTCAAAACTTTTCTGTTGGAGTTCTTTTTCTTGGATGGAAGAGAAGAAAGAGTGGGGAGGATGCAGTTTGCCTTTCTACACTTAGAGACAAACTTGAGTTATCATGGGAAGGTGATGCTTGTATTATGTATCAGAGAAAAGCCCCAACACAACTTTCAGTCGCATCTACTGGCAACAAACAAGGTCCTAATTCCCTGTATCTGGTCAATCTCTTGGCCTTAGGAGAAATGGTTCACTGTGCATGGGTGATACTAAGACAGAACATCATAGACCTACATCAAGCCAGTGAATTTAGGAAGGCGTGGGATGGAAGACAGAGCAGACAGTCTGTAAGCACAGACGGTTGTTGCTCATTTTCTGTTAAATTATGTTGCTACCCGCTACGAAGCATTAGCTTAATTAACTCAGGGATAAAATCTTCTGTCTTGGTGAAGTCCATCAACATCCAAAGAGTATTTGGTCCATGTTACAAATATGAAAATGAAAAGGAGATTTATTTGGGTACAGCCTAATCACAGAAAAGCCAGCCTGTCTCAGAGATGAATGTACGTACAATTTCAAAAGTAGACAAATTGGTACTCTACCCTTCCATTGCTTATCACATGTAAGGAGAAATTGACTTGAAACCCTCAGTTTTTTACCTTCGCTTCTCAAAGGTGAATGACATCCTGTAATTAAAAGCAAAAACAAGCTCTTATGCCCACACATTTGAAAAAAGAAAAAGGCAGTGAAAAAACCTTGTCAGGCTGTTATTACTGCATGGTATTATCTGCTATTGATATTCCCGATCTGACATTTTTAGATAATGTGGTCTCAGCTTGGGATTCATGGATTCCAGTTCTTCTGCTGTGGTGTATTCTTTCATGGTTAGAATTTTCTGAACTTACAGCATTAAGATCCTCCTAATGATAGAACCAGAGCCCACTGTTTGCCTTATTTATGCAGTGTGATTTCACTCTTCGCTCTTAATGCTATTTATCATGGTTAGTCTGGTCTTATCCTCTGCCTCCAAAAGTAGGTGATGACTAATGCTTCCAAGGAAGGAAGGATAACAGAACCTCAGGCGTCCACAGCTGATTTCAGTCAGGTTTTTGTTTTTGATATTATTCATCATTTTACCTCTTCTATTTTAAGTTACTATTCTTAAAAATGGTCTTGCGCCATCAGCCACCATTTCAGAAAAGGTAGCTGGAAAATTGAAGAGAGTTTAGAGTAAACATACATGAAAGAATCAAGAGAAATCTGCCCTTTACAGGGAGTTTAATTGATACTTAATTTAAATGTTTTGGTTTGATTTAAGCAATGATCTGGCTGCGTTCTGAAAGATCTACATAAGGCAGAGAGGCAAGTCTGTATTGCAGATGACAGGAGCATTACAAAATGCAATGGTTGAAAGTGGATCTAGCTAAATTTTAAGCCAGACATAAAGGAGAAGCTGTGATTATGGTGCTTAATTTTTTTATCCAAACAATGTACCTAATGCTGTGTTGGGTTCTCCAACACTTGCATTGTTTCAGTTGAGGCTACATATGCTTTATAACAAATAATCTTTAGCTCAGCAGAAGCTTTGCAGAGCGATAGTTTGGGATGGTTCAGGGTTAGTCAAGATGATCAATGAGAGGCTTTCAAATCAGTGACACAGAGAAGATCTAAGGGGTTTTTTGGGGGGGATGAGGCAGTGAATTTGGGAAGGGGGTGTTGCCAGAGTGGTCAGTGAGGAAGGAGTCACAGGAAAAGCTTGTATCAGTCAGATCAGGAATGGAGCTGTGAGCTGTGGGTGACCAAGGATGGCTGTGGGAGGGTGGCAGGCAGACAAGCAGAAGGGTTCAGCCAAGGCAGAGGTGTGACAGTGACAGAGGAGCAAGAGGTGTCTGTCCCTCTGGGAGGATTCCCAGGGACAGGGGCTCTGCTGAGAAAGTTTTTCCAGCCTTCCTGAGTTAACTGTTTTCTGGCTGGATCTACCGAGGTTTGCCAGGAAGGGGCTCAATGAATGCAAACAGTGCCTGGCAAATTTCTCGCTTGGAGCAGAAGTGTGGGGGCAGCTGTAGATTTAATCTGTAGGTTAACATTGCAGTGAAAAATAACTTTTAATGGAAGAAGATAGCTCAAAAGTGAAATGTGTGTTTGCTGGCTGTGTTGCTGGCTAGCCAGAAAAGCTCTGCTGTTACCTATTGGGTGTTCCTGTCCAAGCACAGGCACCACAGTGACACTCAGGCAGTGACATGGGTAAGAGTATAGAGTAAGGGAATTAGAGTTAAGGCCCAGGTTTTCCTGTGCTATTTTTGTTACTTGGGCACATCACAAATGTTCTGCTCCAGAGAAGCTCCTGATGGAAAACCAGGCAGTATTGCAGGGAGTGGAGAGAGAGCACTGGTGACTCTGAATTAGCCATGGTGCTCCACCATGGAGAAGTCTGCTGAAAGGTGGGCTGTGCTTGTCTGCAAGCCACTGTCCCTTGTACTTTTTCCTTGCTTTTGGCCTTTTACCAGCCAAAATGGAGGGAAAATGAGGCAAGCTCAGAAGTTTAGCTTCAGCTTTTAAAAAGAAATTAATTCATTTTCTTTTTCTGTGATCTTGCAGAGTAGTTAGGCTAAATTTAATTGAGTCTGGGGAGCTGAGGCTGGAACAGATGAGGAAAAGGGAACTTGCTGAAAACACTGTCAGGGCACAGATAGCAAAAACGAGTGGCAGTAAATGCATAACAGAAAATGAGATGGGGAGAAAGAGGAAGAGAAAAGGCTAATGGGGAAACAATTAGAAAATACCACCATGGCCAAAACAAAGGCGTTAGAGGTTAGCTGAGAGGGAGCTGTGTGCCAGCTTACAGTCAGCAGCTGAGTTACAGCACTGTGATCTCCCTGCTCCCAAGCTGTCCATAGGAGCAGTCTGCTTTCTAAGCTTGTTTGTTGAAATTCTCTCATTGTCTTCAGCTGTGCTCAGTGCTGTGCAACCTGGCTACTGGAGCAGATATTCTTGGTTTGTGCATCACACAACCCATCCCTGTCATCAGCCCAGCAGACCATGAGGGTTCAGTGGGACCAAGGCATGCTGCCTGGGGGTGGTTAAGGAACATTCCAGAACAGGAATGGTGATAATCTAGTCAGTAATGGGATTTTTTTCTTTAGCTTTGAGTCAACATGGAGTTAATGTCCAGGGTCTTAGGGTGCTTCATTGTAGCAGGGGGCTCTTTCATATTAGATGTCAAGCCATAGGCTGAAAACCTGTCAGAATTAAACTCCAGGATGCTTTTAGCAATGGGTAAGCTACAGTCATCTTTGGATGTAATAACTCTGCAGAGTGCAGGCTTGTTCTGTTTAGCTCTTAAGGCTGACTGCCCTCATTGCTTTCTGCTCTTAAGACCTAGATAGTTGTCTGAGTTTTATTGCTGCTTCTATGGTTT
Source organism: Molothrus ater (assembly GCF_012460135.2). Classification (NCBI taxonomy): domain Eukaryota; kingdom Metazoa; phylum Chordata; class Aves; order Passeriformes; family Icteridae; genus Molothrus; species Molothrus ater. The sequence continues at coordinate 15,521,491 of NC_050487.2, read as the reverse complement.
TGAAGGATGTAGGAGGAGGAGTCAGCAGTGTAGGTGAATCTTACTGCTGGAGTGGCAGTCATTTTCCAGGTCCATAGGGGCTGCTGTTGGTGCTGGGAAGTGCCAGGCAGTGGGACCATGGTTCGTGTGCCCTCAGTCCCCACCCGCTGGGACTGGTTTCCTCTCCTGCTGTGTGGGGAGGACCTGCCTTTCACTTCTTGCTTTCAGAATGATGCTCTGCACTCTTACTGTGGATTGGACAGCAGGCCTGTGAGGGAGAAAAGTCGTGTCCTTGCAGCTCAGCCTTGGATCCATCTCCGGGCTGCTCCTGCTGTGCTCCTGTCTGCCTCATTTCTAGGCAGCTCCAGTGCCTTCATTTCACTGGTATTGGATGCCTAGTGCAGCAAGTTCACTTACTGGTGGTAGGAATTGAGAAACCACTGTCTGCACATCGAGCAGTCAGACTGCATGGCCAGGAAGAGACAGAAGTGTTGGGAATGATGCTTGGCCCTTGTCAGTTCCTCTCTCACGCAAGGAGTGATGCAGGTGGAAGATGATCAAAAATTGTCACCTCCTAGTGTTGGGTCAGACATTGGGGCTTAAAGTAGAAATTACTCCTCAGGCAGGAAACTGTTTTTTGAAGTAAATTTTCTGGTTCAAATAAGCACACTTGTGTATCCATCAGTTTTAACAGTCATTGCTCTTAGCTGGAGGTGCTCACCTTGCACTACCATGTGGAGATCTTGATCCTATCTCTGGCCTTGATCCTTTTCCATGATGAAATTAAATCTTTGCTGATGAGGTCACGGGTGCCTGCTGGTTTTGGTAGCCTCAGGGGGTTCTGACACCAAAGCAGTGCATGGGCAGGAGCAACAGGGTGCTCAAGAGCTGCAAAATCAGCATTGACTTTTGTCTGTGTGGGATCTTCATTTCTCCATCAAATCTCAAATCTAGCTCCACTGGACCATCTGATGGTACAGTAGGACTGTCATGGCTACCCTGTGAGTGTGGTTTGTGTGTGGTGAAAAACACTTGTTCATTGGAATTAACAGGATTTTTATGGGCAACATTTTCAGCAGCATCCGAACCCAGTTCTCAAAAGTGATGTAGGCTTTTAAGAGGCCAAAGCCAAGATTTTCATAAATAAGTAATGATTTGGGCTGCCTCTGCTTTTTGTTACACAAGTCTAAAAGGAGCCTGGTTGTCAGGGGTTGTGAGATTCTGGCATTTATTCAAAATTGACATGCTTTTAAAATGTCTTAAGCTGGGCATTCAGAAATGGAGGCATCAAGAATGATTAGCTACTTTTGAAATCTGTTTTCTTAAAAGTCTGAATGAAAATCACTAGGGCATGGGGTCCTAAATGACATGTGAAAAAGTGCTAAAAGTGTATTTTGGAAGTGTGTGTGCCTGTCTGTGACTAGACTTGTCCCCAGAGCACCTGCACTGTTGTACATTAATGTACTCAAAAAGGCCTAACAGGGAAAGGCAAATACATCACTACTGTGCTGAATGCAGGGTGGGATTGATGGGCTGCTTCAGGGTATCAGCCTGTCTCTGCTCTGGTTTGAAGAGGAAAATAGCAATGATTATTGTAGGTACCAACAATAGCCTGATCAGTAATTCTGACCTGCTGGGGAGAGAAAGGCAAATTTGCATCTGAAGTCCTATGTATTAGGAACAGCATATTTAAAGTTAAGCATGCACCAGTTAAACATATTTTGAAGGGTTTTGTAGGATTGATTTCATAAACCAGAAAAATAGTGGAATTGCAGCTGTTCCTTCCCCAGCTCAAACTCCTAATGTATATGTGACTCTCTTTATGTCTCCTCAGACCTGAAGCATGTCCCACCCATCCTGGCTGCCTCCCAAGAGTACCAACGAGCCTGTTGGCCACGTTACTGCAAGGATGGAGACCACACACACCTTTGGCACTCCCAGCATCTCCGTGTCCACCCAGCAGACCCCAAAGAAGTTTGCGCCTGTGGTCGCCCCCAAACCAAAGTACAACCCATACAAGCAACCAGGAGGTGATGGTGAGTATTTATTTTCTAGGAAGGAACCACAACTGCCTCATTCAGAGGAACTGACTGCTAACACAGGCTGTTCTTGATTTGCTCTTTGTTGGTGAGGTTGTGAGAGCCTCCCTTTTTCAGGTCATTCAAATCAAGAAGGATGTGAAGGTATCTCTTCCCCTTGCTCTGGCTAGCTACCCTCCTGAGAAGTGCAGGGCTGGGGGAGGGCATGAGGACACAGATCTTTCTCAGTTCTAGTTGAAAGCAGATGTCCTGTGTCCAGGACTGGTACTTTTCAAGGGGTTTTGCTTGTTTGGTCCCTGCTGGCACATGATGATTCAAGGAGCTTAGGCTCAAGCAATCCTTTTCAGTATTGGTTCTTTGACCCCACCACAGTGGGAATGCTTTACAAACAAGGGGTTGATCTGTGGAATATAAGTATGATTGGGAGTGGTAGGGCATAAATTTGACCAGTGAGTCTGGAAGTGTTTTCTCTCCAGTCTGCTGGATGGATTGTTTTAGTTCAGTTTAGTTCTTTCCCTCTACTATGGAACACTCTTGAATATGAAATAATTGGGAAGGTATTTAGATGACCATTGCAATGGCCTCTGGAGCTCTTATGTCAGCAAAACAAATGGCCTGCCAGTCACTGTGTGTCAGCCTTCCTCTACTTCTTGCTGTGAAAGCCCTCCTCTCCAGATGAAGTTGAGCAGCAAGGGTGGGATTTGGGATCCTGGCTTGTGGACACATGGAGGGGAATGAGTTTCCAGGAGCAGGACAGCATGACTGGGAGCAACCCTGGAAGTTGCAACTGGAAACCTGCAAATTGGAGCACCTGGGATGCCCCTGGCTGACAATGGAGAGTTTGTGATGGAACTGCAGCAGAAACAAGTGAAGGCCAAGAATTTTAGGAGAGAGTGGTAGCTATTTTGGTAGAGCATGACATTTTCTATTCCTGGTGATTTACTGCAGGTAGAAATGGGGGGAAGTTCTTCCCCTCCTTCTCTCCAACCTTTCTCCAAAGAAAAGCTCAGCTGTATTCAAGCAAATGGCTAAATCAGCTTTTGTATTTGGTTTGGGATGCTCTACATTGTTCCTTCACTGCTTTTCCCTCTTTATGTTGAGTACAATAAGATAAATATCACCTGTGTATTTTTTCCTCTTTCTGCTCTATCTTTTGGAAGTGTATACATTTTCAGGAACACTACAGAGTAACGGAAAAGAGAAAGAAAAACAAAGCAGCATATTAAATCTTACATTTGAGTGATTTTCTAAAGTTAAGGGCATTTTATAGGAAAGTTGGAAAAGCCTGATGAGTGTTTTGGGTATTTTTTGTCTGCCGCTCTAACTTCGGAGAATTCAGAACAAAAAAAGAAAATGTGTTGGAGAGGGAGAAGCGAAGTCATATGCACCTGTTCTGCTGCCTTCCCTAACAAAACTTAGTGAGAAATAGGAAGAGAAAGACATTTGGAATTTAAAAAGTAAAAAATAATCCATTTCTGAAATGCAAAGAAAATGTCATCCTCGAGTCAAGTGGAAATTCTTATTTTTCTAATTCTCTTGCAATTAAAAATAATAATGGAATATGGCCCCTTTTTTCCTAGGAAATCTGTTCTTGATCAGTCAGGATTTTTTGTGTGAAAAAGATCAGTATTTCTTAATTGTCAGTGTTTTAGTGATTGTAGGTCTAATGGTATGTGACTGAGGAACTTTATCACCTTCTAAAAAAATCCTGTGTTTCTTGCCATTTGTGGAAGGAAGTTTTCCCAAGGAGCAGAACAGGCACTGCAGGCTGAGAAGGAGAGACAAGGCACTCAAACATTTCTCATTGTTCCTGGTCCTGCAAGCAGTCAGGCATTGCTGGGTCTGCTGGAAACCAGGAGATGTTTGGGAGCTCCCAGAGGAGTTTGTCAGTGCCAGTCCCTTGCCTTGTCTGACACTGGGCTTTTAGAGATCCCATCATTATATGACAGGCCTGGAAGAGCTAAGGGTTGGCCAAGACCTGGTCAGAGGTAGGCTTAGTGATGTGACAACATGCCTGCAGCTTTAGCTAATCCTCTTCCAGAAGGTGACACACTGCTGGTTGCTGTCAGCAGCCTGTGCAAAGCCATTACCATCCATATATAACCCTGAGAACATGAGGCTTCTGGGATCTGCCAGGCAAGGGCTGGGGTGAGAAATAGCCCAGTGTGCTTCAGTCACTACCTATGGCTCCCTTCTCTCTTCCAGGCTCCCTGATTGTTTTTTCAATGACCTCCCTGATTTCTGCAGCAATAATTCAGCCTGGGAGATGGCTCCAGGCCCCACTGGTTCCCTGCTTACAGGGGCACTGCCATTTTGCCCCAGTTTGTCCTCTGTTGGACACAGGTCTTTCCCACCTGGTTAACTGTGAGTCTGTAGGTAGGGGAGTGGCAGCATCCCCTCAAACCCCGGTGTGTTTTCATCCCTCCTACCCTGGCAAAGCTGCTTAACTGGAGGCACATGGGCTTCCCATGGATCCTTCTGCTGGAGATGAGTGGGAGCAACAGCACTGCTCTGGGGAAGGGTTGTCCTGCTGCTATCATTGGTCAAGAAGTGGCTGTGCTCACCACAGCCTTGGCTGCCCCAGCAGTGTCACTGGAATTGGCTCCCTGCAGCCTTTGTAGTTCTGGAATCTCTCTGGGAGACTGGCAAATTCTGTTCCTGGTAATTTCCTCAGCTCATTGCTGTTAATGTTTAGGAATGTGCATCCTCTGGCCTTGTGGTTCTTATTATTGTTTTGTAGGTGTGTTGCTTGTACGTAGAGGGTCTGTCAAGCTGATCACATTTGTGGTTTTATTTCTTGATCGTATTGAAGGCAGAGGGGAAAGACACTGGAGTGAAAGACTGTGCAGCAGGTGCTGTGTGTATCCCCCTCTCCCTCCCATCTCCTACCAAAGCATTTCCTTAGTCTCACCTTGACTTCAATTTTATTTTTTATTTCCTGATACCTACACAAAACTCAGCCAGAAGGTGCTGATTAAAAGCTGCTTAATGGAACTTTAACAGAAGGTTAGAAATGGTTACATGACTGAAACAAAGTGAACTGGCAGCAGCAAACAGTTTATAAACAGGAACATTTTACTGTGATTTGAAGCACTCAAGGCATGTGTTCAGACCACTGAAGTAGCAATTTTCCTGGCGCTGCCAGCCCCCGTCCGTGCTGTTTGCCATGCTGAGTTGCTGCAGCTTGTTTCACACCAGATTTATCCACTCATCAAAGCAGAGACCATGTCTTGCTCTTGCAGGGATCTGCCTGGGGGCCCCTGGGTATGACTGCAGTTGTGGCAGAAGTAATGATCATAATGGTAATCATCATCAATAAGACCCAAGCCCTGCTTAGCATTCTGCACAGATCTCTGCCATGCAGGCAGCCCAAGAGGCAAGCACAGCCTGTTTGTACAGGTCCTTCCAACACCTGCTGTGGTCTGGGCTGTGTTTCTGGAGGATTTAGTGCTGCCCCTCCCCAGTGTGATGCTTTGCAGGGGATTGACCTTGCCTGATCCTGGAAGGTGTGAGCAGCACAGTTCCTGGGAAGTGCTGGTGCTCATCATCTTACAGAACTCTCTGTATTTACCCCACAGAGAGAGGAGAGGAGAGCTGTTCAAGCTTGGAGAAGATGTTTATCTACAAGGTGAACAATTGTGACTTGGCAGGAAGTGTAGCTGCTGAGGAATTAGGCTGGAAATCAAAATTAAATGTCCAGACGTCTGAGCAGTAGCTCTAAGAGTTTAACTGGGATCAGGGGTACTCTTTGGATGGAGCTAGATGTGTCTGAAGTTTGACAGCATCTTCTCTTCATGCTGGGAGAAGATGAGTCCTGAGATGGATGAGGCATCAACCAGCCATGGGTCCTGACAATCTGCTTCTTATATATTTGACTTCTTTCTCCATGCTCATGTCTTTGGTATTGCCTGCCCCCTCCCTCTTTTCCTCAGCAGATGCTGTTCAGCAGTGTGCACAATGGTTTTGTCCTACACCAAAAATCTCTTAAAGAAACTAAGATTTTTCTTCTGAGGAGTTCGTATTAATTTTGTTTCATTTAAAAGCAGTGGATGCCCCATCATTTAAAGTGCTCAGGGTCAGGTTGGACAGGGCTTTGAGCAACCTGGTTTAGTGAAAGATATTCCTTTCACTGAGGAATGGCAGGGGCTTTGGATTGTATTATTTTTCAAGGTCTTTCCAATCCAAACCTTTCTGTGGTTGCCCTTCCTCCTTTTCCTGCCGCTTACTTTTCTCTTGCTCTCTGGCTTTTAGACTTATATTGGTATTTCAGCATCTTCAACAGAGCTGGAGCCTTAGGGAAACACTGCCACACAGCTGTTCCCATCTATGCTGGGCTCAGGACGATAGAAAGGATTTATAGCTTGCAGATGAAGCAAATTCCATCTTTGCCTTAGTTCCAGAAAATGGGGCCTCACCCTGCAGGGCAGACTAAGGAGGCATCTGGTGTGGGGTGAGATTGGTGATAGCTGATCTGCTGGCTTAGTGCCTGCTACTGCGGGGCTGGTGCTGCTGGGGTGGCACTGGGGCTTGTATGCCAGAACTGGGAACTGGGGGCTTCAGAAATGTGTAAAATCTGTTGTCAGTCAGAGGTACTCAGAAGAGCCTGAATCAGGGCCACTGGATGGCTTGGGAGCAGTGAGTGACAAACTTTGCAGTGTGAGTCGCCTTTTGGTTTGGATCCTTTTGGTTTGAATATTATTTTGGTAACCACAAAAGTTCTTTCCCCCCTTGGTTCCAAATAAAGCCCTGCAAGTCCAGCAGAAACACGCCTGTGCTGAAACAGGTGGAGCACAGTGGTGAGCTGGGGAGGCTCAGCTGGATTGCAGGGCTGGGCTTTCCAGACCAGCATTCATGAGCACTGGGGCAGCTCCCTGGGGATTGAATTTACCTCCTCTGCCACTGTGTGCAGTCACTTGAAGGATGATTTCATGGTGGTAGGGAAGAAATGGAGTCCATCCTTGCCTACCAGATCATTGAATGGCTCCCAGGAGGTCTCCTGCTCCTGCAAAGATGTTTCTTTCCACTCCCTAAAAGCCAAATCTGTCCTATTCTTGCAGTGTCTGCTGTTTGTATGAACAGGACCATGTGTTTTTCTCAAGCTGCCTGAGACAGGCTGAGATGCTGCCGTGCCAGCCCTGGTTAGAAAGGGATGTGCAGCAACATCCCTCCCAGGGCAGTCACTCTGTGGGGCTGCCCAGGGCTTGGAGGTGCTTCTCTGTCACACTCTGGGGCTCTCAGGACATGCTTTACAAAATTAGCCACGTTAGTTTATGCTGTTGGGTACTTCTAAATTCAGTATTTATTAGTGCTGATGTCTTTCCTTCTAACTGCCATCCTTGGTGAATTTAGTATCTACAGAAACACTTAATATGGATTTAATAATGGGAACTAAATGAAGGGATGAGCCTCAAAGCAATCTCCTCCTTTCTCCTTCCTTTCCTTGGGCACCTTTCAGATATGGTGAGCAACAGGTCTTATGTGAAGGTCTTTGAGGTTTTAATTGCCTCTTTAAAAAACCATCTCCTTCCATTTACCTTGGTTGGAGGAGGGGGCAAATGACTCATGAGACAAAGCAAATGAGCAGGACGAGCTCCAGGGCAAGGCTGTGCCATGGACACCAGTGTGTGTTCTTGAACCCAGCTGATCCAGGTTTCCCAGAGCTTGACTCTCTGTGCCCTCCTCTTCTTCATGGGTGTGGAGGCTTTTGAGCACTGGTGAGTTATGTTCTGCTATGTCTGTAGGGGACTGGGGGCATGAACTCTCAGGCTGTTTGTTGTTTTGCTGTTTTGTTTAGGTTTTTTTTTTTTCCAGGCAGATATACCTAGTGGGTTTTGTTTACAGCAGCTGCTATCTGTAGCTCTGTCTTAATTTTTGAAGCTTGGGCATGGATTTATTGGACTAGACACCCTGTGTTATAGCTGTGCTGTTCCCTGCTCTGCAGTCTTTGACAGTTCATAGAAGCCAACAAGGTCCAGAGTCTGTTCATTATTTGTATTGAGAGCCCTGAAAGAGTAAATTCAGGCTGACCTGAAAGATTCTGTGGTTTTTTCGTTTTTTTTGATTTTTTTCCCCGCTTGCCTGTGCTGGTTCTGTTCCACAGCAGGAGGAATTCTCACTTGTGGAAGAGCTGTGTTGGCTGAGAGGCAGAGGGGTGTTGTACCTGCTCGTTGAAGTATCTCAGGAGCTTCTGCAGTGCTCTGCTGGTTGTTGGAGGAAGGCTGGGGTGCAGGCACAGTGAGCTGTCTCATCCATGCTCCTGTGGTGGTTTTGTGTGTGCATTGTTCAACACTAACATCAGATAATGCAGTTATCCAGAACTGGACAGCTAGCAGGAGCTGACTGCCTTGCATATGTCAGGAGATATGCCTGTGGACCATTGCTAGTGCCCAGAGGAGGCATGGGGACACGTTGTTACTCTGAATTGAGTCCTGGGAGTACCAGAGTATTTGCAGTGGGATCTGCTGGTCCCTCTCTTGCTCCTCATCTCTTCCACTAGCTGAAAAAAAATCATTGATGCTTCACGGGGAAGGAAGTGTCTCAGTGGTGGGGCAAAAAGATAGGCTGAGAAGTGTTCTAACACTTTTCTGGTGCCATCCCTCACAGCACTGAGCTAATGGAGTTGAAAAATGTGGTGTGAATAAAGAGGTGACCTTGCTGTTGTAAGTCATCCTGACTGGGCCTGACCACAGCTCCCATGTTAGTGCTTGTTTCTTAGAAAAAGCTTTTTTAAAGTACATATTATAAACTTTTAAAGTCTTTCTTAATCCTTCCCTCATTTTTCTATGTGTTTCTTGTGCTGAATGAGATGCAGCAGATGAAGCAATACTTTATTCATTAGTGTTAGAACTGCATCATCCACAGGCTCTTACAAAACACAGCTGGTGAAAATGATCTTGAAACTCCAGGCCTCTTTGTGGTGGGCTTGCTACCTTCACACAAGAGCATTTAAAGCACAAGCAAAGCCTCTGAATGCTGCAGAATGAGTGGGAAGGTGGGGGTCCCTAGCTGTGAAGCAGTTTGGGGCACCCTTTTGGAAGTGTCCATTGATTCCTCTCGAAGCACATCCTCTCTCCTGTTGGTTAAGAACCGAGTGAAACCAGTTGGAAATGAGTGGTGGTTCTCATTTGTGTAAAACTGGATTTAAACTGCCCCAAGCAGGCTGGGCCATGTTGAAGAGGAATGAGACCAAGCTGGTGCCTTTGTGCCTGGCCAGCGTTGCTCCACTCAATAACTTCTGAGTTACAGGCATAGGGATTTTTGCCCAGTTGTCCCCAGCAGAGTGTCCAGTGTCAGGACCTGTGGGTCTCACCAGTGGGAATAAACTGGCTCTGTGTGGGGCCTTCTCTCTTGTTAGCATTCATCCCAAAAGTTGTTTTGTTGGATAACAGTGTCTGCATCTGCTTTTTTTTTTTTTGCCAGAAACAAATCCATAGAACTATGTCTTGGCTTTGCTCTCAGGATGAGCATTTTCTTTTTGAAATACCACCTCAGGGAAAGGCCTGGGAAGAATGCAGCATAAAACAAGTGCATAAAAACTGTTATTGAACTAGTATACTTATCTGTAGTTCACAAAATGTCAAGTCAAGCCACCAGATTTTATTAAGTATTCTGACCATGTTTTGTTAGAATTACAAATATTAAATTTTCACAGGCTCTGGAACACATTGCCTCTTATTTGGGAACTACTTGAAGTAGTGCCTAGCCTTGGGTTTCATTCTGGTGAGTGAGCTTATATTTTCTCAGTTATTTGGTATCATAAAGCAAACATTGCACTTCTCAGCAGGTAGATTCTTAATTTTTTTTCTGCCCTGACTATTTTTTCTCATTTTCTTTTCTCCTGTCTGTCTATTCTTCCAAGAGACTATATTTAATTTTTCCACTTCATTATTTCAGACATCAAATAGTGATTCATCTTAGCAGTGGCCTGCTCTGTGAACCACAATAGTTTGGGTAGAATAAAGAAAGCGGGCAAAAAAAGGGAAGGGAAAAAGAGAAAGAGAAGACATTTCTGACACACTGAAATGGAAGGGAAGTATCATTTAATAACCTGAATTGCAAACGTCTGTCATCAACCATATCAAACCTTCTGTTAAACAGATAATGTTTGTCCTGTATGTAGTTTTACAGGGCTGTGGTGCCCAGTCCAAGTAAGGGAGCAATGCTAATGCAGAAATAGCTTGAATTCAAGCAGGCAGCACTTGTCCCTTTTATTTTGATCTGAAATGTTAACATCCTCCAGATGCTTGTCTGTTAAATAATAACAATTGTTATATGATAGTTAACAGTCTAGTAATTCTTTTTTTTTTTTTTTGCCTCTTTTTTTTTTTGCCATTCTTCACACAGTGCTGCTCTTCTACTCACTGGAAACTAACTATTGCAGTAAAGGATTATATGTATGCTTTCCCTTTTCTCTGCCTAAAGCTTTTTTATTTTGCCAGGCTGAGTCCTGCTAAATCAGACCAGCCAGTAAATGTCTATTGGATTATATTACAGGTTGGTGTAATAAAAGGTTGGAAGAATGAATGAGCAACTCTTGAAGCCACAGAGGCTGTACTTGTGGCCAAAGAGCAGGCATTTCTAGCAGTGAATCCTACACAATTACAATTTGGACTAAATATACCAGGCCTGAAGTGTTTGTTGCTAAGCAAAGTATGTTTAGATGGACTTGGCACAGGACTTGAGGGTCTGTGAGCAGGACTGAGAATCCTATGGCTCTGCTTTGCCTGGAGAGGGAGATTTTGCAGAGGATGAGCGGGGATCTGCTCTAGATCCTAATAAGTAGAAAGTTTCCTTTTATCTGAAAATTCCCCTTCTGACTTCTTCTTTAACCAACACTCACACTGCAAAGTCACAGCTGTGGAAGAAAGTGCAGGAATGCTCCAGGGGCTCAACTGGGGATTTACCCAAACTATTTGAGGAGCTGAAGTGCAAAAGACTCACATGTCTCTTCCAAGTCTTAATTCCTGTGATGACATTGACTAAGGAAAGGTTTTGGTTTCATCTAGATATGACCCCAATCATAAAGCCAAGCCTGCTGTTAAGGGCTGGTGGGTAGAAATTGCACTCTCATGACAGCTGGCATTTGTTGTGCCAAGCATTGAATTTATGGGAAATGACATGGAGATGAGGAAGGAACCTGTGCTCTGGGTCATCTCTGTTACAAAGCCCACTTGAGAAGTTTTATCAACTGGTGTTTCTTAATACTCTGCACTGTCTGTGGTGTGAGGGTGTGCCCAGGGGTCCTGCCACAGGAATTGTCCTGAGTGAGTTGGTGGGAGGAGAGGAGGCCCTCAAGAGTATGAAAATGGTACCAAAACAGTGTGGGCAAGCACAGTCTTTTGAAAGAAGGTTTAATAGAAGAAAGTATAGAAGTTTGAAATTTATGTTATAAAAAGTGAGCGTTATGAGGGTTGAATTCTTACTAAGTGGAGACTAGTAGTCTCTGAGGTTGGTGGCCCCATTCTTAGAAAACCAATTCTTTTGTTCTCAACAAAATCAACTTTCCTCAACTTTTTGCCCCATGTACCCCTCAGTACAAGCTCTCAATTTGTGCTCCAAATTTCCTATCTCCTCCACTGGCTCCATCCCCTGTTCTTTTTTGCAGAGGACACAGTGCCAGTCTGTGGCTGCTTCTGCGTGAGCTGGGAGCCTCTTGGGCATCCTCTGGGAGCTTCCTTGGGACTGCTGGACACCTACAGCTGGATCTATTTCCAGCTGCTTTCCTTATCCAGAAAAATCCATCTCAGCTCTTTGCAGAGAGACACCAAGAGAGGTGTCAGCTCACCTCTTAGCCCCTCAAGTGTTACAATCAGCTTTACAACATGCTGTCAGACCCTTCAAGGGAATGTTCTGACCCAAACTATGCTGTGTATTTGCAAAGTTTATTTTTCAAGACGGTAAAAAGGAGTAATCATTTTTCCTAGGCCACTTCTTAGGAAGGGTAAGAAAAGGAAAGTTTCTCAGTGAGGATGCAGTAACACCATTCTGGCTGTCAGACAGTGAAGCACAGGAGGTAAAAGTCAATTCTTCTCCCTTCCCAGTCCTGTGATTTAAAATGTTTGAACGTGCACTTCAGAAGCTGGGGAAGTAAAAGCCCCCAGTTGTGCCTGGAGGCTCTCCAAAGGCCATGGCGAGCGGAGGGGCTGCGGAGTGTTAATACAGTCCATCATTTTGTAACAAGGCCGATGTTCTTGTATGAGCCGTGTCAGGCTGTTGTCTGCATGCTGTCTTTGCTGATCACAGTAATCGGGTCATAAGAGAGGGAGAAGTAATAGTGCGTCTCTTAGCAACCAGCCCCAGGAGAAAGAGAAAATTACTCAAACAGACTATCCAGCCAGGGAAGTAGAAAGATGAAATTTTCTGAAAGTCTGTTGGAAAGTGCTCAGGGACATAATTCTTTTATGTGTGAGATCCTTACAGGCTGGATCCAATGGTATCAGCTTTTTTTTTCCTTGTTGTCTTTCTGGTAAACTTTTATTTTTAATTGGCCTCAGAAAAAACAAGGGGGGAGAACTCCGTGAAACAGACACATTTTGAAAACATAAGGAATGGATTTTTTTGTATTTCTGACAATGCCAAGGCGGAGGGAGGGAGGGGAGGTCAGTGTGTCTCAGGCAGGAGTCAAGGGGAGCCTCTTATCTCTGCGCGAGTGCTTTGAATGCTTCCCGTGTCACTGCGAGCCAAAGCATGTTGCTGTATCTGCCAACGCTGCAGTGGCATGTGCAAAACAAACTTGTTGGGTCTCCATTGCATTGCACAGGGTGTCATGTCTTATGATTGTCACAGACTGTGAGCTGTGATGATTGACAGCTTGGCAGAGAGCTGGACCTGACCTGCCCTCCCAGGGGCTGAGAGGCCAGGCAGAGCAGGTACTGCTTGAGTTCCTGCCAGCAGCCTTTTTCTTGTTATCCTGGTTTTTGTCCTCATCTAAGGTACTGGTTTGTGTAAGACATGTAGGGAAACATCTCTGAGGCCTTCTCAAGGACCATTTGGCCAATGTTGACCCCAGGTCTCAGAGGGAGGGCAGTGGTAGGAGCAATCCGGAAGTCATAGTAATAAACTGAAGCATTTGCAGCTTGTGTGTGGGATGAGGACAAGTATATGTGCTTGTATCTTATATTTTCAAAAATTTATTTCTCATTCCAGAACTTGTACTTCTGTGGTCAGCTGGTCTGCAGTCCTCCCCACTGGGGCATGCTGGCTGCTTAGGGAAAGGGACCTAGCCTGGCATTGTCTGCCCCTCCTTGCTAAGCGAGACCTTAGATCTGTGTGTGTTTAATGGCAAGAAAGTGAAATACTGTAAAATAGTTGTGAGTGTTCAGATTTGTGGTTGCATCCTTAAAACTATTGCCGGGACAAAATCTTTCTGAAAGCTTGGCTTAGTCCCTGGCTTTGAGGAGACATAAGGGGCACTGTTACATGTGTGCAGGGGAACAGGCACTGATCCAGCTACTAGTCCGTGCCCTTCCTCTGCTTTTGTGTGCTCTGTGATACCAGGGCATGTCTAGTTTATGCAGGGGAACCAGCTCACTTCTGCAGGTGATAGTTTGACTATTAGTAACAGATCTACTTGCAGATTCATGTGGTTTACTGAAGGGTACAGCCATTCCCCCAAATTGGGATCCTGGACAGTTGGGTAAAAGGTTTGGGCTGATCTGGACTGCTGTGGTTGAATTGTTGTTGGTACCTGGGTTCATTCAAGTCTTGCTAAGGAGCCTTGGAGACAAGGCTGACTTCAATGTCTTATCCTGGAAATAATCTGTAGAAGAGAGGAGAAAAACCCCAGCCTTGCAGCTGCACAGAATATCTTAGGAGCAACATCTACTACTGTCAAAGAAAAGTGCAATAAGGAACACTGTTAATTGTGACTTCTTCCAAGAATATCATAGAGACTTCTCCTTTGCTGTCTTGTCAAAAAGAAGAATGACTTTTTTCCTTAAAAGTTTAGTAATTTAAGAATTCCCTTGCTATTTTTGTGAGTACCAGTAAGTGATGTTCCCTGGAAATTTTCCCCCAACTCTATAAATACCACCCCAGGGCTTACAGAAGTGAGTCAGTTTGGGAAGTCAACACCAAGCACTTCCTCAGCACAGCCTGGCAGCCCCCCAGCCAGAGGGCACAACTTCTTCAAAACTGCTAATTGGTTGTTAATCTGCAGTACAGTTGGGCTTCTTCTTGAAAACTGAATTCCTGTTGCTCATTCTGACCTTCCTGTCATGTTAGAGATGATGGCACAGGGGGCAGAAGAGGCTGAGGCACAGTTTGAGTCTTGAAAGTTGTAATTGGTATTTTGAGGTGCCACCTTTTCTCTGGATAACAAGCTCATTGAATGACCCCAACTGACAGTTAGATGAAATGCTTCTAATTGCCATATCTCACTGTCCTGGGACCAAGATTATCTCACAGACCTTGCTTTTGTAATTGGGTCCTTTCTTCCTTCCCATTACACTTTTGACATCACTTTTGTACCAGCTAGGCACAAATAGAGCCATTTGTAATTCTTTGTGTGGTGCCCAAGGAGAAATAGCACCTGGGTTACTGAATTAATTCTGCAGGCATAGGGGGGAAATTACACTGGGAGCTCAGGTCTGACACAACTGTCTTACCTAAAAATCACTTTATAAAGACAAGAGGCAGTGCATGAGGGAACTGTGAGTTGGGTAAAATCACAGCTGGTCTGTATCTCCTCTGGTATCAGCATGGACTGGATACCATGCAGTCGTACCAGATAATGCATGAAGCATTGCAGTATCTTCCTCATCTTCTCCTTAGTCCATTCTGTGCCTTAGATTTGAATTAAATTCACATTTGATCTCTTCTTGTTAACCCATCCCTGCCCACAGTGATCCTGCAGAGTCTGACACTGTAACCCTTTCCTCCAGCCAAAAAATCAGTTGTGTTTGTAACAGAATACTTTGACTTCTCTTGGTGCATCAGGCTCTCAGCCTGTGTGTGTGTGTAAAAATGGGACATAGGCCCTCAGGAGGGAGAGATGACCCTGTGGCAGCAAGGGCTGGTGGATCTCTGGCTGTCAGATCTCTAGGTTTTGTTCAATTGTTTACATCCCTTATTAGAGTCAAGAGTCTTTCAGACTTAGCTGCAGGAATGATTGGTTTGGCTGAACCTGAAAACTTGTGACAATTAAAACATTTCTTCATGCCAGTAACTCATACTTAGTAGATACACAGAAAATACTTTAAATTTAGCAGCTAATCCGACACAAGGGATGTGATGCGTGACCACAGCTGAGATATTTCCTGCAAACAGAGTTGGACTTTATAAACAAGAAACCTCCAATCACCACAATTCCATTCTGAGTATATGGTTTTACTGAGATATCATGGAGACGAGCTAATGGAGGGTCCTTTTGCCTTTTTATGCTTTCTCATGTGGGAAGACCATATAATATTGCTGTTTCTGGTGCACGTTTAGCACTGTCTCTTTGCATCCAAAAGCGCTCTGGCTAATGATCCCTTTTGCCTCAGTGAGAATGTGTTTTGTAACTGCAGTAGGCAAACAAATAAAAGAGAAATAAAGTATCAGGGTGACTATTTTGGGAGATGAGCTTTCGCTTGGTATGTTGATTTTCCAAAGAGATATGGCACATCCAGTACCTCGTGTAAGTTGACCATCCAGCATGGCATGGGACTGTGGAGTGGGAATATTCCATTTTAAGACTCTGTTGGGCAAGACATGGGCTCATGTTTGATGAATCTTGCCAACTATTTGAAGTGCTGTGAATTCGACCTGTGAAACTGGAGGCGGAGGTGACACAAGTAGGAGAATCTGGACCTAAATGTCAGGGCCTAAAGGTCACTTTTCATCAGAGCAAAGTGCAGTTGTCACCACGAATGTGGGGCTGCAGGAAGGGCATTGTGAGGCTCCTTGTCTGTTTGATCTACTGCTACTTGACCAAATATGCTTAGTTTACACTAAGGCCAGAGGGTTTTTTTTCTGAAAAACCTGTCTAGCTAATGTGATTCTGATCTTAGGACTGAAACCCCCCTTTTTTGGCTCTTTTTGGGCTTTTTTTTTCTCCTGTGGTCCAAGAGCTGTGAAGAAGTTTCTGGGCATTTGGATAGTGACTGAGATAAAATTGAAATCAGAGCTTTCTCATGCAGCAATTCTGGCTCCATCATGCCCAGAGTAATGAAAGCTCTTTATGAGAGGAGCTGGAAAACTCATGAGGCATGAGAAGGAGAAGGAAGATGCATCTTATTTCTCTAAGCATTTAATTGCGAAATCTTTTCACTGCTTATTAAAATGATTAGTCAAGACTATTGGAAGGCAGTGAATGTCTATTTGTGGGAACTAGGGAAGGATTGATTGTGTTAGATTTCTTACCTCCTTGTTTTCCTTCTCTATTGCCAATGGTAAATGATTAAAACGAGGGTGTATTTTGAAAAGAAGGTTTCTAAAGAGAGCTTGGAGATTCTGTCCTTGTTTGTTAATTCTTTCGTACGGAATAATCAACATTTGGAAGTGGCCAAGAAACAACAAAGCATTTGTTTGCTGCTTCCAAAGCTTTAGCATGCTATTTGGGAATGGAATCTTGGTTTTGTCTGGTTGTCCCTCATTCAGTGGTACTGCAGGACACATTTCCCTCTGACACTTGCACAGCCCAATTGCTGCCTGGTTAGGTCAGTGATGGCTCCTCTGAGAGGATTTGTATAGAGGAAGACCTGAAGCCAGATACTTATTGTCAGGGGTGGCCCACTAGAGCTGAGAAAAGGCACAGCCTGCAAGGAAATAAAACACTTTTAGATTTAGCCAGTAGCTCCAGTTTTCATTGGCAATAATCTGGGCCGGGACACAAATGTGTTTACTGTGAAAATGTCAGTTTTATATCGCCATATCGATGTACTTTTAAAATATTTGTTGGAAAACAGGAGAATGGAGTTTTCTGTCTTTGATTAAATATTTTCCTGTTAAGGTTTGGAAGCTGTGTCCCAGGGGCCTCATTACATCCTGTACTTCAGCTGTGGGCTGATCTTCTTGGGCATGGGATTTGTTTCATGGATGGCTGGCATGTGGAGATCAGGGACTGCTGGAGTCAGTGGGAGCTGTAGCTCTCATGTGAGTGAGCAAGTGGAGTAATGCTGGGAGCACTGTATTATCTTCAGGTCACCCTACTGACTCCAGTGAATGTCACTGATCACAATTTTGTCACTTCCTAGTCACCCTGTGTGTGCTGGTAATGTTAAGAAGGCATCTTGAGCCCAAAGGGGGTTCTTACTGAACTGCTCACATCTTAGGAACAGGAGCATGGTGCTTCCAGTGCAGGTGGGCTGGTGGATTTGTATGGGGCAGCTGCACAAAGCCCTCCCTGGGGGCTTGGAATGTTGCTTTTAGCATAGTGGAGAAACCTGCTCCATTTCTCATCATCTTGACGTGTTCTTCATCGACATTGGTACCTGATGAATGAAGCATTGCCTCTCAGACTCCATTGACACGTCGTCTGTTGCCTGTCATCTCATAAATCTCCCTGTGAAACTCTAAGTAAACACCCCTGGGTGGAATCAGCAGGTCATTTTTGTGGCATTTCTTGTCAACTAAACAATAATTCATTAAAATTTAATGACTCTTTTGCTCTGGAGAGGAAAAAAAGAGAGTTGGCGCCTGCCTTTCAAGTTTCTGTCTTGTTTGGCAATTTTTGTTTTATTTTGGAGATATTTTTATATTTTATTTTGAAGGAAATCAGGTTGATAAACTAAAAGAAAGCCATCTTACTACGAAAAGCTTGAGTGCTTCTGAGAACATTTAAAACAAGGATGACTAGAAATGACCTTTCCATCCTGAAGCGAACTTTGAGCGTATTCTCCCTTTGGCATTTCTAATGATAGACTTTCCATCTGGTCTTTGCTTAAAAGCTAAGATGCAGCTTGGGTTTTTTCACATAAAAACTGTACGTACTCTAAAATTAATCCTCTTGATCATTTCACTTCAGGGAGAGGAATGCAGAAACACTGGGAATATTTGCTTATTTTTAGCAGCTCCAGTCCCTCTGAGAGCAGATTCCTTTTGTCCCAAATAAAGTGGATTCTGATTTTAGGGAACCCTGGATTTCCCTCTGCTTAAATTTGGGGAGATTATACCCTCTAGAGGAGATTTTTAATGAAAATTGAAGAGATGTCAGTGGGTCTGGTGGGATCTGAATCAGTGGGGAGGGATTTGTGGTTACTTCAGCTACCCTGGGCAATACTGTAATTTCTAATGCTGGGAATTCCCTGCTCCCAGTTTCCCATAGTGATTCCCCAAAGCTGAATGTACTAGAGGGAAATCCTAGCAAAATGAATGCTTCAGGGAAGAATTGGGGATCTCCTGAGAGCTACCACTGCAACCATTTAGCCTCATTTCAGCAGAATCTTTGGGGAAAGTTCATAAACCAATCCTTTTGCTTAGCAAAGCATTCCAGCAAATGCCTAATTTGATACATGCTTTGTGAAGGCCCGTGGGACATAACATTTAAGAATGCACTTGAACTTAAGAGTGTAACTGAGCCCCTGCTGCATGCAAGCACGTGCATGCAGGAGGGGAATATTTCTCTAGATCACATGTAGGAACATCAGGCAGCAGATTTTAATTTTTTTCCCCTGTAATGCTGATTGCCACTGAATGTGTTTGCTCTCTCTTTTTTTTTTTTTAATTTGTTTTTTTTTTTTTGGTTGGTTGGGTTTTTGCCTTTTCATCATTCTATTCAATGAAATGCTACAAAAATACATGTAGGTGGGAGATTACTGGTGAGCCATCCATTGCTCAAAATGTTTTTCTGGTGGGAACAGCCAAAACTAAGTTTGTTAGCAAAGTCACATTTCTATCAGCACTGCATATGTGGCATGCATAGAAAACAGATTTTCTGAGCATCAAGGAGGCTGCAGAACAGCAGATGTGCTTTGGGGCTTTTGGCAGGTAGATACTCTTCTGAGGGTATTGGCATTTTTGCTGCAGGTTCTTCTGGTGACCAACTTTATTAAAACAATGGGAGGGAGAAAGGATGTTACGGATAATGGAAGAGAACAATTCTGGCACACGTAGCTTCCTCTTCATAAAGCTGTTTTTCCCTTGAGGCAATATATCTTGCGTCTTATGGGAAGGAAATCTTACAATATAAAAGGAAGTCTGAACTGCTTACCAGTGAATTTAGAAGCATAGCAGTTGGATTCCTTTCATGAAGAGATAATATGGGGCCTGTTCCAGTATATTAGGGAAGCTTTTTTAAGATGCTTCTCCAAAAATAGGAGGACTCTGGGAATCACATCTTTAAAATAATATTTGTGGGTGGCTTATGTTAATATTCCCAGAACCTTGGGGGATGTGTGCTCAGCATAACGAAGGTGTTCAGAGAGCAAGAGCAGCAGCAGTTTGGTATCTTTGGGCTGCAGGGCAGGGGAGGATGGCGTTGTGTTCCTGGGGATGCCTCTGACGTGGGCTGGAGTGGTCCGAGGGCTGTCCTCGCTTCGCTCTCCTGCAACAGCTCCTGAGGGGCTGTTCTGCCTCCAAGAATAGCTGGCACATGGCAGTGCTCTAATTAGGCTTGCTCTCCTGCGCTGGGAGTGACGTGCCTGCTGCCAGCTCTGCTGCCCAGAGGATGCCCCTCTCCACAGACAGCTCCCCACGGTGCAGCGCGGCAAAGAGCTGCGTCCATCCAAAGGTTTGCAGCTTTTTAGCCTCGCCCCAGTGAGGCTTACCCTTTCACTGTCCCAGATTGCTCTTCTGTCTTCCCGTTCTCCACAGTTAAGGTAAAGTCATGGAGAGATTTTCTGTGAGTAGCACAAAAGGTGAAGCACAGATAACTTCAGTAGGCATAGCCAAGTGAGGGTGTTTTATACAGACCGTAGCAAACTGAAAACAGTAAACAAAAAAAAAAAAGGAGAAAAGTGTCTAGAATCCTTCCAAAGAATTTTTGCAGAGTACATAATTGAAGGGGATCTTTTTGATAAAGGCTAAATTGTGTATGGGCATGAAAAATTCATTAGGGAATTTAAACCATTTCCAAACCACATAAAACATTAAACATTTCAAGCTCTGGAGTAGCTTGAATATGGCGTGCATCATCCCAAGCTTTAAGCAGTCATCTGATTTTTCTCTTGCAAATGTTAAATATATAGTAAATGAGAGCCAAAGTAGTCTTTATTTGCTTTCTCATGATGACTGTGGAGTCTTGAAAGGTTTTGCTGGCTGACCTGACACACACCTTTGTTTACCTCTCTTGGCTAGATGATTTTAACTGCAGTATTTTGAAGAATGAGGGGAGCAGATATCAATGCTGCAGTCACAGTGTCCCATTCTGTGCTTGTGATGAACTCCAGCCTTGGTCTTTTGTATGAGTGTGTCTCAAACTAGCCTTCTAAATCCAATGGAATTAAAGATTTTAATCAATCAAGATGCTGATCATCATGACATGATATGATATGTATTGCCTGATAAGGATATGGAGTAAATCTCATAGTCTTTGAAAGTAGAGAGTCCTATTCTTCAAAAGATCATCAACATCCACATTTAGGTTTTGGCCAGATGGGTTACTGGATGCTAAAGCTAGGTCATACCTGTATTTTTAAATCTAAAATCTGTCCTCTTGTGTAGAAATATAAATAGTGGCCAATTTCAGAATATTCTCAATTGCATTCTCAATTGCTTCTTATTTTCTTGACAGCCCAGGTGCCCGAAAATACCATGTTTTCTCTTTAAATGAAATTGTTACTCACTTGAGTGTCTTTCATCAGGGAAATCTGACTGTCATTGTTTAAATCCTCTAGGAATGAGCTTTGCTTTTGTATAAAGCAGTCACCTTGGATGACTGCGTGCAGCAAGTCATGCTTTACAAAATTGCAGTGTGAATTTGCAAAACCTGCTTCTCTAGGGTTTCATGTAAACACCAAAGGAGGGTGTTTCTGCTCTTCTCTAGGAGAACACGCAGGCCGTGACTCAAGTTTGTCTTTCTATGCCAAAGATGGTCATGGAATCATATCACAGAATCATCAAATGGTTTGGATTGGAAGGGACCTCAAAGATCATCTGATTCCACCTCCTCTGCCATAGGCAGGGACACCTTCCACTATCCCAAGTTGCTCAAAGCTCCATCCAACCTGGTCTGGAACACTTTCCAGGGATGGGAAGTCTACAGCCTCTGTGGGCAATTTGTGCCAGTGCCTCACCACCCTCACAGTAAAGAATTTCTTCCATATATCCTCTCTTTCAGTTTAAAGCCATCCCCCTTGTACTACCACTACATGCCCTTGTGAGAAGTCCCTCCCCAGCCTTCCTGTAGGCCCCCTTTAGGGACTGTAAGGTGTTCTTGGCTCTCCTTGGAGCCTTCTCTTCTCCAGGCTGAACAGCTAAGCCTGTCTTCATAGGAAGACATGCCAGCCCTCTGACCATCCTCTAAGAAAACTCTGCACCCCTAAATATCTCTGTGTGCACCCTTGCCAGGGCAGAGAATGTGCTTTCCCCTTGTTACACTGTAAAAACACCACATTGGCAAGATGCACTACGACCTTCCCATTGCTTCACATGGGACTGGAAAAAGGCAAAAGGAGTGATTGTAGCCCACAGCACCAGGGCACTGTCTTTGCTGTGATTCATGAAGAAGATAGAGATGTTGGCTAGAAAATTCTCAGAGCTGATAAGCAACTCTGAATGACGTAGGCTTCATGATTCATCATAAAGCCTCAGCACACCAGGCATTTCTGTGCATTAAAATAATTTCCAAGCAGTCAACCTTCCTGGTGTCTCTCTGGCTGTTTGCACTTGCTGATAATGTCAACTTGGAAATCATTCTTCCTGCATCATCTGTCTGATGGAGGAAAAGGCCTACTCTTTCCAGCTCACTGATAAAGGAGTTCTTGTCAGGTGGTGAGATGGACCATCCCCTCTTCTCCTGTGCTGCTCAGCCCTCTCTCCCTCTCTTCACTGCGCCAGGCACATGCTTGTGGAAGCACGAGGAGATGTGTATGTGACAGTGGATAATCACTGTCCATCACCACTGGCATCAGCAGCCCTCCAAGGGGGACAGAGGCTTTTGTCATCAGAGAAGATTTATCCTCTTCTCGTCCTCCCTAAGCACACACTCAAACAATATATCCATTTTAATTGTTTTCTGAGAGGTTATTAATATTGGAGTGGGGATTTAGAATGAAGATCAGTCATTAATCTGAAAAGGATAGATTTGCACTCTCCTGTAGCAAAGCTGAAAAAGAAATTAGAACAAAATAAAATCGAGAGAGGTTCCCCACCTAGCCTAATTTAATTTTTTGTTTAACTAAAATTGTCCCAGTAGCAGTTCTGAGGAAAACCAAACCTCAGACTGAAGATTTCCAAAGACCAGCCTAGAAACTGCAGCAATATGTTACTACAATTTGTTACCCTTTTTTTCCACAACATTTTATTTTAAGAATAAAGTCTCTGGCTTTTCAAACAAAACCACAATCTTAGCAGAGGATTTTAATTTTCTTCCGCATTATTCCTTTTAACAATATCCACAAATATTTCAGTAATTTGTTTTCTGTCGGTTAAATAGAGAACTTTAATTCAGTCTGGGAGCAATCTCACCCAGGTTTCTCTACAGCAAATAGTGCTTTTGGTGTGGTGTGTTTCATGGCAAGGGCACCCTCTCAGTTGCTCTGGGCTGATGCCAGACCCTAATACTTTTTCTCTGGAAGGGAGGCACCATATGCTGAGCAGAGTTACAGTAAAACTGCTGGTTTTATTGACTGCTCTCTCAGAATGGTCAGAAGGTTAAAATGTGTGCTTGGGCAACTACAGTGTCGTGGCCATTCCTGCTGGGAATGCAGGATGGGAGCCACGTTCCCCCAAAACCAGACCAAGTTCCATGCTGCCACTGTTTATCCCTGCTTGTATTCTGAGGATAGGCAGTCTGCCTGGGTCACTCTAGGGAGTGAATTCTGTTATCATCAATGTCCTGAATGGGAATATGATTCTCATCCTTGGGAAGACCTTTGTGTACCTCTGTTATTCACCTCTTCCTTGCTCATTTTAAGGAGCTCCTGATGGAAAATGCTGTCTCCTCTTGTTTTCCCCACCACAGTGCTCTGGGCTCTGACTAGACAGAAGAATGGGGTGGTTCTTGGTAGGAGATTTTGCAGAATATGAAAAAATGCATGTAGTTCCTTGTCTAAAAGGTCAGTTTAGTGTGGGTTTTTTTTTTCACTAACCAGTTACTTTGTTGAATTATGCAAAAGTGTAAATTTTAAAGCATTTCTTGTCACATTGTGGCAATAACTGCAGGTATAAGTGGGAATAGTACCTTTAGGGTACTGGAAAATGGTCTTTGGTACAGAAAGCTTTGGAATCAGTGTTTCAGTGTATGATTCATCTCAAAGAAAAGAAAGTCTGCATCATTTGTTTTCTTCTCTACTTTCTTTGTTAGCAAGAAATACGGTAGAAAGGATATAGAGGATATAGGATACTACCATCCTTTTGTATTTTCTTTTGATTTTAATCCTGATTTTTTTCCATGTTCTAGCCAGTTCACATGGGACATTTCTGGTTGGTACCAGCAAAAGGAACCAAACCACCACTATTCCATATAAATATATATTTCTATACATTTATTTGCAGAGTTAGAATCATAGAACTATTTAGAACTGGAAAATATCTTCAAAATCATCAAGTCCAGCCATTAACCTAACACTGCCATGTCCATCACTAAAATTTGGATATGGAGCATTGCTATTTATTTTGAAAAAAATATGATAGAGGTGAATTCTATGTATCCAACATTTAATTTTATCTTCAGTTATCTTCAGGGATTAAGGATGTAATTTACTATTCAGTGTTACAGCAGTGAATTAGAAGGCAATTAATTTTATCACAGACGGAAAATCAAGATGCTTTTCTGCTCCCAAGTAGCACTGTCTAACTGCAGTGGAAGGAAGAAAGCCAGTGTTGTTTGCATTGGTGTAAACAGTGAACTGAGATACATTTGATGAAGACACATTTTGCTTTCATTTTCCAAGTCTGGGTGTTTGTAAGTGTGACACAGGGAGGGGTGGCAGAGAAGATGGGAGGACCCAGAGGATGAGTGACCCAGTTTGAAAACTAGTCCATGGGGATTTGTTTGATCAGCTCCTCTGAGCACTGTACTTGCCTTTCCCGCTTGGTGGTTTTGCTCCAGTCTCTGAAACCAGGAGCAGAAGACTCAGTGAAGAGAACTTCTTGAAGGGAGGTTGACCCTCTCCTCCAGGAATGGTCTGGTTGTGGCTGGGTTTTGTTGTCCCTCTCCTTCGCATGCTGGGCTAAGAGAATGCATCCAGTCCTTCCAGATGTTCTGCAGCACAGGCCACTGCTGACTCTGAGGCTTAAGCCAAGGCTGCAGCACATGGGTTTCCTCTGTCTGCTCAGATTGCAACTTGCCTCCCAAATGGGAAAACGATACAAAAAACAGGCATAGGAAAAGATAAATCCAGCATTGCTTAAAACTGTTGGCTGCAGCTTCCAAAACTTGAGGAAGTCCCTTGGTGGTGAAGAGCTCTGTGAGATGTTTTTTTGTGATCTGTGCAGTGTTTTGTATTTCATCGCTAGGGACAGAGAGGGTTTGGTTGAAGATAAGATAGGTTGTGTCTTAAGGACATGGTCCCCATCTTCCCTGTCAGCTGCCTCAGGGGAGAAGGCTGACCAAATAAACAGACTGACTTTCACTGTGCTTTGCAGCAGCAGTCGGTGGAAATGAGATCCTAATCCAGTAGCGTAGCTAATTTTTTTCAACTCCTTCAAAACAGCCCTCTAATAAATTAATGCATATGTCAACTCTTGTCAGAAGCTCTTAGCAATGAACAAATGAGTTCAACACCATGATCTAATAAACAAATAGATAACCTGTTCCACTTTGTTCTGAGTGAGATGGTGTTTCCCTCGTTGAGTTGTTTCATGGACCCTTCACTCTCAGAGGAGAAGGATGGTATGGTGGGAATGCAGCCCATTTCCACTCCAGGACAGGGTTTTCTCTTCTGACTTAAATGCTCTGATTTTCACTTGTTTACCTGGAAATCTCTTCTTTATTTTCTGTCATTTAAAAAAAAAAAATCATTCAGAATTACTTTTGTCCCCATTATTAGATTTGAGCAGCTGCAAGTGAGATCTCATTGTACTAGTTGCTGCACAAGTAAGATGAAATCATGCTCACTTCTACAAATAAACATTGCAGACAAGGCAAAGGAAAGCTTTTCATGCTGGTGGACAGAGACACAGTGGGGTGGTGACATCCCCAATACCCTAAAAGAAGTATATGACAGGGAAGAGTGCTTAGAGCTTTTTTGTTAAATCTTACGGTTCTTCTTCTGCCTTCTATTTTAGCACAGATTTTTATTGAAGTTTTAAGGTTCCATGGACTGTTTCTTGCAACAGTTCAACTTCAGTCCTTCGCTAAACTTTGTTAAAGGACCATTGTGTTTCCTGTGGGTCACATCTATGGCAGAGAGGTTGGCTGTAGGACATTAGATGGAGTGCTCTGCCCCACAGTTATATGGAAAAATAATATTAAGATTAAAATGCAGCCTTCTGTTGATGTCTTTGTAGGCCTGATGTGTAGGAAGCTCTGCTGATGTGCATGTGGGAGGACAGTCCAGCACGGAGTTGCACCCGCTTGCTCCTCCCTGCCACCACTGGGGCTGCAGGAGCATTGACTGGGATTTGTTAGGAAGGATAGCACTTGGTGTCTACAGCCACCAGCTGAATGGAAACAATCTCATAAAAAAGACCCATTGTTTTCACAATGAGGGGCATCCACTGTGGTGAAGCAGCTGAGATTTTGCATAATTTGGGGAACTGAATCCTTATCTCCTACCCTGGTGCTAATTACTGCCTTTGGGGTGTTTTGAGAGGGAGGTCAGTGAGGTCTGAGTGAAGGGGTGGAGGGGATTTCCCACATTGGTGACGAGAGCTGGAGTGAAAGCTCTGTGTACAGGACACTAAAGACAGCATCTGTTTGTACCAAATTAGGTTGCTCATTAAAAGCTACGCCACTTGCCGTGAGCATGACATAGTGTGCCAGTGCTGTTCCTTTTAACAGTCATAAACTTGTGGGCACAAACTTGCAAGGGGTCCAGTCCCTGGACCCTGAACTACTGGCTATGCCTGAGTAGTGGTAAAACCCAGTTACCTCTGGAGAGGAGTAAAAAATGGCTTTTGAACTGCTGCCTCAGCTCAGCCCCGGATGTCAGAGCAGCCAGCGCTGGATCTCCCCACTGGCACTCTCCCATGTGGCTCCTCTTCCCCACCAGAGTCTCATCTGCTTCTCCTGAAAGCTTTAGTACCTTATTCTGGCTCTAGTAACACTGGAAGAAGTCCAGAGTGATTCCAGCAGAGCTATTTTGGATTTGCATTTGCAGGAGGAATTGTACCTAGAGGTTTTAAGCTAATCGCACGGTCATTTTTCCTCTGTATATTTAACCACTGAGGTTAATTAACATTTCAAAGTTTCACAGGCTGCTTCTTCCATTATCTCAGCCAGCTGTGGTGAAAGGCAGTGTGGCAAGAGGATGGTAGTCTGACTGGAGTTGTACAGATTGAAAAATTACTGGGAATTGTTTCCAGTGAATCCCAGGGGTTTAAATAGTTGGATGGCAGGGTGAAGGTGGAGGTGAGGATGAGTAAGCTGCCATGGTACACATTTCCTATTGACTTTCCATGTAGTAAACAAAATTACCAGATGATTGTTGGCTTGTGGTGAATTTGGATTTTTTTTTTTTAATTTAAAGAGAATATTTTAAGCAGGACTGCGATGCATAGTCCTGAACTGTAGGGGACTAATGTTCCTGTTCTCCAGCTGGGAGAAACTAATTCAACATCTTGTGTTGTAAACACTCACTCATTTTAACTGATTACACCTCCAATGTTCCTCAAATCACTAAAATTACTAATTGCTATTCCTTACACATCAGAGAGTGAATCCTGAATAATTAACCCCAAATAAAATTAGATGAATTGGCCCTTTTAATTAGAATCCCTGCTGCTGTTTGTTCTGAGCTTCCTTTTCTTACTGTTAAGAGACTTTTAGAATGATTAAAACTGTTTAAGACTTAAACAGCCAGTGACCTTTTAATACAATGTAAATCCATAAAAGCAATATTTCAGCTAGCAGGTGGTGAAGTAAATTTTCAGTGCAACTACCTGACAGACTCAGTATTCCTTTTTTAAATGCTGAGGATGAAATTAGCCAGTGTGGGTTTTTTTTCTTCCTCATGCTTATTAATACAGTAGCTGATTAGCACAAGTAGTTCAAATGGTAGGATTAGTGATTGGTAAGAGTGGTAATTTAAACAGTGCTTTGGGTTGTTGGAGCTGCTTTATTTTAGGAATCACAGGCCAATGTGGTATATTTAGGTGGATTGTGGAGCTGGTATGCCATCATGCAACAGTTTCCCCTGCACTGACGTGGTGTCAGTGATTCCTCACAACATGGTTGGGGCCAAAACATGATTTAAATTGTGTGTTTTCCTTGCCTAGTGATGTGTTAAGTACAGATGCTACAGAAAAACGTTTACTTTTGGAAACTTAGTAAGATGTATGTTCACACCTAGGAGGCCCCGGGTCACATCTATAAAAATCCTGTGCTGTCACTTTGCAGTAGGAAGTTTCCCAGACCATGTAGTAATACTGGGATATTCTGCAGGCTCCTGCAATGGTCACTGTGGATTGCAGGTTCATGGTAGCCTCCGTCAACAGGATTTTAGTGCTCAATGAATTAGGGTTCAGGTGTAAATCTCAATTGTTTCAATGTCAAAGCTTTGGCTTTCTGCAGTAGAAGGTAAATACTTGACCAAGCAGTGCCCCTGTCTGCTCAGTACTTTGCCAAATGGAGTCTGGATCAGAATGGAAACGCATCAATGGGGTTCACTCCATCACTATCCTTAGTCTGGTCTCTGAGTCAGGGCTGAACTGTGTTTCACAGGTGATTCAAACTCATTCTGAACCAGCTTCAGAATCAGAAATTATCAAGATTATAGTCAGAAAGGATTATTTTTGCTTCAAAGGAGAAAATCGAAATCAGCATCTGACATAGATCATCATCACATGTCAGCCAGAAGGCTGGGAAGACCAATGTAAACCCAGATTTTTGTTTAATAGGTTTCATTAACTTATTGTTTCCCTGAAAATTACAGTGTTTTGCTTTTTCATGTTTCTCTGTTTTTTCCCCCCAAAGTATCTCTTTTACTGAACATGTGAGCCCTTCTTCAAGTCTAGAAGTTTCAAAGCCACAAATCTTCATGTCTAAACTACTGTGTCTGTCAAGGGGGGGAGGCAGTTACTGTGCTACAGTTCATTTGTTGGCTGGCAGATATATCTCCTGAAAACAAAGACTTGAGACATGAGCTTGATCCAGCAAAAAATGAAGTGCACTTAAAATTTTAAAGGTTAGCCTGTAAGTGAGAATGGCGTTTGCTGTATGAGGCAGGATGTTTTTCTTAGCTCGTACTCGTACCCAGAAGGCGTCAGGCAGCCAGTGGCAAAGATTTTGTGAATTTCTATTCACCCTGACAGGTTTGTGCTGATGTAGGTGTCTGTTAGGGCTTTGAACAATTTTATATTTGTGTACTTAAAAGTGTAATAGTGAAATTATTAAAGGGAAAGAGTGTAAGAGGGGAAATTTTGGGGCAGAGAGGGGTAAAATGTTGCAAGTGCATCTACAATGGCACAGATTTGTTTGAAGCCAGAAGCCAGGCTGGGGCCTGGGAGGCATCACTTCTGCCAGTGGCTCTGCTATTGCTTCCCACCATAACCACGATGGACTCACCTCGTTTCTGCCTAATCACTTGTATTTACAACATACAACTTTCTATTGCTCAGGGTGGGCCGAGGGTGGGGCTTTTATTGCCAGGCTGGCAGTCCCATCCCTGCTGCTGCAGCGGGTGATGCTGTGGTGCAGGAGCTGCACGGGTGCTGAGGGAAGAGCTCAGGGCTGTGGTTTCACAACACATTGTGCTGCTGCATCTGAAATAACCGAGCAAGGCATGTGTCTCACTGCACAGCTCCTTCGTAGGTTGACTCATGGTCTACACAGCTGTATGCAGGGGAACGAGTAGCTGGTGCAACAAAAACTGTTTATTTTCTCTTCTTAAACATATGGTAAGAGGTGGAGATTTCTCATTGTATGAGCTGGAGGCAGTTTGTGTCTTGGATTTCGTACCTCCATGGAGAGACTTGCCATTGGAAGGCAAGTCTCTTCGCCTGCCTTGAAGTACAAATTGCTTTCTGGAGGTGCCTTGATACCTCTCTGTTGACAGAACTCAGCGCAGTCACTCTCACAACCTGGAATACATCCAAGTGTTCAGGTTGATGTCAGGCGAAAGTCAACTAAAATGCTGGTCTTGGTGCTGAATAATAATCAACATTAATGAGCCTTTTGCTCATCTTATCCCTTATTCACAGAGGGACAACCTGGTTAAATCAGTCAGGAGAGGGTGAGTGCTCA
This sequence comes from Molothrus ater, assembly GCF_012460135.2. Lineage (NCBI taxonomy): Eukaryota > Metazoa > Chordata > Aves > Passeriformes > Icteridae > Molothrus > Molothrus ater. The sequence continues at coordinate 15,492,046 of NC_050487.2, read as the reverse complement.
GGGAGGGATGTGTCCTCCACCAGCCCATGGTTAACTGGTAACCCCAGAGCCCCGTTCTGCTGTGGCTGCTGGTGCATCTGTGCAGACCAGGGACAGTCCCTTGCCCAGATGGCTCCCTCCTCGCTCTGTGACACTGAAGGTGGTCAGCAGTGGGTGGCAGTGATGTGCTCTGCCTGGACATGGACTTCCCTGCCTCCTCCCACAGCTCTAAGTGAGTAAAATCTGACTTGCAAAGCTCTGGGGGTGAGAGAAGGCAAAGGTGCTCTGTAGGGACACTGTGCCTGAAGGGAGTGTCAGCTGGCTTTCAGGTTCTTTTCCTCTTTTGCTCCCTCAAACCTGTTTCTTCCCCACACCATCTAGAATCATTATGCTGCTGAGGACAGGGATTTTGGTCTTTGCATGCTTCCCTCTCTGCCGAAGGGAGACTTCCAGCAATTCCAATAATAATAATAATAATAATGCAGGGACAGCTTTCCCTTCTGCATCCAAGGGAATATTCTCCTGTGAGTGCAGTGGGAACAGCACTGGGTCCTGTGGCTGTGTGGGAAAGAGGAAGGCGCAGTGGCAGAATAAATAACTAAAGCTGTGAAGGAGAAAGGTCCATCTGTTCACAGAGGACCAGGAAAAGGCCAAACATCTGCAAGGTCCCCCCAGTTCATCAGGCATCTGCTCTCTGCTTCCCAGTCTAAAAACCTTCCCTCTTGTGGGGAGAGTGGAGCCAGCAGCTTATCTAACACAGGATGGAGACAGCAGAGCTGGGCTGGGATGTGGTAGAGCCAGCTGTCTCCTACTGCAAAGTGTTTTCTTCCAAACTCTAGGAGAGAGCTCTTGTCCTTCACTCCTTTTCTGAAAAATCTTGCCAATTTTTTTTTTTTCTTTCAAGAGGAGTAGGTCTTCCAAAGGGGCAAAAATGGTATTTTGTTTATGCTTATTCTAATGGTTATTGTTAGATACAGACTTCTGATTATGCAGAAAACCTGGCCCTTTCCCTGTCTCATCTCTTCCAGCATAGTCTCTACCTTGATTTTCCTTAGGTGTTTTGAAGGATTGTAATAAAGCAAGAGTGTCTGACTAATGTGCTGTGCAGGGAGATCAGTCTTAGGCATCGGAGCCAGGACTGACTGAAAAACATCATCTAAAGCACAATCTTGAGAAGTCTGTGTTCACTGGAGTTGAATTTGTTTGCAAAATCATGTTGGCTGGTTGGAGGGTCATTTACAGAGCAAAGGAGAAAAGTTTAAGAAGCGCTCAAATATCCCAGCATTTTTTAGAATGAACCCCTTAGATATTAATTTCAAAATCTCTCTACTTTTTATTTTGTATTGTATTTCACATTATTTGAAATAAAAGATTTGATTAATTATCAGGCAATGAGGAAGATACTGCAGATATTATTGGACATAATTTTTTAAAAAATCAATCCTGAACTCTATAATAGCATGAGCCAGTGGGTTTCATGGGATTTTATGTATTGGAGCAAGCATGATTGTCTTAAATTAGTTTTCAGTCTGTTGTTTTTGAGCTGTCTTTGAGCATCTGTATTTAGGACAATACTTTCTTAGGGATTCAGAAGAGGTTTTTGAGTCCTATCCATGCTCATTTTGGGGAAAGTGGGAAGAAATTACTTTCCTGTTAAATAACATCTCTGAAAGTCCTAGGGGAAGTTTGTGTCTTTCAACAGTAATTCAAAATAGAAGAGAAAAACTTTCAAGGACTGGAGACCCATCTGCTTCCCATGGCAGAGAGCTTGAAAGTGTTGTGCTGGCAGTGCTGCCCAGCTGGTGCCTGTGCCTGGTCTGGGCTGAGCCTAGGGCTTTAAACCTGGGCATAGGTGGTCCTGAAGGCTGCAGGTCACAGGAGTTTGGCTCAGCACCTTCCTGAGTGGTTTGGAGCCTGCTCCTTAGCATTTAGGGGTGGTGCTGAGGGCCTCTGGCCTGGACACAGTGTGATGCTGCATGGAGATCTGGAGGGTCAAGCAGGGAGCTCACATTTCCTTCCAACGCAACAGTTCCTATATATGTGAGATATCACATTTTATTAATCTGAAACCTTCCATCCCAGATGCTGCACGCACAAGAGCCAACAGCAAACAGCTCTACTTGCAGCATCAATCTTCATAGGAAGAAATAAAAACATACCAAAGTGGTCCAAATTGCAGGCAGCTGCCTCCTCTGGAGACAAATCCAGTGCTAATGGCAAATGCTCTTTTTCCACCATTAGGAGGTGCTTTGAGAGCTTGGTGTCCTGCTGCCTGCAGCCTGTCCTGCTTTGTCCTTGTTTTCTTTCTCCTTTCTGGTCCCACATCCCATGAAATTCTCAAGGAGAACTTCTGTCTGCTCCCACCTCCCATCTCTATGCTAAGCTGGCTGGCTTCACAGCCAGTATTTGCTGCTTTGTCTTCCCATCAGCACTTCTGGAAGATAAACTTGAGCAAGTTGTATTCTAGAAATTTTGTACATCAGCCCCTTTGTAAAAATCCAGAGTTAGGAGAGGTGGATTCATGTGTGCTTGCACCTGGCCCATCATGTGACTGTTGTCACTGAGAAGAGCCTGTGATCTTCCCAGCAGTTCTTTACATGAAGCTATGAAGTCCCTATGGGAAGAGGAAGATGCAAAGAGTGTGTCTGCCTGCCAGCAGCAGGGCTGCAGGAGATGGGCTGGCCTGGATTCTGGGCTCCAGCTCCAGCCCTCTGTGTGTTGCCTGCAGCAGGGAATCCCTGCTTTTGGACAGCTCTTGATGCTGTCTTTATAGAGATCAGGAAGAGCTGGTGTAGTTTAGCACATGAGGGAGATGAATTGGATGGGATCCATTGCAAGGTTAGACACAGGGTGTTCATTAGTGCAAGTTTTGTGTTTGCCTGTGGTAGGTTTGAGATGTGACTTGGATCTGTGGAGCTGCTTGTTGGTGCCTTCGGGCTTTGTGGCACATCACCTTTTGCTGTGGAATCTGAGCACCCCTAAGCCATCTGCCAGTGTTACTCAGCTGTGTAGCCATTTCCTGAAGCAGTGAGGGGTGAAGCTGAGCATTTAATGGTCAAGTATTGTGTTATGTCCTGTGCCACAAAACCAATGGGCAGAGCTAAGAGTATTGCAGGGTTCCTCCTGATCATCCACGTCATGATGTGGGGAAATGCTGCTGAGTTTAAATTCTCTCCTTCTCTCTCCTAGGGGACTTCCTTCCTCCCCCTCCCCCTCCTGTGGATGACCTTGGGAACATCACATCATCACAAGGTGCCTTTCCCCCCCCACCCCCTCTGGATGATGTTACTTACAATGTACAGGTAAGAAGACAAGAATTTCGTCATTTGTGCAGAACTGATCCAGAAATTGTGGAAATGAATGAATGATATTACAATGAGGTGGCAAAGTTCTGGTTAAAAATCATGGGTCAGGAATAACGAAGTCAGCTTTAGCAAGCTGTGTTTCCCAAGCAGGGAGTATTTCCATTCAAAACTTACTGGGCTATTAAAGGATTTTTCCCATCCGGCTTGAATTAGGAGACTAATTGCCTTATGTCGTTGTGATGGCGGATGGGAGTGGAACCTTCCCAGAATGAATTGTTTTCTGGAATGGCCATCTCCTTCCATGGACTGTGGAGAGACTTTAGGGCAGTAATCTGATCCTGAAAGTGCTTTGTTTAGATGCCTAAAATTAAGTGAAGCAAATAAGCCCTGGCCCAGGCTCCAGTGATGTAATTGAGACCTTTGCCCCCTCTTTTTGCTGGCTTGGATCTTCTAGATTGGCCACCTGGATGAAAATACAACTTCTAAGGTGCATCAGGTGATGATGGTAGGTCCAAAGTGAATATGGACAGGCCTTGAACACCTTTACAAGATATGAATACTTTTGTGCCAGTATTGCAGGTTTGCCTGGAGTGCCAGGTTTATGTTTGCTCAGGCACATTCTGGAGAAATGTGTTCAGACTTCTGGGACAAGGCAGTCAAAGTGATCAAGGACTGAGGAGATGATCTTCCAAGTGGAGACCAGAAGAGTTTATCTAGTTAGCTGAGCAAAAGGAAGGCTGAGGATGGGTCTGGTTGCAAATTTGAAAGACACTTGGGGAATAAACCTGTATTTCAGCTCTGTGTGGGTGTTGGTGCAGGAACAGGAGAGCCTGAGCTTGCCAGAAGTACCTCTGTGCTGGTGTTCAGAAATTTTCTAAGCTCTGGGGCTCCAAAGGTCTGGAAGAGCCTTCTTTAAGAAGTGGTGAGAACAAAGAGAGCATGGTCTACGTTTGAGGCTGTTGGGAGTCGTGTAACCACATATCCAAAGACATGGGGCTGCTTTTGATGGCCCTGGAAGAATTGTGGCAGTCCTGTATCCCTTGGTGGGTTTGAACATGAGAGTAGGCCAGCAGACAGGCATTAAACAGAATTCAAAGGACCTGACTTAGTTTCTGACCCTCTCACCACCTCTAGACTCACTTTGTCTGCTTTGTGCCTTGGGAAGAACAAAACATTCCCCTCCCTCATGGGCTTACTGGGATGGCAAAGCCTCAGCCTCTCCTTCAATGGGCTCAGTGTTGGAAGCAGCCTTTGAGCAGGAAGGGGTTAATGGGGATTGTGTTCTCCCTTGCCAGGAAAGGCTGCGGCAGTCAGGGACATTGCCAAGTGCAGAGCATGGCTTTTCCCAGCCTTGGGGGAATGAAGTAATTCCCCAGCAAGTGTTGTTCTGTCTTTTATCTCTCTGAGAAGAGTGGCCCCCGTGGGAGCAGGGAGCTTCCAGAGCCCTGGGAAGCCGTGGAGCAGCCGGCTCCTGGCAGAGGCAGGGCACTGCCTGCATGGAGCCTGCATGGCAGCCTGGGCAGCAGGAAGGGGTCGTGGTACCCCACAGGATTCCTCAGGTCAGGCTTCCCCCTTCCCAGGTCACCCAAGGAGAGGGCCTGGTGTGTTTATTGGAAGGAGCTCGCTCCTGCCGTGGCTCCAAAAGTGTCCCTGAGCCCTCGAGGCTGTCACGGGGCTGTGCCCCTTGGTAGAACCACTCAGCAGGACAGCTCTTCCCTCTGAACTCATGGAATTGCTATTTGTCACACCCTTTCTCTCTGGCTTTATAAAACTGGGACTGGAGCTGTGTTCACTGTGGGGTTTTAGCAAGAGCTTGGTTAGAGCAGGATTCCTTTGCATGGTGAGCCTAGCAATTGTACCTGAGCAGTCCTGCCTGTCACCATCTCAAATGTACTCTCATGCAGCAAACAGAGCTCCCTGCCTTTCCCTGTCTTTCATCTGTGATCAGAGAGGTCACCTATTCCTCTCCCTTTTCCCTTCCATTTTCTGTAGGAGATCAAAAGTCTGTAGGAGCAGGCAAAAGTCAGGGCTAAGTCAGGAGCCAGCAGGGTTTTGTGTTGCAAGATCAGCTCCTTATCTCTCAGGAGCAGCAAAAGTCATGCTGAAGCAAGATGTAAAGCCCAAGAGAGGAGGAAAAGGGCAGGTGGTGCTGGAGAAAGCTGCCCAATGCCTTTGTGCATCAAACACAGTAATTTTCTCAACTCTGGACAGGCGTTCTTGTGCTAAAGGAGCAGAACAAATGGTGACTGTGTTCCATCTGCTGTGAGGACATGGTTGTCTGGAATCAGGGATCTTGTGAACTTGAATATCTTGTATTGGGCTCCAAGAGGCTGATTTTGCTCTCCAATGCCAGACCATTTAATTTCCATGCCTCAGTTTCCCCATTGCTAAATATAAGCACTGGAGCAGGAGACCCAGTTCCTGAGCATTGCCCAGACCTGAGGCTGCTGTCTGGGTGGTTTGGCCCCTCTGGACCTGGTGAGAGCCCTCCAGCTCTACTCCAGAGTATGAAATTCCTCTGTTCCATCAAATCAGCTATTTTACATCAGAAATTTCTCTCTGGATAGTACAGTGCTGATGACAGATTATGAAGTATGTGTGCTATGGGGCTCCAGGTAAAGCTTTTTATACTAGGTGTTAAGTTGATGAGGACAGCAGGATAAATGTTTAGTTTATTATCAGTTTGTGTGTTACTGTTACCAGAGGGCTGAAAGCTGCACAGCTTATTACAGTTTAAGCTGTAGCTTAAGAGCAGCAGTTAAAGTAATACCCAGTTTTCATAGACCTGTTTATCTCTGGATCTCTATTTGGACAGTGGAACCGGCCACTTAGGATCAGATCCAAAAAGGTACTTTAGTATCTGACTTATGCTCTGATGGAAATTAGAGGAGGGCTGGATCATAAAATACCTTTGTGATAGATCTGGCATTTTCTTGTAATTTCTGTTTTCCCATCTAGATCCGTCATATTCGGATTCATAGCAGGCCTGTGGGGAGGAAAGGGGAAGGAAATTTTAACTCCTTTCTTATTAACTGGAATGTTTTTTTTTTTAGAAATAAAAAAAAAAAAAGGAAAGAAAAGGCAATATTTATTTTTAAAAGAGTGTGTTTGGGCTGGGGGAGAGTTGTGTTGGGAAGTTCCCCTTTGGCTGCAGCGGGGGAAGGCAAGGACTTGTTCCCAGAATGGTGGTGAGGGCGTGGTGGTGGCGTGTTTGACAAATAAGGACATGAGCAAAGAGCCTTTTGCCACGTTGGCCTGGGCTCAGTTTGAAAGAGAAAGAAAAAAAAAATTTGGACGGGAAGAAAAATGAAATCACTGTTTGTCAAAGGGAAATAGATAGATCTGGGAGGGAGGGAGGCAGATTTTTATTATGTTTTTGCCTTCTAGTTTCAAAACAGGCATCTGCCCAGGCCAGGGAAAGCCAAAGTGAGAAATTCTCATCAGCCACCTCTCAAGGACCCTATTTGCTCACAGAGAGGGACCCTCACTCATGGCTCTGGCAATTCCTTCCTTCCTTGCCAGGCAGGGCTTCACAGCTGTGTGAAAAGCCAGTCCCTGTCCCATGTCCCATCCTTGTGAAGGCTGTCTCAGGAGTCATGGGTGCTATGGCTTTGAAATGACTGATTCCCTCTAAAGGGGAGGGTCAGAGCCCAGCATTTCATGTTGGGGCAGGATCTGGGTGGCTCAAGGCAGATGTGACCCTCAGCTGCCAACTTGCCAAGGGAAAACATCCGTTTAGAGATCTCTACTATTTACCTGCATGTGCTGCATCTGCAGATGGGTCTGGTTTTCTTTTGGGATCTGAGATGCTGCCACAACATGGGAAGAAGGGGATTGTGTTGAGCTGGCATGGCACTTCTTTCCCAGCAACCCCCAGCTGTTATCAGTGTGGCTTTTATTGACAGGCCACAAAACACTTGACAAAAGAAATACCACTCTCTTCCTGATAAGGGAGCTGGAGCAGGGAAAGTGCTTTGCCTAGGTCATCAGGCTGACCAGTAGCAGGCTAAAAATAAGACTGAGATCTCCTGTGTCTCAGCTATTCTGCCTGCTACATCCCAGAGCCTCATTACTCTAATAACTGCAAATTAATGACTAAACACCATCAGTGCCTGAACATAGGAACAATTTGGGATATATCAAAGCAGATGTGAATAAGTGGCTTTAGGTTGGGGGTTAAAGTGAAGAAAAAATCGGACTTTGAATAGTTGCATGAAGTGCAACATGAAGAATTTTAATATACCAGTTCTTGTTAAAACCATCTATGTTTGGAGGGGCTGCAGGGCTGCAGCTACACGGGCAGGGAACTGTGCCCATATTCAGAGCTTCTGAACTCTCCAGTGGTGTTGTCCTGTTGCGATGTGCAGAAAATCAGCCAAAGGGCTCGAGTTCCTCTTGCCAAGGAGTTTTGGAAGGGGAAAAGCTGCAGCGCATTCTGGAGGCGTGTGTGCCTTCCTCTGTGAGGCTGTTCTGAGGAGACCTGTCTCACTGCTCCTCGGAGCTGGGAGAAGGTGGGAATGTGTTGATAGGTGCGAGAAGTGAGAGCCTCATCCTCCTTGGGGAGAGGCTGCCAGGTGTTTCGCGTCTGACTCCGCTCCCCACCGGCGGCGGCGGCGGTGCCTCTGTGGGCTCTGACTCACTGGCTGAAGGAACAGCCAGGACACAGGAATTGGTTTGGGTTTTTTGGGTTTTTTAAAAAATTTATGTCTGAATTTTGGGTGCATTTCTTGGCAAATAGCTGGGGAGGAAAGAGCATGAATTTTGCCATTGGGGGTTGCTGCCTTAAATTTCTCATCTCCTGTTCAGTGGCTGGGCTCTGCCTGCTGGTGCTGGGCTTGCTTTAATTCACCTGCCTTTTAATGTGTGGAGAAGCTGAAAAGGCCAAAGAGAGCAGAGCATGTGTTCAGCCTCCCTCTAGTGCTAGATTTTGTTAATCATCAGGATTAGTGGCCTGGTTGTAGGTGCTTGCTGGCAAGGAATGTTGGTACCACAGGGCAGCTCGCGCTGCTGGCGGGGCTGCCTGACTCCAGGAGGGATCAGTAACTTCCAGAAACTCTGTAAATAAAGCCACAGTCTGTGTGCATTGCTTGCCATTTGAGATCCAGCTTCTACAGATTTCTGACTGTGACTTCTAACCTGATTTATTAAAATCCACGTGATAAGCATCTGCCTTTTATCTAAATTGAAGCTGTGTCCAACAGTATAAATAAATTACCTGGTAATGTTAACCCCTTTACTCAAATCTTGGCTTTGAAGGAATGCTTTTTATCTGTTTCCTTCCTGCCTTCCTCATATGCTTGAGAAACAGGAATGTGCTGTGCTCTAAGTTAGACTTAAACAGATAACATGTATGTTCTCTGAATGTTTAAATGCTCACTGGGTCTCTACAAGCCAATAAGTGTTTGCTCTATAATAAGGGGATTTAGGTTCTAGGGTGAGAAAACTCAGTAATATAACATCTGTATATGTTGATGAATATTGGGATGCATGAGAGATAAAATGCATGCATTACTTCTATGTGTGTATATATATATTTACACCCTATAGATATATGTATGAGAAATGAATCATGAGTGGGGATATAGAGCAGACTTTCACATTATTGGAAGCAAGCATGCATGTTTTATCCCTGCTGCTTTTCCCTCCCTTTTGTGGGCAGCATGATCAGTAGATCCAGGATCACAAGAGAAAAGGAACACTGAGCACTTCTTTCAGGCAGCTCTTGATGCATCCCATCTTACACATGTTTATTTTACAATGCCAAACCACATTCTATTTTAAATCTTTAATGAACCTCTGTTCCCATCCATGTAACTTTCCAATTCTTACTCTCTTCAGAATAGACAAAGATGCTTATTATAAACCACAAATTTTACTGAAAGGGTAAACTGGAAAAGTTTTAATTGTGCAGTGTGAGCCTGCCATTCATCTCCCTGCCTGGCTATTAATATCTTGGCAATGTTATAATGCAGCACAGCCTTTAACAGCTGAACCTCTCAGCAAGGACTACAAAGTAAGCAAGGACCCAAACAGTTAACTGTGCTCATTATTTTCATCATGCTTATTACTGTATTATTTAATGTATTTGTTATGTTACTGTTTAGTACAGTGACCCAGCACACAGGATGTACCAGGACCTGCATACTTGTGCCTTCTTTGGCAGGGGAGCCCTGTGGCTGAGGCTGGGAGATGCTTTCAGAGATGAAACAGGGCAGCTTTTGGTAATCTGCCTTGCAGCAGGTGATGAGGTGAAGGAACAGAGGAAAGCAAAAGCCTGGTACAGATCATGTGTAAATATGGGTGTGGGACCTACTAAAAAGTCATGAGAGGAAACAGAAAGGTCAGAAATGTTGCTGCTTGTAATGGTCAGAGCTGATCAAGGTAAATCCATCCCAGGTTAAGACACATTTGCCAGTTTGGGTCCAGACAGAAGGCCATGCTCCCCCAGTGCTGTGCCCAGGACTACAAACCCTGGTGGGCATTGCCTTGGTCCTGTGGACACATCTCTGAGGGACACTGTCACACTGCAAATGATGGAGTCAGGCAGAGCTGGCACCTGCAGAGAGTTTAATCTGTAACCTGGATTATACTCAGGGGTAATGGAGACATGAATGTGGAAAGTAATAGTGGAGGCATGGAGAGCATGCAGAAGAAGCAGGCAATTTTATTCTGTCAGAGCTTGGCTGGTGACAGACCAAAAGCAAGCAAATACATCATTGTATCTAAGGTAGAATTATTGAAGCAGAGGGAAAATAAAAAGATAATGAAGATGTGGGAATGCTCCTATCAAAGCAGATGAGCTGTGTGATGTGACAGAGTGAGATAACATGGCCAGTGCAGAAGAAGTTTCCATTCTTCCCATATCTGAGTGCTGTTAAAGTCTGCTGTTGGGTTAACAGGTCCTAGGAAAAATCTCTTGCACTGTAGGTTGCTCTTGTCTCAGATCCTGGATAGCCTGTTTTGCATAAGGGAACTATAATGCAGCAGCAAGACTAAAACAGACTGTCAGTAACAAGAAAGAATGCTAAAAACTGCAGCAGACAAATTATTATGCCTCTTTTTTTGAAGCTGGCTGGGATTGGAAAAGGTGGTTTAGAAAGTCAGTCTTTCCATGCATCTTGGGCATAGTGGTAGCCTGGAATGTGACAGAGCAGAGTCAGATTCCCACCTTGGGTCTGGTGCTTTAAGTGCTCTGGTGCTGTGCACTGTAGAAAGGAGCTTTGGCCAAACAAGTTAAAAGGAAATAGAACTCTAGTGCTTGGGGAATCCAGTTGTGGCCTAAATTCAGTTTTAGAGCCCTGGAGTTTTTCAAAGAGTAGGGCAAACTTCATCCTATTTTTGATGAAAATTTTATCTGGCAGCAATGAGATGTGGATATGGAGAAGTTGTGAGAGCATCTAATTTCCAAGAATGGAAGTGGCTGAAATGCAGGTTCCTGTCTCTGTTTTTCAGTTTCCATCACTGGTGAAAAACAGCTTCAGCTGCCATGAAGGGTGGTTTTGTTGTTAGAAAATGTTGCCTCTGTGGGGAGTGTGTGGCACAGTGACTGAGCAAGCTGGAAGATGGTAGAAATACCAGTGAGAAATGTTGCAGCCAGAGCTGAAGGAATTTGTTCCAGACATGATTTTAAGTGTCTGCTACCATAAAACTCCCATCTTTGAAGGACCATTCTCCACAATTGTATTTTCAGTTTGATTTGCTGATTAAAATGCAGGATGTTGATTAGCTTTAACACACAACAGGTAAGGAAAAGCATCTGGAAAACATCATGTGACTGCTTTAGTATTGGTTTTAATGGTGAGAGAAGTAAAATATAAACGTTTGAGAAAGCTGTAGCAACTCCCAAGTGTTGCTGAAGACAGTAAGCAGCAAAGGTGCTTTACAAACTCCTTTCATTCAGCAGTCCTGAGGCACAGCTCCTTCCCTCTCCATCTCCATGTTTCTCTTTTGCCATGGAAACTGTCTCACGTCTTGTCATGTTAAAGGTCTGGCCTTCCTCCCCAGCTCCTGAGTTGCCTGCCTCTTCCTCCCCCTGTCTCTGGCTCTGCAAATTCCTCCAGTTCAGCCCTGCAGTGCCCTCTCTGTGTGTTCCTGAAGGATGCCCCTGCTGAGCTCTGCAGATACCCATGGGTGGTGTAGGGCTGCCTTCAGGGAGCAGCTGTGGTCAGTTCTGAGGTCAGGTGAGCCTCTTAGAGACACTTAGGTAAGGAACACGCTTTCAGTGCAGAAGTTTGGCTTCTGTGGCGTGTTGACCCCAGCGGAATTACTGTTAAATGCTGTTTTCCTGAGGTCTAATGTGTGCTGGGGTCTAATGTGTGCTTTTCTGAAGCATGAATTCTAATTGAAAGACGTCACTTTACGTTCATTTATCTGTATGTGGACAATATCAAACTTCGGAGCTCACCCAGGAGGGATTTGCACAGTGGATTCCATTTTAGTGCAGCACAAATTCTTGTTCAGCTTTCTGTGTGATTTGGGTGTCCCTTTTCTTCAGCTGAGGTTCCCACTTAGGAGATGTGTAGAATGTAAGGTATCCGAACAAGACAATTGTTGTTAAAAAAGCAATAAAAACCCATGGGCAGCCAGCCAAATCCAATACCTGACACACATCTGGCAGCCTTGAAGGGAATGTAGAAGTGAGTCTAATGGTTTGGAAAATGAGATAGCAAATTTCATGAAGGCAAGAACCTTCTTCAGTGAATCAGACTGTGGGGTTTGCCCAGCTGAGGCCGGCCTGCCCCATGAAGTGCAGCCACTGACCACCCCAAAAACATGTAGTCTGAGGCAGAGTCCAGATTTTCCTCTTCTCAGCTTTGAGACATACAGTAGATTTTTAACATGATTCATTTCCTCAGAAGCCAAACCCAAGCCATTGACTTTCATGTAGTTTCATACATCCATTTTGCTGACATTTTGCCAGGTTCTCTGGGAATCCTTGCAAACAGTTTGGCACTCACCCCTTCCTATTACAGCAAAACAAGCAAACAAACTGAGAAATATGTTATATGTTTAATTTCTGGACCTAGTGCTTACTCAGGCTGTGAAAATTGACCAGCCAGTTTTAATTTTACTTTTTTCTCATTGGTGATTTCCTAATAGCTTCACAGTCCATGCTCAGGAATGCTTTCTCAAATTCAGAGAAGCTTGGCTGTATGCTTAAACTTCATTAAAGTTGAAAGAACTTAAGCACACGTGTAAAATTAAGCGTATGCTTATGTTTTATACAGTCTTTTTGCAGGTGACACAAACAGCTGCATATGGGTTTCCAATATGTGATTAAATTCCAAAAGGAGTTTTTAAAAACAGTTTTAGTCAACCTTAATTTTCTGAAATTGGTAGCTTTAACAAAACCTATCTTTTTTGATTTAAATTGCCTGAGATGTGTGCCTTTTAAAAAGCTCTTTATTTAACTGTCACAATATGCAGTCTTGTGTGGGATAGAATTTGTTCATGTAAATTTAATTTCCAGTTAAACTGGTGCAAACACAGAATGATGTCAGTAGATCTTTATGGACTGGCAGAGCTGTTTCTTTCTCACCTCTGCCGAGGTGGGGGCCAGGCAGAGCCATTAAATTGTCAGCTGTGCCCTTCTGCCTCATGCAGATCATAAAGCTTTGCCTGGTCACCCAGGGAGACCAAAGGCGTCCAGCCTTGATCCGCAGACATCAAGGGGTGGAGAAATCTTGGAAGTTTGTTTTAACATTTAATTGCCAGCAGTATTACACATAAGTGAGTATCTCTGTTATTTCTAAATGGAATTTCCCTAGCTTTGGCTTCCCGACTGCTGTGTGTTTTTTCTGTTTTGCTAGATTGGACAGTCTTGTGGTATCTGTCATTTTCATTCTGTGAAACTGTTTAGTTATTGCTATCGAGCTACTCAATCTCCTTCATAGGTGAAACCAAATGAGTTCTCTATGTGTCTCCTTTTCATCTGTTTTCTGCTTTTTTGGGGCATCTCAAATTCCTAAGCTACTGCCTCCCGTGCTGGACACGGTATGTCAGTGCCAGGCTCACCACAAGTGTTGAAAGAAGTAAAATCACCTTCAGCTCTGCACTATCTTGTGCCTGGTGGGAGATGGAGTTTGGTGTGGTTTTCCCATCTGGATATAAATGCAGAGTCGTGGGGCTGGGTGTGACAGACTGCCTTGTGTGCAGGTGTGTGCAATTTGTGGCTTGTCAGACACATGCCATGCTGTCCGAGGCATCCTCCTCTTACCTCTTTTCTTATGCCAGAAAAAAAAAAGATGAAGGTCAGGACTTGGCCAGGATGTGAAGATGAAGGGAGTCTTTGCTCTTTCATATGACCAATGGATCTTTCGAAAATGTAACATTTGTGTCATGTGAGTCAGTGGGAAGGTCCTCCTTTGTTGCAGGGGACACCTAATGAGATATTTGGTTTCTACATTGATTAAACTTTGCAGCTGTATTGGGGTAATTGGCTGCTCTTTGGTTATGGTTCCCCTTGGAGGCAGTGATGAAATATCTGCTACGTTCTCCTATTTCTCAGCTTTTCTGTAAGCAGCAATGCTCTGTGGGGAACATCAGCTCTGCTTGATGGCTAATTGAACATTAATTTGTGACGATATTGGAGCAGATTTTAAGTTGGTGGGGGAGTGGACAAAGAAAGGTGAAACTTTTAACAGTCACCATAATTGTCAATAATGAGTCCTAATGCAATTGCATTAATTAAAAGAAAAGGGATATATTCCCTGCTGCTGTAAAGTTAAAGTCAGTGAAAGTCATGCTGGGTCAAAAAAACTTCATGGCCAGCTGTTCTTGCCCTGTGGACAGACAGGTAGTGCTGTCTTACCCAAAGTGTAAAGAAAAAAATTATATATCCCAGTTCTTATTGTATATTCTGCTGATGAACAGGAATGTTTCACAAATTCAATTTAATTCCCAAGGATGAGTAATTGTAACTCCACCCAGAGAATATTAAATTGCCTTAATGGAAAAATTGGTTTTATTCTCCCCCTTCTCTCCCCACCTTCCCCATTCAGTTTTCAAGTAACTTTATGTGCCTCCTTAGTTTATTAATACACTTCTCATCTTGCTGCTGATTTTGCATCTGGTAGCACTTAACACAGACAGGACTCCCAAAGCTTTTGATCAGACATGTTAAGTAAACTCTCAGGACTGTCGGGTCTGCTGCTCTGGCAGATGTTGGCTCGTGGGACTCCTCCTCTCTCTTCATCCCCTGACTGTTCCTTATCAAATCCATGCTGTTGCTTTCATGTGCTGAGGATTGTGGTGCCTTTCCCCACGTATTCTCTGGCCCACAGATTGGACATCCTCTGGTCAGCTGAAGGGCATTTGTTGTTTTGCTGTTTTTTGGTGTAGAGGCCCAGGGAAGCACTGCACTATTAAAAGCCCCATTTAGCCAACCTTAACATTTCCAAGACTTCCTTCAGTGAGCAAAACAAAACAGTGAGGAACCCACAAAAGCTGGGTGCAGGTTTATATGCCCAAGGTGGAGGTGCCAGCCTGTGCTGCAGCAGGGGCTGGGTAAGACCATCCTGAGGCTGAGGGGACTGGACAGCACAGGACCTCTGTGTTGGCATCTCCAGTTCCAAGGCACCTACAAGCACACTTCTGGCCTGCAAGGAGGATTGTTGAGTGCTGTTTGCTGCATCTCTTTATTCCTGTTGCATAATTGCCTTCTGTTGTCCTCAGGGGTGACAGAGGGACAGGGAATATTGCAGCTCGTCCCGTGGTGTATTGTTCATGTCCCATCAAATCAATCAGTCATCCACTGCTGGTGTTTGATCCAGGGTTTCAGCAGAGTGTACCCCAAGGCCATGGATCCTGTTGGCTAAACTTCTGTGATGCCCTTCCATCCTTTTTTTTATCTCTGCTCGTTCATCTAATATCCGTGGCCAATTCTTGAGAACTCTGGACTAACCACAGGTGTTTGTGGCAAAATCTTCCCTCGGGTGTTAGGGGCAGGAGCTGCTGGGAAGGGAATGTAGTTCTGGATTGCTTTACTGCTCATCCACACTGGTGGCATCCTGCACCCACCAATGAGCTGGTGTTGGGACTGGGGCCCTGCTCAGGATGAACAGGGAGCAAGAGATTATTAAACAGTGGTGGAAAATGACCACAGGCCCACTGACCCAGAATCCAGTTGCTGACTATGGCAGTGGCTCAGACCCAGCCATGTCATGGGAAATCAGGGCCATCCTGCAGCAGAATTGCAGCTGGAGCTTGAATGGCTTGGACAGGGGTTTGCTGTCTTCTGGCATGTTTTGTCAGGTCTTGGATGGCAAATCTTGGATGGAGAATAAGAAGTCCTTTAAGGAGCTAGCTAGGCCCAAGGGATTAGTGTCTTCATTTGATGGCCTTCATTGAGGAACTTGGTTGTATCTCTGAGTTTCAGCACCTTGCTCTGCCTGCATTCTGGTATCCAGTTGACAATAAACTCCTTGGGACAGGGATGTTGCCTAGGTACTGTGTGAACAGTGTCTGTAACGCTGATCTCTAGGGAGATATAAATCTTTATTATCATACAGATTCATAACTACAACAAAGTCTTTGCTTTTTTTTTTAATCTGTGCATCCCAGGAGGCTGAGTGCAGATGGCTGTAATTCTGTTCTGTTTTGTCTCTGCTAAAAGAAAGGAAGGAATGGGTTTCCGGGTGTTGGGCCAAACCCTGGCACCTAGGGCTGTGGTCAGTTATTTACCTGCAGAGACTGGAATGTACCCTCCAGCAGATGTGACTCCCAGCAGGTGTCAGAATGTGGATAGAAAACACAAATGGAGACTTCATATGAATGTCTCTAGAGCCAAATCAATCACTAGTGACCAGAGATAAATGTAAAAGGGCAGCACAGAACATTTTATATTTATTGTGTGTCTTGGAGTTTACTTCCATGAGTTTCTCCTGCTGCTTTTGAAATCTATGTAAACTCATAGCAACCACAGTGTCTTGCAGCAGAAATAGCTCTGCAGCCTAGCAGTGTGTTGGGTGAAAAAACACCTACCCCTTTTCCTTTGTTTTGAGACTGATGCCTCCTAGTTTCATGCTTTCTTTTTATCTGCTTTATCTGCATTTTTTCTTTTTAAAAATGTTTTTATTATTTGTCCTTTTCATAAGCTTCTTACACCACGGTGAGTTTTTAAATCAGCTGTTAAGGTTTTGCTAGGTGTCTCCTAGCAATGCTTAACAAATAACTTTCCTTCATCTGCTTGTTTGTTTGCCCCAGCTGAAAGCCCATGCAGTTCTTTACCACACCTTGTTGCTTCAGAAATGAGTTCAGTCTGGATACCCAGTACTATTTGTATTTTCCATGGCTGGAGAAATTGAATGTGGGACTGTGGCTACCCCAGACTAATTGCTGTAGGTGTGGCTGAGCACAGCTTCCTTTACCCCACTGTGCCTTCTGCAGTTTGTTGTGGCACAGCTGCCAGTATGAACTTTGCCAAGGGAAGATATTTGGCACGTTCACTGGCCCTTTTTGGGAGCATATAGGCTGGTGTGTAGTAGATGATCATCCCCACCCCATTCAAGCTCTGTTCCAGGTAGGCCTGACCTGCCTCTTTACAGTGAAATCTTCAAAAGTGGCTGGAGTCAAAGAAACACTGCTCAGTTAAATGACAGTGGCATCTAAGAGGCACCAAATGGTGCCTTCTTTAAACTTTTGAAGTGTTTTCCTTTGGTCCTGCTGATATACAGCAACACAAACCAGGTAAAACTATTCTGTGCCTGAAAAAATGAAAGAGCAAGGGGAAAAAATAAATCAAAACCTAGCTTCCCTTTGGCTTTTATCCTTGATGTCATCAAAAGACTCAAAAGGATATTTCAGGCCTGGCTTTAGCCTGATGGAACAGCAGGGAAGTTCTTTTCTATTAGATCCTTGATACAATCACATCTGGTGAAATCACTGTGGTCACATCTGCTGAAATCTTCCATCATTTCAGATTTGTTTCAAAAGACTCAGTCTTTCTGTTTTTAAAGGGCACGACTTCTTTCCCAGCCCTCCTTGGTGCCTGGAACAGAGATTAGGCATCAATCAGGGATCTCAGCCCCCTGGATGCTGCAGTCAGCTCCTGTCTCCATGTGCCTGCGTGAGGGGGCAGCCTCTTGGGACTGTTTAAATTTACATTAGAGAATTTGAAAGAAAATGTTTACACTTGTCTGTAGGCTTAGGGGAGAATAGACACAGCAACTCTTAAGGGTGCTTCATATTCCTGATAGATGCCCTTCAGTATGCATCTTTTTTTGCCACTGCAATGTCTTTTGGGCTTTAGATGGCTTTTGTGACCTTGGAAAGAAGAATGAATAAGAGACGAGGTAGCAAGGGTGTGTGTTTGAAAAGAACCTTGCCTCTGGCAGTGATATTGTTAGAGAAAGTGCAAAGAAAGGAAAAAAAAAAGGAAAAACTAAATACAAGTCCCAGCCTGAAGTGTATCAAGACTGAATCACTTCCTTTCTTCTTCCTGGTTAACATTTCTCACAGCCTCTTCTTGTCAGTACAGTGGATACTATTGACATCAAACACTTTTCTGTCCCTCACCTGTCCCCAGCTAAAATAAGAAATAAGAGCTGCATCCTTCCTGCTCTGTCTACATCTCTGTCTAAGCCCAGTGCCCAAGGCCATGGAGTATAAGGAGAGGCTCACTCCTGTTTTGTTTGCCCTTCCCACCACCTCAGTGCCTATCCCAGCCTGCAGAGCATGATGGGTGGCTGCCATGGGTGCAGCCTGGTGGAGAAGCAGGCAGTGGGCACTGAATTTATCATCTCTACCACCTCTTCTGTGGCTCACTGGCTTTTACTGGGGGAAAAGACAGTAAAGTCTTTTAGGGCAGAAGTCCTTATGTACTATCTACTTGCTCACAACTCCTGATTTGCCTAAATTCCACTTGCTCCTCTTGTGACCTTTGTCCTTCCTTTGCCCAAGAAGGCTTTTCTGTTCTTGGATGTGTAAATGCAAAAAGTGTTGATGTGTTACAGCTCAAAGAAAGCTCCCAAGCACCTCGAGCTAAAACCAATGTACCAGGAGCAGAAGACACTGTGGGCCCCCAGCTTTGTTTTGAGTCATTAGCTGTGACCTTTCCTAATATCCATGGTGCTCATCTCCAGTTTTCACTTGTGAGTTGGGAGGTTATCAGTGACCTGTGATAGCACAGTGTGTGAAATGAGCTGATGCTACAAGAAAGGTTGTGTGTTTAGCTGCAGCTCTGCTGTCTTGGAGGTGTCTGCACTGATAAACCAGCACTACATTTCCCTAAAATGACAGTTCACCTTCCAGGGACACAGTTTTCAGAGGATGAGCTGGCTACAGCGCTCAGGAAACATGTGCTGAGCTCAATCTCTGTTAGACAAGACTTTTGAAGTGGATGGAGTGATGATAGATATTGATGCTGGAAATTTACACTACGGTGAGCAAAGTCAAATACTCAGAGTATTCAGGAGTTTGGCCATTGCCTTGTGTTGGTAGAAAATACACACTGGAGCTCTGGAGTTACTTGTAGCCTGCCACCCATGTCAGCAGGACACTGCTGCAAAGCTACCCTCTGTGTTTCCCTGACACAGCAACACCACCTGGCACCAGCAATTTGGCTGAGAGGCCAACCTGGCAGCCCCCGTTGCATCTCTCATCTCAGGGGCTAATGCCTGGTCTAAGCTACAGCCCTGCAGGGCAGAAAACAGGGCTTGGAGAGAGGGGAAAACAGAATAAAAGAGAGATGGCTGGGCCTGAGTAGGGAAAGGAATTTGGAGCAGGAGCTAGGAAGGACATCTGGGAGCCAGATCCTCTCTGTGAGCCCACTGCAAGGAGCTGGCTTGGTTAAATGAGAGACATTCTTGTTCCTCTGCTGAAAGCTGCAAAATATGATAAGAGAAGGTGATCTAGGGTTATGGGAAGAGGTGACATCTAGGGAAATCATTGTGCTTTTCACGTCTTTTAGCTCAGGGAATAGTCTTACAACTCTTTTAGCACAGTGAGGCAAAATTTGAGACCCTGTGTTGACCTTTGCACTGCATGTTCTATAATGAATGTTCCTTGGAGTGGTGTGGGGGACCTGTGGCACTGACTGCTGTTGGCTTGTAAGCTTATCAAAAGTAAAGCAAATTTTCATGAGAGCAGAGTGGGTTGATGGGGCTCGGGAGTGGATTACCATCAGAGCTGCTCTGAGCTGCACACCAGGAATTCAGGGGCAGACAAGCAAACCAAGCAGTGAAGCTCTCTGCTGTTTTTCTCTCTTTTGACTCAGAGCAGAGACTGAGCCAGGGGATAGGAGTGTAGGCGTTGCAGAAGTTCACGTGAGTGGATAGTCTCTGGCATGAGTAATTTCTTGGACTGGGTTGGCTTACGTTTGCTTTTTGTCGAACTCACGTTGGCTGAGCCAAAGATAGCATCCTTTTTCTTTTTAAACCCATTTTTCCATATTCTACTGGCTGGAAGAGGGGGCGCAGAAGTGACATGTCTGCAACAATGCCATAAATCCAGACAGAAATAGAATAAGCAGTTCCCTCTGGTTCCGGTGTTTGTATCTGCGGGGCTCTGAGCTTAACCAGCCCGGGCTCCTCGGAGCAGAGCTGTGTCTGTGTGAACCTGTTGTGCCTTGGGACCTGGAGCTTGGGTTTTGTTCCAGAACAATATCATAAAACTTTCACAGGAACGTCATGACAAAGAGCATGGGAAGAGGAATAACTTAACCCTCTCTTGCTGAAGTTGGTGTTGCAAAGCTCTGGTTTGCCCACGCAGCAAATCCTTTGGTTGAATATTGAGCACTGTGGGGAGAGAGAAAATTCAAGATTTGTGGGGATGGGGAAGAAAAAGCAACCACAAACCTGTCTTTGAGGATTACCATTTCCTGAATGTCTTTCAAGTCCATTTCTGCCCCTGTAGGCCCTGGCATGCATCGGTAGTGTCATTTGTTGGCACTCTTGCACTGCATTATGCTCCTGCATTTTGGAGTTGGGCTCTTAATCTATGTTGATTATGTTTTAATTGAATAAATAAATCAGAGCCCAGAATCAATAGAGATGCTTCTATGCTGTTTTATTTTATTTTTCTAGGTTTCCTAAGGACATTTAACTTTTACAACCTTATAACTTGTTCTGCAGCATTTGCTAGTCAGCTGTTGCATAATTGTTCTGGGGAATGAGAACCTGGGAATAATATGGCCCAGAAATGCTAAGAAGCAGAAATGAAATTGGCTGATCTCATCTGCCACCATCCCTTCTCTCCAGGGTCAGGGTACCAGGCAGGTCCTGTGTGGACTCTAGTGTTATTCCTGGGTCTACCATTGGCTTGATTTATCACCTCACGTGTTGGGGCCCTTGGATGCCCTTTGCATCTCCCCTCTCCTTTCCAGGCTGACTCCTGGCTGCTTAACTTCAGAATTCTCTGGAGTGGAGCAATCACTGATTTTCTGTCTGAGAAGCCTGTGGCAGTTACAGGCCAACAACTGGAAGATGAAGAAAAACCAAACAAGAGCCATGAAGTGGAAAAGAAGTTGCACTTCTGCAGATTTAAAATTCCAGGTGCCTGTAGTTAGCCAGGAGTAATGGTCTGGGCTAATTCCTGTGAAAAATATTTCTTTTTTTGAACAATGGTTTGGATGGAAAGACTTCGGCTCTATAATAAAAATAGGCAAGAAGAGTCAAGTTTGTAAGTATTTTCTAACCTGACTCTCAGCCTTTTAAATGGTGTGTTCTTGCATAAGCCACGCTGGAGCTTCCATTTTCTTATTAGTCAAGCCAAATATATTGTAATACAATAAGATTTAATAATCATTAGGTACTAATGGATGCCCTAGCATGTATAAGTTTGGCAGATCAGAGGCTGCCTACTTTGCATAGCCTGTCTCTCTTTGACCAACTTGACATTTATGTGTCAGATTGATGACTGGGGAGTTCTTTAAAACCAGGTAATGATCGACTGCTCCTAAAATGAAATTTAAATGAAAACTATCTGGAGCAGCCACTGCGCCAAAGGAAAAGGCAAACTTTTGGCTTGGAAAATTGAAGTAACTTGGTGAGAGTGAAGGCAAACAGAGCTAGATTATCTGTGGGAAGGTGCTAGTATGGTCTGAACAGTTTTTGCAGTTGAAATTAGGTGAGTTGTTAGGTAATTATTTAGTATTTTTATTATTGACATTGTCAAGCTCTGAATGAGCTCTTCTGCACCAAACTCTGTGTTGCATGTCTGCAGAGAGACTCTGATCCTGTCCAGGGATTTGCAGATAAGTAAGACGTGGAAGAACAGAAGACAAATAGCTCATGTTGAGAAAAGACTTTCAGTGTAATAGTTCATTTGACTCAAGAACTTTGGTTTCTGTGAATGCCCTGGTGGTGGCCTGGCTCAGTGGGGCTAGCCCCTAGCACCTACTTTGTCCATGGCACGGATCCTCAGCTGGTTTTCTTAAATTTCCCATTCCTGGTGGAGCTGCCTAGGTTCCCAAAACACTGAAAACATTGAGGAGGATGTTTTCTAGCCTTTAATTACTTTGTGTCCTGTTGAGAGGTCCCACTGTTGGCTTGGGCTGTACAGCACAAAGGTCCTTCCTAGAGGTTTTGGACTAGGTTGATTCATCAAAAATAAAGCATGTGAATGAGTCCTCTTTAAAAATGCTTATTCTAACAGGGATTGCAGTGCTGCCTTTGAACAGTGGCTTGAGCATCACATGCTCTGCTGTGGTACTGAGTTCTAGTTCTGGGTTTTACTTTTTGAGGTGGGCAGTGGTGGTGAAAATTCACATCTCTTCCCTTCCAAGTGAGTGTCCCTACCAGCCTGGATACAAATGGGACTGGGCTGTTTTGAAAGCAGAAAGAAAGAAAAATTTGTTGAATTAGAGTCCTTGGCTGCATGTTGGCATTTGCTCTGGGTACGGGCTTTCCTGCATAAAAGCCTTTTCACAAAGACCTTACTTATGTTATTTTGTGACTGCTTGTTGCAAATCACCACCCTTCACCTTCAATCTGCTAGAAATGGATTGAACTTTTTCACTCCTCCTTGAAGGAGCTAATTTTTGAGATGAAATTTGTGAAGAGGCGTTGAATCAGACAGGTACACATACCAAGAATTGATTTAAAATAAGAATAGGTGCACGTGGCCAGTCACTGGCTGCTGTGGTTTGTAGCTCTGTTCTGTTTGTGATTTGCTCTTGGGATCCAGGTGCTCCAAGCCTGTTCCCAGCTTTGTCCTTCCAGACAGGTATCCTTCTGTAACACATCTTCTCCATCTTATGGTGTGGGGATTGTCCTGCGTCTTCAGCTCAGCAGCAGATTGCTGAATTCCTAATCCTTCAAGTCAGTTTTACACAATGGGACCCTTGTGGCAAATACGTAAGAAAAGCCCCAAAGCAGCATAAATTCTGTGAGATGGAGGCTTGCTGTTAGTTCTGGAGGGAGCTATAGGATTTCAGCATGTTTGTCCCTGCAGCCCTAGAGTTATTGCTGGGCATGGGTACAGCTCCATGAGGACAGTAGGAAACCATGTGCCAGGTCAAGTGGTTTGAATAACTGGAACTTTTCTTTCTTCTTTAAGGTGAATCCTGGTGGCAAGACCCTTGAGGAGAGGAGGTGCAGTTTAGATGCAGAAATTGATTCTCTGACCAGCATCCTGGCCGACCTAGAGAGCAGCTCTCCATACAAACCTCGGACTCAACAGGTTAGTTGCACGTTGTGTAAACACAGAGTGGGAAAGGGGCCAGCATCGACTTCTGGAGTCAATTTGCTAAGTGCTTGGTATTTGTTGTGAGAAGGCCAGCCAGTTCCTCCTGATAGCATCCAGATGTGGCTGTCAATGGGGAGAAGGGCGCAGCTGCTCTGAGGGGGCACCGGCTCAAAAGCTGCCACACCTCTGAGCAAAGGGCCTCTGATCGCGATTGTCAGATTGCCACAGAGATTGTAGAAAAATACTTGCAAAAACTGGCATTTCATTTGCCTCAACTTTCAACCAACAATGACTCGTGAATTAAAACCTTCTCGGTTCACAAGGACTTTTGTGCTTTTGTTTTCTTGTTGTTTTTCTGTTCTGTTAACTTCTGTCTGTCGCGCTGCCAGAAGGATCCAGATATCCCCATCTCATGAAGTGGCTTGGATCGGAGCTCAGCTGTCAGGGTGGCTGTAGCCCAGCAAGGCAGACTGGAATTCGCACTTCTCTGCTGTGTCTAGACAAGGACTGCAGGGGTGACAGTGACTTGGCTAATTTTTGTCACTCATCTAGGTAGTGCTTGAGTGGAGCTATTTAAGTTCTGGTGAGATGTCATCTATTTATCAGAGGAAGTGGTGACACCCCAGTGGCACTTTTAAAAGGGCAATTCTTGTGATCTCATAAAATCATCCTAGATATGTTTGTGCCTTGTCTTTCCTTCCTAGTCTCATAACTGGTCACATTTCTTACATGTGTGTGGGTCTGTAGGCTGTATACAGCTAGATGTATGCTGTATTTCTCTTAGTAAAGCCCCAAAAGTCAAAAGTATTGAAGGGATAAGTCAGTGATGGGTGCACACTCACTATGCATACAAGCCTTCTCTTTGGTTTGTCTTATTTGGTTGTTTTCATTGCTCCCTTTCTTTTAAGTAACTGAGAAGTGATACCTTTGGAACAGAACTAAAGTAGTGATCGGAATCTGTTTAGATTTGCTCTTCTTCAAGTCTGCAAATGGAGCAAAAGCAGAGCAAAATCAGATTTGTGGTCTTTTGAAAGTGTCCCCCTGCACACAGAGGCTCTGGGTTTCCATCCTTTCTGCAGGGACCTCCCTATAAACTCAGCTTTAATTTTAGTGGCATGTGCACAGTTAATTGCATAAACTTACAGACTTGTCCTTGAAAAAAAGTCTAATTTGGGTTAGTCAGTCAAAAAGATCAACAATATAAACCAGATACAATTCAGCCCTTTTCCCAGTGGGTTTCTGTTGTGATAAATGAGATGGGTTCTGCTGAGGCATTGTGGTGAATAACCAATGTTCAGTTTGTTTGCATGGGCCAAACACACACCAGTGCACACTGTTACTGGGAAATGCTTTACTCAAAACGCTGCTAGAGTTGGGTGAAAGAGATTTGTGTTCCCCATTTCCCTCAGCAATGCCCACAGTCAGCTCTGACATCTTTGTGGGGACATGTAACTTCCGTACCCATTTCATGGAGCATCTACAGTTTGCTGACAGTGCTGCTGCCTGTTTCCTGATGCTTCTTCCTTTGGGATCTGGGGTTCTGTGAATAGGTTGGTTTCCTTTATTTTATTCACTTTTTTCATTTATAATGCCTTTACCATTAAAAGAAAAAAATTTAAAAATCAGTGTCCAATAACAGTGTCCAAATGCAAACTTCTGCAGCTGTATTTGAGTTTGGAGGATTTGAAGTCATAGCCCAAGTTTGGGACTTGATCTGACTTTGAAAGTTCGTTGCCCTCCAAGATGATGTGCTCATTCCCGTTCATGCAGATGCTTGTTCCTATGGCTTTCTGCCACAACTTGGGTGAGGGCTCTGCAGACTTGTCACCTGCTCCCAGGTGCACTACACCCTGTGTGGCCTGGCAGGCAGAAGAAGCTGAACTCCATCTCTGGGATCAAATCCCAACTTGATTTGTTCAGTCTATCTGACTTCCCAGCATCTCCTGGTTAATGTAATGATGTCCTGTGAAAAGTACTGCTACAGCAGCTTCTAACTAGACCTGTTAGAGAAAGAAAATGCCAGAGTTGGATGTATCATCTGCTGTAATTAAAGAGTACTCAGACAAGTCCTTGAAAGGTGGAACTAGAACGTAAAGCTTTGATATTTTCCTTTGTTTGATCTGTACTAAGTATTAAAACTGGTGAGTCATTTGATGGTCTTATAGTTGGATAATAGATTAGGCTGCAAATTGTGAGGTACTTACTCAGAACATCAGCACATTTATTGGATTACACCTTAGCTGACCTTCCCAAATTTATCAGGATAATGGCTGCAGATAGGAAAGAAGAGCTACGACTTGTTTTCAGAGAAGACGTTTTCAGTTGTGCTTACGTGGTTAAAGCATTATAATAATTTTATAGGAATACCTTGCCCTTGGGGATACTACTGTTCTTGAATAAGAGAAATTTTATTGTTACATTTCTTTTTCATATTATCTTCAGGACAGTTTTAAAGCAACGTAAGATAAAATTGTAACAGAGTCCTTTCTCACTGGGGCAGGAGTGATAGCAGGGTAATGACAAGCAGTTTATTTAACATACACTTCCCTTGGCATGAATTCACACAAAGGGAAGCTCTTTTGATCCTTGGTAAGGGTTCAAGATTGCAAAGACACACACTGCACCAGGGGGGCCCCTGACACAGAGGGATGTAATATTTCTCAGAAAGGATGGGCCAACATCAACCCCAGACACCGTCCCTTAGCCCTTGCTGTTGAGGACATGGGTGAGCGTGAATCTCTGCACCATCCCTGCATTGCTTACCTGCGTGTTGCTCTGGTGACATTTTTTGTGTGCTGGGGGGTGTGACAAGGACACTGCCATGAGCTGAAACTGACAACCATTAACAGAAGGCAGGGAGCGAGTTTGAATGCCTGTGGTCAGCAGTGCCCTCCTGGTACCTCATGGTCCTGCCGAATTCTAGATAGCTGGGTAGGAAAAAAAGGTGATCTGGGCTGAGTCCGTGTCTTGCAAGCAAAAGTCTCACTGACTGAATCATAGAAGCAGTCAGAAATCATTAAATGCAAGTTTTTTCCTTTCAAAATTGCACATACCTAAAAGCACAGGAAATTACAAGACTAAATCACCACCTTTAGCCTTAACAGAGCAGCATCTAAGGATGTTTTCTGTCATGTGAGGTGGTGTAGGAGAGATTGTATTTAAAGAATTCAGCTAGAACTGAAGTTTTAAAAAAGGTCTGTATGACCTTCACCAGAATGACCAGTTCTAGCCCTCTGGTACAGTAAATTGAAATGGACAAGATGACCAGGATGATCTCAAAATTGCCATGACTGCAGTGGCATATGAGGTTTAACTTGCCTCGGGTGTTGCTGGAAGAACTGCAGATGCACTATGAAAAAAATCTAATTAATTTTTTCCTCTAGTTTGGTGCAGTTTGGAAGTACTAGTGTGATGAATAAAGTACAGAGCTCCTCTTATGTAGCTGCAGTGTGCTTCTGTGTACATATCACACCTTCTAAATTGCAGTAACTCATTGGAAAGTTCAGAGGCAGAGAACCCACTGTACCTTTCATTAGTAAAAGGAGGCATTAGTGAAAGACAAGATATTAGGTGCATAATTTTCATAGATAGGAGTAGGGGCAAGTCATAAATTGTGTGAACCCCCTAAGTAGAGGCCTAGTGAATGCTGTGTTTATCTGACTCCTCTATTAAAGTGTATTTCCCCCAGTTTTTACCTGTTCTGCTTAAATCTTTGCTTAAGAGATCAATGCAGCAAGACCTTAACAACAACAAAAAAAAAAAAACCCAAAACCACTCCAAACCAAACATGCCAAATTTCAGCCCATAAAACAAATGTTTGCATTTTCTAAAAAACAAGAAAACTTTGTGACTCTGGAAAAAGGGCTTCCAGCAGAGACTGTGAAAGTGAAATACTGGAAATAGCAGCACACGTAAGCTCAGGATTCTTTGTCCCTGCTGTGAATTATGTATTGAATGATGATTGCTTTGTCTGGAATTGGACACCTACCTTCCAAAACTCTTGAGTTTTGTCCTGAATTTCCAACAGAACGTCTGTTTGGCAAAATAACACTTTGTGGGAGGTGTACCAGGTAATAAGATGTACCTGGTCTGATGCTATTTAATGTTTTTCTAAAAGCAGATGCTCTGTGGCCAATATTTGTGAAGTACTTAAATAGCAAAAAAGTCTTGTTTGACCATGCACCATGGCCAAGATGAAATCTGCTTGTGTACAAGCTGTTGGAGGCAGCTTGATCCAGAGGGAACTGGGCTGGCCCTCTGGAGACCTGTTTCATTCCCAGCAACCACTGCCGTGCTAAATGACCTTGAATGTAGTGTTTCCCCTCTCCTTCCTCTCAAAATCTTTTCGGTCCTTGTAGCTTGGCAACCTCTTCAATGTGATTTGCCTCTTACTCCCCATGTGTATGGCATGTAGCAATGTGGAACCTTGGTCTGGGTTGAAGGCCTTTGGGTGATGTGTTGTGCAAACAGGTGGGGAACATGAAGGCAGAGTTAGGCAAGATTTCTAAGGATTCATGGCTGTGTCCCTGCCTCTGTGTCATTGCCCCCAGTACTAGACACCTGTCACTATCCAACGCTTCAAGCCAAAGTGAGCACTGTTTTGAAGGAAAAGAGGTTCATTCTCAATGTGAGCTATAGAACAATAAAAATGTAAAGAAAATTAGGTTTAAAAATCAGGGATATATTTTCATTAAGTTTCAAGCATACTGGGAAATAATGTCTTGTAATGACTGGAATTTAAAAGGGATTTAAATGTTTGACAGTGCTGGTGGTTATCCTGAAACTTATTTTGGTAACCATTTGGGGATAGTAAAAGTAGAGAAAAGGCAATGGATGTATTTTCTTGCAGAGTGGTGGGACAGGATTGAACATTCAGCACTACAAGGCAAACCAAAGCAAAATGTTGAAGTGTTGCTTACTAATGAAAGACTCCTAGGAGGTCTCTTCCCTGTGAATTTCTAATTGTAGTGCCCCTCTTATAGCTGTGTCAGGAATGCACGGCTGAGAGTTCAGGTGTTTTATCTTGGTTTATGCAGAGCCTTGTCTCCAGCCATGATTAAAGCTTCCAATCCAGCAAAGGGAAGCACATTCCCCAAGCTTTGAGAAAGATCCTTATGATTGTTCTTGGTTTGGGGTGTGAGGCTCTGTGAAAAACAGATCACTGAATCTGAACTCAAAACAGTCTGTGCAAATGTGCTAGTCCAGGCTCAGAGTTGGTTTTGTTGTTCCTGCTACTTGCCCGAGTCTGGCTGCTTGGGTTGGTTTGCACCTAAAGGATTTTAGAAGGGCAGTCCACAGGGTATGTTACAGAACTCCAGTTGTTGTCGGGAATGTATTTATTTCTTTTAAGAAAGAAAATTTAGGTGTACAAGCAGATTGAGATTGATTTGGTGGGTTCAGAATGAATTCCTCCCTCCTGTAGCATTTATGTGACAGAGAGTTTTATGGTTCCTCAGTTATGGGACTCAGGGGGATATGGCTTTTTCAGATGTTCAGTTTGGGCTGAAATGGATGGCTTAACTTCTGCCATCTTCACATATGATATTTCAGGTAAATAAAAGTTTCCTGGCCTCATTCTGCTGGTCTGAGCACATCTAAGCTGGCATCTGCACAGCTTTGCCAAAGAGTCTTCAGTGTCCAGCAGCACAGCATGGTAGCCAGGCAGTGCTTTCTCTATGGCAAAGGGCTCTTTGTATTGTTGTTTTTTTTTTTGAGGTCTGTGCATTTTGGGCTTTGTAGGTGTTTGATTCTCTTTGTTGTAGGACAAAGGGGCTCGTTGGAAGTAGGCTCCTCTGCTGAAAATGAGAAGCATCCGCTGTCCATCCTGAAGGGTTGATGACCTTTTAGTACGACCATCCTAGCTACTCCAGAGCTTTTGTGCCACACACTGCTTTTCCTGAAGCCTGTGAGTGCTGCTATTTTGCTGACTTGGATGACAGTGGGTCACAGTGGTGTGCCCAAGCTGGCGTTGGGCTGGTGATCTGTAGCCCTTGTAGCAGCATTGGATGGGCTGTGCAGACTCACTGCAGGGTGCTGACTGTGCCTGTTCTCAGTGGGCTGTGACACTTTTGCCATAGTCATGGACATCAGGAATTGCATGGGCTGTTCTGTAGATGGGGTCACCTCTGAGAGCTGTGCTCCTGCTTCTGGCTGCAGCATGCTGGCTTTGTGCTGTCTGGAAAATCTGGGTGGATTACTGAAAGTAGGAAAGGAAGTGTCCCATCTGGAGCCATTTCTGTAGGTTCCTCCCTGCACTCAAAGTGCAAAGCCTCTACATCCAGAAACACTTCCTGCTGCTGTTCCCCTCTCCAAGGGCAGAGTGGCATTCCTACCCCACGTGGGTGGCATTTGAGGTGGTCCCTGGGTTGGAGCTTTCTGGGAGGACCACTATGGGTGCACTAGCTGTGAGCAGCACATCTGTCCTGCCATCCCTGACATGTCTGCAGGCAGGAGTGTGCACAGGACGGGGATGCTCAGCCATGAACGTGTGAGTTGGGAGGCATAGCCAAGAGATGATTTAATGTGTGTTTGGATTTGGTCTTTCTCTATAAGAAGGGAAACCTTCCTGCAGTCATCAGCTCCAGCCAGTGCGTGCAGCAACTGATCTTGCTCTGATTAGCAGATGCCTGAATCGGTTGCATCTGCTGGTATGTATTAAACCTTAATCCTTTTGATAAGAGCATGTCCGTGAAGATTTTTAAAGAAAGTTTTCTGAGATCCCGGATTATCAGCCTGTCACAGATGAACAGGATAAGAGTGACCTTTGCAGGGTATTATTTCTTCCTCTTGTACTATCATCAGAGTGAAAATAAATCAGCACTACTCCTGCTGTTTCTTTTTCTGATAAATTACCAAGTTCACAGAAATATCAGTGACGTTTTCTTTTCCATTTTTCCCTTTCTCTTCTGCATCCATTTTGGTTTTCTGCCTACGTGTTTGGCTAAAGCTTTAGATGGCAACTAGTGTTGGATGTATTGGACTTTAAAATCTGTGCAGGCATCTCAAATTTGTATATGGATAAAGATAAACATTTACTTTGGGAACAGTGATAAAAAGCAAATAGTACTGCATAATTTGGTCTTTTTCTCATTCTGCATTTGTGATTGTTTTGCTATGAGTGGTTGAGATCAGAGTTCTTATTCTCTACAGCTTTTCAAGGCCTTCTACCTATTGTTATGTTTTGTTTTCTGTCTTTTTCCCCACAACGGGACCAAGCTGCTGTAAGCCATCATCTCAGGAAGCCTGTCATCATTTCCCCATCCTTGCATTTTGGCACTCGCTGTAGTTTGGCACTCTCCTCAAAGGGCTGCGGCGCGCTCCATGAGCTGTCCGTGTGTCCAGCCAGCAAAGAGCAGCTGCCTCTGGGGCAGGAACCTGTGTTTTGTTGGGATGCAGCCTCTGCTCGTGTTCTTGCATGGGTCGATGCATCCGAGTGCTTCAGCGGCATTGGATTCACCACCACGGCAGCAGCCCTGTGAGATGGGGAAGTACACTGGCTGTCTCATGGGCAGGGGAGGAACCCAGGCACTGGGGCATCAGATGACTTGGTTTGTGCCTGAGTCACCAGAGGAGCTGAGGCCGCACCATGGGCACCCTAGTCATAGATTTATCTTCATCTCATACCCCATTGGAATGGATGGGCAGAGTGTGTGTGAGAACACCCCTGTCAGAAAGATTTAAAGAGGTCTCGGGTGTGGGGTTGATTTCCCCATGTGTGGCAGCCACTCTTCTGCCTAGTGCCTGCCAAGGAAATAACTGGAGCATTTTGAAATGAAAGCACAGTTGATTAATTCTTCCTACTCGGCACCTCTTGGTGTCAAGCAGTTGGCTACTCCCTGCATATGATTTGATTTCTGTGACCACTTTTAAGTGGGTCTGTGGGAGGGATATCTGTGTGGCTGGGGATCCCTGAGATCCCTGTCTTGGGGAGCTGCAGTGGGGCCACCCTGGCTGTCCTTGCTTGGCCCATGGGGTGGCCCCAGTGCACACGTGTGCAGCGAGCGCCAGGCCTGCTGCATGTCCTGCAGGCAACTTGAACTTTTGCTCTTCCAGACTGTGCTGTAACCAGGATCTCTGACCTGGAACATGGATTGTTTGGCTGACACACACAGACAAATGCCAAGGCTAATACTAGGGGGAGAAGGGAAGTGGAGGGGCAGTCAGGAGAGGTAACAGATGAGAACAGGAAGGGCCACAGTCCGCTCAAGATGCAAGACACAAGTCCATAGGAAATCAGGCTTCCTTTGCTCTGCTCTCTATGGTTTCTGTTCCTTTTGTGTTGTGTTTTTCTCTTCTGTGCACAGGAGGAACCAGCTGCGTTTCCCTCCCTGCTAGGGAAAGGAAATAGTTCAGCGCCAAGGGAACAGCGCAGCAACTTGCAGAAACACCTGCATGGCAATACATCACTTGGGACTCTGCTCCCACTGTGGGCTCTGCTGGGCGTATTCCCCAGGCCATTTCCACCAAAATGGGAGTGACAATGTGGTTCGTGCATCATGCTCACAGCAAGGAGGGCATTACCTTGGTGTGCCTTCAGATTGCTTGGGATCTATCCAGACACCATTGCAGGGCAGGTATAGATCCTGTTGATGGGAGTTGCTGTGGAATTGTTCTCTTTAGAAAAGGAGGGCAGCTGCCTTCTGCGGTGGTAGTTTCTAAATACAGTTTGAAAGGTGAAGGCTTAAACACACTGGGAAGCCCTGGCATTTAAAGCATGGCCTTTGTGAGTTTGTCCTTGTTACTTATTGCTGTGTGTTTGCACGAGTGCTTGCAGCTTTCCATGTGTTCATCCCTGTTGTGCCCTGGGGTGGGAGAAGTTTGGTTCTTTTGTTCTGCAGATGGAGAGCTGATGCACAGAGAGACCTTGCAGCTCATTGTAAAACAGGGTTTTGGACAGATATCAGTGACATTTTGGGATAGTGTTGTCACTCACTGTTGTCCATCCTGTCCATCTGTGGTCTGTTTTTCTGAGGCTCTGCCCTGCCAGAAGGGAGGACCTCTCCCTGGGAGCCCTTGCTGGCCATTCCAGAGGCAGATTAGGTGTATTCACAGCCTCATTTCAGGTAGGGTCACCTGTAAGGACCTAGAGCTCCACAGAAAAGTGAGACCTGGCCCTGCAGTTTCTACATCAGAGTCTCCTACCAGTGTGTAAATAAACCTGATGAGTTTGTAGCCTGAATATATCTCAGGATTGTTCCAAGATGTTCTAGTTCAAAACCTAGTTCATTAAAATAAGAGGCAGAGGCATCTGTGAATGGTTTGAGAAGCAGTGTATATTTTCTCTCTCTTATTGATTGCCTTTGGCCTTCCTGTCTGGAACCTTTTGAGAGATGACTGTGATGCTGAAATGCATTGTCGCTTTCTGTATATTAAAGCGGCTAAAAAAAAAAAACCCAGCCCACATCTAGCCTGTATCTGAAAGTCATGAATTGATAGATCCTTGCTCTAGCTCTTCAAGTAACTGTGAATTACTCCAGGCTGTTACAGTTTCATTGTAGGGAAGTTCTTTCCTTGACTCAGACTTCTTTGCATCACAGTAAAATGCAATTAGGTGACGTACTTATTGTGGCTTGGAAGCACTTAGAATTCTCTCAGCCTTATGTTGTCAACTTTTGCTCAATAGCAGACTTGTGGACTGTGTCACTGTGCCTGTGTTAGCATATATTATCACCATATGGTGTTTCAGTAGTGAATAGGAAACTTCTATGAGTATGTAAAAGAGGATGAAATGAAAAAAAAATATTACAGTAAGATAAGACTAACATGCTGCTTCACTGCTGAAAGTGAGCTCTCTATCTAACTGCTGTTTCTATGAGAAATCAATCATGTGTTGGTCCAATGGATATTACTGTCTTCCCCCACAGATTTAAAAAGAAAAACTAAACAAAAAAAAGGACCTGGCCAGAAAAAGGAGATTTTGAAACAGTTATAAATACTTCTGCCAATGTTTGCAGTCTGATACTGATTCCTCCCTGCCCAAACAAAATATTTTGAGACTTACAATGAATTCTTCACTTGGAAGGAAGTAGTTTTGCATGCATGAGTACAGTAAGAGCAAGGGCAGGTTGTGCAGTTCTCATGGCATTATGTGCCTCACAGGCAGGATTGTTGCAATCATCTCACCTGATTGCCAGCATAAGCCAGGTCAGAGACTTTGCTGTCTTGACATAAGTAGCACGGTATTTCTCTCTGGTTTGACAAGAGGCTGAGTACCTTACCCCCTCTGGAGTGATTTGTAAGGTGTCAATGAGAACCCATTCCTGCCCCAGGCAGCTCAGAACCATGAAGAATTGCCATCTTGTATGTCAGCAATCACTCAAGTCATCCTGGGGTCTCAGGCAATTCTGATGCTGTCTTCCCAAACCATTAACTTGTGATCCAAGAAGAATTCAAGAAAGATGGGAGGCACAGTTCTCTTTCCATGCAGCAGAAAGCCAAGATGCACATGCAGCTTCACGCTGTGATTATCAAGAGGGGAGGAGAAGATGTTGGGGTTGATTACTGTGCTGGTTTGCAGAAAGATCAGCTGTGCATTACATGGAATATCTGTGTGGCTAAGGTCCTTTTACAGTCCTAAATAGTGGTAGAAAAACAGTTCAGCTGGATTTTTTTGAGCACTGTATAGTTCAGCAGAGAGATAATACAGATATTATTTTGAATTATATTTAATCTTTTTCTGGAAAGATTTTGACTGGAATCTGCTTCAGCAGCTCATGTCCAAAGTGCAAGACAAGGGATCTGGCTGTGGGAAAGGGTTACCACAAAGATCACGGTGTTTTATGAGGCCCCAATGACAGCTGCTACCGTGCTCGAGACAGCACTCTCTGCTTCCTGAGAAAAGCTGTGGAGATACCACACAGAGGATGAATTGTTAAGTGGTTCTTTCGGGTAAACGTAGATCACTGTTAGATTTTGGAGATATCTGGAAGAGTCAGAGCCAACACCCCAAAGCAGGACTGTTTAATACTGGAAGTCATCAGACTTTCTGGCAAGACTTGCCTTTGACAAGACTTGGCTTTGACTTTGTTGAGTAATGTGGTCATTTCTAACTAATGGCAATAAAACTTTAGGGAACACCTGCTGTTTGGATATTGAACATATGTGTGCGTGCTCATGTAAAATCACAAATGCAGGCAGGTCTAGAAAATACAATTTGTATTTGGCTCCTTTCCTACAAATCGTATTTCAGAACACCTTAAAGCCTTCCTGTAAATAAAATCATTTCAAAATTGAGCTCATTAATGGAGAGAAGGCGATGTGGTAAGGCACAAAGACAAAGAAGGAAAAAGGTGGCTTTTGTTTTGTTTTGTGGGCTTTTTAAAGGCAAAGCGTCCATTTGATGAACTCAATCATTTGTTGAATGTACTCAGTGATTTCTCAGGAGGACATATGGACAATCTGAGGAGACTGTCTGCATGATTGGAGCTGCATGGAGCCGAAACCAAAATGATGGCTGATCACTTAAAAAATATAAATGGAGGGAACATCTGAGGATCTCTGGCAGTTTTCCTTATGAGGCAGTGCTGGATTATCCCCTATAATCAGTGCTTTCGCCAGCCCAGTTTCCAATAAATTAAATGTAAATATCTCATTGCTTTCTTTGGGTGATTATTCCAGACTGAAATGTATACAGCTGCTAAGAGCTATTTGACTTCAGAATTTCCTTTTTTAATTTAATCTCCTTGTTCTGAGTGACACTTCATATATGTGTCCATGCATATGTCCTCTCACCATATGGACGCATTCCACGTCTACGCATACGGAGTGTGAGGAGGTTGAAATTCCCCAGTACAGACAGAGCTGTAATAAAAGGACTGACAGACTGGGTCTGTAATATGCCTGACCTGACAATTAAGCAAACTTATTACCATGTCAGCTTGCCAGATGGATCATCTACTCATGATGTAACGTGTGTTGCTTCTTGAAAATATTGGAGTGCAGTTTCCTATTTTATGTTTGTTGAGCTGAGAAAGGGAGAGGGAAGAGACAGTTTTATTTGAACTAAACCCACTCGTTTCAAGTATGTTTAATGATAGCAATATGTGACAGATAAAATAAAATCCTAGGCCCTGGTCCATGTTTATTTTAATTTCAAGCAATGGGGAAAGATGGAAGAGATAAAATTACAGGCTAAAAATGTCTCTTGATGTAAAATAGCAGCTTGAGTCCTCAAGGGGCTTTCCTTGCTGCACCCTGCAGGGTTCTCAGATACATTTGTCAGAGTTTTGCTAGGTAGGAGTTTGGGGCTTTGCCTATAAAGAAAAGTCAGGTTGGACTAATTGGCATCAGCTTTATAATTATTTCCTTTTAACTTACTTAAGATAGTAAGGCTACACTGAAAGAGTGGAGAGGAAAGCAGTGCTTAGTCTGAAGTATCTATCACTAACCTGGACTTTCTTTTAACCTAGTCCCACCCTGAACCTGAGGAGGAGGTAAGTTGTTCTCAGTCCTGTCTTGTGTCCCTGAGACTGCCAGACCTCTACCTGCTGTTGTGTAACCTTGGCTGAGCCATCTTCTGCCTCTGGGCTGCTCTTCTGTTAAATAGGGAAAGCCCCCATTTCTCTGCCCACCTGCTCAGTGTGCAGTGTTTGGGTGCAGTGAGGGTGTGTAGGTGAGCTTTAGTATTTCCATCTGTTTGTGAGCTTTAGTATTTCCATCTGAACTGCTGGGGTTTTATTCTCTCCACTCTCCTGTCACAGCAGCATGGGTGGATTGGGATAAAGTGTCCCTTTCCAAATCTTAGGTGGAGCACAGCCTTGCAACCTTGTGCAGCTGTTTCACGTTTCTGTATGGCTAAGTTGGCAGAGTCAACAGCACCAAGGTGCTGTTCTCCATTTTTAAGCTGTTCTCTGCCTGAAGAGCTTAAGAACTCCCGATCCATCCGAACCAGGTCCCTCATTCTGCTTGTACACCTCTGAGGAGCTGTAAGCCCATGACTCCAGGAAACATGAGGGTGATCCTCTTGGTCTGCAAAGATGCTTGAACTGGCTTTGCAAGTGGAATGTTGTGCCCAACAGCTGGGAGATTTTCCTGCACACAAGTTCAGAATAGTAGAAGGGAGATAGTAGACATTAGTGCTCAGAGCTGTCACCTCCTTTGGAGATGCATTGTGTGGGGATGTAGCAGTGCATCCAGCACTGGTTCCATCATGCTTTTGACTCCATTAATTGCACTTGTATGCAGAGGACACTGCAGTTTCACTGTTGGAAGCCTGTCCTCCAGGGAATTTTTAGTATCTTATTTGCCCTGTCAAGTTTTCTTGAGGGTCTCAAATGCTGTCTGTTGTGAAGACTCAGCTTCATCTCTGGCTTGGCTCGTTTGATGAAAGCATTTTGGTATCCTGGAGTCAGATAAATTCTCTTTTTGTAAGATTTGTTGTCTGCAACTGAGCTGGGAGGGAAGTTGAATCTGGAGTGTATTCACTCAAATATATTTGGTCCCAACTCATATCGTTATAGTGTTGGTCAGCTGCTGGTGGTTTTTTAAAGACAGAAGCAGCAAAAGTCTGGCTTGTAGAAAAATAACCTATCTGCATGAGAAACTGGAATTTAAACCTTTGCTTTTCAGTATCTTTTTGTCATATGTCAAGGTATATAGGCCTGAAATTAAGAGCCTGACCTTCCCCACCCTGTGTCACTCCAGCTCAGGGTTCTTCCCCATAAATACCGGAAAAAGAAGACAAGAGTGGTGCAAATTCATATCTACACTGCCCCAGAATATTTCCATTTATCTAAGAATTTGCTGTTCACAGAGAACTGGCTTGATTTAAATTATGTCTTCCTTAATATTCAGTCAGGGATTTTTCCTCCGTCAGCTCATCCAATTGCTTTATGAGCTCATGTAAATCTCTGGAATTTAAAACATCCCATAGCAAAGAAGTTCAATGGAGGTGGGGCAGACCCACCTTATTCTTGATATTTTCCCTTTGCCTCCCCCAAGGGTGGTTTCCCGTTGCTTCTTTCTAGCACTGGAAGTGACAGAACAATCATTCCTCCTGTTTGTACCAGTCTGAGTCTTAGCTCTCTCTTTTCAAGGCTCAAGAGATACTTAGCTATTTCAGAGGAATGTGAAAAATGTAGGTGCAGTATCCATTTGTTTCTGATCAGGTATTGCTATCTAACTGCAAACTGTAAGCTTATATGCAAAAATAAAAAAAAAGTGGAAGTGGCTATTGGACCTGTGTTATTTTATTTTTACTTATTAGAGGTAAAGTCTATGTTTCAGCTGTGGGGCTTTCAGAGTAACTTCCATAGTGCCCTGCTTTTTTCTGGTTTGTTTTGGTAGTTTTATTTTTGTTTTGTTTTGTTTTTTTCTCCCAATCATCGCAGTATAAAATAATTTGACTGGAATTTGACCTCTTTGCCAAACTTTTTGTGTGATAGTTACCAAAGACAGTATCCATGGGCACATTGCTTGCAAATACAAAGTGAGAGGAGAGATACAGGATGACTGATTTGGGGGAGGTCTGATGCAGCCACAGTACTTTAGAACAAGATGGGATCTGTTCTTCTCCCTTTTCTCACAGATCTCTGACATGTTCCTTTATTTTTCAGTAAGATTTTTAATTTCTCTAGCATTAAGTTTTCCATCTGTAAAACAGAGGTGGTAATAATAACATATCCCACCTGGCTGTCTGACTTTAGAAAGGATTTTCAAATCTCCAGCTGAAAATTCTTCTGCAAGCACAAAAATATTACAGTTTTCCCAGCTTGTGTAAAAAATTGTTTCTTGCTGTGAAAAATCAGTATGTCAAACACTTTTATTTTCTGTAAGGGAATTCAGCATCAAACTCTTCCAAATGTGTTAGGTAATGTTTTGCATTATAGATTATATGCTGTTAATTTAATTTCAGGTTCTATGCAGAGAAGAAATTGTTGAGTGTACTTTAGTGATTTATACTATGATTTGATCAGTGTGTTAGTAGTCTGGCAGATCTTAACTTCCAGAAACATCTAAGAGTTCAATACATTAGAGATGAATAAGCTATGTACATGAACATGTGTGCTTTTATTGCTAAAGCTAAATTAAAGCTTGAGCCCTTTTGGGTTGAATTAGTCAGCACTTCTCCAGCTCTTTTTCTGTCTTTCAAAACTCTTCTGTGCAACCAGTGTGATTCTAATGTGCTCTGCATTATTTTTCTGCTTTCACATGAAGACCTGGAGAGACAGTGAAAGCTCTGTATAGAGTGTATTGTACAGTGAGGGAGGGAGCCCAACAAAGCTAATTATACAGACACTCCCACTCTATTACCCTTTGGAGAAATTGAGCCTAACATTCTGCTCTGAAGCTTGTTAAACTATCCTTTTTGGGTGCAAGGAGCTTATTGAGGGAATGAAATAGCTACACTGTGTAATCAGAATGGGAATTGGAGCAGATCATTATATTTACTCATTTGATTAGCCATAAAATAGCTACTGAAGTCCCCATTTTAAATCTGCTTAGCAATTGTGCAGCAGGGCAAACTGGGTCTTTTAATTAGAAAAGAAAAGAGATTGCAGTATTTTTTAATAAGTAATAAATATATAAACACACACACATTGTGATCCTGTTTATGCAAATAACCTCTTCCCTGTGGGTGTTCTTGCCTCCTAATTGTTCAGGGTCTCTCTGCTTCCAGCTGCAAAGAAAAAGGGAATGGCACATCTACACCAGAAAGCACAATATCTGGGACTTAAAACCCAGCTAGACATTTAGATTACCCATTAGAGTAAAACTGCTGTGGGAGGGATAGGTAACCCCAGAAGAAGATGGCATGGAAAAGCAGGAGGTCATTGATTAGTGGAGGGACTTTAGGTCAGGTTGTGCAAAAGTCTGTCTGGAGCAGTTTGGGTAGGGTCAGTCCTGCTGTAAGGGAGAGGACTGGGCCGAAGAGACTCCTGAGATCCCATTCAACCTGTAAGATTTATTTAAGAGAGGTCATTCTGGATCATCAGGGGTTGCCTTGAGTGGGTCCTGTTCCTGAGGGAGCTGGGGGGGCTCAGGCAGGGGCAGTGCAGAGCCCCCCAGACATCTGAGACCAGCAGGTCTGAGCTGCCTTGCAGGCACTGCCTGCCTTTGTGCACAGCCACAGCCAGGGATGCCCTGCTGTCTCTCTAAGAAAATTCAGTGCACAGCCATGGCCATAAAGGCTTGGAAAGGAGCCATTACTGAAGGTTTCATTTTCTGGCTTCCTTTGCTATCTGAGGAACTTGCACATCAGAGAAAATGTTCCAAAGAGCAGTGAGCTCTGTAACCACTGGTTACTCTGCTCAGGATGGTCACTGTCTTAATATTTCCTAAGTATCAAATATACTTTTAGGATATTTTTGAGCTATGAAAGTATTTCAGCTTTCTTAAAATTTATTTAATTTGGTTTTAAGACAACCAAAGCTTGGTTACAGAGAGCAGACTTGTTTTTGAAATGCATTAGACTATGTGGAGAGCTGACCCACTGGTAAGCATGTGTTATGGTGCTGTACATCTGTGGGTCACTGAAAAGTCATGTTCTTAATGACAATAACAGAATCATTCTTTTGATGTTGCCTGTGGATGACAAGATCTTTGGGCAGCAGGAAGGGGCAGAGTAGAGCATTACCATTACAATATTAAAGGATGAAGTAAATATTTGGCCTAGTGACTAATTTTTTTGTGGACATATTCTCCAGTATTTCCTTTTTTTAAATAATTTATTTAAATAAATAGTCCATGGGTTAGAACCCACTTGCAAATGCCCAGAAATCCTACTGTGTTGAGAAATCATGTCCAGAGTGGCTCAGAGCAATCCCTCCCAGATGTGCTGTGGGCACCTTTAGAAGGCCACACCTCAGGGGAAGAAATGCCAGCACCGGTTGTTCTGCATCTGCCAAGAGAGTTACTCTGGCATTGTTCCACAGCACTAAATTGTATAAGCAGGACATTGGGCAGGCCAAAAAAAAAAAAAAAGCCACCATTATTAGGCCCAAAATACCATTAGCTGGAACTTGCTGGCCAAAAGAACAAGCACCTAACTATAAAGAGGTTAGAAGTGTACTGTAAATTTTCTCTTTTTGATGTGGCTGGGACACCTGCAGTGAGCTTGGGCTGTTCTGCATTGCCCTGCATCACTGCAACCACCTCAGAGCCCACCTGACTGTCAGGAGGATCATAGGTAAAGGGAAATTGCATGGCTGAATTTTCACTTGATTGTGGTAGAAGGGCTTTCTCTGAAGTTCTGCACACCTGTATCTGCCATTGAAATAATTGGAACATTTGACATTGATGCCAATTCTTCTTTTCTTTCCATCCACCAGCCTGATCATATCCTTTCTGTGCCACAGGGGTGGAGAGAGCCATAGTCTAAGTCTCACCACCACAGTGTATGCAGAAAAACCGGCCAAGTGAGGATCCTGGAGGAACATTTTTAATGTTACATCTCCTTTTGGATACACGCCTTTCCCAAGCGAGCGGCTGCTCTGCGCCCGGGGAAGCGGGGTTTGTGTTTAGAGCACGTCTGTGAATTGCGGTTGTTGACTGGATCAAGCTGTCACTGTGTCACTTAAATGTTACAATCTCTCAAGCTGTCATGATGACTTTTAAATCGAAGCAAAGGTGATGGCTTCCTTCTCACATCAACAGCCGCGCCATTTCCAGAGCTGTGCGTTCTGGTGTTCCGCCGCCTGCCTTCTGCTTTGAGGATTTTTATCCCCCCAGCCTCTTTGCTGGGGTTGTTTGTGTCTCACCTGCCTGCCTGCCTGGTGAGTAGGGGCACAGTTAGATCAGGACACCCAGCTCGATGCTTTCAGTAAGCTGGGTGTTTCCAACCAAGAACGTAACTTTCCATAGTAATTTGGTGCTATTTGCATAGGATTCTCTCTCTTCTAGGGAAGAGTGTACTCCTGTAATCTGATCTAAAAGGGCTCCTAAAGGAATTCTTTAGCTATTTCTCTGGAAGTATGTAATAAATTTCCTGGGAGGACTGGTGTTCTTCTGCATAGTGGAGGAGTGAGAAAGTATTTAGTGAGATTTCCCAAGAGATGGGCCTGAATGTGTCTTTTCTGTAGACATATCTGCTGTTACTGCTCATTGAAGGGACATGCTGCATTTTACAGAAGCAGCTTTGACTTTGCTGGGGTTCTGCCAATTCAGAAAGGGCTTTCTCTTCTGAAAAGCTGATCTCACTTATGCTTGAGTCCAAACACTTGGGTACCTCCACTCAGTGAAGAAGTGTGTGGTTGGGCTGCTGAGCTGGTCTCATATAGGTGGAAAGAGATGCCCTCAGGAATGAACACACACAGAATGCTTTTAATCTGTGAAATGAAGGCAAGGGCACAGCTATTTCTGTACATGTCCAGTTGTATATGTTGGGAAGTCTCTCTGGATTTTTTTCCAAAGACTGTGTGAACTGGATTTTGGCTTTTACAAAATAACAAGTCTGATGCATGTGTTCATGTGACAGGCAATGGGAATTCATTGCACTTCTGATAAATCCAACAAAAGTTGTTGGTTTCATGCTAATCCCTTAAGATGCTTCCTTGACTGAAGCAATACCCAGCAGGAGCCTGATGGAGCTGAGGTTATGGTGTGCACTCCTGATCCAGTTGGAGCAATCAGTGCTTTCAGGTGAAGCATTTTAGCTGAGGACATGGTGACTTGCATTAAGGGCAGGTGAAATGCCTGAGCTGCTGTGGAAGCTGAGCACTTAGATACTGGTGGTTTTGCTCACAGTTGCTGAGATTTTAGGTAGGAGGAAAAGAAAATCGTATCTTGAATGCTATGGGAAATTTGGTCATTGGCATCTGAGTAGGAAAATGTTTGGCATTCCGCATCCACAGGGAACTTGGTGCTCAATCAGGCAAAGAGCTAGAGGAGCTGAAGAGTATGACCTTCTGTCCATTTTAAGGCATGGTCACTGCCTTTTAGCCCACTGAGGCTAGCATTTTCCAAGGAATGTTCTTTCCCAGGCTAAGCTGGGAGGTGAGTAGGCTGCTGGTTTTGCAGAGCTGGGTGAATGCAGGAAGCCCCAGAGCCCCATTTTAACCCTCCTGCAAAGGACCAGGTCACCTCCGCTTCTGGACTGACAACATTGCAGTTGAATTTCTCCCTAGCCTTTGGAATGCCCAGTCTCAGGTCACCTCCAGTTTTGGCAGAGCAGGAGACGGTGTGGAAATGCTCCCCGCTGGCAGGGACAGGCAGTGACTGGATTCACCATTGCAGTCAGCTCTTGGTCCAAGCACTCCATTGATATAATTAATGCTGCATAGGGGGGAACAGCCACTTCTCTGAAGCCCTCTGCAGGAGCTTGGAATCTGCCCGTGCACTGTTTCTGTCTGTGTGTCCCTCTGCCATTCAGGGCTGGAGGAATGACTAAGTAGTGCTGACGACATCAGTTGTTGGCCTGTATTAATTATTTCCGCGGGTTCTATTTACTTGCGTGTTCCC
Source organism: Molothrus ater (assembly GCF_012460135.2). Taxonomy (NCBI): domain Eukaryota; kingdom Metazoa; phylum Chordata; class Aves; order Passeriformes; family Icteridae; genus Molothrus; species Molothrus ater. The sequence goes on along the minus strand of NC_050487.2, from coordinate 15,449,744 downwards.
TATGGGAATGTTGTGCATACAGATCACAGCAGCACTTAATTTTATTGCAGTGAGAGGCTGAGGTTGGGGAAGGGGAGGGGTGAGAGGAGAGAGAGGGTCGTGTATGCGTCAGCCCTGTCAGGCTTTTCCTTCTGTTTCATTTGTGCTGAGGTTTTTATTATCATTAAGCCGATTGTATCTGTGGCACAAAGGGCTGAGTTACCTCGGTAACCACACTAGCTGGGATGGTAATCCATTTATAGCATCACTGCTCAGGTCTGATTAAATTAGCATGCTGATGACGTAAATGCTTGGCTGGGTGATGCTGATGAGGTTGCTTCTAATAGGAACTCTCGGCCTTACATTTATTCTCATTTATTTCATGAGACCCCTGCAGGAAATGTACAGAAATAAGGCTACAGATGATTGACTCTTGTTTTCAGAACAACTTGTGCTGCTAGCAACAGACAGTGCTTGATCTGAATGCAGACGGCAGCCTGCACATTTCGCCTTGTTTCTTCCCGCTGCAGAATTCCCCACACAGCCCTGCCGAGGCAGAGCCCTGCTCTCCAGCCCTGCTTGCCATCTGCCACAGCAGCAGCGGGAGCAGCTCCTCTGGCTGATGGGTTATTTCCAGACACTGCTACAAAAGAAATAAAGAAGGTAATAATAAAAGAAAAGGAACACCCTGGTTCTTTACTCCCTCTTGTGAGATTCCTGCAAACACAGGCATCCTTTTACTCACTCCAAACAAGCCAGTTATTTATGTCTGAATTCTCAGTGTCGAACAATACCGTTCAGTGCTCACATGTGGATCAAATGCTTTCAGCATCTTCTGTCCAGCCCCTTGAGGGAAAACACTGACAACTGCATGATCACATTGATGTCCCTGTTGTTTGATGAAGTGGCAAGAACAAGAGGACTGAGAGTTGCTGAAACTCCTGGTTTCCCTTCCCAACCCTGCCTCTGATTCAGTGGATAAGGAGTCTTTGGGCAAGCAGCCTCCTAGCAGGCTGTTTGGGGCTCCCAGGACTTGAGTTTTTCATCTGTAAAAAGAGAATTTAAAAGGATGCTTTTTCTTTTTTTCTTTTCTGCAAGAAGCATGGGAGTGATTAAGCGTGTTTAAGTTCTGTAAGTACTTGGAGATCCTCAGGTGGAAACTCTGAGGTTCTGAACAATTTGCCATTTTAATTGTCAGATTTGATTTATCCAGTTGGCATAGAAGGATTTAAAAGGAATTTTTTGAACAAAAGCAGTTTTGGGATGGAGGACTAAAAATGCAATAAATTTTAAGTAGCAATAAATAGTTTGGCGTTTGCCCTGAGTATGAGCAGATGTGGTTGCACAGAAACCAGTGGACTACACCTGCTTTCAGTCGTATTTGGACATGGAAATCTGTTATTGGTGAAATAACAAGCATGGTTTTGAGACACAAATGTGAATATGCCCATGCTGTCATTTTCTGGGCCTGCGAATTCTTACCTAGCACTCACAGGGCTTTTCCTTGGTAACACTGGGATAAAGGTGGTTTGGTACATGGGAGCCCTCTGCCATGCCTTTCCCAGCTCTGCTTGCTCTCTTTGAGAAGTATTTGGTGCTTGAAGGACCCTGCCCAGAATCTGAAGCTCTACAAAGATGAGGGGCACTGAATTTGTCAGTGGCAATGCTTCACCCTCCTGGCAGCCAGCTGAGCTGGAGCATCCTGACACTGCTGCATTTGCTCCATGCTCCCATGCAGTGACAGGGAGCAGCTGAGCTCGGGATGTTCCTGCTCATTCCTTGGACTGTGTGGGACACGTGTGCTCTGCCAGCACCATGCTGAGAGCTCGGCTCTGCTCCCCAGCCTCCTGCCAGAGCAGGTGCACTCTATTAATGAAGGTATTTCAAAGAGTTTGTTCTACCTCTGGCTCAGTTCAAAGCATCCTGCTGTCAAGAAGTCCTGCACCCATGGCCTGGGATGCCTTGCCCTGGGGCTTCCTTTTAAATTTAAACTTCTGTGGTTAATTCCTTTAGCTTACTATTTTCAGTGTAAAAAATGTGTAAGTCAGCAGTAGCAGCATGTTCAAGAGGTGCTGTGGGTGCTCCTTAGCTGGACTCTGCTTCCTCGAGAAGTTACAGGCATGGACAGCATTTTCCTGATTTATTTTCTGGATAACCTCCACTCCTGGTAGAATGAGCTGGTCTGAGGGGTACAGACTCATGGGCACCCACCCAGCACATGAGGTGGTGGAAGCTCTCAGAGGAAATGTCCAGCACTCACCGAGAGGAACTCCAGACTACTGAGGCTTGGGAAGTCACCCAGCAGCATCTCTGCTCAGTAAGTAAAGAATCAGCCCTTTTTTGATTGCCTCCCTTTGGTTAATTAACCTGTGTGCTGGGGCTGACAGAGTACATGGAGAGGAGATGGCTGTCTCTGTTACAGCAGCATTCACAAGCTCACTGGCAATATTTTGGCATCAAAACCATTCCTGTTCATTTCAGGGACATCACAAGAACCTAGTTCTAGAGGTCTGAGCCCCTCTTTTTCAACTTTTTCTTTTCCCAAAGATTTATCCAAAATAAGAATATTTTGGTCTCAAGGGTCTGCCCCTGATTTGGTTGGCTGAAGGAGAAGTTACTTGGGCTCTAACAAGCTCAAGTCAGACAAGGACCACAGGGCAGGAGGGGAAGTCCCACTGAAATTCCCCTCCCTTCCCCACGGGTTTCTGTGATTTTTGGCATGAGTGCATTGCCTTAAGAATGCCTGGAAATTTTCATTATAGGTGAGCAAAATTTCAACTCATTTGTCTACCAAATTAGAGCAAAGCAGGAGATGAACAGTAATAAAATTCCTGTTTGTTGAAACAAACCCATTCTTGCTCATTTGGAGAAAAAGAAAAGCCTCTCATGTTTGCATGTGTTTGGATTTTGATGTTGCTTGAGCCTGGTCCCTCTATTTTCTGAAGTCCTTGGGATATTTGTATCTTATTTCAGTGGGAGAGCAATCTGTTGGAAGAATTTGCTTTAACACCATAAGGATTTATTTTTTTACGGGGGGTAGCAAGAATTGGAGGTTTTTTTAACTATTTTTATTCTTCCAAAAGAAGGTTTGCTGCTTATTATCTTACAAGCTTTTATCTGGTGCTGAGTCATGGAAGTGAGAGAACGTGTAGGCGTCTTAGCATCAGAGAGAGTAATACTGTCATTTACATTTACAGACAGTTATGCTTTCCAGAAAACTTTTTTTTGTGGGTTACAAAAGTGATTAATCTGCTGTTGAAGCTGTCAAAGGAGGTTTTCTGTTTAAGAATTTTTTGAAAGAGAGAAAAATCTGTTTCTACTTATAGGAAATAATAAGGTAGAAATTGAAATTTAAAAAAAAAACCATACTGAAAGAACAGACAAGAAAATGTTCCCTTTCCTAATTATATTTTTCCCTTTTCTTTTTATGTATCTATCCATCTGTCTATCAGCCTATATATCTATTCTTCTGTTTCATGGAAAAGTCATGTGGACTTTGTATCAAAGCTAAATATAGTAGAATTATGGCCAAGTTCAGTATTATCAATTCCAGCTGTTAAAAATATCATAGGATCCGTCTAAAATAATTTTTGTTTTCCCTTTAAAGAAAACTTATTTCAGTTTCTTTTTAGTTTTCCATCAGGCTCTTTAGTTGTTATGTTTTAAACTTTCTGCACACTTGAAAACTGCATTTTTTTAAAATGAAGTCCAGAGCCCTCAGTTAAATATTTCTCTGCAGCAGTAGTAGTAGTAGTAGTATAAACTATTTTCTTTTCCTCTATCCTTTTTTTGTAGTTTTCCTTTTACCATATTTTTTTTCTAATTGCTATTGGGTTTTTCTATTATTATGTAAAAAATGAATTAATTACTGCTGAGACAAATCCTTTCCTCCTTAGGACATGTTCTCAGTGATGAGATCTGTAGGGCTGTTGGAAGACTAAAGAGAGTTCACCAGTGGCGACCAAATTTGTGTAGACCTTCAATGTCAATGGCATGAGTAGCTGTGATTCTTGTTCGTTGTACCCATTCCTGAGGACACACTGGACATGAAGTATTCTAGCCTGGAAGTTGAGTGGTTTTGTCCCTAACGAAGTAGGCAGTGATGTTTTCAAATGATCTTCTGGCACAGTAGGGGTGGGAGTATGAAAACTTGCTCTACTTTCAGCGTAGTTTATCCCATTATGAAGAGTATGATATGCCCAGCAAAGTCTCTCTTTTGGGGGTTCCAGAGGAGCTGACACTGTGGTGGAGGCAAGGCAGTAAAGCAGGGTGCTGTGCTGGAAGCTGCAGCTGTCACAGGCAGAGAGAGGAGTGCTCATCATCATGCCAGAGGACAGCCTGTGGGGCAGAAGGATGTCCCTCCTTGTCCCTCCTAGCTGAAACCCTCAGCCCACCCCAAATGGACTTTGACAAGGGCATGTAGGGACAGGACAAGGGGAAATGGCTTTAAACTGAAAGAGAGCAGGTTTAGATGAAATATAAGGAAGAAATTCTTCCCTGAGTGCGGTGAGGCACTGGCACAGGTTGCCCAGAGAAGGTGAGGCTGCCTCATCTCTCAAATATACGAGCCCAGGCTGAATGCGGTTTGAGCAACCTGGTATGATGGAAGATACCCTGCCCATGGCAGGGGTTTGGAACTGGATGGATGCTCAGTTCCTGTCCAACCCAAACACTTCTATGACCTTATGATCAATGCCACATCTGCTCACTTGCCTTGGTTAGAAGTGTTCTTTCAGCATCTCCCTTATCCCTGCTCCAGTTAAAGTCTCTGCTCTCCTCATCCCCCATTCCTCACAGCTGCCCTTCCTCCCTTCCCAACCATAGTAGCTTCAACCATGATCCTTTAACCTTCAGCAGAAAATTATTTGTGCCATGTAAGAGGAATATTGATTTTTACGTCACATGGCCCATGAGGCATTAGAAATTACATTTTTCCCGTAAGTGTGGCTTATCTCTAGCTTTTAGGAAAAAAATTAGCTTTGGGCCCTGTGAGATTTCCTGTTCAGGGTGAATGGGTTCTGCATTTAGACCTTTTCACTGGAAAGCCACGTGCTGCAGCTGGACTTCTAAATTAAAGGGGGAAGGGAATTAACCTGGCTTAACCTAAGTTTTGACAATTCCATTGAGAGGCCAGTGACTCATTTATAGAATTCATCGAGTCCACAAGGGTTAGAATGATACTTCTGAAAGCTTATAGAATGTCACTGCTTTGTGTTTCAACAATTGGGTCCTGCAGTGAATTTTTGTGGGTTGTTATGGAAAAAAGATTTATTGATGACTTGTGATGCCAGGATGTTTTTCTGTGCATAATTTTTTTCTTAAAATACAAATACATCATAAACCGCAAAAGAGAGAAAAAAGAGAAAAGGGTTTCATTACAAACTAGAAAATAAATATTATTTAATCCCATGGAAAATTCAGACCTAGACCTGAATTCTCCTCACTCCCCTCAAGTTCAAGTCTGGAGCCTAATTTGACCTGTGACAAAAGAGAATTAAAGCCACAAAACTCCATTTTGGATCCAAAATTTGTTGCAGTTTTTGGGCATCCACTGCTGACTTTTGGAGAGCTTTGAGCCCTTGTTAAAAACATTGTTGAAGCCAAGATCTCAGATTTAAAACTAATAATTCCCAGTCCCAAAGGTTTTTAGCATTTAGTACTCCTGCCCCAGAGCTAGAAAGTCACTGTTTCAAATTCTGGAGTTAACAAAGTCAAAATCAGTTAGACTGCAAGTCACAGTAGCCATCAGTGTGCATTTATATATACATCCACCACAAGGAAAGAAGTGAGGAGAGAGGGAGGATACGTCTGTTTGTTTGGAATTAGCACGCTTGGGTTCAATTTCTCATGCAGAAGGGTCCATGGCTGGGTGCACAGGTCAGGGTGCACAGCTGGAAGTGCTGCCGCTGGGACAGGCTGAGCTGAGTCCTTGGAGTGCTGAGGCTTAGTCCAATGCAGGTTGTATTTAATCTCGGTTAGAAGTTTCATTTGCTTTCGTTCAGGCTGCAGCAGGATGAATTGCCAAGATCTCCAGCGTGTTGAGTTTTGGCAAAGCTGGATGATTAGTACCTGGAGAAGGTCAGATCGGTAGGATTCATTACTGTTTGCATAGAAACCTCCACTGTGTTCCCCGTGGGGAGGCAAACATGGTGAATGCAGAGGTAGTAGAAGGCCAAATTCAGATCTGCAGCAGCCAGCATGTTTGGAGTAAATCTGCTGGAATAAATAGACGCACTTGAGCTAGCACCACTGTCCCCAAGATCAGAACCTGGCTTGATATAAAGCACTTTTAAAAAATGTAATTCAGGCACTCAGGAGTATGGAAGATTATTTTACTTGTAAGCTGTGACTGTGATAAGCTAGTCAGCAAGCCATGGAGCAAATGTTTTGGGATGTTATTTGGGTCCAAAAGCAGTGTAAGTGGGAAAAATTACAAAACATAACTTAATTTGGCTCATTAGGTCATTAGTGATGAAGTTTAGGAACTTTTTTTTTCCTTCCTAAAACTCACTGAACAGAGTGGAGCATGGCAAAGGAGAAAACCTGGTATTAAACTAGAATATAGTACTTAGCTCTATATAACCTAGTCAGCAGTATCAGTCATTGAAAACACATCTCTTGCATTCTGGTTAAGAATGAAGAGAAGGGTTTTGTTTGTTGTTTCATAATTTTTTTTTGTGGGTTTTTTATATTAAAGCTTACAATGGCTATTTGTGGTTTTGTTTCCTCAAGGCATATTTAGGAAAACTGGATTAATTTATAATGCCATTTGCAACACAACAAAGCCTGGTGAGGCAATGGATTTGACATTCCTTTACACAGGCTTTTTACAGTGAAACTGTTCTAAATTTTTATCAGTGTGTTATTTGGGTAAACATTTTATTTACCATACATTTAATGTAATTATATGTTCTATGAGAAGAGGAAAATAGTGCAGAAACAGTGATTACACTGAGTTAACACTTGAATTTAAAAATAATCTTAACTTTCTGTATTGTTTCATACCCAAGTATTTCTGTGGTACAGATGGCTTTTTTGCTTGTGCTATAAATTAATACTCACTCTTTCTGATTGGTTATAGTACTGCCCTGGTGTTTTGACTAGAAGTGCTGCAGGGGGTTTCTGTGTATCTTGGTGTATGTATTTATATACCTGGAGACTAATTTTAAAAGCTACAGCAGGTGGAAGAAAACCTTTCCAATCAGATTCCTCAACATCGTGCTTGGAGTCTGTGATACTGTGGAAAGATTAAGGTATTTCGGGCAGTGGTGATAACCCAGGCAGACGGATAAATGAGGGAATGTTCCACTCCACTTCCCAGAAGGAGCCATCTGGGAAAACTGTTAAATTTGACCTGTTGTTGGAGCTCATCAGCCTTTTGGAAAGGTGTACACTAAATCTAATAGGAAAATAACCTCTCTGTCACATATGACTGTCTTTTATGGGGTTTTTTTGGTTCTGTTTTTTGGTTTGGTTTTTTCTGTTTTTTTTTTTTTTTTTTTTGTTAGACTTATTTTTTTGGTGTGGCTATACAGTTTTTTTTTCCTCATGCTATAACTTCTCAACTTATTAACTTGAACCATTTTGTAGCTCACTAAAAATACTGGCAGATGACAGTGGGTTCTGGACCTCAAGTGAACCATAAGAAAGCAGATGTCGTATGAACACAGAATTGTTCACTGATGCTTCTGCTCTTCTGCACTGCTATTTGCACAGGCTTTAAAATGTGGGGAAAAGAAGAATGAAAACACATGGTTTTCACAGGAAATAGAGACAATACTAACATTCGAAAATGTTTATGCCCTCTGGTAGGAAAATGTTTTAAATCTGGTTTAATAGAGTTTTGGAATTCAAAAGATAAATACGTTATAAATGCAATGCATCAAATAAATAGAATCGTAAACAAATAAGTAACACAAAGTAAACCAAGTAGTGTCTGGGTGCATATGTATTTCCTATTATTTTATGTGTGCATATGCACACTTTTTTAGTGTTCTCTAGAATTAATAAAGGAAGAAAGCTTGTACACTATAAACACTCTAAAACTCCTTTGCAATTTAGTAGGAAATGAGAAGTTTTTATTGCGATTTTGCACTCTTCTTTGTGTCTGTTATTCAACATACAATAGAAAATGATAACTTTTCTATATAAATTGTAGAAGACTTCTCCAGAAGACTTCATGTGTGTGGAATTTTGTCATGTCACTCCCAGGTGCAGACCTCTTCCCTCACTCATGCATCTTCCATTATATGTTCTTAATTCACTTTTTGTAATCATGATGCACATCCATGGATAGTGCCATAACCCTCAAACCTGCCCATATTTGTCATGCACAGGAACTTCTTTTCCATTACGAATAGCAAGTTATAAAAGGAAGGAAAAAAAGTCTGTGGGTGCTGTAATTATGATACTTCAAGTTTACTAGCTTAGTAATAGCAAAAGTCATAAAAATACTTTGCTTACCCAAAGTTCTTATTTATAGAGGGGTGGGGGCTTCCCCATTGTCAGGCTTAGCAATATTTGCCTGAATTAAGCAAGGGAATTTGTTCAGCCCATTAGAAGGGCCCAGTTTGGTGAAGGGAAATGTTTTGGACATTCCTGCATTGCTAAGACTTAGAGGAGGTGTTCCTCAAGGAGCTGTTTCAATGCTCGATGCATGTGGTGACTTGTCTTCACATGGTGCGGTGCTGGTTTTTTTGTGGTCTTTGCTTCTGGGATTGTCCTCAGTAGTTCTGCCTTTTGGTATGACCAAAGAGATGTGGTGCCTTTTTACAGCTCTTTATGTAATTTACTGCTGAGTCCATGTGCCACTGATTAAATCTGTGCAGGGGGCTGCCATTGCATGGTCCTCAGGTCCAGATGGGTGCAAATAATGTCATTTTAGTGATAAGAGTGGGAAATTACAGAAATATCCCAAGATTAATTCAGAAAATGTTTTACTTCTCTTGACTGGCATCTTCTGTATCTTTTTGACAGTTATGTCTCATGCTGATATCTGGTATTCTTGTAGATAAAGTTACTACTTCATTTGAAGTGGTCAAGTTGAGTTGCTTAAGTAGAAGAGTTTAAATAATAACTAACCCTTTCAATGAATTAAGCTAGAATTATGGACCTTGACTGTCCACCAGCATTAAAAGTATTTAGGTCAATTGTTTGCACATCTTTTAAAACTAGCGTCTCAGAGAGTCCTTCTCATAAATACCAGATGATCAGTCATCAGAAAAGGAAAAGCAAATAAAAAGCTCAGAGTAGTCATCGTAGCGATAGTATTAGGTAAACAAAAAAGTAAATATGAAACTGAGAAGGAAATTCTTCCCTGGCATAACACTGTTGTGTTTTGGAGACCAAATTTTTCAGATGTGTTCAGACTCTTTGGAATTAATGGAGTGTTGCAAAGTGGAAACCCAGATTGCCTAAAACACTTGACACCCGCACTGAAAGCTGAACCAAGGTGTGTGTCTGTAACTGCACGTGTCAGTTAGGAAGGCTGTTTTCCATGATAAAATATTGGAGGTCAGCTCTTAGCACCTTTTCTTCTGTGCACCATCTCCCATGGTTTCAGGCTGGGCCATCACAAGGAGTACAAAAGAGGCTATGGACAGAAACATTAACAAGTATGTTGACTCCTTTTCCACCTGTGGTAGCAGCTGAAAAACAGATCAGCAGTAGTTGTGTTCTTGTAACACTTTATGGCATTCACAAGGTATTCTCTTCATTTAAGAACCAGAGATGAACACTTCATTAGATTTCTCCTTTTCTTTTGCTGTAATGCCTGGGAGCAGTCTGTTTGAATACCTTGATAGCTTCTGGTGATCAAGCCAGCAAATTGAATCTCACATCTGCAAAGTCTGAGTGTAGCTGCTGATCCATGCACAGTCCATACATCCGTGACACTTGCTTGTCAGCTGTAAACTAGAAATGAAAGAATGATGAAAGTGTAAAGAAAAACTTCATCTGATTATAAACGTGTTTTGGCTGAGGGGTTTAAGGTTTGGACCAGACTTCAAAACTTTGGATTGGGTTCTAAGGACATTTTGACACTTAAAAGAAATCTGTGTTAGCAACTGAGCTGTGTGCACGGCATAGCAGCAGTGCAGAGTTGTAAAGATGTGTCCTCAGTGTGCTTGGACTGTCTGGACCTTATAAAGAAGGCCAGGGAATGCTATATATTGAAAATGCATCAGGTATGCTAAATGGGAGCAGTCCATCCACTCAGGATCTTGGACCTGAAGCAACCCAGCTGGAGCTCTACCAGGAGAGCATCTGCAAGTCCCAAATGGGAGGCCAGATTTCTCATTTTCACCCAGATGTTATTTCAGACAGAAAAAGGTTCAGACAGGTTCAGGGGAACTTGGCCATACATTATCACTGGTTAAGCTGCTTGTTCAAATACAGAATTTGAAGTCAGCAGGAGGTAGAGGTGTCTGCACATCAGGAAACCCCCTAAAATCCCTGTTCACATTTTCAGGTACCTAAAGACCAAGGTTTCAAAGCAGAGTATTTTATTTTTCTCAGGGGTTATCTTTCCCATACCGAAGGGGAGCTGAGGTTTGCTACCTCAGGCAGAAGGGAGGCTCATCCCAGATTCTACTCCTGGAAAAGCAGCAGCTCCAGTTCCAGCAGGAGCAACTGTTCAGCACAGATGTGGAAGAAGAGGTGGGGAAGGGTGTCCCATTCATGTCAGCCCCCTTCCTACACTAGAAATAAACTTGCAACACAATCTCTTGGTCATGCCTTGGCTACAGGGTGCAGCAGGATCCTGGCAGATTGTCTGAGCTGCTGGCACTCAGAAATCCCTTTGGTGTGCTGCTGTAGCTGAGCTTGAGTGGCAGGGCACTTAATGCAGGGAAAAGGGATCTCTGCTTCTTACAGTCACATCAAAATTACCTGTTTATTGTGGAATTTGTCTCCACTAACTTATGCTGTCTAAATATTCAGTGACTTGTCTTGTCTGTTTTTACGCTTCTTATACAGTCAGCGGAGAGAAGTAGATTCCCCCAGTGGCTGATTCATCTCCCCTGTTTTAGGCTTCAATATTAGAATGGAATAAATGACCCTGTGGAGGTACATTTCAGAGAGAGAGAGTGCTTTAAGCACCTCCAGCTAGCCAAGGTGAATGCCCATCATTGGTGATAGGAAAAGCCAAGTTGATTTTTTTACCATTTGCTGCCCTTCCCACCCAGGCCTCCAACTTCCACCACCTTTGAGTGTTACTTAAAGGATTTCAGGTGGTCTGAGCTGGTCCTGTGTTTCAGCCAAGCTTGTGTCAGTGGACCATGCAGGAAGAGGGGCTGAGTGAGGAGGAGAGATGCTGCAGTGGCCCGTTGAACTGGCAGCCCCCTGAGAATGCCGCATCTTGGGTTCAACCCACCGGTAGTTGCCAGGTTTCTGCCTTTCGAGGAAGAAGAGTTGTTTCATTCCTATCCTGGAGTAATTAGTGACTGAAAAGCCCAAAAAAGGCAGCTCCAGCTAGAGCTGTGGTTCTGAACCTCTGCTCTGCAAACCCTGGGGGTCCATGGATCACTCCTAAGGTAACTAAGAAGAATTCAATGAAAGGTAACTGAAAAACCCATGTTTATTGTCAATAGATTAACTTTCTCCATAAAGGAGCTTGTCTCTTCTGAAAAACATTTGGGGACTCCCGAGCATAAAGGTTGAAAATCACTGAGCTGGAGTAATGTATCTTTGTGTGTAATAATTTGACAGCTAAAGGGCTAAAGCTATTCAACTGTACCTTTATGAAAAAATGTCTGGAGAATTGAATAGAATGTGATAAACTTTGTATTGGCATTTTTGATTCAGTCTCTGAAACTTGAGTAACTGAAGGGGTTCTATAAAAATAATTCTACAAATGTGCAAAGTAAAAGAATGAAGTCCTTTTCAAATGGATTCCAGCTGATCATAGAGAATCATGCTCATGCTGTAGACTGTGATTATTCTGTACTCTTTTTAAGATTTAACCCTGACAAATGGTAAAGAATTGCAGGTTAATTTCTGTAGAACAACAGGTTCCATCCCTCATACCTATGCAATGACTTTTTAGTGTAGATGTACATTGAATTTAATTTACGATCTATGTCAATAATTTCTACAGGATGAAGAATCAAAGCTACTCAGGATTTTGGGTTTCCCCACCAGGGTAGCTTTGAATCCAGACACCCAGCTCTGACAGCCTTGGACAGTGTGGCTTTATCACATTGCCATAAACTTTCCCTATGATGGTTGGTGCAAGAAACTCCTAAAAATGTTTATAAACCTCCTCTGCATTTAAAAAGACAAGGCAGGATTTGCCAAGCAAAACTATTCCCCTCATGGTTATACATGGTAAACTTTTTTAGAAGTGTTTTGGGGTTTTTTTCCTCCCACATTTGGTTGAGTTTTACTTGATTTTGTCAGTATTGGTTCACCTTTACTTGAACTGCTGGATAATTCATTTGTAGAAGAGGCAGTACATTTAGGTACTTCCATCTGTGTTTAAACAAGGCTCTTGTGCTTTCCCATTTAAAAAAAAAAAAAAAAGATTTTGTATTATAATGCTTGTGGTAGATGAGGTTCTGAATTTAACTCCTTCCTACTCTAGTTTCTCTCAACGGCTCTGTTATCAACACCTGGGGTTTCTAGTTTACTCTCTTTGCAAATATGAATTTGCAAGAAGGGGTTGATGGTAAGTAGCGTGGTTTTAATTTGCACTTGCGAAGTGTGTCAGACAGTTTCATCAGGGCATGGCGAGCAGAGGAAAGCCTGTCTTCCTCTGAAAACAGCCCTCAGAGGATGTCAGAGAGTGTGTTTGACTGCGATAATCACTTGCAAATGCAGTATGGTTTTGAAATGAGCTGTCCAGGGGCTGCTGGAGAAAGGGATGCTTGTGCTCCTATGAATTCACTCTTTGTCTTTCTCTTTTTTCTTTCTGCTGTTTCTACTTGTTTTCATGTTTCTGAGCAGTCACTTTGATGTGCTTTTGGATGAATCTACCTGGTTGTGTTCGTGGAAGTTCTATGGATTCACATGGGTGAAACATTTGTGACAATCATCTGTTTTGTTAGGCTTTACCCAGTGATACAGATAGCCCCTTCCAGCCTTCTGTTTATTACTCCATCTACCTGGCATCTCTACAGCCTCATCCATCCTTCTTATCCTCCTAGTGCTTTCCAGACAGCTGTTGAAATCTCTCTTCTAGTGGTATCTGAGTACCCTTTTCTCGTCCTTCCACATATTCCTGTCCTCAGAGCAGGAATCTTGTCCTTGGTTACTGTTCATTTATAAAGTTTTTTCTTCACCCATTAGTAATCTTAAGGTTTAAGCCTGGGGTGATATCTGAGTGCATAGCTGGACTGTGGCCACCCTTCTCTCTCTCAGGCAAAAGGGCAGAGGATTTATGGTGATACCTCACCTGTGCCCTTGCACAAGGGCTACAACCAACTTGCATTCTCATAAATCATCAATGCTCCAGTAGTGTTAAATTCCCTGCAGCCTGTCCCATTTCTCTACTACACCACATCAGCTAGGCTTACACCTCCCCCCATAAACCCCAGCTTTCATCACACACTTGCCCAGTGCCCTCAGAGGAATTCAGAATGAGTCATGCAGGGTGCCTCTGGGGACTCCTACTGATGCAAACTTCCTCCTCCTCAAGGCAGCCTGTGGTTTGATGCCACAATGCAGCCGGTACTTGTTAGCTTGGGCCTTTGCTGTGGAGTTGATAGCAAACTTCGGGCTCTGCTCCCCTAAATTGTCACCTTCCTTCTCTGGATTCTGGTGCAGGAGGGGATACTTGCAGCTCATCCTCTTTGTAGTGTCAAACACAGTGTCAAACACAGGAGCTGCTTGGTACCGGTCCACAGATTGTGAGGGTTTGGGGGATTTTTGGAAGAAGGGTTTATCATTCATTCTTAAGGTGTATTCCAGTCCAGGCAGGAGACTGGCATCAGTGAAGTATTATGTAGATGTTTATGTGTGTTATGTGGATGTTTATATGTATGATTGAAGTCACCCAGTTCTTGAGATAAGATCAGAAGAGCTTTAGTAGCATCTGTCATGACCTGCTTCCAGAGTCTGCATTCAGAAATACAGAATGTGATGAACAGGGCTCACTTATGTTGTTTTGGGTTGGTCTTTCCCCCTCCCCTAGACAGGCCATTTCCTTTATAACATTATCTACCTTCTACCTCTTCACATGGAAAAGAAAAATGCTTTTCTGGTGGTAATTACACAGTGCTGCATTGTGGACCTTTCATCCCATTACAGTAAGTGGACAAACTACTATAATTTACAAGAATGAAATAGGTGAGAAAATGGGAAAGTTTCTGGCACTCCCAGGCATAAATGCCAACCTGACATGGGAGAACAATTCTGACAGAAATCAAGTTTTCTTGCTAGCAATGAATGCTGGTGCAGTTGTTTTCTGATGCAGGGATGGAGGAGTGCCAGCTTCCCTTCAGGTGTTTCAGAAGTAGAAGAATCAGGCAGTATTAATGTAGGGCTACAGACCCTTAACCTGTCTCTGCCCTTGCAGTTCAACTAAGACATGCTTCAGCTCTTCCTTGCTCTCAGTTTGAAAATCTCCTGGCTATCTATGTGCTGCCTTGTCATGGATCTGTTAGCAAGGTCAGGGTGTGAATACATTGAGGTGTTTTTCCTCCAGCAGAAGTTTGCTGCCTTATTATTCCCCACTTCTGAATACACACCTTTCACACCTCTCAGAACAGACTGATGCTCTTATTTGCCTGGGGTTTTTTGCTGATTTATAGTGTTTCCTTGTGGGAGGTTTGCCCTGAAGGTGTGATTGCAGGAGTAAGGTCTTTACCAGTGCATCAGCAAAAAAGTATTTGCACATCATCAGGGAAGAGCTGCCAGTTGGGTGGTGGAGCTTCTTTATCCCTTGGTTAGACTTGTTGGCTGTGCACTAGAAACTGAGTGGCTTGCACTTGTCTTTTTATTTTCTTTGTGTGAGGTGGTTACCAAATGTTGGGGGACACAACCACCCTGTACAAAGGATGAGTTTCTCCCACCCTGTACAGAGGATGAGTTTGGAACCCTTGGAGGCTCAAGGTGGCTGAAGTTCCCCCAGCCCCCCCTGGGTGGTTTGGCAGCAATTAATTGCCGCCACCTGCTGACCAGGCACAGGATTTCTCTGGCCCCAGTGCAGCTTGTGCATGTCCTGAAGAATCCTCACCGTGCCCTCCCCAGCAAGAGGGTGGTGGAGCAGTAGGTGGAGGTCAGGGTGCCTGCATAAACAGGAACACCTGGGGACAAATACAAGGTTGGTCATTTAAAGGTGTCACATGCCTTAGAGTGCACATAAACATGGGTAGGCTGGTCTGCCTTTGGGCTGCTGTGAACTTGGAGATTATCAAGCAGATGATGGATGAGATCAAGCCTGGTACAGGAAGTTTGAATGAGATATAACCTCATATAACTATGGTGTTAAGTGCTGTCAAACTGCATGTCTTCACTTTAATGCATTTCCGTGTAGAAGGCATAAAATTCAGGTACTCTTTTAGAATTAAGGAAAATAGAGAAGCAAGAAATTTTACCTAATCCTAAACTCTAGAAATTCAAGTTTACTCTTCTCTGATGTAGTGAAAAGACATAAAGACTGTTGGTCAGTGTTCTTCAGAAACGCTCACGTTGTTAGCTCTTTAACCAAGATGTCTTTTTACATTGGCGTTTTTGAACATTTAAATGTGAGGTAAGCCAGACAAACAAGTACACTAGACTGAAGGATGTATGATGCCTGTTAGACAGCGTCACTGCAACAAAGCTTCATTCTGTGGCCAAATTGCAGGAAGCGGCAGCATTTGCTGTAATCCTCTTCCCTGGCTGCCCCAGCATTGCTGTGCCTGGGGCACTGGTGCAAGGTTACATGGCTGCCATGGTAGGAGCTGACTTCTGAAGCTCTTGGAAATCCTGACCCACTTTCTGCCCTTTAATGAAGCATGTGTAGCATTTAACTTTTCTGGGGTCACTCCAGGTGTTCAACCAGTACAGCCAGGGTAGGGACACCTCAGTAACTTGCTTTGATCGGAGTTCATTCTTACAGCCTGGGACCTGCTTGTAGGCTATTGCAATCTGCTGCCTCCTGCACAATTAAAGGACCTCCCGTATTGGGGCAGAACCTTACAAGTGCTCTAGGGACCCAAGGAATTTCATGTCTCCATAGAGAGTATAAACTCATTTTCTCACTTTTTCAAAACAGACTCATTTTCACAGGAATGCATGAGGGTTTCCCTAATTATCCTCTGGCGAGTCTCCCTTTTTTTTTGTGTGTATAATTTTTTAATTTGTTTGTTTGCTTGGAGGCGGAGGAGAAGCCTCCAAGGAGAGATGAAATGCCATGCATGGCACTTCTGCTCTGCTGCTGCGGTGCTGTCTCTGTTCTGTCAGAGCAGGGGAAGGTTGCTATAACCATTCTGCAACGTGTGGCCCTAGGTTATTATTGCTTTCCTAAGCAGTTTGAGTTGCTGCACAGATATTTCTGTAAACCCCCATTTCCACCCTCATTGCTTGACCCAGTGCCCAGCTGGCCCCTCCTGCTGACCCTGTGTCTCTCTCCTTGCTCTCCAGGGCTCTGGGACCTCAAGCAGCTCCGCTGCCACCACCCCATCCGTGTCCACTCCTGTCACTGGCCACAAGCGGATGATCATCCCCAACCAGCCTCCCCTCACTGCCACCAAGAAGTCCACTGCCAAGGGCCCAGGGCAGCCAGCGCCCATCCCAGTCACTCCCGTTGGCACCCTGAAGCCGCAGCCGGTGCCAGCCTCCTACGCCACGGCCTCCACGCCGAGCCGCCCGGCCTTCAACGTGCAGGTGAGGACGGCGCAGCCCAGCCCACACTACCAGCCGCCCAGCCCGCAGCCTGGCCACTACGGCAGCCTGGGGCCCGGCCAGGCCTACGCCGCCGCGCCGTCCCGCCAGCCCGCTGCCCCTCAGTACGGAGCGCCGCAGCCCCAGGGGCCCGGCTATGGCTATGGCCCTCCGCCCGGCCGGCCTGCCGAGCCCGCCTATGGGTACGCGCCCCCACAGGGCCGCTACCAGGAAACCTACTACGGGGGCTACGGCGGCAGGAACGGCTCTGAGGCGCCCTACGTGCTGCAGAGCTCCTGGAAGGCCGAGCCGGCGTATCCTGCGAGTAATGCCATGGGCCAGGCTCCCCCTGCACTCTACCAGCCACCAGGCACGAAGAAGACCTACATCACTGACCCAGTGCTGGCCCCGCAGCCGCCCGCCCTGCAGCAGAAGGTAAGAGATGCCAGTGGTCACTGACATTCCTGGGAGAGCCACATGGCTGAATGTGGCCTGGGAGACTCCCTGAAAGGTGGTGGGGGTTAAGGTGGTGCTATCAGAAGTGTGGGGCTGATCTCCCTACATATGACTTCTTAAAAGCTGGAATAGGGAGCTCTCATCTGCTTTGAAAAGAGCCTCTGCAGGGGCTTAGAAAAACTGTCAGCTTCAAGTAGTAATACGGAAGCATACGGAAGCATGGTGTCAGCCCACGGGAGAGAGGGAGGCTTTGTCCCTGTGACATGATGTTGCCCAAAGAGCTCCCTGGCCATGCCTCTGTAAGGCATCGCTCAACTGGAAGCTTTTCTTCTGGGCACTCCCAAGATGAAGTGAGAGGATGGGTGTGAGCTGCTTCATGTACTTGTGGACATACCTGGTTCAACAATTAATCCTCCCTGTCCTCAGGCAGATGGGAGGTACATGAGAGGCTGGTTTTGATTGTGGTTCAGAGTGATTGCGGAGGTTGTCCTCTGGTGTGTCGCTGTTCAAAGATCACTTATCACTGAAACCACATGGAAATGAGTCCCCACAGAGCTCGGCTCTGGTTTTCCTCTCCGATGTTGGTACACCGGGTGGCCGCCATCCACTTCAACAAGTGCCTGGACCTCATAAAGTGAAGTCAGTTTGAAGTAGAAAGTTAAAGTGGGTCTGCCTGGTTTCTCTGCCCAAGCTGATCCTGCCTGGCTTTTGTCCCTTCTGCTGGTGGCCATCTCTAATGTGGCTCTAGGAGGTGCTTTAGCTTTGTGGGGCGCTCATTGTGTAAGATGAGCTGAGGTTCCACAAATGGTGAGGTAGGGAAGCAGTGATGCAGTTGCTCCCCAGGCCCACCTTGGCACGTCTGAGCACATCCGTGTTCTTGAGTTTGAGGGTGCTCACAGGGAAAGGGGAAAAAGCTTCTGATACATAACAGAAAGCCTGTCCCTTTGTCATTTCCTTCTCTAACAGCACACAGACGGTCTTCCCTAAATTCCAGGTTTCCTGACAGTGGGAACTTTAAAAGGCAAAAATGTTTCTCAAGGCAGTTTAGAGAGGGCAAGAAATTACAGAAGTCCTTGAAATATTATCTACAAGCAGCTAAGAAACTGCTTTTTCTCTTTTCTTCCCTTTCCTTGACAAGAACCTTTGAAGCAGGGAGAGAAGCAATAAACTCTCAGCTCTGCAGGTACTTGGTATAGAGCTTAGATTGAAAAGTAGTGAAAGACAGAAAATTTGCACATAGCTTTAACTGGTGTAAATGGTTGTGGTTCCAGTGGAGTCACTGAGGAAATGCTGAGGTATAGCAGATCCATATTTAGACTTTTATAGGTACGAGTAGGTTTATATATATAAAAAAATTTAAAACTGTAGTTCAGTCAGCATCTCTATGGAAACGCAAATCATCTCAAACCACAAACAGCCCAAGCCTGTTAGTCTCATTTGCATTACAAAGCTGGAGGGACAATTTAATTTAGCTCAAGTTGGGGGTTTCATGTATGCCTATATATATTTGTATATACATGTTGGTGTGTGTGCACGTGGCATTTGCAAATACACAGGCAGAAATACTTCATAAGTATCTGTATAAAAAATAATTTCAATTCTTCTGCAGAACAGACTATCATCTGCCTGATGATAAATCCCTGCAGAAACTTTCTTTGTCTTCCAACCTGCTAAATAGCTGTTTTCTTACCTTTTTCACTTTTGAGCTTACAAATCCTCTGTAACATATTGGTGGCAGGCTTTGCCTTTAAAGCACTGTTGTCCAGCCTTACTACATGCTGTTCTCTTTCTTTGCAGAATAACTCATTCATAAAATCGACTTTGGGAATTATTTTATTTAAATGGGGGAAAAAAGGCTGTGTTAGAGCCAGGTATCTGTTAGGAAGAATTGTCACTGTCATTTTATTTGGCTATCATGTAAATTTTAACATCTTTTCCAGCACACACACATGATTCTGCATTTGTTTGTGTTTTGCCACTTCAAGGTTGATTTGAGGCCTTTCAGTTAAAGAAACAGAAAGGGTAAGAAGCATTAATACATCTCACATAAAATGTAAGGTGACCTTTAGGAATTTTTCTTTTTGCAAGGGAATGGTTTTAAAATATCAAACAATTTCTAAATGTATTCAGAAAACTGCATGCCTAATCTTGAACATAGTTTGTGTGCAAATTATTAAGGATGTTGTAGCAAATCCATCTCGGATTAAAAGTTCACGGTCCTTAATTCCAACATATACCATGATCCATCACTGTGAGGGCAAAATTTTTCATTAAATTTGTTTCATGTTTTTAAAGGGTAAAAAAAAAAAGGTTTATATTTGGCATTCTGGCTAGGAAGAGGTTCATGACACTGTGGCTCTGTTTTTTTTTTGCTGTGTACTAATCATGTTGAAGTCGCTGCTGATCCAAAATAAATCTGGATTGGTATGGGAACAGCAAATAATCTGTACTGGTTCTTAAAGCCTGCTGAAAACAATGAGTTTTACTCTCACACAATTCCACATTGCATTCTGTCCTTGGGCCACTTATGGGGTGAGAGTCATGCATGTGAAGCCTCTGGGCATTTTAGTCTTTAATGCAGCACCCTGTCCAGCATGAGTGCCCAAGTCCTAGTTAGGAAATGATCTGGTGGAGTGCATGTCCTCATTTAAACCTTCATGTGCTTCAACAGCCAAAAAAACCTCAGGAGCTTTCTCTTCTGGCTGGTGGGTGGTGGGGACTTAGGTAGCAACAGCAGCAGAGTTCTCATGAGACCATTTGGCTCCTCTCATGCTCTTGCTGTGCCTGCTCAGACCAAGTCAAAATCTGAAGCCTCTCTCTTTAACTTCTCCTCTCCCAAAGGGCAGAGGGCACCAGGTTGGGGTGGCTCATTAGGTATGCTCATTTCTGGCACAAACATGTCCATAGTAGACATATGACAAAACCAGTTTCTGATGTAGAATATTCCCAGGGCTTTGCCCTGTGGCCAAAGCAGGACTGGTAAACTCCCACCACCTGACCAGCTCATCTGTGACCAAATGTTTCTGTGCTGGACTGGTTAAGACACCGAAAACCCTTGTTAGTTCCCATATCTCCAAATAGTTTTAGGTCTTTTCGCTGGTTTTTGTCATGTTTGAGCATTTTGAGACACCATCATATGTCCCAGCTAGATCTGTGGACCTTTTAGGGTCCTCATGTATCTCCTGGTGTATTTGAGGGGTGGCTCTGGGATATCTGTTCTTTCTAGATCCCAACTATTCTCCTGAATAGGCTTTGGGAAGCACATTCCTTCCTAAAGGGACCTTTCATGTTTTCAACATCTAGACTAGGTACCACTGAAGCCATTTGAGACAGCTTTGTGGCTCTGGTCCAAAATGGTGGAAATCTTAACAAAAACATTTATCTCTTGACAGCAATTTAACACTTTGGTGAGGACAGAAGTGTCTTGTAGCTCTGATTTAGTACAGCGTCCAGATCCGCGTTTCTTTGTTGCAGATTTGCTGCAAAGGAGAGAGGGAGGAGAAAGGGAGCAGTGTCCCTTTGGTAGCTGTGTCTGTTCTCCCTGACATGGCACAAGCACCCAAGTTCCTTAACCTGCTCAGCCACAAGTTGCAGTATCTCCATTCACACCTGTACAGGCATCAGTGCACGTGGAGCATGGCCTCCTCTTCAGACAACCCTTCAGTTTTGCACACCTTTCCAGGGGAGCACCATGAAAAATGGGGAGACAGCTGCAAACCAGGAGGGTTTAATGAGGCAGCTCATGCTTGTGGCTTAGGTGGTGGTGGCTGCTCATGACTAGCGGACCTCAGCCACTGCGTGGTTTCCGCACTGCTGGAGGTGATTTCTTTGCTGCCTGCTGCAGCCAGCCCTGACATGGTCTCTTGCAGCTTGCAGTGCCCAAAAGGGACTGTGATGGCTCGCTGTTTTCTCATTTTACACAACTTTTGTCAGTTTTTCCACTGATTTAATACCTGTGATGGAGACATTCGCTTGGAAGTTTCATCTTTGTCTCAGAAACATCTGCTCACCAGTGCCCTTCGCTATGACTGATGCACTTCTCTTGCACTGATTTAATAATTTTTACAGTCTGCCATCTCTCACATAAAGGAGATACCTCTGGCACTTGTGTTTGAACTGAGACTAATTCTCTTGCTGTTTGCTGTTAATTTAGCGACTAGAAACTTTTTCTTCTCTGCAGATGAATAAAAGCAGTCTGCCAGATTCCCTCCTGCTGTCACAGGGATATATTCCTTCCTAGTGTTGCTTTTGACTTGTGGAGAAAGGCAGGCAGCTTGCTTTGCATTGCTTGCCTCCCCCCAAAGTGTCTTCTCACCCAAAATTTTATGCTTTCACCTAAGTGTCTTCACAAAAGTCACGTATCAAAAATTTTCAATGGATGGAATTTGGAGACAGTGAAAAAATAATGATTGAAGTTTTGTTTTCTGTCAGTGCAGGACAGTGGCTTCCCATAGTTTTAATGTGTTCAAATAAAGCAAACCAAAGTAAAATTAAAAAGGGTGATTTAAAATATTCTACTTCGGCATTTAATGAATTAAAAAAACCTGAAAGCCAATGTAAAATGAAATAGAATGTGAAATTCTGAAATTCAGAGTTGAATCTGCAAGTTCAGTGTGACATTTCAAAATTTCCAGATGAATATGCAGTTCCTTTCTACCCTGAGAATAGCAACAAATGTCAAAATGTTGACATTCTTCACAAAACAGTAATTCAGAGTTCTAACCAGCACTAGCTGTATATCAGCTGCTGACTCTGTCATTGCTTCTGGGTGGATTAAATTAAATACTGTTGCTTCTGTTAAAATGAGGAGGAGCGGAAAGAAGGCAGTTGTGTCTAACAATAAGATGAGAAGCTCAGGACTTGTGGTACTGTGGCATTGAGAATAATGTTTTCCTCTTCAAGTTATTATAAATCTCTGCATGAAAATTGTTGTGGGTTTTCTCAGGTGAATAAGTGCTGGCAAGAGATGCAAAGACGTATTTTCAGAATGGTGTCCTTATCCTGACTGCAGGAATATGACACAGTCTGGTTTATATCCTAGACTTTTGAAAGAGCCCAGTTCTTGGCTCAAAATGTGTTTAACATGTTCATTTGAGAACTTTACTCTTTGTTCTTTGTATAATATTTTTATTATTTAAGCACTCTATATACTAGCAGGAACCAGCTGATGACAGAGCAATTAATCAGTTTTTTCTCTTAGGTATCATATATTTGAATTGTTTTCCTGAAATAGTGAAACAAAGAGTTGCCAAACAATTACCTTGAAGTTAAAGATAACAGGGAGCCTGCAGTTACAGGAGTAAGTCAGGTCAGCATATACTGAAAAACCAACTTAAATTTACAGCTTCAGGATGCAGCTTTTGTAGCTTTAGCCTTTAGTCAGCCACAATGGGTTAGAAATATAAGAGGAATAATTGAGAAAGAGGCTTTTGGCATAATACCTGGATGTTCTTTCTTGCTCCTTCTTAAAATAAGCTGAGGACAATGCCTCCACACATGATAAGGCATGGGGCAACCTTGAAGTTAATCAAGGGCTCTGCTTCTGTGGTAGTTAACTCTTGATAACCAAGCATCTACCTTGAGAGATCCTGCCAGTCTGTGTTACAGGCTAATATAAGAATTTTGTGTCTGAGGTTATACGATGCAGTGAGTGTATACTTAGCATCAGACAGGGGGGCTGGCTGGTTTCCAGCAGTGGGGCTTGCCTGAGCCCTGGGGCTGCCTGAGCTCAGGTCTCTAAGGGGCAGCCTGCTCTGTGGCATGATGTGACAAGGACAGTTGGCCTTGCTACTGCTTTACAGCTTTCAGTACAGAAAGCAGCACCCATAAAAGTGAGTGCTACTTAATTTGCAGGTAGACTCTGGCTATTGAGTGTGATGGTGCTGCTGATTACTGGAGGAGCTGGTTCATTCCATTTAAAAATGCACTCGAGTCCAACCACATCGTAATTCTTTCAAAACCAAAGCACCAGAACGTGTGAGGAAGATGTTCTTCTGTCAGATAACCTCTGTGTCATTGTCAAGTTTATTGCAAGGAAGCCAGAACCTGAATGTGTAGAGAAGGTTTGTCCAAGGTTAAGCACCGATTGATTAGGAGAGTAGGGCAGAACAAGGAGATATGGAACATCTTGGTGTCATTTGGTGGCTCTTCTGTTTGAGGTGAAAGGGTCACTGGATGCCCTGTGGGTGTGAAACTCTTTGGGCCTATGACCTGGTGATAATGCCAGTGTTAAGAGAAATCACTCTGCTCACAACAGTGACAGCATAGATGATGCTTTGGATTATGTCCTATTTTGGCCATGCCATTTGGAGTGGATCTTCCTATATTTGGGTGTTTTTCCCACTGACGTCTGTGAGGCATATTTGCAGTCTTAATCCAGTTTTTAATGGCACACATACAGATAAAATAGTAATGGTTTGTTACTGAAGCACCACTTTGTGCAGGGGGCTGTGTACAGTTTAAAAGATGAATAATTTTTCCCTGGATGGGGATGGTTGTGCATAGATAGGCTCTTGAGCCTAGTACTTGAATGAGCAGGCAAGTTAGACAACTGTCATGGCGCACAGTGAGCAGTGCCAGCCATGAAGATACCACCAAAAATAGATATTCAGTTGTAAAGATTACAAAGTAGTCTATAATGTCGGCTGATATAATATTTGTTTCATCCAAGAATAATGGTATGAAGCAGTTGCTAATATATGGTTACATTTAGTGATCATAAATGTTCTGGTGTTAAACTAACTTTGGCCTCCACATAATGGGCTTCCTGTTAAGATTTACCTCTGAATAACTATAAAGAAACATGATATAGTAAATTTAATAGCAGCCTTTGGGGGAAAAAAAAGTTTAAAAAAAAAGAGGTTTCCTATCACAGGCTGAAAGAACTCCTGCAAGGCAAACAGAATCTGCAATTACACTGACAGTTTTGTTCTTAAATGAAAATAATAGTGAATTATAAAGCTGTAAAATTGTTTTCACAACAATATTTTGTTTTTATAACTTATACTATTTCACTTAGTAGCTGCCTGGCTCCACAGCAAGTTACATAACATGGTATTATGAGTATGATGCCTCAACTTTTTGTCCAGGGAATTAATTTAGGGCTCTAAACTTTCCAGTCACATTTTCTTCTTTGTTCCAGACGCAATGTATTCTCTCTGCTGGAAGAAATATCAGATGAACTACGTCTTGCTTGTGGCAGAGTAATATTCATGTGTCTCTTTATCCACACTAATAGGGCAGTGACTTAGTTTCACATGGCTCCTCAAAATAGTCCGGATTGAAACGGGCCATCTAAAGTCAGCTACACAAAACAAATTAGAAGGGTGAAGCTGCTGTGTGTTAGCTGATCAATGTAGCATTAGCAAGGATTTTCCACAGTGTGGTTTAGCACAGACAAATGAATTACTCTTACTGTCAGTATCACTTGTCCTCCCAATTAAATATTTTTCTAAACAAACAAACAAACAAAATTTCCTCAGATGAGTCGGCTGTAACTTAACCTGACTTATTAGGATTAGTATAGTCATCAATAAAATGGAACCACACCTGAGCTATAATATACAGAATAGCTATCATAATTTTCATCCTATTATTGTCTAGTTAGACTCTAATTTACCAACACCTGAAGAATCTTTTTTTCAGGATTTTCCTCCAGGTTTCTGAGAACTGGTTGTTCATTAAATGAATCACTTTCTTTCTGTTGTTGCTGCAGTAGAACTTAAAGTGAAAACTCATGCCTTTTCCATGGAGAAAAATAGCCTAAGTGTACAGGGAAGCTCCTGCTGTGTATATGTCACTGGTGGATTCCTTCTAGGCTGTCATCAGGAAGCCTGGAAGGTTTTATTTTGCAGTCCAACTCAGCCAACAGAAGAAATCTCTGTGAGGAAGTATCCTGCAACACTTGTATTCTTGTAAATCTCTGTTTTGTGTTTATCTCAGAGACTCAAAGATTCAGGTGGCAGTTGTGTTTTCCTGATCTGATGATCGGCATCAGAAAGTTGCCCTGCATCTCCTTGTCCAGCTTGTGTTAGAAGGCTGCTTTTCTGCTCCTTTCTGTATCAAAATCCTTCCCCCCTCCTATTATGCAATACTTACTTGTAACCTCTCTTTCCACAGACTGCATCCCAAAAACATGCTTTAGAAACATATCAATTCTTGCATGACCTCATTTGAATACTTCAGTTAAGACTCTCTCCTGAACCCGTTTTCCCAACTGCATTTCCCATCATCTAGATTTTTCACAACTTTTACGTGTTTCTACATCACTTTCCCTCAGGGTTCTTGTCCTCTAAGGCTTAGGCTTAAAATTAGGCCTTTTGCTGCTGTAGAATTTCCAGATCACTGAGCAAGTGGTGGATGAGTCTCTCTAGTAGATTTTTCAGTACAGAGAAGTAATGCAGTTGTACTGCAGGCAAGCATGGCCTTGTAGGTACCAGAGGGTGTTGGGATTGTACATCCTTGTGTTTGTTTCTTCATGACATTGCTCACCGATAAATATGGCCAAATATAGTTTTCAAATCTGAATTCAGCTTCCCCCCCACCTTTCTGTAGCATTTCACCATCAGGTCACCTTCTACTGAATAAATGCAGAACAGCATTTAAAACCATATATGTAATTAAAAGAAATTCAGCAGAAATTTAAACAGCATGAAGATAAGAAAGGTAGAGGGATAAAGACAACTGGAAGCTCAGTTCTGTGTGACCTGCTTTTGAATAAACAACATTATATTCCACAGTCAATTATCCAAAAAGTACAATGTGTTCTGTTGCCAAAAAAAGGTTGTCAGATAGAAGTGGTTAGTCAAAAGGACACATGCACTGGAGTGAACATTAGTCTATTGTACTCAGTATAATATTATACAAACAGAGCTGGCTTGTTACTGGCTTTTTTCTTTTTTTTTTTTTTAATTTTTGGCTACAGATGTGATTATGCAGCTTTTTAATATTACTTCATGAACATCTAATTGCAGGCTTCAGCAAGAGGTGCAGACCTTGCTAGGGAAATCAAATAAGGTATGCTCTGTGCAGCCCAATAATAAGGCTTCCAATACAAAAGTGGAAAAACAAGTCATTAGTTACAACCATCGAACGGAGGTCTAATGGGAGCCACAGGATAAACATTCCATTTTATTATGTCTTCGTTATATGTTTTGCAAGAATCCGTGGTTATAAATTAAAATTGCTTTTTGCAGCCGCGCTGTAAAAAAGTTCAAAATCTGTGAATGTACCTATTATTTTTATTTATATCACAGCAGGCTGCTAGCAAAATTAACTTTTTTTTCCTCCTCCTATTTGTTAGTTAAAAGATGGAAAAAGCATACAAATGCATATCTGCAGGCAGCACTCAAAAATGCCCCCTGGCCTTTTTTTTTTAAATCAAGATGGCATTAATTTAAAGTGGGAGACAAAAGAGGGAAGGAAACCCAAACATCTCAGATAAAATTAACTTCTTCATCATTACACAAGTTGGTAGGGTCTGGTGTTTGTTTAGAAATTTAAATTAATGCTAGTGAAAGCATCCAGATTGTACTTTGACAGATGAGACAAGGATTTGCTTGAGACCATGTCGCTGACAAAGCAGAAGAATTTCCAGGGCTCTTCTCCAATTGAACTGGCAATCGTGGAGACCCTGATTACCAGCAAAAAAGCAGTATTAGGACAGGATTTTCCAATGCTGTCTTCTGCCTTCTAAGCTGCTGTGTGAGAGAATGTGTTCAATCTCTGACTCTGCCCCAGACTCTCTCTTGAACCTTCCAGCAAAACAATTAATTTTTTTGTTTCTTAATACAGCATTTGGAAGTCACTACCCCAAGGTAACAGCCAGAGCAAGAGATCTGTGGAATGGAAATTTGTGGTGGTTGAAAACATCTGTTTCTCCTTTTAGAAAGGATACAGACATGCAGTCATAAACCTTCATCACCCTCATCAACCCTTCTGCTTCCATTTAGGAGTTAATTATTAACTGAGGCAGCATAGGCAGCTTCTCCTCTCGAGGAAAGAGCTATACTGGACAGGAGATCTGTGGCTTTCAGTGTGCAAATCCCAAGCATTGGCAAATTACGTCTGAGCTGTACTTCCTCTGATCTAGGAAAGCCTTTTGTCAGAAGCTTAAATTCATTATGTGGAGCCTGCACGTCCAAGGGGGAAAAATAATTGTATGCAAATGAAAAAAGGCAAAAAAACCCCACTCTTACAGAGACTTTTTTACTCTTTCACATTAGCATTCCTGTGGGCCATTGAGGAAGCAAGCTAAGGTGGTCTCACTTGGGCTGGGAATTCCTGCTGTAGGCAGGGTTGAGGTTCGTAGTCATCTTTCTCCAAGGACTGGTCAGGAAGAGCCTCCAGTCAGGACCACAGCACTTGTCTAGGATGGATCAGATTAAAATATGATACATGTTCCTAAGTCTCCATGGTGCTGCTCTTGCTACTCCCTGGTTATCACCATTATAATTCTGCTAGTGATGCTTAGTAATTGTTCTAAATACTAGATAATGCCAAAAATTCAATACCATGGAACCTAATTGTTTTCTCTGTCGCTGGGAAATTAAAGAACCCTGTGTTTAGTGATGAGGAACCTGTTTTAAAGTAAAAACCTGGATTTTTGAACACAAGACGAGTTCCTGCAAGCTTTGCCTCCCACTGTGCTGCCAGTTGCTGAGAAATTATTTTATTTCCTAATTTAGATGTTGGACAGTGATTCAATATGCCCTGGAAATACTATCATTCTTGCAATTTTCTCATGTGGTAGCTCAGCTTAATGTTGGAGAAATGGGTAGTTATGGGTCCAGACACTATAACGTTGGATTTGGGTTCTAAAAATAAATGTTTGGTTAACTTTTAGTTGTCAGCAATTTTCTGCTGCCACACATGTTAGAAAATGGAATAAATGGCCTCATGCAATTCCAGGCACACTCTGTGGTCAACAGAAGTATCTGCAGAAGATTAAATATGGTGGCAATACAGATAAAAGTGGTGGTCACTCTCCCCATATGGCATGTGCACCCTGATGTTTAGAACCTTGAGAGCAGAAGAGTTAACTGTTCAGTAAGAACAACAGGTGAGCACTTGTGCATCTAGATAGCCCTTCCAGCATGCCTGATTTCTCAAATGTCTCATTTCTGGCTTTAGACTTGGGGGTTTAACCTTTTTCCTTCTTAGTTTCCTCTCTGAAACAGGTATAATGTTTACCTCCTGTATCACAGTGGGGGTTTCAAGACTTGATTGTCTGCAAATTAGTTTTAAAGTCTATAAATGCAAAGTAGTGTTCCTATTTTCTGTGTGAAAGGCAGTGAAAATCATTTGCAGAGCCTCTCACAGCAGGCACAGTGGTTATTTGAAATGAAGGATATTTCTGTACCTTTGTATGTAAATGAAAGAAAGATCTCTCTTAAATCTGTGGCTATTAACAACAGTTAACTTTTAGCATTTATGTGGTGTTTTATATTGTGAGAGCTCTCTTGCGAATCTCAACTAAATTCTTCACAGAGCCTCTGAAAGCTTATGGCAATATTCTGCTGTTATGGTCATTTCCCCAAACTCACAGAGGGAGAAAGTAACTCAGCCAGGCTCATATGGGTAGCAGCCCCATGGCTTTCTCCTCCCTCAGTGACAGACGGAAAGCAAGGACCTGTTCCAGGCAGATAAAAAAGGTTCCCCCAGAGGTGGAGAATGAGCTATTTAATCAAGTCATACAGTTTTATGCATAAGTCAACATTTGGAGGGTGAGGTATATACATTCCTTGAGGAGCAGTGCAGAGCTGTGACCTTGTCTGGATCTAGGGGCTTTGGTGGGATTTAGGATAAATGTGGCCCACTCTCCCATGTGCTGAGTGTGTGCTTAGAGCAGAAATATGCAGTGCCTCACTGTGGCTTAAGTCCCTGTTTTATTTTGTTGCCAAGCATGAGGAAGGGCCAGTGAGATCAGGCATGACTACTGACATCCTCAGCTTTCCTTTAACTGAAGCATCTGCATGTTTTATGGGGAACCAGATACAAAGAATGTGGGAAATGAGGAGGAGGATAAATGTTGTTTCCCAGTGTTCAGGATTGTTCAACCAGTTTCCTTTGGTCTTCAGTCTGGGATGGTTCATCAGACATTTGGCGGCCATGTTATGCCCCATTTGGTTTTAGAAGGCTTTAAAACAAACTAATTTATGGAAGGAGCTGTGTTGCAGCTGGAGTCAGGCTATCTCTGTACAGTAATTCCAGCTGTTGCTGGAATTAGATGAGAAACCAGGAATGGAAACAAGCAGACATCCAAAAAAGCCGCATCAGATACGACACCTCATATATGAAGCGCATACACGGAATTTGTATAGAATAACATTTTAGCAGTGAGTTTGGTCTATCCTATGAAGGCTCTTGAGTTGTAATGTACAGGTTTTCATTTTGCAGTGTGTATATTGGATCAGAGTGATGTCACTATGGCAGTATTGACTTTGGAGCAACTCTGTTGATTTAGCAACAGCTGGGAGTATAGATCAGAAGCTAACATAGTATTGTCATCTGAGGTTCTCAAGCAACAACTAGGAGACCGAGTAAATCACAGAGTAGCCTTTTCTGTTCTTGTATTTCCTGCCTCCCTAAAACAATTACACATTGAACCTGTTCCTGGTACAAGAGTGACTTTATGGTTAGCTCTAGGGGAATCAACACCTTATCCCTGCTGGTTACCAGCCATAACATTTTTCAGTACTTTCTTTTGTGAGACATTGTTTCTAAGCAACAGAGATTTTGCTTAACATGTAGGAAGATGTCCCTGTGTGAGTTCTTATAAAGAAGAAGGAAGAGGAGTGCTTCAACAGAACAGCTCAAGTAAATAACACCCTGCAGTAGAAACTAAGCCATTTCTGGGAGGTTTTCTGTAGCATTCAGAGTGGGCTGTGAGTGATTGGGGCTGATTCTGAACAGACGCCGCCAGTGATGTGAACCTCATCAGAAAGGACTGTTGGCAGTATAGGTAGAGAGTAAAGGCAGGTATCAGGAGGGGTTGGTTGTGAACATGCATCCTCACAGATACAAAGCAGAAATAATGTTGAAAATTTGGGCCCTTTTAACAGATATACATTTCTTCTTAAGCTTTCTTTCCAAGCCCCTTACTCCTGATTTTTCCCAGAAGGATTTCTCTGAATCTCACGTCCTATTTTTCTTGGTCAGTTTTTTTCCTGCTTCTCTTATGTTCTGCACAAGAGGCAGCTGTTCACTCCTCCTCAGTGATGAATATATACAAGGGTCAGTATACAGGGTCCAGAGCATTGTGATGACAGTGAGCAAGACAGCTACACTGAGCTTTTGCTGATGAGAGTTTATTACTCATGGTTTCATATCAGCTCATATCTGCCTCAGCTGTTCTGCAGATGCCTTTCTTTCCCAACACTGATTTTTCACTTGAATTGCAGGAGATTGCAATTCCTCAGCCAAGGTGTGTGGCTTTCCTCAGACTTGTGTGATTGTCACTGTGTAGTTCTAGATTGGCAGAAGCTCAAGTGATTTGAGTGCTGGGAGAACTGTGAGGACTCAAATTGTGGGACTGCAGGAATTAATACAAAAATCTACCTGACAAAAAGAAGCAACTTGGCAATTGCTGATATAGGCTTAATTGGAGGTTTGTTGTGGGATATTAACACCTGGATGCATGCACATGTGTGTAGACAAATATCAGCTGGATATTAACACTTCTAGGATTCTACCCATGTCCTCAGTGTTGGCTCATCATCCATGATTTCTGCTCTTTTGTGCCTCCTGTTCATGAAGTATAAAGTACTAATGCTGAGGACTGACTCCTATGGCCTTCAGCTGAATATGTGCAATGAGTTGTTTTTAATCAAAACATGGTATTTGAGTGGCCTAATGTCAGCCTTTAGCACAAAGAATTCATGAGCTTGGTTTGACAGCTTGGACCCTGTATTACCTTCCTTTTCCCTGGGGGTTACTGTGGATGAGCTGTTTCACACTGGTTTCCCCCATCAACCTGCTTGCCCCAGGCATGAGCAATTCAGATGGTTCATTCTCCTTTCATAGGAACTCTGGTGGGATCATGAAATCTTCCCCCCAGGGAAGAAGCCTGGACATTACTGTGTGCAAGCAGTGAAGGACCATAAGAATGCCTCTGAGCGGGCAGCTGCTTATCATGCAGATGCAAAAAACATACCTTGTTTGGGTTAATTAACATGACCAAGTCCAAAGAGAAAGTGGTGTTGAAGTGGGGGAAGTGAACCCAGAGGTTTTTGACACGCAGTGGTCTGTGCTTCCCCTGAAAAGGGGAAGTTGTAATGGCACCTGTAAGGTTTGTGGGGTTTTGTGTGAGGCCATCCAAACCGCCAAATCCAAATTTCAGTGAGTCTCTCAGTTTTCCTTTGTTCCTGCTTCACTAGGCTCTCAGAGAATCTCTCAGGGAAAGGGCCATGTCTGTCTGTCCTCCTGGGAGCTGCTGGGTACCACTGGTAAGCCTAGGAGCTGAAGTTCTGATGCCTTTCAAGTGATGCTTCAGAATGACATTGCCTCTCTGGCTGGGA
Organism: Molothrus ater; assembly: GCF_012460135.2. Taxonomy (NCBI): domain Eukaryota; kingdom Metazoa; phylum Chordata; class Aves; order Passeriformes; family Icteridae; genus Molothrus; species Molothrus ater. The sequence goes on along the minus strand of NC_050487.2, from coordinate 15,417,990 downwards.
TGCCCAGGCGCAGGGCAGTGAGCAGAGCAAACAGGGTGGGTTGGAGTGTGTGTGTTTGCTCAGCAGAGTGCAGCTGCCTTGTCTGCTTGTTTCAGAGCACAAGGGAAAGGGGACAGCCAGCGGTCACCAGCCGCCTTTAGTAAAACATTATCTCAATTAATCCTTTGGTTGTGTTGTTTATTAAGGGACAGCACTGCCCACACAGCATGTAAGTTTATCCCCTACCTTGTCTTAGTCAAAAGGCTAGGGCAGCCTGACAGTGCAGCAAGCCCAAAATTCCTCCTGTGGATGACACTGAAAGAGCAAACCTCAAGAAAAGCTTTCAGTGTAGCTCAAGGCATAGCCAGTCCTGCTTGTTTGATCTCTCCCTGCTGTCCTCTCTTGCCACCACAACACACAGTAGTACTTGCTGATTCACAAATGCATGTATTCCCTCTCACTCTGCATCTCTCTCTTGCATCGTCTAACAAACAAGGAGCTTGTACAACTATCTGACTTCTGGTGAAAGCACTGAGCACCTTGCAGAGCTGACCTTCAGTGTTTTCCTTGCTGCAGCATGAGCAGGTTTAGCTTAAAAGTGACAGGTGAAGACCAGGGCCAGACTAACATTGTGTTTGATGTTCTGTCGGTCTGGCAATATTTGTCTTGGTTATATTGTTGTAGTACTAGTGAATTCCAGAAGGTCATTGCTATTTCTTTTCCTGTGTCTTCAGCATCCTGACCAGTAATACCAGTAGTCCTTCCTTTTTTTATTTTTTCCCCAAACCAAGAGACTGTTAGGCATACCACTTTCTGCAATCTTGTGTTCTGGAAGGCCACCGCATATATCCATTATTCTCTTTATCTGGGTCATTTCCAGATCTGGTGGTACCTTGTATATAGATCAGCCTCTTGAGAGACCTGCTATTTTCCCTATCACTTTGTAAGCTGTTTTGGTCCCAGTCACTGCTTTGGAGAGTTTTCTGTTGTCATTCAGTGTCTAGGGAGCTGCTGGCTTTCTTAAGCACCTTAGGTGGCTTGTGCTGGGACACTGGCACTTGTTCAGCTGGGGCTGGTGATCTGTGTATATTTGACATATTGTTTGCTCTTGTCACGCCATGTGTCCTCTAATTACACTGCCCTGGATGGGTGCCAGTAGGAAAAGGACAAGACATACAGCACAATATGAGATGGCAGAGAAGTTTTACTGGTGTGTGAGGAAAGATTTTATCCTGCCCTTTTAGCAAATGTTTGATATTCACAGGAATGTCCAAAGTGCTCTCCTTGTTCTCTGGGGCTGGGGCCCAGCTCCAAGCAGTTGCAAACAGCCCTCTCAGCCTTGCACAAGGCTCTGTGATGTGAACACATAGCTGTTTTCACACAGGTCCTCCCTGCACAGGAGTGGTGTCCTTAGTACCAAATCACCTTTGAGCCACAAAGCACTTATTAATCCCACCAAAAACTCTATGACTGACTGAGACAAATTCACCTTTGAAAATTGAACTAATGCAATGTGATGACTCAGAAACATCAAGGGATTTTTTATTTGTTTGTTTTGAACCACAAATGGTGCTGCCTGAAGTTTACCTAGGGTCAAGCTACAAACTATAGAGCCAAATTTTGACTGTGCTGATCTTTGGAGCTGAGCTCATTATAGGAAAGCCAGTCTTTAACTGGGATACATAATCAGATTTGAATTTCACCTCAGAGCCAAGAACTGATCTCTAACTTCTACAGTTCTGCATTTTCTGTAAAGTAAGTATTTATAGTCAATGTGACACTGGCACATGACTGGTAAACAAGCAAGTCCAAAAGTAAACACTGTAAAATAGGAAACTATGGACAGTATTTACATCATCAAAGTTTCCCAAAATATCTTTAGCTATTATCATTTGTCTAATGTTGTCATCATCTTGTTTGTTTGTTTTTTGTTTTCCTTAATTGACTTTGTACAGATTCCTTTTGATGTGAACTACACACCATCTTTTGCTGGTACTTTGTCAGGGAGAAATGTTCATCTGATTTGGAGGGAAATCCTGTTCAGGCGTGAAGATAAAACAAAGATTTGTGTAGTAGGTGCAAATTACATCTGTTTTCATCCTTTGTTTTAGTATGAATATATAATTTAGGTGGGGAGAGCTGATGCTCATTTCTAGTGCTAAATCAGTTGTTGATTCTCCTAAACTAAGTGAAAGTACTGAAAAATCCCCAGGAAAAGTAAAGAAGAATTTTTCAGGGCATGTGCCATTTCAGACTGGGGAATGTAACTTTTGCTTTTCGTATCTTCACGTGTGATCTTGCCAAAATTTCTAGCATGCTCACAGTGCTCTGACTTCATTGCTGCTTTGCTTTTTTTGACTTGTGATCATTTCAGCTTCATTACTAACAACTAACCCCTTTCATCACTCTCTCTCTCTCTTTCCCCCTCCCTCTGTTTATTTAGAGATTGACCTTTTGAGTGTTTGCACTAAGAGTTTCTCTTTGTGAATTGTTCAACCGCTGAAAATAAGTTCCAAGAAAGGGAATGTTATTTTTCTCTTGCATACTTGCAGCATTCAGAAGTTGTGCCTGCGCACCTGCTTTTCAAATGAAGCGCACCCAGCTGCTCTTGCCTGTTTTGGGATGCCCAGAGCTTAGGAGACAGTGCCCTGTAGTGAAAATTAACAATTGTGATTTGGCCTAGAGGATGGCATTAGGATATATTGGCCCCAGTGATAAAAAGGGAGTCAAGCACTTTGTTTTGCATCCCCTTTGAAAAGTTTCAGGAATGCACAGTTTCTCCAGAGCTGCACACATGAACAGCATATTCTACCACTTGCAGGACTGGCTATGAGAAAGACTCTGCAGAACCTGCAGCATTAGAAGAACAAAAGAAATATTCTCTCTTTTTTTTCTTACAGTACCCAAGATGCAAATGAAAGGCAGAGAAGTCTTGCATATGGAAGAGACTGCACATTTTCAGTTTTTTGTAATCCTTGGCGATAGACAGAAGTAAAGTGTACATTTGTTAACAGGACAGTGAGGTCTTGGTCTGGCAGTCATTCTAGAGATTAATGTTTTGTCCTCTGAACCATTGATAAAATTTCCTCTATGAAGAAGAGGAGGCAGAAAGTTTAAGCAGGAAAACGCAGAAACTCAGATCAAAGTAGAGGAGCAAGCACTGAAAAAGCCCAGAAGACCTGTTTGCTCCAGAGCAAAGCAAAACTGAGGAATGGGAGACACAGAGAAAGCAGGACACTAAGGATTGATATCTACCACAAACAAAAGCAGCTTTGGAATGGTTATTGCATAGGACAGCACTTAGGAACCCCAGTGCTCAGAATTAGGCTAGAGTGACTGTGAGGGCTTTTGACAGAGCTCTAGGATGCATCTCCTCTGTTAAGTGTGAGAGAAACAAGAAACCACAGGGAAATGACTGCAAACCCCCTTGTCAAAAGCTTTGAGAAATCTTCCTGACTTTTACTTTTCCAAATTTGACACTGTTATTCCTAAATCTGTTACATTACAAAACACAGCACATGTGCAAGCTGCTGAGTTGCTGTTTAATGAAGCATAGTTTCCTATTGCCTGTGAGACAGATTTTACAGACATGAGGTTTGCACTTTGGTTTGGCTACCAGAGCCAAGCCCTGAGCTCGAGGGACTGCAGTGGTCTCAAGCAAGGGACAATCATTCTGTTATTTCTGCACCTCATTTAGCAACCCTGTTGAATTACCTAAGACTGACCAGATGAAAGCCAAGGTCAGATTCCACGTCTTCAGCCCCAAGAAGAGCTATGAGAAGTTAATCTTTGTGGTATGTGGTGTCACCATTCAGCTGCACTGTCACCTGCAGTTCTAACCACATGGTGCAGGAAACAGCAATACATTGAAAAGAGAAAATATTCCGCTCCTGTCACAGTCATTTCAGGCCCAAAGCTGGGTCTGGCCACGTCCTCTGGTGCATAAAAACTTTCACTGGCTGTGGGCTCTGGCATCTGCCTTGCACACAGGTTTCTCAACCTTCAATCTATTGGCGAAGAGCCACCTTTTGTTTAAATCTTATGGGATTGCAGCTGGCCAGGTTGGTCATGCTGAAATATGTAAGTGCTGTGCCTTGCAGGCCTCTGTGATCCATCTGCAAGAGAGATTAACCTCCTAGGTGTCCCTTGCCTAATCTCTGAGCTCTGACATGGCCAGGCTGTTCTTCAGCCAGTAACTCATGCTGGTGCTGGTACCAATTTCCCAGTATCCCTGGGTTAGCCTGTAAGATTGTTGCTTTCTCCTTAAGTTATTTCCTCTGAAACTGCCCAAATGTCATGGATTAAGCCAAACCCAGCACACCAAAGCATACTGTCTTTGATCTTGATTACAGTAGGTTTGGCTCTGCTCGTTGCATTTATACTTTTCTTTCCTGATTATCTGACTGTAGCTTGCATACCCAGGATCCATTATTTTTTCAGGATTGAGCATATCTCAGAGATGACCTTCCAGACACTTCTCCTGGCAAAGGCCATTTCTAGGTGGAAACTCCAGTGTTGCTACCAAATACCTGCTGGGCTCCTGACCTGAATTCCTGCTGGTGTGGTACTAAGAGGGTGCCCAGGCTTAGCCAGTCCTGTCAAGGTGTTTCTTCCATACCAAGTTTGATAGGAACAAGTGTGGGCCTGGCCCACATTGGGGGTGGTGAGCTGCTTTGGGGAGTGGATTTGAGAGGGTTTGAGACCTGAGCTGCCTTGTAGTCTCCATTCCCCAAAACAAGGAAATATTCCTTTTTATTGCCAAAGCAGGATTTTTTTTCCCTTCAATATGAAATCAAGGCCTCAGGCCCAAGTGTTGCAAACACAAGTTAGCACCTGCTCTTTCTCACTAGAAATAACTGTGCAGTGAGAGTATGATACTGCAGCTGTAACACCTTGCAACCCCTCTTCTTTTTCTTTCCTTTAAGGACAATTTTTTTTCTCTGGCACCCAGCATTACAAATACACATCTGTATTTGGCTGCTAAAGAAGCAGCCTGAGATATGATTTTCCATAGTACAATGCATTTGACTTTGGTACGGGCTGAAGGGATGCAGCAGTTCAGAAAAAGTGACCTCTCATTTAGTGTTTACAGATGCATTTCAAAGCTTGACTTCAGGCACATGAGTTTGAAAATGTTTGATCTAAAGTCCTTTTCCCCTTTTGGTTTACTGCCAGCTCTTATCTGGTCATTACTGTAGCAGGTCACCACATTATCCCTTACTAGCAGCTATCAGTAAGTGTCAATTCCCAGCAAATGAATTCAGCAACTTGACAATATTTTTTTTTATGATGTCTATTTAAAGATGACAAAAATCATAAATCATGTAGGCTTGTCACTGAGAGTTTTTATTGAGTTTGTTGATGAAACAACTTCACAGCTCAGCTGAAGAGGAACTGCAGGGTATGAAGAAGCAAAAGACTTTTGATAGTGTGCAGTAGTCCAAGAAATTGAAGATAGAAACCAACTTGCTGGCATTCTGTCCATTTTCCTTCTTCCTGGTCAGAGCAGAAGCTTCTCTTCACACTCCTGAGAGAGGCAGAGCATTTTCCAGTCCATCTGGAAAAGAGGCCAATCACCACATGAAGCAGGGGCTGTTTTTAACCACGGGAGTTAGAGAAGGGGAATTAGGACCTGGAGGGCGGCAGTCGGGGCGAGCGTCACCTCCCTGAGTGCAGCAGTGTTTCCTTCTCTCCTTCACATCCTGCAGTGGAAAGTTCCATTGCAATACTGATGTTTTACAACTACAAATTTTGTTTGCTGAGGAAAGTTTGAATCTTGTGGACGTTTTGATAACAGCCCATAAACTGTCCTCCATAAATCTGTTTGGTGAATTCCCTGGTTGTTATTTGCATTCTCATCCTCTGGGCAGGCCAGTGGGTCTCATTGACACTTACTTTATTTTGCAGTCAACAAATTGACTGGCAGAGTTTACGGGGTAATTGCAGCATTGTGCAACAAGTGGGAAGGTTTATGGCTTTCTGTAGAAGGAAGATATAATTGGAAGAACTAATATAACTGCTTTAGCAATCACCCTGACACCAGGTTGGTCCATAAAATTCCAAAGTCTGATTGAAAATAGTATCTAAAAAGCATGTCTCAGGAATAAACTTCTATTTAACAGAGAGGAATGGATTTTACCTGGTTTTAAGTGTTGAAGTTATTTTAGGTATCATTCCATATTCTTGAAAAGCAGGGATTGGCTCATCCCCCAAGCTTCAGCAGACAGATGTTACTTAAAACAGTGGCACAGTGCTTCTGCAGTTGTATGTTTATCAAAGTTAATGTATTAAATGTAGTATTAATGTCTTCTGCTATAACAATAGTATTCTGGTGTATCTTGTTCCACTGTTCATTCAGTGGAACAGTCAGTCTTGCATTACCCATCAAAAAAGCCCCATTCTGCAGAGATAAAATCAGACTGTGAGGTAAATCCAAACTAGGCTGTGCTGGTCTCTGAAGAGAAATTACATTTTTAAAACCTGGCCTTGGCTAAACTCCCACTGACTTTGACTGAGCCAAAATTTAACCTATTGTATAGTAAGCACCATTCTTTTTCCCTTAAGTGAAATTGAGTCGCATCAGAGGTCCTTTAAGTGTCCTTCTATGTTTCAGTCTCTCTGCAGATGATACTTGACCAGCACTCCCATAAAACATGCATGCACTTAGTCAAAAAACCAGCAGCACTGACTTGCCTGTGTCCAGAGTGCACAGCTTTCCTTTCCTCTTTGCCATGCTGTCTCAGAGGATCCCAGCTCCACTGCATGAATGCTCTTGTTCTCTGAGATGAGAAATGCAAGCCCCAAGGTGAAATTTCCTGCACTGGTATTAGGCTCAAAGACAAGTGACTCCATCTTCTAAACACTGTTGTTGTAGCACTTCCAACTTGCTTCATGAAGTTGCCCAGATTCATGACCTATGTGCTTTACAGGTAGGTGTGTGTTTTTATAGCTATACTATATTTGTGTATGTTGTATATATTATACATATGTGTACTATATACCTGAGATTATATTTTTGAAAAATCTTTGTCTTGTTCCTCCACTAACTCTTTTCTTTGGAGTATCTAAAGCAGAGCATGGGGAGAATGTGTTTAAGAAGTTTTAGACTGAAGGAGTGGACTTGGGATGTTGCAAGCTTGCCCAAGGGAAAGAGGTAATGTAAGTTTAGTGCAAAGCGTTTCACAATATTGACCTCTGGTACATCAGACCTGAAGCCTTTACTGCATTTGCACGTGGTTTTGGTATTGCCAATTCCTCAACTGGATTATTTTAAACTACTGAGCAAAACTACAAAGCCTTTTCTGTGTCATTGCTAAAGGGTCTCGGGAAAATAATTGCCACAGCAAAGAGTCCTGAACTCTGACCCTTGGCCTGAGAGCTGCAGTAGGTTCTGTCCTGTGTGTGGCACAGCACAGAGCAGCACAGTGTAGACTGCTCTCCTGTGCTGGTTATTAGGCACACCAACAACGTGTTCAGCAAATTTCTCTCTACTCATGCCTATTTAAAAATGCCATTTTAATAACTGAAAGCTTAATGCTAAACTTCCAAACTTCTAATGTTGTTTACACAACAAACAAATCAGACCTATTTTGACAAGCCCTGAATCTTTGTCAGGTGCCATTACCTTGTTTTATAACAGCGCTGGACTTTCAGGAATTGCAGTAAATAAATGAATGAAATTAAAACCCTGTGGTGAACTTCTACCAGGGCAGTGGATCCACTGGAGGCTGCTGCCTGCTGCAGAACACCACTTCATCTTCTCTGATGAATCACCATGTTGTGTGCAGCATTAATAAACAAGTGCCAGAGAGAAAACACGGTGTTATCCAGATGTAATGAACTCCTGAACTGACTGGAGAAGGTGACATGCTGACATGAAGTCATCCACTACGAAGCAAGACAGGCCCCCTCACCTCTGGAGCCCAGTGATAGGTATCACAAAGCCACTGTTATCTGAACAATTATCTGTGGAGCCAGCCCTGCATGGTTGCCCCATTAACATTTCATGTGCAAAGAGATGAAGCTGTGAATGCTTAAAAGTCTCCCAGTGGCTGAACTGCAAAGCTTTTATATTTTCTTTATTTGAAGACTTAGCACACAGGCGTGTGCGTGCACGTAATCTTCAGCCTGGAGATTTCAAGCTGTTAGGTAAATGAAATGTTTCAATGACAACTTTTTTGGGTTTTGTCACTAGATACTGTTAGCCTTTAGTAAATTAGGAATAAATACTTGCAAAGAGAGTTTCATTTTTCTTTAGCACTATTTTCTGGTGGCAGCTGGACAGATAATGCAGCCACAAAGTGAAACTTCTTTATAAAGAAGTGCAAGTACAAGCTCTTCTGAGGCTTGCAGGCAAACCCCTGCAGCTTCATAGCAGTAGTCAGCAGTATTTCAAACAGTGAGGCGATAATGGTCACTTTGAAATGTAAGAAATGGATTTGGATGGTAAATTTCAAAACCAAGCGCTGATCCAACAATTGTGACCACATCTGATTGCAGCAGTCATGCTGAAGGGGGGCCTGAGTCATGGTCAAACTTGAAGCCTTTGTGCCTCACTCTGGTTGTAAAAAATGGGTTTGAAGTGGGGGTTAATTGATCTGCACCTGCCCAATGCAGGAACTGTTAAAAAAAGTGTAGGGCAAATGTGAACCAGGCATCTTGTGGATGGAAGAATGATTTTTTCAGTTTATGGGCACTTAGAGAATTTTCCTCTCTTGCAAGTAGGTGAATGTGGTTGTCTCCACTGTTATTCTGCCCACCTTGAAAAGAGTGGGCTGCTCAGATTGTCTGAGGCTGTTGGGTAGTTTTTTAAAAGCCGAGTTCCTTTGAGATGTCCAACAGTGAGGTGTGTCAGTGTCTTCAGAAAATGTTGGGTTGGGTTTTTGAATGTGATTTAAGGTACTGTGAGCTGCTAATTAACTTATTTTTTTTAGTCAACCCAGATGTTCTGCTTAAACCCAGAGAAGGGGAAAGTGCATCTGCCCAATGTGCCTGTAGGTGAGAGATTTGCAAAAAAAGTAATGCAGGCTGCAAAATGGAGAGAAGTCTGAAAAGTCAGTTTGTGTCTCTGGTCTTTCTCATGCATTCCCACAGCATGTACTAGTCTCTAAAAGCATGTCTTTTCTAAAATGCCCCATCTCCCTTTCACCCTCTGTAATGCTGCTGCTTCTGTCCAGCCAGCATGAGTTGAGTTGTGGAGTTCAACTGCTTTGTGAATTAATTACAGGAGTGAAATCTGCTGAGGAAGAGGGATGAGGGGATGCAGTCACAGGAGCCCTGTGGCTCACATGTCGCCACTGCTGCCGCAGCTCTTTCAGCATTGGACAGAGCTCCGCGGGGCTGCCAGGGTGCAGCAAACGCCACAGCCGCCCTGGGCAGCAGCAGGGCTCCCAGAGGGGCTTCCAGAGCTGGGCACCCTTGAGCCACAAGGTTTTATGGCTCTGAAGGTTTTGCCACAGTTCCTAGCAGCAGCATCAGAAAGCCATAAGAAGCTCAGTACCTTCTTTGGGCAAAAGATTTAATGGAATTTGGTTTTGGCTGGATGGGTATTGTGTGTGTTTTTTTCACGGTATTTCAGATAACCTAGTGGAAACTTAAAGATTCACTTTTAAACCAGTATAAAAATAATACTGCCCATCTGTTTAACTAGTCTTGGTCTGTCTTGTAACAGTTCATTGACCATCTGTTACTGTGGCGTAGAGATAGACATTGTGAATCCACTTGACTGTGTGGATTTCAGACTTCAGTTTATTTTTGGTTGCTGGTACATATGGACCCTGTTCTGTTACTCTTCATGTGTTTGTTCACAAGGACTTCTTAGCACTAATTTCCCTGGGAGGGCTGTTTCAGAATGGGGGAAGAAGGGGAAGAAAAGCAATTAATTTTCTACTTCAATAATCACAAATAATTTTTCTAATTTGGATCCCATCTCACTGTCTTTTCCCCAGCAAGCTGTGTGAAAGGATGAAGCAGCCAGGGGAGAGTAGCAATCCTGATGTGAGCTATCTGATTAATGAAGTCACTGTCAGGCATACATAGTAAAACTCAGACAAAATGAATCATTTCAGGGTTCTCTTATCAGTGTTTCTGCTGTTTCCCCTCTTTCACATGGTGTTAAAGGCTGGGCAGGGTGTCTGGGCCCTGCCACAGTGCTCCTTTGTCTTCACATCCAGCAGGTGTCTGATAAATTAGAATGGTACTTAGCTGGCTGGATGCATTTGCAGGGCCTGCTTGTCGGACATGCTCTTGGTTTTAGCGGTAATGCTCTCGGTTTTATTAGTGGTGCTTTTAGTAGCCCAAGTTAAAGTAGTCTCTGTACCAGGCAAAGATCAGGAGGAAGTGTTTCCTTTCCAGGGGCAGCCAATGTTATGAAAAAAGAGTTGATGTTAGGTTGGGCTTGTTCATACTTGCAGATCACCATTTGTTGCCTCATCTGTGGTATGTGGCTGTTTTATTGACCCTTACTGAGTTCAGTCTTGGTGAAAAGAACTGGAAGAAGATTTTTCCTTAGATCATAATGTTGTTCCCTGTGGACAGCTTCCCAGCAGAGGCTTCATGGTTCAGCAGAGCTGGAAGGGGTGCTGGCTTTTCTTCCTGCTTCTCTTTTACAGCAGAATGACAATTCATGTCTGTAGTACTCCTGCCTCTGGGTCACATGAGGTGGAAGTGAAACTTCCTCAGCCTAACCAGGTATGAGCCAGGCAGCTGCTAGGCAATTAAGCTAAATGTTGACACAGTCTCCATTCCTTTGATGGAAGAATTTGAGAATGGCTGTGCAGGTGACGCAGGAACATTCCAGGAGTTGGTCTGTACTTGTTCTTATTGCTCATGAAATCCTTTGTGCTTTCTTTCTAAGTTAGCCTATTTAGACAAGCAGCAGCATTCATTCAGGCATCACCTAGCACTCCAAAAGAATCAAGTTCAGCTCTAGATCAGCTCTAAGCCATCACAACTCCTCTTGTCAGGAAATCCTTCTAGCACACACGAATGCTGTGGGGAAAAAAATTCAACCACGATAAAGGAGGCACAACATGAACATGGAGATGGAGCAGTGTCCCAGAAAACTGCTTTTTCCAGGCTCGGGGAAGCATTTCAAAATCCTTCCAAGACCCACAGTATCCCTGTGCAAAGAAGTAAGTTTCCATGCAGTGAGGAGAAGCAACCAAATCCCTTCTCATTGGGAACCAACAGCACTTCTCTGTGTGTAACTATAGCAGGACATGTAGGCAAAACAGGATTATGGTTCTGCATTAGTTATCAGCTTATTAGCCCCTTGTTTTTAGACAAGGCCCACTTTATAAAAATCAGGTGAAAGGATTTCCTGAATCTATTACTTTACCAAAGCTTTGTTAACACCTCACCACCTTTAATCTCTTACCATTCTTATTTATTTTTAGTAATCTATCTGAATTAGAAGTGGTGTGACCCATTCTCTGCTGAGGCCAGACTACCAGCTTATAGAAATTACTGAAACGAGGCGCCAAAGTAATGTAAGGACAAATGTCTCCCTGTACAGATTGGCATGAACACTGGAGGCAGCATTTGAGCGTAATATTGACTAATTATTTAACCATGAGTGGCAGCTTTGAACATTGTGTTCTTTTTGCTTCGCTTCCCACATTTACTGTGAATCCTAATTACGAAGGGAACAAGTATTCCTTCTCAGGTCGCTGGAAACACAGCAGCCAGCTTTGGGAGAGCGCATGGGATGCAAAGGGGAGGCAGCCGTGAACTGTGCATCACTTAGTTCTCGTACTAGAGATAGTACTGTGTGCTAGCACTAGTACTCACTGAGCAGAGAGAGCAGGTGTTGGCAGGGATCTGGTCTGAAAATTCAAAAGCTGCTGATAAGAGAAAAAATAGATCATGGACTAAAAATGCATAATTGGAAATGAGCCGTTTAGATTATTAGCAACATTATTTTTTTTTCCCCACTCCCATTTTAGAAGGCTTGGCTTTTTAATGATTCTTTCTGTGATGTTAACAAGAAATGTCCCCAGTTGGATGCTTTTCAGTAGAGGTCATGTGTATCAAGAGATCTGACCCCTAAAAGAGGAATGTAAGCTTCTGGCATTAACTTTGTGCGAAATATCTCTGCCACAGATGGAAACTTATCTGTATTTAAAGGAATATGCATGTACAGCAAACAGCTGGATTCCCTGAATGAGAAGAGACAACTGACAGTTGCTTGAGAAGGCAGATGGTTATCTTATTCTTTCACTTGCTACTGTCTTTTGGTCTCCTAACCCATGAGGTGAAAAATAAGACTTCAGCTCTCAAAGAACTGAGGCAATAAACATAGCAGTAAGGTGGGAATTAATGTTTAGTGCTGCACTGAAATTTGTGACACCTGGAGCAATTAGACAAATATCTGATAAGAAAATTGGTCCTATTTATTCTGAAGCCCCTAGAGAAAAGGACTGTCTGTTCAAGTGTGTTTGTGTACAGTCATGTCAAACTTGTGACATGGACCTCAGTGGAGATTGTCCCCCATAGGCCCCCTGGAATAACCTCTCTAAGTGCTTGATTGTTAGTTAGGCTTGATGTCTCAGCTTTTAATTGAAAACTATGCCAATGACATGGCCTTATGCCTTGCCTCTGTCCCTTGGAGAAAGCCTGTGTTCATTGTAGGATTTCTTGGGTTCAGAGAACATGGTTTTAGCTCAGCACAGAGATCAGCTGTGACTCTTGAGTCTGTGTGTCCTCTCTGGCTGCGTGCACATTGCTGGGCTCTCCAAGGACACCCGTCTGCCGCAGCTCGTTGTGCACCTGCCAGCTCAGCCTCTCTATGGCTTGTTGGGTTTCTCTTCCATAAGCAAAAAGTCACCTGGAAGACTTTGCTTGGCCCTCAGGCTTATTTAGAGTTGTGGGAGACAGCTGGAAGACAGCAAGGGCTTCAGTGGTGGAACGAAGTGTGCTGGATTGCTGTCCGTGCTCCAGCTCCCCTCAGCAAGCCTGTCTGCGCACACCTCTGCTTTTGTGGCAGATTGGCACAGGAATTGTGGCAAGCTGAGGACACCACTGGCTAAAAGATTACACTGCCCTGAGGTGCATTCTTGGAGGTGGGAGTCATGTGCAGTGTAAATATATCCTCTTACTCTTTCATCTGGGGTCAGATGATGCCAGGCTATTATATTAAATGCTCTCTTGCAGTATGTACTCTATGGACGACTTTGTGAATGCTACTTTTTTCCACAATAAATTAGTTGGAAATCCCCTACCACTAGACCAGAGTGTTAATACCAGTCACAACCCTTTGTTTCCATTAAGCTTGATTAAGTTAGCTATGGTTGCTACTTGCTGATTTTCCTCTGTGAGAAACCTAGTGCCTGTCTTTCCTGGAAATGCCCAATAGATGATTTTAGCTACAGAGGTATGCCAAGACCAAGATGTCAAGGTTGGCCTTGAGCATTTGTCTCTGTATTACTGGAAAATTTATTTGTGATGTAAAATGATTGCCAAAAGCCCATTAGATAACTTGATGTCCTCTGTTCCTCCCTATTTCCAAAGTCTGCTGCAGGGCTCTGATTCCAAATGCACTTTTAATAAACTTGCAATTGCATTGCTTGTTTTAATTTAAGGTACCATTTCTGCAAACACAGAGTTGTGCCATGTTCTTTTTGCACTTGATACTGAGTTGGTTGTGAATATTAAGGGCCATTAGCAGAGCAAGTACAGAGCAGTGCAAAATGTGACTGAGCACATGTGCTGTGCTGTAGTCTGCAGTGTTCTGTGTTGTACCATTTTCTGATGAGATTTGAAAAATTACAAGTGAAAACATACTCTTCCTTTATTATCCACTATTATTAGAACCATATGGCTTGAACTGAAGAGTAAAGTGTGTCTGACATGTATCAACTTAGCATGTGTCTGCAGGTGAATATAGTTTTTGAAATGTAGATTAAAGGGGAAATGAAGGTGGGATAGTAGCATTCACACAATTTCTCTAGGAGATGCTGGCACTATTTCTCATTTTTAAGGTCTTTCTCCAGGGTCTCTGGAGGATGACACAGAGGTGCAAGGCAATTTCTTGATAGGAATGCTGAAATACAGACATGCATTTGCATTCAGCTTTTTGTAGTCCCTCATAAAATGAGACTCATCCTTGTTTGTGGAGAGGTTGACACGTGATACATAACATGACTCTATGGAAGATATTTGCATATTGGTGTGCTGCTGCTGTGCTGCTGAGCAAAGTTCATGATGAGACCTTGACCATCCTTGCCTGCTTGTCATGAGATAAGAGATCATGCTGTCACACTGAGTAAGAGGCTCTGTTCTTAGGAAGAAACATAAATCCTCCCATCTCAAAGCAGTCTAATTACAAATTACCTGGAGTGAAGAAGAAATTAGCCTTTTGACATAATATTTAGTATTTTATTGGTTTACATTTCTTGGATTTTTTCACTCCATTATCAGGTGATAGTTCTTCTCAAAGATGCAACCCTGCAATGGGTAGAAATTGCAGCTCCTTCTGCCCTGGGGATCATGTGGGTTTCCTTTTCTCCAAAGAGTGTTATGAGTACAAGCATTGTGGACACCCCAGATTTGAGGTGTGCTGTTACTAGGAGAATGAAATGCTCCTTCCTCTGTCTCCAGAATTAACATGTCTAATAGGTCAAACACATACTTTATTTTATTCCTTCTTGGGATAAAGGAGTTTGTTAAGCAATCTCTCAAAATCTTCCAAATCTTTTCTCTCTTGTTATTTCTTAGTTACACAAGCTTGTTAGGTGTCTCATCTCTGCTGCTTTTAGGTTTTAATTAAGTCTCTGTTGGTATTGAAGGATGTCCAGGCCTGCAGCCTCAGTGTGTGAGTACAAGTCTGGGGAACCAGCCACTGCTCTGCTGTCCCACTATCTCCTCATGCAGACAGGGATTCCAGGCAGCATCCTGGATGAATTATATCCCACTTCCTATTGGCATATTTCACCCAGCTGCCATCACAGAAGAGCCTCATTGATCCAACAGCAGCCACCACTAGGCTAGCATCAACGAGTAGCTAAAAATAATGCAGAGTGGAAAAAAACACCTAACATCTAAATATAAATCTCTAATGCCTCAGTAGGGAGCATTGCATTTCCTAGTCATTCAGTCAAATTGTTTAAAGATTGATTAATACTGGAAAGCGTTATGTTTCCACCTTGGTCACTGATCTCTCCTTCTCCCAGCTCTTTTTTAAGAAGGCAGAAATTTCTTTTCCCTTCCCTCCCTTTTCTCTGGTAGCTCTTCCTTTGCTTGTGTACCCTTTTCCATAAGCCCTGCTGGCCACTGGAGCTGTGGGAGCCCCATGCAGTGCCCAGCCACATTTACAGAACTGTGCTGGCTCCTGCAGCCACCTTCCAAGGAGGAGCATGTTAGGGGAAGCGAAGGGGTCCAGGGGACACAGTGTGACACTCAGGGCACCAGTCTTGCCATCTGCAAGCTGACACAGCTCTCACAAACTCAGCTTGTTGAGTTGTGCCACCTGGGCTTGCCACCCACCCTTAACCGTCGCACAGGTGGAATGAAGTAACACACAGACATGGAGAAAATGGAGAATGGATTTTTTTCCCGACCCGTCAGCTGGCTGCCTTTGAAAATCAAAGGCTAGAGCGATTTCTTTCCTCGGGAACACATGCCAAGCAATCGTGCTCCATTGTTGCTGGCAGATTTGTTTTTGCACACTTCAGACAGGAAGAGTGGCACTCTCAGGGCGAAGATGCTGGCACAGTGCGAGCGAGATGGGAAGAGGGGAAAGAGACAGTGAGGAGATCTGCAGGGCTTTGCCACGTTCCCTAGCAACCTGCGCCCCCAGAACCGCTTCCAGTGGCTCCTCTTCATCAGCGCAGCTGCATCGCTGTGCGAGCCGCGCCGTGGTCTGGCTGCCGCTATTTTGGGTGTAAAACACCAAGCGTGTGATTGCAGCGCTGTCATGGGCATAAGGGCTTTGGATTGCTCTCTTGCACAGATGGGAGCAATTCACAAGGAGCGCTGGGAAAGTGACTTTCTGTTCTTGCTTGAATGTTGTCTGGTACCAGCTAGTAAATACCGTCTTGTGGCATAAAGACTTTGTGATGAGTAGGTTAGATAGCTCCCCTACCATTTGTTTTCCCCAGAAGGTGGTATTGCAGGGAGAGCTGGCATCAGTCTTTCTGGAGTAACTTCTTTCCTTCAATCCACTGCGGACACACGTGGGTTTTTGCACAACAGACATGTGGAGTGTTTTGCAGTCTGGGGCACCTACGATGATTTTCTGAATGCTTTTTGCCTGCCATTTCCATGCTCCTGGCCAGACTCACTGCATCCTGTCTAGCTTCTGGGAGGTTTTAATAGAGATTCAGCACCGAGTGCCAGATGGGCATTCCTGAGGACTAGGACAAAAGAAGCCGGCTGTTTGTCTAACACAAATATTTACTGCCCATACAGTGGGTGCTCTGAATGTGCTGCCTCGTGCAGCTGGAGTCAAAGCTGGAGATACAGCATTTTGGAGATGGTAAAAGCAGGGCAGGGCCTGCTTAGGACCCAGCTTCTTTGTCTTACTATTGCTGAACAAACTTTCCTTGATTTAGTGTTTGGAACAAAACCACCAAGTAACTTAACACTGCATATGAGCTTCCTTTCCTGTAAGCAGCTTCAGCCCTGAAGATGATCCATAGGGCTTTCAGCTGGCTTTGCTCAACTCCGTTGCAGAATATGTCACAACTGCTATCACAATCACAGAAGCATAAACAGTAAAGCTGGAACAGACTTGAAGATCTGTCTGCTGCTCAGAGACAGATCAACTCTGCCTAAGCTATTCTTCACAAATATTTGTTTGTTCCTACTCTGAAAAGCCTCAGTGATGGAAATCACAGACTCTCCCCAGGCAATCCCTTCCAGCACTTTGTTGGCCTCACTTTCTCATCCTCTGTGTTGCAAACCCTCTAAAGTGTGTGAGTGATTTTCAGATGAGGGTCAGAGGGAGGGGGCCTGAATCTCTTATTTAACAGTGTAAAACTAATGCAGAAGGGCAGAAAGGGAGCATGGAGAGAATACAATGTATAGAGAGAAAGAAGAGGAAGGACTCTGTAAAGTGTTTGATGTTCTCAACTGTTTTTCTAGACATGCTGTTGAAATTTGCATGGCTCTTAGAACAAGTGTAGATGAGGAAGGAGGTAGAGGAGGCATGCTTCCTCTGAAAATCCTCTATAAGAGGGAGACAGCTCCTTAAAAGGAGCCAGGAGAGAGGAGGCCCTGAAAAACATGTTAGCTTGAACTGGGAGTTGGTAACAGGAGTGTCCATGAAAGCCACTCTGACACGTCCCCCACAGATGGGGACAGAGACTTCTAACTTAATTTTTTAAGTGAACCCTGGAGTGTCACCTGCAAGGAAGCTGGCTTCAATCACCCATTTCCTCAGAGAGTGGGGTCTTTGTCTGCGGTGTTCACTCTTGGTCTGGCAGTCTGGAAGCCAGTTTTCTCCCTGTGTCATTTGTTCTGTGAGAGACAAATGCAGCTGAGGGCTCAGGGGGCTGCAGTGAGTCTGGTCTAGGTTTGGCCAGCCTTGTTGACTCAAATAGTGCCTCTCAACCAGCCAGTGTACACCTGATTACATTGCTCACTTTGGTATGTTGAGCTAGATTCTCCACTGCTGTGTAAATCAGTGAGTTCCCCGGAGCGACTCTGATTTGCACCATCTGAATGTCTAGCCCATCCTTTTCAAGTAAATTCAGCAAAATTTTATATGTATATACACCTTTGTTTTTCCCCTTCAGCCTTTTGTCAGTCAACCTGCATCTTCTAAGTCATTAAAATACAGGAGGCTGCTGCTGTTGGGGCTGAACAGCACAAGAAAATGGTTCATGGACAAAGTGATCTTTCCTATACATCAATATGGTCCAGGCCCAGTGTTGTGTCCAGCCACAGCCCTCAGCCTCCTCAGCTCTAATTGCACATGCCACCACCTCTGCCAGTTCACTCCGTTCTCCACAAAGTACTGCTCAACCAATTAGTGAGATAAGCCTGTCTCAGCCCAGGATGGATGTGGACAGCCTTCTTAGCTACATCTCTGTACATGGAGGAATGTTTTGACAACTAAACATGGATCTTGTTGAGCTGTCAGTTTGACTCACTCTCCCAAGTGTCTCATTTATTGAGCCATCAGGCTCTTCCTGACCTCCTCAGAGTCAGTCCCAGCCTCATACAAAAGATGGCACAGAAATACAGCTTGAACGTGGCCTTCTGAACAGGGTGAGTTTCTTAAAGCATTTGATGCCTTGAACAGTGTAGATCATTAGGTCTGTATGTCAGTACAGTGGCTGTGCCCTCAGGATGACAGCAGCCTTAGAGGCTGCAGCTGGGTAAGTTAGATTCCCTTCCTTAGTGCACAGCCTGGTTTGGCTGCCAAGATCCTGGGGCTTTTTGAGAGGCTTATGGGAAAGCAGAGGATGAGGAAAAGTCGTAGAAAAGCTCTGAATCTGGGGAATCCCATACTCCCTTCTGTCTCCAGCGCCAAGCAGAATTCCTTCTCCTTGCCCTTTATTCCATAGGTATTCGTGTAGCACACAGCACAATCCCCACAGCACAAGCCCCTGTGCATTTACCATCTTAAGCATCATGGCCATAAAAGTAATTTTCTGTTTGGCTGGAAAGCATGCCTGTGACAAATGTAGGACCACACACTACATGTGGCAGGGGAACTAGAAAGAAGGATCGTGTGACATTGAAACTCCATATACAACTTCCAGGAAGGAATCAAAAGTGACACTGAGGGTGTAGTGCTCTACCTTGGGTGTCTATGGTCCCATCAACAACACACACACACACACTCACACACAGATGTGTGTGTCTGGAAGCATCTGACCAATCCCATAGACTGAAACTGCAGGGTTTTGTTAGCATTGGATAGTTCTTGTAGAAAGGAAATTATTCAGTAAAATCAGCTGACACTGATACCTCTGCTTTGGTCTTGCTTTCCTGCTTGTTCCCTGCTCTGAGGGTGCTATTGCCTTCCATTTCATATAGCTCCTTTGCACATAGGTCTTCCCTAAGCCACTCTCCCTGTGGCTGGTGCATATCTCCATGTGCCCTCTCTGCATGGACTCTTGCCAGCTATGGAAGCTCCTAGCCAGGCTGTACTTTGTTCTCCATCCTCTCTGCCTCATTCCATCCTCCCCTTTGATGCTAGGCTCTGGCTCAAATCACTTACTGCATGCTGCCTTCTGAGTGGTTTTCCCTCTTCCTAGCAGCACTTCTCTCTTGCCTTTTTAAATTGCTGAACTAAGGTAGTTCTGCCTTTTTTAAAATCTGTATTTGTGTTGCTAAATGCTAATTTGCTCTTTCCCCTGCCTCCCTCCCCACGTTGCCAGAGCCCTCATTCCGGATCTGACCTTCACCTCTCTGCTCCTGGGGCTCTTCCCCTCCAAGGGCCATCACCTGCCCTCTGCACAAGCAGGATTCATAGCATCCACAACAGGACTAGAACAGCCAAATCACTCCTGTTCCAGCAGGTTGAAAGGAAAAGGTTGAAGCCCTTTGAATATTGAATAGCCATGGTGAAACTTCCTGCAGCATTTTTTGATAGCACATAATCCCTGCTGCTTTGGCTCCCTGCCATGATTTGGCCACCAGTTGTGATGTGCGGGGTCTTCATCCTGCAGTGCTCTCTGAGGAAAAATCATTCCTCTTCTCTTGCTGCCCTTTTCTCAGCTCCCCTCTCGAGTGATTGTGGGAAATTCCTGAGCAGGTACAGTTTTTCAAGGGAGACTTGGAGCTTTTATTTGAGTAATACTTTACTGCCCTGGACTCTATTACAGGAGAATTATGACTTTGTTGAGAAATTTCTACTGCTGTGAGCCAAATGAGAGATCATTTTTGTAAGTACATTGGATGAAATAAATTATAATCTAGATGGCGGGCATTTACCCTGGCCTTTTTCCTCCAAGTGCAGTATAGAATTTGGCACTGCTTTGTTCTGAAAATATTATTTCTGATTATCTGAGGTAATTGATAGTGAAACATGTGCAAGTCTCTTCTAAAGCAGCAGTGCTTAGGCTATCAAGATGACACTCACTTGAGGCTGCAGCCCTTCACTCTTTCCTTCTCCTTTTCTTGTGTATTACTCCCTCTGCTCCTGATGGCACTGTTTAATTTCACCATCTCTCTCCTTACTGCCAGTGTGTCCTGTCCTCTGCCTGATGTTGTTTAGCACCACAGTACCACCTGCAAGTGCAGGTAATGCCTTGTTGGTGCAGCTGCACTTCCCAGACTCTCCTGTGAGCGAGCAGCACCAGGTCTGTGAGCAAACTGCCTGCTTCTGGTAGGGACCTCCATATAACAGAAGGTGAAGGGTTCTCTAAGTGTTTAATCACCAGTGATGACCTGGCTGGTGATGACTCCAGCCTGGTAATTTTGTGAAGAGGCTCTTGTCCTTGTTTGGGCTGAGATAGATTGGCCAGGCTTGGTGGTGGCAGTGTGGTCTGCTCAACACTGATGGGCCAGGTGATTGGTCCTCATGAATTAAATAACATGTGTTTGCAAATGGTACTTGACGTGACGTTAGAAGACTGAGCTGAGATCCAGGTGACCTACAGATACCTGCAGAGGGCTCTTCATGAGAATTAGTTGTTTTAAGTGCAGGAAAGCTTCAGTCTCTTAAAGGTCAATAAAGCAATTCAGCAACAAAACTATCCATATAGAGGGTATAAAATATAGAGATGTTTTAATTGAAGTAGAGATGAGGTGAACTCTGATCTTTACTGCTTACATATTGTGTTGAGCTGTGTCAGTATCCTTTAAATAATCTTCTCTACAGTCTTTCACCACAAGACCTGGAGGTGCAAGCAAATGAGGTATCCCTCTGACTTCGATGAGTAGCAATCTTCTCATTATCATTTGCAAGTTCTCTTTTCTCTTGCATCACTGGAAAAGGTGTCACTTTGAAAATTTTTTGTCACCCTTGAAGCACACCTTGGCTGAGAGGTGAGCACAATAAGATGGCCTGAACAGAATCCAGATGTGTCTTAAATTTCTGACCCCTTTTCCCTGACAGACTTAAAGTGAAATGAAGGGTCATACTCAATGCCTATGCTCTCTGACATGTTTGGAGCTCCCTATCTTCTTTCCAAAAGAACTTGTGCCCATTTTGTTAAAAGGGGTTGGCACCCTCCAGTAACCTCTTCAAGAAACATGGCCTGTGCAAAGTTAAAGGAAAAACAGGAAAGCTCTTAGAATGAAAGCAGCTACACATTAGGAAAAGAGAACAGGCGATTCTGGGATTGGAACATGAATAAAACGGAGAAGTCTCCCAGTTGTGAAACAGGGAAGAAGCTTCTGAGTCCAGCAGGAATGTAATTTGCTTTTGCCACATTATTATTTCCTCAAATATTATTCTTATCACTTTTATTTATACAAGACCACTGAGGGCATGTTGGGAGACCAGTGTTTGTTTTGAAGATGTTATAATCTTAAAAGGCCAAATCTAGACAGATGTGAGTGAAAGGAGGCACAATCTTGGCTAGTAAAGGTAATTATTAATAGTCATGATTTGTATTCATTCAGCATCTTTCATTCAAGGATCTCAAAGCATTTTGTAATGAAGAGTTCATTGAGCCTCTCAAACTCTCTTGAGACAGCCAAGCATTATGAACACCATTTGTAACAGCAGGGTGCAGGATCAGACTGGTTAAGAATATTGCTGGGGATAAAGCTCAGGAATCCTACCCTCCAATGCTATGGATGTTGAACCAAGCACCTGCTCCAGTCTGAGAAGCCTTTTTTTTTCTACTGTAATTTATATATATAATCTTTTAATGTTAAGCAAAATATGTAGTCTTCATTTAAGTCATTGGTGT
The DNA here is from genome assembly GCF_012460135.2 of Molothrus ater. Lineage (NCBI taxonomy): Eukaryota > Metazoa > Chordata > Aves > Passeriformes > Icteridae > Molothrus > Molothrus ater. Next base: position 15,396,199 of record NC_050487.2, on the reverse strand, counting down.
CCTGGGAAGTGTAATGGCCCATGTCACAGTTGACTAAAAGTGAGACTACAGATAGTGGGTTAAACACACTTGGTTAACCATTTGTTTGCTGTTACAGTTTTCACATGAAAAAACCTTATATTAAAACCTGTCTTGGTGATGGAAAGTGATGTGATTTTAGGTTTCTTTGTGTATTAAAACAGAAACACAATTTGCATATTTTAAGTATCTTTTCTAGCCTATTCAGGCTTCTGGCAAGAAAGCTATATTTAAACTGTTAATACACTATGAATGCAAGTTTCACATGCAAAATTAGTACCATTAAAATGGTGAGATTTATTTTTCTTTTGAAACAAGTGATGCCATGGTACTTCTGTTTTTGTTACCTGCTAAGGCCCCGCAGCTGGGGCCACCTGTTTTTTCACTGGGTGCGGAAGCTGAACTGCAGGGCAGATGGTGCTGGTGCTGAGCACCAGGGTCCAGCCCCAGGTCTGGGGGTGAGTGGTGGTCAGGCAGTGCTGGGGAGCTCCTGGGGCACTGCAGGTGCCATGCCAGCCGTGTGCGTGAGCCCATCACACTGTGTCACCCCTCAGTGTCTGTGGAAACCGTTCAGCTCTGCCTTTATGAAGGGCTGTGAAAGTGAAAAACTTAAGAAAGGGCAAAGCTCAATTATTTGGATTTTAAGTGTGCTTTCGGAAGGGTAGGCTTTGGAGAGAAGGTGGTGCTGGAGGGGTAGGCTTTGGAGGGAAGGTGCTTCTGGAAGGATAGGCTTTGGAGAGAAGGTTGTGCTGGAAGGATAGGCTTTGGAGAGAAGGTGGTTCTGGAAGGATAGGCTTTGGAGGGAAGGTGGTGCTGGAAGGATAGGCTTTGGAGGGAAGGTGGTGCTGGAGGGGTAGGCTTTGGAGAGAAGGTGGTTCTGGAAGGGTAGGCTTTGGGAGAGAAGGTGGTTCTGGAAGGGTAGGCTTTGGAGAGAAGGTGCTTCTTTCAGTCATTTCATTGTGGCAATGAATTATCGGAGTGAGTTGAGTACACATCTCTTTTAATCAGTATGAATATTGAAGCATTTCTATTTTCATTAGGTTTGTCTCTGTGCTTGTCCTATTAGATGGGAATGTGGCTTGGTTGGTGGTGAGATGGTGAGCCCTTGGAGTGCCAATCACTGCCACTGGAGCCCCCCACACCTTGATGTCTTTCAGTAGTGCCACCTTGGACTGGCACAAGGGAGCTCTGTACAGGTCTTGAGGCTCATCACCTGCCCAAACAAGGAGTCCTATATGCACTGTGCACCCAGAATCTATAGCCAAGATGTCAAGAAGTGAATTCAAACTCTTGTACAGCAGTTTGCTGTGCAGCTCGGGATCAAAGCAGTGAGACTGTTATCTCCTATGGAAGCTTATGGCTCCTACTCTGAAATGCAGATTTTGACCTGTTGATAGCAGTAAATATAATGCTTAATTAATTAGTGTTTTGAAGGCCATCTTGGAAGCCCCCAGTATTATGATGGGAAGAGGAGGGGAGTTGAGAAGCAGCCTGTAGGGTCTTTACTGCTGGTGATGATCCATGGGAGTAAGGGAATGCTTGACTCTGAGCCCAGAGAGATGTGGCAAGGCAAGCAGCTTGGAGCAGAATAAAGCCTTTGATCTTGAAACAAATAGACGAGTAAGCATAGGACGCCCTGATATAATTTTATGGAGCAGACTGAGCTCTTCCAGCCAAAAACATAGGGCTAAAATGGTTCAGTCTCTTTATTTGCATATGGGTATAATAATGGTGCCTCATTCTCTCTCTCAGTAGACCCATCCAGCTGTTCCTTGAGTTCTTGGCTTTTTTTTAAAGTGTCTAAAATGTCTATTACCAAAATAAGTGGGGTTAATGGAAAAACACAAAAAAAAACAGCCTGCTCCCCTTTTCATATGAGATAAGCCTTGACAAGTAAAGCATATTTGTGTAATGATAGGGCCAAGAGGCCCCAGGCAAGATCAGGCACTGCTGCATTTGTTTCTGTATATACATTTAAGCACCAATGGGACATTAAAATGTAGTATTTTATATGTGAAATATAGCTTAAATCTGCTGTTTCCTGAGATAACATGTAAAATATTTATTACTTGGAGAACCAGCCACTGCTTTGTATTTTATAATGAGAAATAGTCAATGTTGCTCCATAAAAATCTTGCACATCTGCTGTTACCTCTGAACATATAAACAGTCCATAGTGTCCAGCAGAAGCAAGGACTTGCCAGAATAGCAATGGAAGGTGTCATTTAACACAGTCATGCTCAGTGCAGAAGCCAGAAGCAGATGGTGGTGTTTACAGAGTATCCAGTTTTTATAATACCTAGAAAAAATAACCAGCCTTTCCAGATTCAAAACATTAGTGAGAATATGAAGAGTAGCAAGAAAAGCTACTTAGGCTGTTTACATATAATAGCATAAAACAATCCAAGGACAAAACAGTGATGTTCTTTTGTTACCATGCTTGATGGTTAATAAAACACTCTGTCTCTGTGTAGTCACTTATGTCGTAGAAGCTTGAACAGCTCCACAGCACTGATTAATTAAGACAGAAGTATTGCTAAACCCATTTTACCGAGTAATTAGGGTGCATGTATGGTGAGCCTGTTTAATTCAGTATCAGTACACAAAGACCAAGATTTTGGGTTCGTGACTGTAAGCTAAAAGCTCTGCTCTGGTGAGTCAAAATAGACATCTGTATGAGCAGCCAAAAGTCCAGGAAAGGTCTCAATTCTATCATGATTTTGCATTCTGGCTCTACTGTCTTTTAAAACTATCAAGATACCTCCCCTTACTACCTGTCTGCATCCCAGTTTTGCAGTGTTAAAAAAAGAGACAATTGTGCAAAATTGCCGGCTGTGGACTTAAAACAGAGGAAAATACTTTTATTGTTATTATTACTCAAATTCTGTGTAGCTTAATGCCACAAGAGATCACTGAAACTAAGAGCTTAGCAGGATTAGGACAGGCAATGTGCATGGATAGTTAAGTGAGGATACAGTTGCAATAATGAAGTTTAAAAATAAAGAAAAATATCCTCTAGAGCTTTGAAGCAGTTACAAAACTGTCCTATTTCAAAGCCAGGCAACGTTAAACAAATGAGGGCTCTGCTGGCAGAACTGCACGTTCTGGATTGCTGGTTTGCTGTGGGGGGGCAGGGCAGGTAGGCAGCCAGGGGATCAGTGGCTTGTTCCACTCTGGCATGTCCCAGAAGAGCCCTCTCTCCTGGCAGCCCAACACTTGAAATTTTGGTCTTCTGGTGTGGGCTGGAGGGCACTGGCTGTCAGTGGATATCTCCTCATGCGGGGCAGTTTCTTCAGAGGATCTTGATGAGCTGTCCTCTGACCAGGAATAAACCCAGGAATGTGCGTGCTGCAAGGATCCCAGGCAGAATCCTCTTTTCAGGAATCTTTATGTACTCTGGCAGCTGTAGCCTTTCACTGGGAAAATAAACCAAGAATTAAAATATTTTTTCTAATGCATCTCCTCTGTAAGAGTTGGCCTTAATTATAAACTGAATTACAGCTGTAGGCAGTCTTGATACTTCCTTGGGAGCACAACTCATGAGAGATGTGGCACTATGCTGGATTTCTTGCTCTGAAAATTTGTGATTGCTTTGGATAGTCAATAAATTCTTAAAAAATGTGGTCTTTGTCAAACCATTGAACAAAAAATTATGCTGCAATACTATTTAACTGACGATTAGTTTTGGTGAGTGAAATGAAAGGACTAACTTTATGCAGTTGAAACAGGAGGAAAAAAGTGAAGAGAAAGTAGCTATCAGTGAAAGATGTTTCTGGCTGCTTTTCAATTCCAAATTCAGCTAATTCTACCTTCTGAAAAGAAGATAATTTCCACGTTTCTGTAACTAGGAACACGTAATTGAAGTTATTTTCCCCCAGAGAGAAGAAGCTGCTTCTACAATGTTTGCAAATGGACAAGAAAAATGACCACATACAGTGTGTTCTGAATGATGGTGCACTCATCACAGCATCATCTTCAGATGTCTTTGCAGATTTTGCAGTGCAGTTTTTACCCATATGGGTAAATGTTTATGTGGGGATGAGGAAGGTTCTTGTTGGCAAATGCACCACACTGACTGCAGAGCTCCTGTTTCTGGGCAGCCCTTACATTTGAGACAGGTCTGGAGTAGAAAACATGTGCCAGGGAAGCACTGAAGCAAGTATCAGCTTTGCGTACCAAAATAATTATGCAGTGATTCCACACGACTGCTTCTTTTGACCTGGCTTTTCAGGAACTGAACTTTAATAAGGAAGATGAGCCAGATGTTGTTGCAGCATTTTGATAGTGGCACAAGCAATTAGCTCACTTCCTTTGTAGCATGAAGATACTTTCTGCTACAGGGCTTAACCCTGGAAGTGCTGGTGTTTTCCTTAACATCCCAACTAAGTATGCAAGACAGTGTTTATTTAGGAATGCTTTTGCATCTGCACATGATATGCAATCCTCTTGTCTTCCTGAGCTTGCTCCTGCAATCTTCTCTTCCTGAAGTTGCTTGGTGTTTGATCTCAGTAGCAAAGGAGGCACTCAGATGCCTGTGCTTCCAAAGCATGGTTCCTCCTGCCAGCTTTCTACTGGGCTCTTTTCCATTTTTGTGTGTCAGTTTATCATCCCTGATGCTTCTGTGATTAGCCAGACAGAGTGGTGCTTTGGGTCTGCAAGTCAATGCAGTCCCTTTCTTTGGGCTGCGTCTAGCTAAGAATGTGGGTATTTGTGTGCATTGAGGTGTGTGCATGGGGAAAAGAGAATGCATGAAGTTAGTTAACTGGTAGATCAGACAGCAAACTGAATTTCTAGACAGCCCTGATTATTGTACAGATCAGGAGAAAATAGAGGAAGTTTAATATAAACAACAACACCACAACTGTGTTTTGTAAGGAAAGCCAGAGTTATATTTTTACCTTGACTTAACAAAGGAGGAGGAAGGAAACTGTTTTGCTGAAACAAGTATTTTATATTGGACTAAGGATACACTTTCCTCTCTATGTTTGCGTGTGTGCATGTCCCAGCAAACAGCATGTTCATATGCATGAAATGCATTTTCCTGGAGGCACGTAGTCAGCATGTGCCATGGGAGGAGGAAAAAAGATATGCCTAGCACTACTTAAAGGCTGGTCAAAAAGGCATAGCATTTTAGTCAAAATAAGTCCAAGTGTCTCGTAACATTGTGGTTGGTATTTGTTATTTCTGCTGACATTGGGTACTGGATAGGAAATCTGCCTGGTATGGAAAAGTGCAATGTAGATAAAATATGAGAGCAGCCTATTTATTGTATGTATGAGGCAGTGTGGCCTCCAAAACCAGAGAGAGTCAGACAATACTGAAAATCTTCAGGTTTTGGTCTTTAATTTTAAAGGGCCTAATCCAAGCCCTTATGAATTAGTTATGGAGGGCTCCCCAGTTGGGAGTTACGGGAAACCAGCATGGAAATGAGGGAGAGGCTTCACCCACCCCCTGCCAAAGCCTGGCTGTGGTAGCCTGCAGGTGTAGTGGCTTTGGGTTGCAGAGTGTTCATTGTAGGTCTGCAATGCCAGGTACAGCCCCAGTGTGTGAGGCTGGAAAGTGTAGGGCTCCCAGCAGCCTGGATGCAGGATTCGTCTTTGCCTTAGAGCCCATGTGTGATACTGAGCAAATCGCTTCAGCTCCATGTATCTCACTGCCCTTTTCTGTGAACAGACTGTGGCTTGTGCCTTCTGTTCTTGTCCATTTATATTGCAGGGCCCAAGGGTAAAGGCAGTGTTTCAAATGATGTGTGGAGAGAGCCCAGCAGAAGAGGCTGGTGATGACTAATGGGAAATACAGGGATGGGGGCCATCATCAGCTTCAGACCATGTTGTCTTCTCCATGCAAAGTCTGGGAAAGGAGTCTCTGTTGATGGAATGACAGAGGTCATTCTTTTCTGCATGGAAGCTGAAATAGGTACAATACCTGGAATAGAACCTTAAGAAGCTTGGATTGATTTCTCAAGCTAATAAATCCTTGGCTGCACTTGCTGTGTTAAAATATATGTTCAGGAAAGATTCATGATCAGCTCTTAGGACCAAGAGAGCAAAGGGAAAAAAACAGGTTGTTCCAAGATTAAATGTCTTACATTTGACAACTTTAATTGACTTATTAATAAACTTTTTTTTTTCAGTAGTTGTAGACTAGCCCTTCTAAAAAAACCACAAAGCTCTGGCCAAGGGAGTCTGGGTGTTATGGGTCAAATACCTGCTTCTAGAACTTCTAGTCATGTGAATGGCCTTATCCACACCAAAATTATGTATCCCACAGAGATGACACTTAAATGACTTAAAAGGCAAATGCAGGTCACCATACTGCCTGCCTCCCCATGTGCACAAGTAAGTTGTGGTAACCCAAACACATCAGCATGGTTGCATTTGTACAAAAAAGTTTACTGCTCTGTATGTGGATGTTCAGCATTTCCAGATGCTCAAGACAACTGCTAGGCAACTAGAATTCCTGGAGAAATGCACAAAATCCTTAAATGTTGTTCAGAAAAAAAATCATAAGCAAAAAAAAAGAAAACATCTGTGGGAAAACCTGAATGTATGTTATGTCCAATCTATGTTCTCAGTCAGGGAGGCTGAATGCGTGGCAAACAGGCCTTGCACAGCCCTTCAAGGAAATTCATCCAGCCTGGGGCTTATTCCAGGTACACTTTTTTCCCTAGGGGACCATGCCACCCCTCTGCCTCGTGAACTGCTGCTACTCTGCTACAGAGTGGGTTTTGGGCAGGCAGTGGGTGCAGCTGCTGCATTGAGTATGTGTGCACAGCTAATCCAGCCCTTCTAGGGGGCACAGGCCCCTGCTGAGGCCAACAAGTGAGAAGGGTGATGGTGCAGCTTAGCATGGACCCTAGAAAAGGAATTATGATGGGGTGAGGAACATGCAGGTGTTTGGGTTTTGGGAGTGCGTGATTGAAGTATTATCACAAAGTGCCATTCTGAGACCTTCTCTGCATTGATTGATGTCTCATTTCAAATCTCCTTCTTGCCTGAAGGAAAAAAGCATGGAAGTATATAGTTAATTCTCTTGAAGTGCAGTGCTTTAAAGCTGCTGTTCTCTGTTGAACATCACTGGCTCAATAAAGATTCATCATGTCAGATGTAGTCCCTAGAAGTGGTCAATGTATTGTTTCTCCAGTGATTTTACATTTTCTTGCCATTTAAGTAGTTATGGAGCATGGAAAAATGTTTCCTTGTTTAATATCAAGGGTCCAATCCTTGATGTAGGCAGCAATTAATCAATAAAATCACTTGCTTTACTGAAATTATGTGTTTTATAAATAAATTAGTTTTCATATGCAAGTCTTTCAAGAAAGCAGTGCACACAAGGAGAGCTGGTGTCAGCATTTTTTTAGTCCTGAGATGACTGAGTTCCTCCTTATGGACACCAAACTTAGCTTCTTCTAAGAAACTTCTAGGCACAAGACTATTTCTGTGCTTCTCAAAATATGCCATACCCTTGGTGTTTTCCAGGGAGAAGACTCTCTTAGACAGGCTGCAAATACTGTATGCAGCTGTTAGCTTATGAAGGCCAAGAGATCTCAGGTTCTACACACATATTAAAACCTTTGTATCTCTAGTACTAAAAATCTGTGGACCAGCACCTGATCTCACTAAAGTTAACAGCAGGATTTGTGTCGAAACAAACAAGAAGAGAACATAACTAGCAGCTTGGGATTATCTGTCTTTTTCCATATACTCTACCACGGGAGAATTATCATTTAGGTTGTGTTGTTAAGTGATGGGAACTTTTACCAAGTCTGAACTTAAATGCTTCCAAAGCCTTTTTCAGTTTTGGAGAACATTTGTATCAAGTTATTCTTGGAATAATCTTCTTTTTTATTATTATGTGCTACCCAGTAGACATCTAATTATGAGGCACAGGATATTTCCCATTCTAGGAGGATATATAGTACTTAACTGGATGTTCTTCAGAGTCCATTTTCATTACATTAAGTAAGGTGTTTACTTGCTTGAATCCCTTGTGTCTTAAAAAAATTCAACACTAAATGAAGAATTAAGTTCAACACTGAGCAGCCAATATAGCCCCTTACTGTGTGAATGCTTTTATACCACATCACAGGCTGTTCTTTTTTTTTTCAGAGTGGGTATCCAAGCTCTGGACCTACATCAAGCACTCCTGCCTTCAGACCTGAGGATGAGCTGGAACACCTGACCAAGAAAATGCTGTATGACATGGAGAATCCTCCGTCTGATGAGTATTTTGGTGAGCCATGTCACAAGTGTTTGTCGTCCTCTTCTGTATTTACTGGGTTCAGTAATGGGAGGCCTGACAACTGCACTGGTAATGTAGTGACACTCGTTTTGATGGATGTGCTTTCCATGCTTGGGCTGGAAGTGTAATCATCCATAGGAATTCCTCTGTAATTTCAGCATAAATCTCATGCTCACTCACTGTATGTTTATAGTCTTACTGGATATAAAGTTGAATTTTTCAGTGTCTGGTTCATTTTCACACCATCTGTCCCCAGCTTCCAGGCTACCAGTCTGAATTCAGGTGCAGTCGCTGTCGTGCCTGCCTGCCCCATCCCTTCTCATTGCAGCTGCAAAAAAATCTGGCAGTGTAAATGTGTTCTGCTTCCAAGGCATGGATTTTCATTTTCTGTGTGCTGGCACAGATTAAAAGGAAATCCATTTTGAGTCAATCAGGTTGGTTATACATGGGGACCCAGAATTGGGTCCAACAAATACAAGTAAGACAAATCTGGACTGATTGGTTCATAACAGTGTCATCTTCCTTACCTGGAAAAAGATATGCATCTAATTTCCTTCTTAACTGGTATAGAGTATAATTATCTTAGGTACCTATAGGTGTAGAATTTTATCTTCCCTTTATGAAACATAGGTGGTAGGACCTCTGAAGTCTGCATTGAAATCAAAGAGTCTTGGGCACTCGATGATGGTGAGATCAATGGCTCTGCCTGTGTGCTTAGTTTCTTACAGGCTTGGGTAATAATGTTATTATGAAACAAACTCTCTAGTTTGTACAGTTAAAGACTGGGGCAGGCCATTCATTTTGTGTTCTTTATATTCCTTTATTTCAACATTTCTTAAAAATTCATTTAGATTGCCCCCAGATCTATTGCTATAGAGTTTGGTTGGACTGAAACATTTCTGGCTCAAAGAAGCTTTCGTGATCTGGTTTAATCAGAAAGTGGGCAGGAACACAGTTTCACTAACAAGCAAGGATCTTGCAGTGGCAAAGGATCTGATAATATGAGAAGATTAAGATGTTCCCATCAAACAAATATTGCCCTTGTAGGTGGGGTTAGTATCAGTCCCAATTCTCTATCAGTACCTTCTACCTTCTGTGGCTGCACCCTAATAATCAAAATGTCTTCTCTGTAAACACTGATAGTCATCAGTATTGATGATTATCACAAATCTGAGGTGTGAGCAGGAATGGCTAACTGAATAGAAAATAGCCAGGGAGCATTTTCTGTGTTTCTGCCTTTGACTCTGTCCATAGCCATTTGGGTTCACTCTCTGATGTTTTAAACATGAAACTACAAGCAAATAAACATAACATGTATTTAGCCATTAGCTGGGCAGGAAAGAGGGGGAAACTTTTTTCCTGCCCTCTTCAGGCAAATGGCTGAAGCCCTGGAGCATGAGATCTGATTACAGCAATTTTCTTAAAGTAGAACTCTGTGGCGGGAGTTGGTTGATGGACCAAAGCCCATTCCATTTTCCTTTTTGCCCAAGAAAGTAGGCAGATAAACAAAGAAGATTCACAGGCTCAAGGTCAGAAAGGACCTTGCCATTATACTGCCCAATGTCCTACTCTCAGTTTCTCCCAGGAACACGATTGAATCATGACTTTAAAAAAAAAAGGATCTAATCTTATCTTAAAAACTTCAAGCAATGGTGAGTCAACCACCTACCCTGATAAGCTGTTCTAGTGATTAATTTTCCTCACAGCTCGAAAATTGCTTCCTGAAGTGAAGTTTTAGTTTTGTTTACCACTTGTATTTATGAAGCTGCAAAGCTCAGATTTTGCAGACTAATATTGTATGACTAAGATTGCTCTGCTCTGTTGGAGAGGGTGGTACATCAAAGTTTCCTCATCCAAAAGGGATGCATAGCTGAAAGGGTGGGAACATAAAGTCTCTCAGGTCATCAATTTGGCTATCAGATCAGACCAATGTCAGACCAATGCCATGCCATTAGCTCTTAATTCAGCAGGAGACAAGAAAATGGAAAGGAGGCTTCAGAACACTCTGAAGTTTTGCCAGTGTTATTTATATAAACAGTAGCATAATCAAAGATGGAATAATCATGCATGATGCATGGTGGAAAAATCAAACAACCTTAGTCCTACCCTGGGCAGGTCATGTGTAATTACCAGCTGCACCTGATTGATCTTCTGATTGCACTGTGTGCCACTGAAGTTCATCTCTGAGGTGATGTCCAGCCCTGGCATTCCTGATGTGCCAAAGAACCATGTGTTGGGCTGGACATCTCCTCAGCTCCCTGAGCATGCTGTGCCCCATACAGCCTTCTGGGAGCTTTTCTGTCTAACAAAACACAGAATGCTGGAGCACAACTGCTTTTTATGCTTAGGTACAGTTGATGCCTGAAGAGGCTGACCTGGAACAGAGGCTAGACAGAGTAAAAGGAATAAAGTAGGTGTTTATTAAAAGGCCTTCAAAGAATACAGCTTGGGCAGTACCAGAGCCCAGCTGTGGTTCTCTCCAAGATGGACCCAAGATGGATGCAAAATGGTCAACCAGTCACAAGTTTTCACACTTTTATAAGTTTTGGTTCATTTACATATTGGGGTCAATTGTCAATTAAAGCTTCAGGTTATGAAGTCCCATCCTCCCAGATGGCTCTCCTCAATTCACTGTTGTTTATCCTTCTTGACAGCAGTGTCCTTGGTTCTCAGGCTGGGAAAGAATTGTTTTGTCTGACTAAACTGTGAAGAAAACTGGCTAACACTTAATATAAAGTTTAGAGTCACACACTAAGGCAGTGCAGAATTGAAAAAATATGAAAGCTAAAACTTAAGGCATCACAGTGAAAGAGGTAGGCTGTTCTCATCTTCCTAGTTTTGCTCCAGCCCAGGCTCCTCCCTGGGTCTCTGGAGTCACAGTGGATGAAGCTCTCTGATATGGCAGTGCAGGCTGGGAGTTTTGTACTAATTCTGGCTATGTCAGAACTAAATACTCATCTCTGCTTGAGCTGTCAGCCAGTGCCTTCAGTAACTTCATGCTCATGTGGAAAGAACAAATTAAGTGTGGGAGGGAAAAAGAGTCTTTCAACTTTGGTTAACTGTCTCAACCAATATCTCTGCCCTTGTTCTTTAGTTGTTTAGCATGGTAGTGTGGACTGTACAGGATTCATATGGCACATTGATCAAGTAATCCGAAGAAGGACAAATGGGCAGAGACATTGACTCTGATTTGCATTAAATATCTTATGCCTGAGGTCTAAATGCCATGGTAATTGTAGCATACCAGATAGCTGTCAGCTAATCACTTTTATTAGTTTGAATTTAGAAAACTGGATTTCAGCATATTAAAAGTTGGTTAAGAGCAGATAGGTTTTGAATTGAAGAATCTAATTAACCTTGCTAGAAAGCTGCAAGGCGTTATATTAAGTCATGAAAATAATTTGTTGGAATAATTACATTTGAACTGTCAGGCTGGAGAAAGGTCATTTTACTTGGTCTGCCCACACTCTGGGATCTTCTGTGTAATGAACTTCCTTCTGCAAGTTTATTCACTGTATCTCTGGTTTTCAGTCAAGCCATCTTGGTTCTGTAGTCAGCAGAATCTGCCCAGCAGTGGGCAGGGTGAAGGCTCCTTTGGAAGGAAGAGGAGTACTAGTCACTCAAGTTGTCTCTTTGCCCTGGAAATTCTGTCAGATCCAGTGAGCTGAGCTGAGGAGCTGGGCAGCCAGCAGTTCCATCCAGTCTGTGCTTACTGAACCTCTCTGCAGCTTCCCAGGTGGAAACCACTGAAAGTGATTTCAGAGTTGGGGGAACAGTTCTAGGCAGGGATTGCTCACCCAAGCACTCACAGCTGGCAGCAGGGCATGGATCACACTGTCCTCCTGGGGAGCCTGGGCGTGTGGTGGGAGCCAGGAGCAGCATGCTGGAGATGCTTGGAAGCAGCAAGATCACAGCTGGCAGCTTTGTCTTTCCAGGACTTACCACAGCAGCACAATCCAGTCGCTGGGAAATCCTCTAGCTGCCATTGGCAAGGCAATGCTTAAGTATGGAAATATCACTAGGCATAAGAATTTTTTTTAAATTCTTGTGAATTTTTAGGAGTTAAACGTGTATATTGGGTATTCTGCCTAACTTTTGTTAAGACCAAACTACTATAATAAGTCTAAGCACTCCAATCCTTGGTGTATGTCTCCTCCAACCTCCTTGCAGATTCTGGAGTAACTTGTGGAGTGACTACTCCTGGGAAGTCCTTGGCAGATCAGCAAATTAAAGTCTTTTGAGTCTAAGCTGCTCTTCCTTCTTTACTGATGATTAAGTTGCTGATCTGTGGTAGTTGGCTGTCTTTAATCAAATCCCTTTTTATTAGAAAGGATTCCCAAATGTCTTATGCTCTGTGCAATAGGGATAGTTTCTCTCTATCACAGCCCTTCCTGTTGATAAATGTGCTATTATAGACAGGCATGTCTGATTTGTTTGGAAAAAATAATACCTAGTGGAGTGGAAATTGGGTAAGGTTGAAGGAGGAGAAATGGATACTTATAGGAGATTAAAATGAAACTATCAAAATTGTTTGTTGGCCGCCATGGGAAATTACAGCCCTTGATTCTGCATTTTAAAAACCCCAACCAAATACACACACACACAGATCACAACTGTTCTGGACCACTGTTTCAAGTCTTATAGAAAGAAATTACTTCTGGCAGCTTATCAGTCTCTATCACCATGCAGACTGCTGATTAAGACTGGAAAAGTGCCATTGGGGCCCCTCATCTCCTGTTGCCTTCTGGACCATGTCCCAGCTGAGTCACTCCCCACAGCAGTTTCCCTGACTGGTGGGAAGAAACTCTCACTGGTATTTTACCATAAATGCTCAGAGCTACCAAAGGAACCACCAACTTCATGTATTGAATAATGTAGCAGTCTCCTTTTGTAGTTCCAGCATGCTGTAGGGATGCATGGGGAGAAAAGAGATGCCAAAATCATCCTGTGGGAAATACTCATTTTATGCAGTAAAGGAATCATGATTTAAGTTTGAGCTGATAATTCAGGAGATACAGGTTTTTTATGTGTATTTTCTGTGTACTCCGGCTTTGATGATGGGAGAGATGGTGCAGAATTGGATTGAAGAACAAGGCCAAGGAATAGGAGGCTTGACTTTCTTTTCTACTTCTCATCTTGACATCTTGACCTGTGGCAGATTGTTTTACCTTTTCAAACTTTTTTTTTTTCCTTTTTCACCAAATTTGCTGGAGATAATTAGCAGCAGCAGTCATATGTGCATCCCCATGGAGAAGCCTTGACTCAGGCTTCATCTCCAGTGGTTCTTTGAGATGTCATGTCACAGTTAAGATTAAAGAATGATAAGTGACACCAGTATTGAATCTGCCAAGGCTCTGCCAACCTTTCCCATCACTGGCTTTGCATCTCCATTTGGCTTCCATTCATAAGCTAAAATTCCTTCAATAGGACCAGAGACCTGGTATCCAAACAGTGTTGAATGTGTTCCCTAATTTTACTTCTTGAGGATCAGGACAAGGGTTAGGAGGTAGCAGTCCAAGTCAGGTTTGGGAGCAAGTGAGGTGGAGTCGTAGGAGGTTCAGCTGAGGAGACACACTGGATGGTCCAGGTATGACTTCCTTTGGTTCATGCTGTCTTTGTCCCTTTGGCATGGCTCTGAGCACTGTACAGTTCTAGAGGCTCTAAATTGAACATGATATGTGCTGCATTTCAGTCTTGGTCAGGCATATCAGCAGCCTCTAAAAGGCAGAAGTAGCCACTTGGTTTCATCTGAAGTTTTACCAGAAAAAGAAACTGAAAGTTGTCATATCTTGCCTGTACTCTTAGATCTGTTCTGAAAAGGTTATCATTAAAAGAAGCATATTATTATTACAAGAGCATAATTACACTGTAATTTTGCCATGTAATGTGATGTGTCTTTTGTCTAAAGGCAGGGGTCCTGGTGCAAGATGGTGTCTGTCCTCATTTGAACAACATCTGGGTCAGAAAATAGTAGGTTAGACTTTCAACAACTGATGAGCTGACAGTCATTTTCTCTTATGTAACCGCTCACAAAAGCAGGAAGAACAGACATATAATGGGGACCCTTTTCTCCATTGTCATTCAAGTAATTTTTTTTAATGTTCAAGCCATATTCCAGCGTTTGCACACAGGCTACAAAGCCTGGGAGCACCCTCTGCTCAGGGAGGTCACGGTGCAGCACCATCAACATCCAGCGGCCCTGTTGTGGCCTGCCGCAAGGGGAGTCACCCTCCCTCTGCTCCCCAGGGGCTTTAATTATCTTGGTAAATGGCTTTCAGAGCCGGTTTCTTCAGTCTCACTTCTGTCAATACTTGCCACCCTCGTCTAGCTTCTTTTCAGGGAGTCCTCTGCCTGCTGGCATCCTTGCACAGCAAGGTAGAGCAAATTTATAAGAGTAATCTCAATGCAACCTAGATGGTGAATTTTAGCCCACAATTTCAAAGTAAGAAGAGAAAAAGAGTAAGCCAGTGAGTAGTTGGAGAGCAAAATATACCATATCTACATGCACTTACCTCCAGCCATGAAAAAGGGCAAGAGGCTTTGAGCTGATCTAAGTTGCTTCTCAAGCATTTGAAAGACTGGAAATGGATGCAAAAGTTCGATTCTTCCTGATGTTGATCCTATCCACATCTTACTCTGTATTAATCCTGGGAAACATACTTTATGAAGCTAAGCGCCTAGATCTTTTTATGCCAGGTATCTTAGCCTTATAAAGGCTTGAGTGCACATCTTTTACATGAAGATCCAGCAGATGTAGCAGTCAGGAATCAGAGAAGGTTGCACTTCCCTAAGTTCTGAGCACCTGGTACCCAGATGGGCCAGGAGACAAGAGGCTTACCTTCTGTTTTCCTCTGCTAATCCACACAAGAGTGGTCAAGACTTTGCATCATGAGTGTTTCTGAAGCACAGTCTCTTCAGAGACCACCACTGCTTCACAGATGGGATCTAAATCTTGAATCAAAACCACAATTACCCTTTGTTACTGTAGGTCATAAAATCCCAGCTGGAACAGGTAGCAAGCAGCATGACTTTTTCTGTGTTTTTATTTCCCTGGTTTAGCTTGAATCGCTGGCAGTCAACATAGACATACTCTTAATTTTAAACAGAACTTATTTTTGATGCAGAGGTTATTTAATGAAGAATAAGTTCAGAATTCTGGAGTAGCACTGAATCAAAGGGATTCCCATGATCACCTGTATGCTGTGAAAGAGAGTTGGGTTTCAGGCCATGAATGAAATTAGTTTTGTCCTGAAAGTTAGTAAATAAAAACTGATAATTTCCTGCTGTCTTCTGAGAGGAATGAAATGTGATAATGAAATTCAGAGATGTGTCTTTCTAAAGTACAGCTGTATTCTATATGATTTTTCAGCATGTTTAAAAATTAACATAGCCATGAAAAAAGAAATCCATGAGGGTAGTGGATACTTCTTTCATTGTGAGAGGGTCCTTAGTGTGCTAGGACCTGTACAGATGGATAGGAAAGCTCATCTTCCAGAAAAACCTTTGAACAATGATGAGGCTATTAGCCAACTCCCCATATTTAACAGTCCTACATGGAAACAACCTAAATACTTCTACCTTAATTTGACAATTCAAAGACAATCCAGCTTATTCATTATGAACTTACAAAGTCAAGTAAAGTCTCTGTGGACTGAAAGGGCTGAAAATTTGATAGTGAGCCATCAAGTCTTCAGCTGCAGTTCATTAGTCTGTAGCTGGCTCAGATCATTAAGCAAAAACAGGACCTACCTGATGGCTATTTCCTGCTCCTCATGAAATGAGCTGGCTGGTCTCTGGGGGTTCTCTGTGGGGATGTCATCACCTGATTAAAATTGTGGCAGCTGGAGGATCCCTCGTTGGGGATCTCCTTGCTGAGGCCGGGGGCAGGAGATGGACTGTTAGTCTAGGACATACAGGATGGAGAAGGTTGGTTCTCCTGTTTTATGGAGATGAGTGATACCAGGAGTTTCCTCCATCTGGGATATCATAAACTCTAAATTCTCACAGGTATTTTGAGAGGGAGTGTGTGTATGCATGTTTCTATGAATGAGTGAGAATGTTTTCCTGGACTGTAATATTATAGGAATAATTTTCACTTCAGATAGGGCTTTGGAGTGTTTAAAGCCTCAAGACATTCTTTTGTCATGACTTGTAGCTAAGTTGTCAAGTGAGGCATAGGCATTCAGTTTTGGAGCTGGAGTTAGAAGCCCTTCCAGCAATGCACTCTTGGATAAATCTTTGTCCCAGTAACATGAAAACAGTTTAATTTCTTTGTTGCGAGTTGGTTGTCTACGTGACCTGACAGAAAGGAGCCCTTTCTTTGCTTTTTAAAACTGAACAGCTCACCTGTTCTTTGAAGCTCTGTGGACTAAATTTGCAGTTTGCTCCCGTGTTCCACTATGGCTCATTGTGCTGCAGTGGCATCCAAGGCTGTGGTCACATTGTAATATGTGCAAATTAGACATGGAGTAGGAACAGGGTGCATCCCTCAGAGTTCTGAAACTGAAAATGGGCTAGGAAATTACTGTCCCTAATTTACAAGCGAGGGGCAGACTGGAAAAGTTCAGATGACTCACCCAGAGTCATGCTGAGATACAGTAGTGAAGTGGGAATTGAGCATAGAATTCCTTCAAGTTCCATGCCTTACTCAAAACTGTGGCCATGCTCTTTATTTTATGTGAAAATCAACCAAAATGGACTTGTGAGCCTTGTCTGATAAGAAATCGCAACCAGTCTGAAGGCTCTTCCCAGCATGCTGAGCATAAACCCTATTTTCCAGGGTTAGTAACAAGGCTATGAAAAGAAGAAAGGGGGGAAAATGTGCTCCAGGATCATACTTGATCATTTTAACTGCTGTTAATGTAATGTACCCACTAATGTTAGCACACTTCAGCATTTGGGTAGTTCAAGGCTATTAGGAAAATTGATAATTCACCATAATCTGTTACTTTCCACTCTAGCAATCACTGTTCCATGGAAGTGGGGCACAGTGTGGCATTTGTTATTTCTTCTGATGGCATTTGTCTCATGCTGTCTTTTTTTGATAGGGTGGTTTGTCCTTTGCTAGTAGCTTTTGGGGGTATTTTAGTGTCATTAACTCAAAATGAGTTATTTCCAGTGGGGCAAAAGGACAGATTTTATCTGAGAGTGAAATGTGTTAAAAAGAAGAATTAGACAGGACTGTCTCATTTGCTGAGTGTTCTCCAGCCTCTTCTCTTCTGATGGAAATGCATCAAAACTGTTTGGTTTTTTATACGGAATTGCTTTGACTCAGATTCAGTGAGATGAATCATAACCCACTTTCTCATCTGAGATGTGAAAAAAAAAATTCCAACTCTGCTGTCAATGTCAGCATAATCAATACAGAGTGATTCTCAGTGGTGCAAAGAGGTAGGGGAGGATTAAAAGAATGAAAAGAAGCAAAAGTAGCCAAACTTTCCCACTGGTTTTAGTAAGCTGCACTGTTTTCATGCTTCCAAATGCACCTTGCTGTTCATCATGTCATGTCATGAACACATGTTTTCGTGTCTCTGGCTACAAGCCAAGGTCACAACTGCTGCTCTAGGGTCAGGAGACTGTCATCTCAAACTGGCAGGCAGATCACGAGAAGCCAGCCCTGGCAGACATTTGGGATGCTACAAGCAGCCAAGAGTAAACCTCTTTTGATTTGTGAAACCTGCAGTTGAGATGTCCCCTGCCTGTACCGTGCCAGCACAGATGGTGTCAGCTGAGCAGGAGAGAGTGGCAAAGCACCGTGCCTGTCCCATGGCCCTGTGTCAGCCAGCCCCATTGAGGGAAACAGGCAACGTCAATAGCAATAGGATCACTGTGGGTGCAAAGTGGAGATGGGAGACTACATCTGATACCTTGTCACCAGCTTTCATTTAGCAACTTGCTCATTTGCTTTTTTTTTTTTCTTGTGTGTCTGCCAAGACATGCACAGAGATGTAGAAATAATTACTTCTGTAAGTGTGAGCTAAGAGCTAAACCTCTGAAAAACTGTATTCACAGCACCAGGGTCAAAAGGGGACAGCACAGGTAGTGACATGAGTTCTGGCAGTTGAAAAATGCTTCTCCCCATTGAACACAAGTGGTTCAGTAAAACATCATGGCAATAGCAGACCCCTTTGTTGAGAGTTTAGAGGTATGGGTACAACCATCTTCCACAGCCTAAGGTACTGTCCACTGCTAAGGACAGACAGCTGGATGTGGGATGTGAATTATTCTGTTTTGTAGATTCTTTCAAATCACTGTCCCAGCCATGCTAAGTTGTCGGTTTAAAGCTGTGAATCAGGCTGTGTTCAGTTAGCAGCAGTGTTGAACTTTAATATACAATTTCCTCAACAAATTCTGGTTCCAGACAATATCTTGAGAGGTTAATAACTTACTATCTGCTCAGTACATGTTCTGATTCTGTTGGTACTGTCAGGGGCAGGCTGGGCAGGTGATGTGCTGCATTCTTTGTGAGTGCAGGTTGAAAGAAGGGATACTTTTTGTGTGAGTTTTAGTTGCTTTTGTTGTCATTTAAAATTACACTTGGAAAAAAACCCAGCTTTTTAAATGTCTCTATTTCCTCACTATGTGCTTGCTGTGAAAGACAAGTGAATTCAGCATGTGACTGTCAAAAAAACTGCAGAAAGCCTGAAGCCTTTTACCTTGAATTTTCACTTGTGTTGATGAATGTCTGGGACATGATAATATTGACTTTCTACTCTTTTTAGTGCAGAGTTTGTGATCACATGAGCTAAGGAATTGTGTCTGGCTGAGCTGGAGGGAGACATTTAGAAAGACTCTAATGTGGGTCCTTTATGCTGTGCAGAAGACTGTCACATGAAGCCAGCTCTTCTGGACAGGAAAGTCCTAGCGAACGTCACTGCCAACGTGGAGCTAATTCTGGTCACGTGTTCTTGCTGTCATCTCCACAAGCTGCGCAGCTGCTTCTCATTTCTGTCCCGTGGCTGGAATTAGTGAGAATCTTAAAATGCATAAATAAATGTGTGAGTGTGTACACACATATATATATAGGGCAGGATACTACCTGGAGTCTGATTCTAATGGCCTTCCTTTCTTTCCCGTTCTCCATCTCGACATCTCACATCAACTGATCCAGTTTTGATGCCTACATGGGTCATGTGAAGCGTGACTCTCTCCACACTGGCAAATCTGATGTGTGTTGTTTAGAGGAGGGAGGAAGGTAAGATGGAAGGGCAGGACTGGAGAAGGTATGGCTAGAATAGCAGTGGATGGTTGGGTGGGACATTTTAAAATACTCCATCTTTTATCTGTAGATGCCTAAAACTATTGCCTTCTTCTAAAGATAAAATGGCAAAGCACAGGCTTCAGTGTGCTGTGCTTGTGTAGTTCCATTAGGCCACTACTGATGCTAAGACCACTATAATTTCTTTTTCTGTGTATACTCAATTTCCATGCATGGTAACAAAAAGGGGAGGGGAGTAAAAAACGGAGCTCGCCCATGGTCAGATTTATTTCTGCTGTTTCTTCACAGGCAGAATTCAGGTGGTGAAGGAAGTGGAGAATGTGCACTGCAGATGTGCACAGCTGCTGCACTGCCATCTCCATGGCATCCTTCTGTCAGAAAGGCAGCTGAGGAGAGCCACAAGGTCTGTGTCAGTTACATGGCCAGCTCCTAGTGAAAGCTTGTCATTTGAACTCTTTCAGTCTCTTTCTGCCCTGCTGTCTCTAAATTGAGTGAGGAATGGAAGCTGCTCTGTTTACTCACACAGGGAAGAGTCACATACTTTCTTGAGGGCTTAGGCAGAGAACCACACCGATAATGCACGTTTTTGGAGCTTCTGCAGGAGGGTCAGAGACAGGCTTTGGAAAAGAGGCCACCCCCAAACTTAGGCCAGAGGGACATTGCTGCTCTGGGGTTGGAGATCTGTGCCCTGAGCTAGGTCTGGTCATGCCTGTAAAGGTGAGTAAAGGGTTTTTTGTTTGTAAGGCCCATTGATCCAAGTGTGGCTTGGTCTTTTAAACAAAAACAGTGCTTCACAGAAAGCCAATTAGTCTTAGGAATTTGATGGATTTTCTGTTATTTCTTTGCTCTGATTACAGCAGGACATTGGGTGAGGAGCAATAACTAAGCTGTTTCAAATCTGCAGACTCTGCTTCCTTCTGTTTTGTACAATTGCAAGGTGTACACACACAGTCTTGCTGCCTACTGCCCTTTGTGGCACAACTTTCAGGGAAGACAAGGTGGCTGACCTGTGGCCTTGAGTCCCATGTAAGTGACAGAAGTCCTGGTACTATGAGTAACAGCTGTTAGGTAGCAAGTAGGAATGGTGTGCATCCAGCAAATGTCTGATTACAAGAGCTGTTCTGGCCTAGGGAAATTGCAGAACAATTTGTTCAGAAGAACAAACATTTCACAGGGTGATGTTCTGGAGCATGGTCTAATTGTGGCACATAGTGGCTCACATCTCAATAGGTTGAGAAGAAGATGCTGCAACTGACATCAGCTTGGCTAGAGTGAAATCAGTCTGGCTGAATAAATCCTGTGTAAACTCTTAGGACATCAGTGTGTGCAGTAGCTTCATTCTTGTGCTCTTGGGCCAGGGGAGAACAGAACAATATACAGCACAAATAGGACTGTAAAAGGAGTTCTTAATATTGTTTCCCTATGGCAATTTACTAATTTCGTGTCACTCTTAGCTGGGAATATTGCATGACCCTTAATACCTCAAGGCTCGTTTGCATGAATAGGAGCTCATAAAACTTCAGTCTGTGATTTCCAAAATGCCAGTCTCTCTCTTTTTTGCTATGGTGGGGTTCCTTTGACTTTCTCATGAAGCAACACTGAACTCAGACTTTTTTGTAGGTGTTCTAATGTTTGGATGTGGATCTGAAGCTTATCTCAAACTCTTCTGAAGTCATCTGGTCTAGAACACGGTTGTAGACTTCCAACAAGCTACATAATGCATTTTGTTTTTTAGGTCCTCATCTGTGCAGGGATGCTTAGAACAATGGAAAACAATGAAAGCAATTTCTGAAATGTTTGAAGTCCCAAAAGGCTCTGTTTTGAAGGCTTTTGTAAGTTGTAGCTTTCCACTGGGACAAAAGTCTCACACACTTTTTCCTGTGCTGGGGTGGGAATAATGGCTTCTCTGACTTACCCATCACATCTGAATGTGTCAACATAATAAAGCTGAATCATATTATGTGAAAATGGAAACCAACTGACTTAGACCAGTGTTGGCTTTCTGGGCTTGGTCATATAAATTCAAAAGACATTGACTAAGTTTACATCAGCTAAAATCAGGCTTGGTATAAACTGTCCCTACATTTACGCCAGATCTAAATTTGGAGGTCTAATGGATTTCAAATTATTCCGTTATCGCATGTAAACAAGTCCATCAGTTTTCCCTACTGTCACACCGAAGAGTTTAATGAGGATTAGATACCCTTACTGGTTTCACAGTGAACTCCCATGAATGTAGGAAAACCAGCACCCTGAAAGTTCAGAGCACAGCGATTTGCCAACTTCGCTCATACAGAGTTGCCGTCACCGGTACAGCATGTTCAGGACGTTTTCCAATACCAAGTTTTTGGCAAACACTTACAATCCCTGATGATGATGGCCTTTTCTGCTCAAGGGCATTGGGCTGGCAGAGCTCATCATGAGCTCTGGATATCAAATCAGTCCTTTCCGATTGGTTCAGCCATGGGAGGGACGAGGAAAAAGTTTTACGGTTTCAGTTTCCATTGGCACAAAATTTTCAGGTCATGAATTGTGTGAATAATTCAGGAGGGTAGGGATTGGTGCCCTTAGCATGGAAGCCCTTAGCATGGAAGCCAGTTCAGGAAAACTCTTCCATCTTAGTAGTACTGAGTGATGAGTGATGAGTAGTACTTTGAGCACGCCTTTGTAGATGCCGGTCAACATCACAGCCTCCTCATAGAGAGCTTAAGGTGAAATGTCAGGACAGTCTTTAATCATGATAAATGGATCAGTACCCACAATTCTCATGTCTCCTACTGTTAGTCAACAGGCCCTAGAGTCAAAACCACCACCACAAACAGATCAGACTTAGTGCCACTAAAGAACTTGGTTTTATGGTGTGAGGTTTTTTTAACTTATTATTTTTTAAACCTTGCTAATTTTGAATCAAAAGCTGTAGGATGTGTGAGAGTGACACATGCAATTGTGCAGATGGATTTCTACATATTTTCTTTAAATAAAATAATAATTGTTATAAATATGTATCTCATATTTTGCACTAATTCACTTGTAGTGGAGGCCAGGCAAGAAAACTTTGATATCCTTATGTATCAAGCTCTGAATGTGGCAATCAGGTGAGCATAATGATCTGTGGATACTTGATATGAGTGCTCCATCATGGACTCCCAATGAAGCATGTGCCACTGGGAGGTTATTCTCAAATTAGAGAGTTATCAGTATTACTTTCCATCTACCCTGGCCAGTAAAAGCAGGTCCCATGACCCAAAGGAGGAGCAGAATTATAGTTACTGCTTAATTATATCAGTCTAATAAATACGGTATCATCAACAGCAAGTGACATTTTAAAAGGACTTTTGCTTTCAATACCAATGTCACATTTTAAGATTATGATATGTGTGGTTATTCTGAATAGGAACAAATATTGAATATCTCCTGCAGAATCAGAGTGCTTCTCCATCCCAGGTTGTAAAGTTCTTGTTACTTGTCCAAGAGAGTAAACAAATATTGGACCTTGTACCTGGTTGGAAAGGTCTCCAATTTTGGGATGAAGAAGGAAACCTCTGTCTAGTAGGATGCTTTAATGAAAAAAAAAAAAAACAGCATTACTTATTTCCAGCTACTGAGAAATTTGGAGTGATGGAATTCATTGCAAGGAACAGTGGATGCTCAGCATACAGGTGAGGTGGTTTCCAGTGCCTGAGGGACGTGATTTATGGCAGGGTTGCTGTCAACACACAGACAGCGCATGTTTCAAAACAGCAAGGAAGCTTTGGGCTGGTGCCGGATTGTGAAAGGCAGGGTTTTCAAAAAACCTGAAATAAATGAGGTGCTGGTTGAAATTTGGTGTGACATCTTCTAATGCAGCCAGGCACCTTTGAAAACCTCAGGCCTTAATGTTGCTGGGCCTATGAGAGCTGCCATTTTTTCAGGACACTACTCTTTGTCTGATCCAGCCTTTCTTCACTTCTTTTTTTTTTCTTTCACTTTTGGCAGTGGGGAGATAGGTTCCCTCCCTGTGTTTTGGATTTTGTCAGATGTTTTTCCTCAGGCAAGCATGCAGGAGGCATTCCAGGTTGGTAGGCCAGAGCCAATGGCACAGGAAGCATCTCTGACTCAAAACCTTGTCATTACTCAGGCAATTTCATCTTCACCACTGAACAGAGCCTTTGGTAAAAATCAATTCATGCCACCACCTTCCCAGTGATGCCATGAAGCAGAGACAAGCTGCAGAATACCAGCTGGAGCACAGTCAGGCTGTGGAAGAGTGAATTGAGTCATTCATGCCCAGCCATGGATGTGAGTTTTGGCTGGGCTTGAGTCTGTTTAACACACTGATGGTGCCTATCCTAGGCTTATGAAATGGAGAGGCTGGGCAGGGGGGCAGAAGTGGTTTGAAGTGCCTTTGTACAACATGGACGCAGTTGAGATGAAAGTCTTTGGGACAGGGGACGTTGTTTGCTCTGTGTTTGTCCTGCACCTAACATCACAGAACTGCACGCCATTGCTTGAGCTCCCTGAGCCAGCTTTCCTGCTGGAAATGGCAAACCCAACCACAGTCCTTTGGGACAACTCATTTTTTGACCTAGATGTAAAGGCTGCTGTCTGTATCAGTGTGAGTCTTAGCTGGTCCCTTTTGACTGCACTCTCAGTTCAGCTGTGAAAGAAAGCTGAGAGCTCAGGAGAATTTGATCTATGTTTAAGGTGTGCTTGCACTGAGCAGCAGCATAAGCCTATGGACAGCCAGTCACTAGTTCTCCCCAGCTGGAGGAAGGGCTGGGAGAAGCTGCATGAAGCATTGCACAGTGAGCACCAAGCCTCTGAGGAGAGCAGCTCCTCTGGTCCAGCTCTGCTCTGCGTTACAGCCATTGCTTACGGATGGGGTCGGGTGCAGCAGCCCCTGCAATCGCCCTCCACTGCTCTAGCAGCAAGGCTGCTCTCCTGAGCCAGGGAGGGAGCAGGCTGGGACAGCACTCTGGGAGACACCTGCCAAAGGACCCAGATGGGCCAGGCAGAGCTGCCCCACGCAGCTGCTGCCTGAGGCTGCTGCCACTGGCACCCCCCTAATGACAGGGTATTTCTTTGTGGCTTTCCAAAAGAAGATCCTGAAATTTGGTGCAGCATTACAGAATGAGCCCAGTGGGCCAGGGGATAGCTCAGGAAATGCCCCCCTGCCAGTGGCCCCTGATGAGGGCAGGAGGAAGAGTGATTCCTGCCTGGTATTCTGCTTTCCTTTACCTGCAGGAGATTCATGCAAGCATGGTTGGCTCACCTTGTGTGCCATAATGTATTTGGTGGTTTCACTGTCCGGGGTTTATCATGCAATATGGCTTGGCAAGTGCGAGTGCAAAGGGAGTGGCTCAGTGTTAGGATCACCAAAATTTGTTTGATCTACAGCTCAGCCAGCAACTGTTCCCCTTTGCTTTTTTTTCACCTTCCTAGGAGGGGTAAACCTCCACAGAATCAGCTTTGGGATAAATTGCCCAGAGAGAGGTTTCCTGACAGCCCCACTAGGACTCGGCTGATAGCCTCACCTTTGCCAGGGCTTTAGCAGAGAGCTGCTGAGGTTGTTCCCTGGATGCTACATACTGGTAACATCTCACTAAAAAATAAGATTTCAACATTACTGTTGTGTTCCAAGGAAAAGAGTAAATTTTGGTTTAGAAAGTCTTAATTTTTCTGTGAAAGCAGAATAAAATAAGAGGTTTCTCAGCTTTTGAAAACATGGAAAAGGCCCACTTTCTTACAACCTTTATAATTTTTGCCTGATTTTTATTTTTTTAAAAAATAGGTTTTTATGTATCTTGCTTTTTGAACTTACTACATGCAATCAGAGAGGAAATGGCACAGGAATGTGGGGCACTTCTGTGAAAGTATGCATTTTTAATTATTTTTTTTTTTACCAAATTAAATTATTGCACTCCTTAGTTAAGCATTTGTTAGCTGGGCTTGGTTTGGTTTTTTTTGTTTTTTTTACAAATTGGTTTTTGAAAATCTTGCCTCCAAACACGAATAATTATGAATCGCTACTTCTTTCAATCCAACTCTACACCTGCAGCGTAAAGCTTTGCCATAGCCGTGCCCGGCTCAGGCCAGGCTGGGAGCAGTGGGGAGGGAGGCAGGGAGTGCCCGGCACACGGCAGGGCCGTGTTTGCCGTGCTGGAGAGCCCGGGAGAGGCAGGGGCTGGAGGAGGAATTGCTGCGGCTGCCAGGGGCACCCCGTGCCTGCGCCGGCGGCTCCTGCTCTGCTTCCCGAGCCCATGCACAGCCGTGGTCTCTGTCATCTGGCAGCTTTCATCGGCATTAAAGGAAACATTTCTAAAGGAAATAGAGTACATTTTACTCTCTCCCTTGCATTTCCTTGATCGATTAGCAAAGGGAGGAATGTTTCCTCTCTCCCACTCTTTTTCTCACCCTCTATTTTTTTTTCTTCTTTTTTTTTTGTCTCCAGATGTAAGCGGGGTTCTGTTTCAAGCCGTTCGCACATGGTAAAACACGTGCCAAAAAGTTGACACAATGTAACAACAACAACAGGAGGGGAAAAAAAAAAACAACCAAAAAAAAAAGGCAAAGCATGCTGCAAAAAAAGGTGTCTAGGACCTTAAATATTGTAGAGCATCACTGACCCCCACTGGGCTGGCACACTCACTGCACATCATCCAGCGTGGGGACTGGCACCTCACCGGTGTGTGGGGCTCAGGAACACACCGGCCTGCCGGGGAGCATCTTCCAATCCGTCCTTACAGCTGGTGTCAGCCTGTCTGCTTTCCTTATGGCCATCATGAATGGAGTAAAAAGGCTTTGGCTTGGCTTGCTGTGAGGGGAGTTGTGGTTGGATGGCAGAAAGGCTCACTGGTGGTATGGTTAGGTACGCACTGAGATTTTTTGACCAAGTGCTTGGTGAAATCTCTGTTGCTGGAGGTTTTTAGGAGCAGGTTAAACAAATATCTATCAAGAATGCTGTAGAGAGAGTTGGTGCTGCCTTCAAAGCACTAAGATCATTTCTAGGTCTTCTCAAGATCCTGTTCAGCCTGAATTTTTATATTTTTTTGGGAAAATCAGGAGTGGTCGTCTCCGTTTTGGGGCAGTAATACATTGTGGCTGCAATAATTTCAGGAGGTACCTGTCATTGTAATCTGGTTTATATCAGAACAAACTAAACTGTCTCTGGTGTCCCAGGATGTTGAGGAGAGGGGGATGTAGATGGGTAAAGGATCACCACCACACAGATGTTGAAGGAAGCAGTCTTTCCTTCTCTGTCAATAAACAGAGGGCAGTAGCAGAGGCACAGAACTCTGTGTGCTCAGTTGCTATGTGGCTCAGCCAGGCTGCCAGAGAGTGATGCCATGGTCCACACAAGGAGCAAATTCCTTCTCCTGGGGAAGGGATTTTAGTAAGACTGCTACTGGGAGCTCCCTCTGAAATGGAGTTTTTATGCCACAGGCCCTTCTTACCATCAAGCTTTTTCAGATATGGCCTTGTGGTTAAAGAAACCAGACTGTGATTGAGAAAATATAGTTTCAGTTCCTGGCTCCATCATAAACTTTTTGTGTGACCCTTGGACGGTTATTTAATCTGTGTGGGTCTCAAGTTCCCTGCCTGCATGTTGGGTGTCCTAACAGTCCTCTACCTTCCCTGAGATGTTGGAAAGATTCACTGTGAGGCCTGGAGATCAGCTGGGACAGTAATCTTACGATGAGCAGCATGAAGAAATGTTTGAGAAGGTAAAGTGTTGGCAGAGTGAGCCTGCACAGTTGCAGTGCATTTGCTCTGTGGTGTGGAATGGGACCTCTGGGGCACACTGAGAATGTGTCAGGTTTTTACAGCCAAGCAAAGTGAGAATATGAAGTTGTATTGTGGTTGGAGGAAAGGGATGCAAACAACACCAGAGTGCAGCTACTGCACGGTGCTGTACAGTACAAATGACAAGTAGGTCACTGCAGGGACCTGTACATCTGGAGTACAAGTGGAACACAGTTAAAGCAAAATAACCAGGACACAGTAATTAAATCATGGCCTTGGATTTAATTTATGAAGTGTTTCAGGCACACATTGCAGCATGAATCTGTGTTTACTGTGAAAGATTGTGTTTTCTGACGTCTGCTGAAGAAGAGGGAATTAAGATTGATCTGTCTTATGTCCAAAGGCTGTGTAAGACAATTGATGCATACAGCCTGCTACTGTCAAATGGTGACACTTCAAGCTTGGATCCTGGCACAATAAACCATTGCCAAGGGCTTCCCACTCAGTGAAAAGTCTTGAGTTCAAAAGCAAAAAAAGTGTAGGTAAGGAAGGCAAGGGTAAGATGAGCTAAATAATATAGTTTTCTACAAAATGTACAAAATGCCTTTGGGTTTCCCTCTATACCATTATTACAATGCCCTGAGTGCCAAAATGTCAGAATCACTCTGGGACAAATATGATCAACACATCTGTGTCTAGCATAATCAGTTAGACACATACCTCCTGTGCACTGTAGAAGGACATAAACCCTCCCTTGTGGATCAGAGATACCTCTTCTGTTCCCTTTGGATGAGTTAAAGAACCCAGAACCTGTTGGGTACTTCTGAGTTGCAGAAGCTCTGACTGGGACTTAACTTGATTAGGGTATACTAAGTTAAGGTCTGCTTTTACACTGTTATCCCAATAATCAATTTCTGCTCCGGCATCCACTTAAAATAGAGTAATTCTGCCTGTCTGACATAGGTGTCCTGAGGAATCCCGTGTGCTCGGGAAATGCTTGAAAACCCTTGGATAAAAGTCACTAGGAAAGAGGAGAGAGAGAGGGGAAAGTCTTTTTACATTGTTGACTTATGGTCAACGTTGTCCTCGAAATGCTGTTTTGTCATCAATATTTCTTCATTAGGAATAATGATTTTTCCACATTTACTGCCAGCTGATTCAAAGCCATCCAAAAGCAGAATGTGTCGTGAATCTCTAAAATGCATTCACTGGCGAACTCTAAACAGAAATGATTAGAAAAATAACACAGCGGAAATACTGGCTGTCTTGAGGCTGCTGGGGGAACTTTTAGTGAGATATTTTGTTCAATGTATTTATCTATTTTCAAAGTGTTCTTGGTACCATTTTGAAAAGGCAGTGTGCTGTATTTTTTTAGGTCTTTCTTGCATTGTGTATCAGGGCTGCAGTGAGAGCCAGGGAATACACTTAGCTGATCAAGGGAAATTGTGTAATTGATAGGCACTGAGGATATGACCTTGTGGTGTATTCCCACTGTACGATGAGGTGGGAAACAGTTTTTTCCATCATGCCGAGTTTTTTGAGATATCAACGTTTTTTCCCCATGTTTCAGCAAATGCAGAACCTCCCTACTTTGATGCTTTTATCAGAAAATTATCCCCTATCTCTTCTCTACATAGAATGCATGCTTTGAATTCATGAATTTAAGCCTTTTGTGGAGAGGTTTGCACATTTTCCCTCTCCTTTCTCTGCTCTTGGCATCTGTAGTTGCCTGAATTGTCTGTGTTAGGCACTGTGCATCGCAATGGTGCTGCCAATGGCTTAATGTCTAAGTAGGTATGACAGAAAAATAATGCTGTAGCCTAGAAAAGGCTACTGAAGTCCCTGGATGTGCAAACAGGAGCATCTCAAGCCCCCTGTGTGGAGTTGCATTGCCTTTATCCTCGGCTCCAGTGTGATTGCTATCAGAATATTACTGCCATAAGGATTAGTATGACATGTACCCATTCCATCATCCATCTTCAGTGGTGGATGTTTGTCCCATTTGCTCATGTTCTTAATCTGACATTTAAAAGCGATGCATGTCCCAGATAAGGTTGGACACCCTGTGCCTAATTCCTCATCTCCAGATTGTGCCCAGTTTCTGGCCAAATCTTAAGAGCTTTGCTGAGTAACAGCTCAGATTATAGCCTTTCCTATTCATCTTCACAGTTAAAACCTGCATCCAAGCTCCAGTGACCTTGAATCTTTGCAACATCCTTTTCAAAAAATGCAATTTCTCTCTATTCATGCTCAACTAGCTGTAGAAATAACTCTCTGGCTTTTAACTTAGGCCAGATAATTTTTGCCTCTTAGTCATAGAATCATAGAACATCCTGAGTCGGAAGGGGCCCACAAGGATCTTCGAATCCAACTCCTAAACATCTCTCCTCTGGTTTCATTTCTGCCTCATATCAAACAGAAGCTTCATGTCTTTACCTGCATGACCTGTAATGACCTATTCCCACCCTTCTTTGTCTAGTATTCTCTAGTGACATACCAAGTCATCCTTGCCATCTGAAGCTGTCTGTGTTCAACCTTCAAGCACTTACATTCTCTTTTGTGTTGTCTTTGTCCTTTCTTCAGAAGCATTCCATTAAACTTCCTTTAAACTCCCTCTGGGTCCTCTTTCAAATTCTTCCTTAACCTTTTCCTTTGCTGTGCTGTCTACAGACTCCTTGTCAACAGTAAAACATTGAGAGTGCTGAGACCACAGCTCCTCTTGCTGACTGGTTTTGTCTGATTGTTTCCTTCTATTTCCTATCACTTCCTGGTTGTTACTGCTTGTATTAGGTTGTAAACTCCTGCAGCTGGGCCCTTCTTTGAATTCTGTGTTTTCCCAATACCCAGCAGAATGGATCTATTCTATAATCTGAGTAGCCAGGATTTGTGGTGGTATAGCCAAAACCATGTGAGAGTAATGAGATAACAAGAAATTAGAACATGGCATCGTGTGCAAATATGAGCTCCTCTTCTCCCTTCCCCCCCTTCCTTCAAATTCACAATATTTCAAAATTTTTACACAGCAGAAGACATTAAATGAGGAGGTTTCAGAACAGAGTATAGCAGCTGATGTATCCTTTCAGCTGCTGAAGTGTTTCTGTGTAATGCACTCACTAACTGTGGCATTTTCAGCAGGGAAGCCTCTGCAGGCACTTCTGTACATGCCCCCAAGGTAAGACCACCATGTGGCAGCCAGGCAGGGCTGAAGGAAGGTCACAGCACGGCCAAGGTTATGAACCTCTTTCATGCAAAAATAGAGGACTCCGGTCTCCCAGGCTTGCTGCCAACATATCGCCTTCTAGTTTTGCTGAAATGATCTTGAAAAAGGATCTAAAAAGGGCTGAAGGGGCAAAAGAAGAATGTTGAAATGACATAGTTTCTCATCTTCATGCAGTTTAGTGCTAATTTTGTCCTTTGTCTTTAAGCTGCCTTTTAAATGCTGCTTGTGGAAAGCAAATGGGTCACGTTGTTCCGTGTTTCTACTGTAATACGCTGCCTGCTATTTTTCTCTTAGATTATTTGTGTAATCTTTTTTGTGCAATCTGTTTGTTCTTGAGTCTTGCAAACTTTGCCTTTTGCTACTTCTTTCCCAATAAGCAGTGCAACTTGTTCTGTGTTCACTCATGGGTATTCTGCACACAACGAACTGGGTTATTTGAGACAGTGTGAAAATATTAAAATGGGGAACATGTGTGGGCACTTAATTGTGGTGAGCCCAACCACAAATACCTTCGCCGTTGGTAACTGGCACAGAGGAACAGCAGACCTTTGTTTTGTTTTTATCAGATGTAATGATAGATACATTGTTTTTAGTGGGGTTTTTCTGGTTTTCTAAGGAAATGAGGCTTGTGCAATCACACTGCCTGTGTGCATGTGCCTGTCTGCTTGTCAGTTCCTCCTTCACCAACACTTGAAACTAATAGCCATTTTCAACTACATTTGAGTGAGTTGCAGGAGTTGGGAGAAGAGACAGGTTTTTGCAGAAGCCTTGTGAATTCCCCAAGATCGCACCAAGGTCTGCAGAAGGTGCAGTCTCCAGTGATCACATTGCTGCAAACCAGATCAGTTGTGTATTTGCCCATGTGCCTTTAAGTGGATCCAGCCACTCAACTGTTGGCTCCCAAATTTGAATATTTTGGCTTATTTGTTTTTACCTTTTGGGTGAGTGAGTCAGTTGGGAGAGTTGCTAGGCACAGAGCTTGTGTTTTGATTCTCACTGGAGTGGCCATGTCTCATGAAAAACATGGTTTGCTCAAGGCCACAGTGTTATAATTTGCATATAAACTTATAAAAAAGGAAGCTTTCTTTAAGCTTTCCTATGTGAGAGTTTATAGGAGTATTTCTGTCTGTGTACTTAATAGCAGAAACTGGACTTCTCATAAATGTAGACAGGTTGAGTCTGTTGCTGCCTCAGTGGGAATCTTCTGTGGAAAAACCCAGAAAGAGAAAGGAAAGCCTCAGGAAACGAACTTAAAGGGGAGAAGTTGACCAAGACTCATGTTGTGCTACTCTTTGGTTTGTATCTGACCACCAGCAGTGTAGTTGGGGAATACCTCAGAGCCAGGGGGGAATGTAGCCTCAGGGCACCTTTGGGAGGCAGAGATGATGTCTTTATGCCCTTTGCTCAAAGAGAGGGCAGAGGTACAAAGGCACTGAGTGACTTGTCAGAGATTACAGGAGTACGTAGGAAACAGACCCAGGTCTCCTGGCACAGGTGCGGCCATAAGTATGGTCTCCATGTAGACAGCTTCTTCAACAAATGGAGAGATACCTTGGTCAAAGAGGAAGATAAATGCTGAAGCACACAAGAGCTGGTTAAATTATGAATGTGAGAAGAGAAGGAGGGGTAGAAAAGATT
This sequence comes from Molothrus ater, assembly GCF_012460135.2. NCBI lineage: Eukaryota > Metazoa > Chordata > Aves > Passeriformes > Icteridae > Molothrus > Molothrus ater. The sequence goes on along the minus strand of NC_050487.2, from coordinate 15,364,142 downwards.
CCCACATGTTCTGCTCAGATGTTAACAAAGAAAGCTGAGAAGTGTTTGCATAGACACTACATTATTCCATGTCCAAATGCCTCATAAAAATAATACCGGATGATCACAGAATGGCACACTAGGGAAAATAAATTCTTCAGCGGAATATTCCCTCTGGAAAAACACTGTGTAAAGTAATACACTAATGGCTTTCAATTTCATGTTTTATATATAGAGATATTAACTGCTCCCCAGACGTCTCTTCGTATTACAGCCCAGCTACACGAGATGTTTGGAGAAGGCCCTGGAGCAGCTCTGTGCTGTCCACACCAGGGCTCAGCAGGGCTCTCCTGTGCTACACGGGAGGTATCTTCTGCCTTCTTCTCAGCGCAGTGCTCACTCCTGTGGTTCTCTCCAGTGAGTTTGGGGTTTTTTTTTTTCTTGCCCTGATTGGTTTTTTCCATTCTTCCCCTGTGCTCTGTAGCCTCACTACCATGCTGGGAAACCTGAATTCCTTTTCTGCTTATAAAAAAGGAGTCCTCTCTAGAAGTGTTACAGTGGAGTGATTAAAGCACAACAGTGACAATCAAAACCCTAAGAACAAATGCTAAGGAAAGTTAAGTTTAAATACATCATTATTAATTCCATTTGGGGGATTTCCAGACTTGTCTGGATTCATCTGGTGAGTTCTCCTTCCACATTGCTCAGGCTGGGAGCTGTTTGAGTCAGGAACTGTCTGTCCTGTGTAAAGCCAACTACAGTTATACCATTGTAGCAAATCGTAATGATCTGGGTTCTTTTCCAAGCTTTCCTAATATATCTCAAATGTGTATATATATCATCCTGCCACATCCTGAGGGATCCAAAAGTAGCTTACATGCTTTGTTCCCTGAATGTAGCTTGCTGGAGTGTGGGACAGGCAGGAAAGAAGTCATGAGTGTGGGGACATTGTCAGTTCACAGTGAAGGGCACCAGCCCTACTCTTGAGATGACAAGAAGGTCTAACTTGTAGAAGATGTGCAGTATTTGCATGAAAAGGCCAATAAACAGGTATGAGGGAGCATTATGTCACTACTGGATTATGTAATTATTATCAGGTACATATTATTTCTATATGCCTTTATGAATAATTCTGTATTGAACTCGGTCTGCTTTCCTGCATGTACCTCAGCTCTTGCTTCCCTTCCCATGCTCACTGACCACACCACTCCACCCATGAAGCCTTCAAGAAGTGCAGGGTCCCAAGGCTGGGGTCGCCACAGTTATTCTTAAACTGGAGGGGGGTACCATTTTGAGTGGGGCAATGTCCCAGATCATAGTTGCTCTGTTACCTTTGATGGGGTTCTCCTGTGTAGTGTGGCTGACCTTGTCCTTAATGCCTTCCATTTGCAACATCAACTGTTATGTAGGGACATCAGAACTTCAGGGGCTATCTCCATTTTCTAGAACCCAAATGGTTGAGAAAAATGGCAAAGGTGTGCCTTCTACCCACCTCTTCTATCACCTCTGCACCACAGTCTTCCCTAGGGAAATGTTTTTCCCATGAGCTAAGGAAATCTTGTCTTCTTTAAAGACACTTTAAAACTGTCTGCCACATAGCATCTTTAGACACAATCTGAACAAGGCAGCAAGCCTTTTGTACGCACGTGTCTACAGACTTTTTGTTATGCATTTGTGTCTGACATTAAGGACCTTTTTCAGAAACAGACAGAGCTCTTAAGGCTTCTCTGTACTTAGAGTCTTTACCAGCAGTTTCTGATACACCTTTCTTGAAGGATGGTAAGAATAAAATATCCACACATCAGTTTCTTTAGGAATAGTTTCTATGCTTTAAATAGACAGAATATCTTAATCTGTATTAATCTTTGAACAGGAAAAAAAAAAGTAATTGGCTCCATTGAGAGAATTGGTTTAAGCTATACAAGCAAAAACATTTTAAATTGTGCTGCCATCAGGCAGCTTTATGAGGCCTCCTCTGACAAAATCCTTTCATGTGGAAGCAAGGCTTAAGGCACAGGTTTATCCCATCTAACTGAGGAGCTGGGTTAGATGATAGCTGAGTGGTTTGTATCTGGAGCTCAAGATCCCTACAATGATTGCTGGCTTGCAGCAGCACAACTGACATGAGTGTTGTCTTGGGAGCCAGTGACAATCCTTTCTAGATCTTTTCATATGGACTGGCACCAGAGTGCCTTCCAGGGGCACTGGATCTTTGCCAGCAGTAGCACAAATTGTTTTTCTGTGGACTGAGCTGCCACATCCCCCTCAACAGCCACAGGTGAGTGGAGGGACCTCCTGTGCAGCTGGGACAAGGGCCTTGCTTTGACTCCTGTCCTTTCCCTCTGGTGACAGGACGCTGTGCCCGCTGCGGGGAGAATGTTGTCGGAGAGGGCACCGGTTGCACAGCCATGGACCAAGTCTTCCACGCGGATTGTTTCACCTGCATAAAGTGCAGCAGCAAGCTGAGGGGACAGCCTTTCTATGCCGTGGAGAAGAAAGCCTACTGTGAACCCTGCTACATTGTGAGTACCCGTTCCTCTTTGTGCCCTGTTTTTAATGCACAGACTTGGGAAACATTTAATTTCTTTCATTGCTGTGGAATTGCCTTACAGTTAAAATCTCACAGCCCTGTGCAGTACCATGAGCAACAGGTTTTTTATGGTCTTCAGAACTCTGGTCTTTTCAGCCTACTGGGTGAATTACATTTCCTGGTCTGACTTCCCTCTGAAATAAAGTGGACACAGCAGGAGAAAGAGCTGGGTTTTGTGATTGTTTCATCTCTGTAAGGAGCAGACTATGCAGTCATTTTTAGCAGTAGTGTGGTTCTCAGCTTTCTGTGTTGAGAAATCTGATACCAAAATGGTTACACACTGTGTGCCCAATAAGATTAAGGAGGTGGGATGCAAGAAAGCACTAAAATTTCTAAAATCAAGACTTTTGCCTTGCTTGATGGAAGACTTACTACTGAGCTAAGAGTCTTTGGATTAGATGTCTTTTGAAGCTTACATTACCCTAAAATTTCATTTCATGCCTCCAACAAGGTCTTAAAGCAAACAATTAACAGTTGCTCTGAGGAGCTACACATTTTAAGAGACTCCCATAACAAGTAGCTGGAACCAGTTGCACAGGTGCAAATTAAAGAAACGTCCCATAATGTACCTGAGGCTTTACCTTGGTCTGACCTTAGCATCCAGTATATAAGGATTATCCTTGTAACTTAGAGTAGGAAAAGCGCTGGAACATTCTTAAAACACTGACAGAACTTTCTTTAAACTTCCAGTTTTGAGTTCTTACAAACACTGGATAATTGGATTTATACTTCTAAAAGTAAAAATTGATGTTTTTCATGACATGTCTGTCATTCCAGTGATAATTAGAGCAATAATACTAAAATATTTCTGAAAATGGCATCAATATTTTGTTGTTCTCTCTATTTCTACAGAGCCTTCACAGTGAGATTGTTACAAAAATACTGAGTATAAAAAGGGAGGATTGTGTCTTACTTACATTGGCAGTGATAGATGGGCCTTGTTAAATTGATTTTAAAAGCTAAATGGTCTTTTGGTGGAATATGTACCTTTTAAATAATTTCTATTTTTGTTTGCACTAAAATGATGGCACCATAAAAAATTTAAGCTTCATTTTGTGGCAAGTTTAACCACGTGCAAAGCACTGAAGACTTTAGAAAGGTGCATTCATAATATAATTGGAGCAACTTTATGTAACTAGAATTAAACATTTCATTGACTTCAGGCTGGAATTGACTTCATCTGCTTGCAGATTGATACTTTCTTTTCTTCTTTTTTAAATCAAGCACGCATTCTACACCACTCATCTGCTTTAGTTTGGGAAAACATCTGCATTAGCCACTAGTAATGGTTTAAGATTATTTAATCCCATTACTTATACACTTCATTAGCCTGAGTGAATTGTTGGCAAGGGTTCAGTAAACTTCCTACATTGGGAGATAAAAGGATAAAAAAGGAAAGGGAGAAGGATTCTGTTCCTCATTTTCTTTCAAATTTATCTTCTATCTATTTAAGGGATAAAGGAACGATAATTGCCTGGTTGCATCTGCGTTTGTATGTTCTGTGATAGGGCTTTGCAGCTCTGAGTACAGAAGAAAGAGTAAACGTTTAATAGCTTCCTTTTATATAACCAGAAGGGGCCTTTAAATGTTTATCCATGCAGTCCACAAAAACATGGTTGTGGAGTTAACCCAAAACACGTCTGGATCCATCTGCTGCTGCACATGCAGGGGAAAGGATTGCAGTGCTGATGGGGCTACATATATGTAGCTGGGCAGCTGGTACTGTGAGTGAAAAATGGGAAGCAGGAAGCTGGCAGTCTGATGCAGTAAGGAAAAAAAAAAAAACAAAAACAAAAACCCAAGCACAAATTAAACTCTTAAATGTGGAAGAAACAAGTGTTGGGAGCCTATGTCTCAGTGTCTTTCAGAAATCTCAGGACTCTGCTGTGTTGAAAGCCACATCTACAAGGGATCTAGGCTTCTGCCATCCTCTGGCTTTAGGCCTGAGGAATTTGTGTCCTAGAGCATATGTCTCATTGATTTTTCAGTGGAATGAAGCCTGCATTGGCTTCAGCAGGATAATGAATGCTTAAGTACACTGAGGCTTTGAGCTAGGCTTGCAAGTTATTCTTGCAGATGAATGAGACCCTTAAATTGATGAGGCGCAGTCTGACTGCTTTTGTCTTTAGATGCCTTTAGATGTGTGATGCAGTTATCCTGAACTCTGAGTCTTAATGACCTGCTTAAAATCTAGCCTGTCTAGCCACATTCTGCGGAATTGTAGCCTCTGATTATTTTTGTTTTGGTTTGGGGTTTTTTCCCCTTTCTTTTTTGTTGATTGGTTGATTGGTTTTAGGGGGTTTTTTGGTGTTTGGTTTTTGAACGTGGGTGGGGAATTTTTTGTTTCCCAAAGTCCCTCTATCAGAAAATAGCTTGCATACTAGGAATCCTAGATCTGTAGAAACTCAGTGGGACTGAAGTACCTTGACTCAAATTCCTCTGGAGCTGAATTCCCATGGAAGGTGCAGCAGATGTGACTGGCCCAAAACTGCACAGCTAATTCATGGCAGTGGCCAGCTGAGAAAACAGGGTTCTCAGCTGGTGTAAGTGTGAGTAATTCAGTGAAACTTGTTTCTGGTCTACCTAATTCACACTGATTTCTAGCACACATCCCTATTTTCCCAAGTCGAAAACTCTTGACCTCTTACACAAGTCATAGAGGCTTAATTTATATAAAGAAAATAAACAAATACTTGCCTAGTAACACTGGCCTAGTTGTGATATATAAATTCTTGAAACCTTAAATTATTTTTTAATAATTCACTGGTGTGACTTGTGGCCTTATGCACACAAAAACTATGCACAAAAATAAAAATAAATGTTTTTAAACAATTAGAATTGGCTAATCTTCTCAATTTGTTGTGTGACTCTTCTTAGCTGTGGTGTAGTGAAGCCATAATTAAGATTTCTGTGAAGAGCTGTATTTAATTACTGGTTAGTCAGTACCAAGCCTAAATAGCCTGCAGAAGGGGTTTTCTTTGTTGTTTTTGTTTCTGGTTTTATTTATCAGTGATCCAATTAAGATGAAATTCCCCAAAAGTCTGAATTAACATCTAAGGAAATCAATCACCTGTTTGAAAAGAAATATTTTTCTTAATGGGAATTTGAGTACCACAGTTAATTTCTTTCATACAAAAATCCTCCCACCCAAAAGCCCATCACTATCATTTCCTGTTACATCTTCTGAGTGCAGCGAGTTCTGTTGCCAATGTGTTTGCTGGTTTTGCTCTGCATCCAAGGATTCTTTCATTATTGATGTTATTTCTAAAAGAGTACCAGCCTTCTCCATTAAGACTCTACTGCTGAACTAAAAGCAACTGTAAAAACTAAAGTGTTAATAGGAAACAGATGTTTCCCAGTCATGATGACAGTCAAGTTAACATTTGAAATACCATGATAGAGTTTCTAGTGTAACCAGTGCACTGCTGTGCACGTGATGAATGCCGTGTCTGCAGTATGTTATCAGTATATTTCCCCCCTCCCTTACAGGGCAAATTACTGACAAAAGAACATTTGGTTTGCTTCCTCTAAGTAGTTGAAGAGATTTTAACACTGGACTGAGAGCAGGGAAAAGGCGAAGCGTAATATCAGTGAAACTGTTGTTATAAAAGACTGAAGAGCAAGATGTTGAGCAGTGCCAGCTGTCTGCTGTCCAAGTACCGTGTTATCGTAAGGACTGAGCACAAGGTTAACCAGACACACCAGTCTGGCAAGAGTGATGCTGCTGTTTTGTGAATGGGGTGTTCTTTGATGTCCAGATAACTTTCTCCAGGATGTGGAAATTTTCTTCCATTCTTACTCCCCTCTCCTGACAGTCTGGTGGCTGGCAGCTGGAGATGTGCACTCTGAGGTGAGGGCTGGGAGGGGCTGAGCTCCTGCACTTAATGCAGAAAGCAGCAAGATCTTGCTGATGCTCCTGGCCTCTCAGGGTTTCTTCTGTTGTGTCCCAGTCAATGTGACCCACCTGAGGAGAGGACCATGGTGGAACTGGGAAGGGGAAATAGCAGAAATAGCCAGAGTCAGATGAAAGACTTCAGAGAAGTGGTGGGCTAGAAATGGTGAAGGATTGGTTGAAGGAAGAAAAGAAAGAAATTCTCATTTCTGTCAAGATAGATCAGGGCAGATGGTGGGTATGCTCTGTGGAGACCCAGGGATTGAGGTTTCCTATTTCTGCTGAGAACTGTGAGGTATTGAGAACAGTATCTTAAACCCATCCCCAAAGATCACTTATAAGGATTTTTTGCAGGTGAAATACTATCTTTCCATAGTATTGAAGCTGTGGAAGTGCTTGAAGGAAGAATTATACACGGGACTCTTGTCCTGGTTATTTCTGTTCCCCAGCTTTGAGCTTGGGATCATAGTGCTCCACCTTCTTTTTTTCTTCCCCCGCCCCCTCACCCCCCAATTACTTGTTTTGTGAGCAGAAAAAGTATATCTTAGAGGTTTTTTTTTCTCTTAAAATCTTCTAACTTCCTGGCCTATCGGTGGCTGCAGTTCACTAGGAGAAGATAGTTCAGAACAGAACACAAGAGAAATGCTTTAAAGAAATGGTACAATGAGAGCCACTGATGCCATGGAGCATCCTGGGAAAGCTTAAATTTGCTAATCATTCTAAAATGTCAGTGTTAACTCAATTTGTGCTCACTGAAATCTCTGGTGAGACTACTATTGGCTTCAGTGTGACTGGTATTGAAAACCTCGCCCTGTGTGCACGTGAGTGTGGCTGGTTGAAAGCTGTGCAAGAGCGGCTTCCTGCAGCGCATCGGGTTTGAAGTGTAAGGTTATTCCCTGCAGTAAAACTACATCTATTTTTAAAAATAATTCTGCAATTTGTAAGCAGGGATTACAGCACTAATTTAGCAACTATGTAACAATTTAAATTGGACCAGAAAAGAGAAACTATAATTTAAAGATTTTTTTTTTATGATACAAGTTTCTTCTTTTTAAAGTAAAAAGCCCTTTATTCTTGTTTTTGTCAAGCAACGTATTGAATTTGAGAGTAATTTATGGAAAGTGCTGCCAGCATGGTATTGCAAGTGCTCCACAATTTGAATTTAAACTGCTCAATGGGATCATTAAGACTATTATGCCTGCTTTCCAAAGAGTTTGAATTCAAAATGACAACTGGAACAAAAATATAAAATAAACTAAAGAGAAGTCACGCACTCTTTGCATGGTGGAATTTTTCTGCCCTCGAAATATTTCATTGAGATCAATGCTGCTCTTCAGTCCTCTCCTAGAAAAAAGCTGGTGTTGCTAGTTTTAGTTCGGAGCTCCTGTGTGAGTCATCGGCAGCAGGGAGCTGAACCTGTGACCCATGGATCGAAAAGCATTAAGGCTCAGCTCCTGTGGCACAGAGATGGAGCTGGGCTGTGCCAGGCAGCAGCAGGCTCAACCCTGGGTATTTCTTACCCTCAACAGAAGTGGTCCATGGGCATAGCAGCCACAAAACAGGTCCAGAGTTCTGGCTTGCTCACAGGCTACTGATTATTAGCATTGATAATTGTGCTAGTCTGCGCCCAGTTGGTAGTTCCATGGAAAAAACATATTGTCAAGGGAAATCTGTTACATCTAATAAACTGATCGTTTGTAGAAGTGAAAAATTAGTAAATCCCTTGAGAGTGTAACAGTCCTTTCTATTGATACCACCCAGCAACAGCTGATATAAAAAATAGAGAGTGCAGGTGGAGGAGGAATAGTGGCCATAAGCTCAACTCTACTACTTTGAGCGGTAAATGTTCTTGTGCAATCAGGGCACAGATATAGGAGGACGTGATGCTATTACATAAGCTGCACCTGGAGTTTCCAGGAGTCCAGGTCTAGGAGGTACAAAAGCGTGTGAGAGAATATGTCGATGAGCAGCTTCTGTCAGAACTGGGACAGCTGAACTTAGCTGACCCTCTGGAAGACTGCATCTGTTTTTCAGTGGCCTACCAGCTGTTACAGGGGATGGGTCATGCCTCTTATTTTGTCACAAGGCAAGAGAAAAGGTTCTTTTGCAGAGGTGGATGGGTGGGGGAGTCAGCAGAGGTCAATAACCTCCTTTCTAAACTGCAATTATAAAGAAAGGGGAGAAAGTGTACTGTGAGATGATGAGGTAATGCTTTACAGAGACTCTTCTGTAGAGACCCAGAGGCTCATATTAAAGAAGACAGGGCCAATTCATCTTGCTGTCCAACAAGGACAGGACAAGAAGCCTGCAAATCAAGCCTGTAAGAAGGAAAAGTCATAGTGTTCTTGGAAGACATGAGAGCGACCCCTGCCAAGAATTGCACCGAGCTCACCTTGGTGATGGATTCTGAGACCAATATACCTTGGTGTAATTGACTTTCCAGAAAGCTGACTGGAGTGTTGCTTTAGAGGAAGACCAGCTATGGATTGTGGAGGTAAAGCAACTTGATGCTACCAATGAGAACAGTGTCACAAGGGGGATATTTTTGGTAAAGTACCATAGTGCTGGACAGTGTTTTAATAGATACGTTTGTGTTGGGAGATTGGGCATGACATGCTGATTAACTATTCACTGATGTCTTGGTGGTGCAAAGTTTTGTTAGGTATGGATCACTTTTCATTCCTTTTCATGGCCCCTATTTAAAAATGTCTCCATATTAAGTGATGAGTCCTCCTCCGCACCTGGGCTTACTTGGGATTTTTGTGACGACTTGCTAGAATCCAGATCTTTCCTCCTGTGTGTGTTGGCAGCCATAACAACTTGAATTGTAGTCTTGTCTCTGCCTTGTGCTTTTATAATTAGAGGCATTTTTCATATTTTGATTATATGAACTAAGCATTGATTTGACGTGTATAATCTAGAAAAACTATACCATGGGAAATGAAGAGTTCTTAGTGACTGAAAAGATGATACTGTGAAGGACCAGCTGCTGCCATTCAGTGAATTTCTTGCCTCACGGGGTGAATTCCACTGACCAACTGTATATTCTTTGGAAGAAAATAGTCTCCCTCTCTGCAGGACTAATGGGATTTTATGGTTACTGGCTATAGATCCACTTAGGGATCATGCTACAGTAGAGGGGATGGCAAAGTCATTTAGCAATGGATTTTAGCTGTGTGTTGAGCTTTCCCTATGGAATGTATCCCAAAGCTTGCTGCCTTTGCAAGCTAGCAGAAATGGCTTATAAGGAAAGAATAACATCTTTGTAGTATCTTCCTCATTTGCAGTTAAGTGTAGATGGTTATTGGCAAGTTACATCCAGTGTTTACAGTGTTCATCTCTTTTCTTTCATCTGTTCTTCACAACTTCCTCAGTGAACTACTTGCTACTTTCACCCTCTGCTGCCTGAGCAGCATCTGGAGATACCATTGTAATGAGCTCTCACTGTGGTGTGTCAGTGAATGAAAGTCTTTGTTTCTGAAAAACTTCTTGGTAAACAGCAAGTCTATGGGAAAGGCAACAGTGTTGTCTCCATATCGCAGATGGAGATCTGACCCTGAGAAGTTTAAATGCAGTTTGTTTAGATCATGGATCTCCATTGCTGGAAGCCTTCAAGGACAGGCAGGACAAACATCTCTTAGGAATGGTTAAGGTCTAGGCATGGGCAGACCTAGGGATGTTTTTCTAGCCTTGCTTGTTCTGGTTCTGAGCTTGAATTACGAGTCCAGGACCACAAACACATCCTGCACTATACAGCTCAGGTTTTCCACGCCCCAATTTTCTACCTATTTGCAGTTCAGCCTGCCAGGATCTTGAGGTGAAGGAGCTTCCTTTCTTTTCTTCCCCTCTTCCAATCACTGCTGTTTAGAGACTGCACAGGAATAAGAACGAGCATCTGAAAGCTTAGTGAGGGCTCTTGGAAAACCCAGGAGGGTGGAAGGCACCATGACAGTTTTCCTTTCCAAGTAGTCCTACTGCTTGCTTGTAACCCTGCGTAGTTATTTGTCAATTCAAACTGCTGAAGACAATTATTCTGAAAAGGCTGTACTGTATTTGAAACGGGGCCTGTAATTTAGGTGTGTGTTTCCATCAGATCTGTGTATTATGGAGCTTTGTCCTCTCTAATGCAGTGATGTTAAAGCACTGCAGTGTCCAGACACAAAAAAATTGGAACTCACTGAAGTAAACAAACCATTAAGTATTGCTTATTTTTGCCAGTGCCCCTGTGCAGAGCTGCTGGCAAAGCACGCTGCAGTACCTGTGAGTAACAGAGTTGAATCTGTCCTGGAATGGGTGTGTTTGGATTTAGCAAGGATGGTTCCCTGAGCAGCCTTGAAGAGAGCAAAATCTTGTCTTGCTCACTCTCAATTCCAGATACCCTCTTCCTTCAGTCCAGACAGTGATTTGCAAGCCTGAGTGCTAGGCAGCCCAGCAGGCTCTTGCAGCATGCCACTTGAGCCGTCTCCTTGGTGAAGCCACACTCCAAGGAATTTGCTCTGGCAAAAGCTCAGTCTGTGAGTCGATCCTCCCTCTAGTGTCTGCCTCTGCTTTTCACTCCAGGACATGATTTGTGTGCATGTGATGTTTGTTTGCAGTGGGGGAAACTGTTTAACTTGCCATCACGCACACAGAAACCCCAGTGGGCTTGGGAGATTTCTGGTTGGAAAAAAACAAAATAATGCAAGTGTAGGGAAAGTACAACAAATGGGAGTCGTGAAAGGAGAAAAAGTTTCTTGATTTTAAGAGTATGGAGAGTGTTTGGTACTCACGTTGGGACAAAGCAAATTGTAAGACTATTGTTTCATCTCATCTGCATTGATTACAAAGCTATGGTCCAAGTACAATATTGACAGAAGAGAGAAATAATCCACTGGGGTATTTTGAGCAGAAGGAAAACCACATTATAGCTTAACTCTGGTGCTGTGGCATTTGCTGGGGACAATAGATAATTGTGCACTGGTAGGTAGCAGCCTTCACAGGAGCAGAGAGGTTGCTGTGGTCAGTGAGGTGCCACAGTGTGTGCCCATCTCTGCGACGCCTCTGTGGGGGCTAGGCAGGGATGGCACCACGCGCGTCGGTGAGCATGGAACTCATGGGGCACCTGGATTGCTGAAAACGGTGATGAAATCCGCTCAGCGTTGTCCCTGCTTTTCCCTGGCTGCTGTTTCCTGACAAACATTTGACACAGAAGTACCATGGAGGTTTTCCACACCAACCTGATGCTGTAAGTGTCAAAGCAGACTTGCCACGCAGCTCTCTGAGGCAGTGCAGGAAGCGCAGGCAGTTAGGAACTGGTGGCTGCTCTTATGTTACATGCCCATGTTTCAAAGGTTTTTGTTCTTTTTAAAAATAAAGCTTTATGGAAAGAACTAAACCAAGAATCTTTGTGACCTCTTTGGTGTGAGGTTATGAAGCACAGATTCGATAGTCTTTAGTCGCTATAGGAATGTGCTCCTGCAGATGCTGGCCATCAAAAAAATCTTCGTATTGTTTTGATTTTTATTTTCTTGCTGAAGTCAATCTACTAATGTGTTTAATGCTTGCAGCTCATTGTATTTGCATCCTTGCTGTTTGACTCTTTAACACTGAGTGGCCTTCCAGATTCTCCTGTCACTTAACCTTTTTCATGTAGGAGGTTTTTCAACTGCTTCAAAGACATAAAAAGTAATGGTTATTGCACCCAAAACCTAAAAGTTGCTGCTGATCAAACCCAGATACTTTCCCTTGTTTGTGAAGGGAAATACAGCAAGGGGCGGGGGGGGGGGGGGGGGGGGGGGATAACAGTGTTGAAATGTAAATTAATTCTCAGATGTTATCAGGGATTGAGATTTTAAGTATGAATATTCCATTAGCTCCTGACAAGGTAGTTTTTTGTTTAAGGTCATGTTTGAACCAATACACCATCTTGGCATCCCACCAACAAAGATATCTGTGTAAATGCAATCTGTGTTCAAGCCAGACAACACTTTAAAAAATTTATTTAATATTTCCTACAGCAAGCCATCTGTGACTGGTCACATTTTAGGAAGCAAATGAACATCATAGCAACGTTCGCCAATCTCTTTGAGTAACTTCTAGACTTTTTAAATTAAATGTGCTGCAAAATATTTATGTTCTGTTGTGAAAAGAAAAATATTTGTTTGACATCCTAGATTCCCTGGCAATTTGCAGTCGATTGCTCCTCTGAGGAGCTGTGCTTTTCTTGTGGGTGCTGCAGGGCCAAAGGAGGATGTGGGAATCCCTAAAGGTGCCTTTTGGGCTCCTCAGCAAGGAATGGGGGCAGCTGTAGCAGGATGGGGCTCTGTGGGGGCTGAGAGAGGTTGAGCCCTGGGTCCTCCCATGGAGGGTGTGACAGGGGCAGGCTGGGGGCCAGGTTGTGCCCAGTGCTGGCATTGGAGGGTCAGAGGGTGGTGGAACAGGCACAGGTGGCCATCACAGCATTCCTGCCAACATGCAAAAGGCTCAAGAGTTCCCAGAAAAGCCAAACCACTTAGCAGGATGTCTTCCAGTGCATCTGCCACAGGCACTGCAGCCATCACCAAGGCAACCAAGTTACCAGAATTTAGCAGCAGCAAAACAGAAGGAAAAATTAGTGATGGCCGAAATCATGGCTGCTAAAGGCGCTGATGGAGCTTAGCCATGCTCTAAATCACATCTAGCATTTAGCGATAATTTTCAGAAAAGTCTTGTTTTTTTATCCTGTTCCACAGGTTTATGGCTGGCTTAAACTTGATCATTCTAAAGTAGTGAAATGCCTTTGTTCAAGGGCTTGGAAATGGTTATCCTCTTACTACATACAGGTACTAATAAACAAGTAAAATGTCTAAAACTGTCCTGAAATAGTGAATTCTGTTTTGGAAAAGCTGAAATGTTCTCTAGAGTCCCTGGTGGCACAGCACCAGTTTTTGCTAAGTTCTGATTTGAAATGGTCCATATAATTTGCCTGTAGTTACCACCTTGGGACTGTTGCAACCAGCAGAAGCCCAGGTGAATCATCAGCCCATAACCTGTCTATGTGTCTATCACCTATAGGAACAATGCCATACACAGAACATGCATATTCTTATCTTCTGGAAAGAGGCTCTTGCAACAGAGTAGGGGGAGAAAGCAATCTTGATTTGCTGTATTACCTCTGACAGTTTTACTTTCACTGTGGCATGGCAATAAGATTAAAGTTTTATAGTAATATCACCTCCATCCAGACAAAAAAAAATAAAACCTCTCCTCTCTGGTACTTAGATTTCAAACTCTTTTTATAGAGCCTCTGCATCTGTTAATAAAGTCCTTAATTCATTTTGAACATTTTATTGTCACTTTGGATAAAAGTTTAATCAGATAGAATTATTGCCCTTCTAATATTCCCTTAACCTTTGCATTTTAGACTTAGACCATATCATTTAAATTTTAAAATCACTCTTTTATAGACTTGAATGCCCCCATCTCTTTTTTAGAGGGTACTTTTGCACAGGAATGCCGTAGTCTGTCATGAGGTCATGTGAAAACTTTAAAGGCTCTAATGTGAGCACTGCTCACTTTCCACTGAAATGTCTTGCATGCCCTATTAATTTCTTTAATGGTGACATGCTAGTTTAAGGGAGTTCTTTATTAATGCCACTAAATCTTTTTTTTATTGTTGTTTAAACACTTTTTCTTTCCTTTATGTAGATGTATTTAATCCCTTCTGTCTTTAAAATAAACGAGTGCATAACCGCACAGGGTGTTTGACATTTCCATCTTTCTGTCTCAGGAGGATGTAGGGAGGACTTGGCTCCCTTGTCCACATCCCACCAGAGACATCTGTGCACATCTGTACTGTCTGTCTTCATGTGTTGGATTGTTGTGGTGGAAGTAATATTGGAAATCTGATCTCTCTCTTTCCAGAAATAATACACAGTGAATTTGCTTTTACTCTTCCAGGATGTTGAGATTGTAGAGGTTAGTTTGGATTTTTTGCTGGAAGTGCAGCACTCCCAGTTCAAGAGAGGATTTACCTATGTTTGAGTCTTTTCCTAGTAAGGAGGACACGTTGGTTTGGTCTCCTCAACCTGAACTAAGTGAGTATTCTAGTAGTCCATTTTTACTTCAAAGATTCACTATACTGGATTATTTATAGAGCAGCCCTTTTGCTGAACTAGCTAGCTGGTAAAACACTGACATCCATGCCTGCAGCTGGATTTTAGTCTATCAGGTTTCTATTTTTTTTAAGGTGAAATCTTTTACAAAATACCTGTTCTTGATTCATCTTAGTTGCAGATTTTCTTGGCCTGGGAAGGTGAAGCAAGGTGTGAGAGAGAAAATATCATCAGGACCTGGGGAAACTTTTTCAAAAGCACATAAATGACTGAGGAATTGGCTCCTTTTGGTTTGCTAACCCACTCTTGACAATGAGACTTAAACTTTTAGTAGTAAGTCATGTAATTCTTTAGTCACTTTAGAAAATGTTACATCTCCAATAACCATCATGGGACTCTTCACATTTGAGATCTATAAATAAACTTCACTGGTTTTAAAGAAAATCAGAATGGATTGTTGAAAAATTTGTGAAGAGGTTTCACCAACAGCAAGTAGTTTTTTCTTTGATGAGGGAGCAGTGGTTTAGGGCTTGGGGTTCGGGTTTTTTTTGTTTTCTTCAGGCAAAGTATGCAAGCTTGTATTACACTGCAGGGTTTCTCTTGACCTTCCCTCTCCCAGATATTTCCAACTTCTAAAAACATCTGTGCCCAGCTGGGTAATAGAGTTTCTGTGCTGCTCTGCATGGCTAATGTGTACCTGTACATACACACAGACTTGCACAGGAAGAATCTGGAAGCCTGAATTCAATCTGAAATGATTTGGCATTTGCCCAGAAAAGGTATTCCTTCCTCTTGTGGACCTTCCCTCAGGTTTGTCCAAGTCAGTCTTCAATTATCAGTAATACACTTAGCTGTTGAGTGGGCAGAGCCTTTTGCTCACAACTGCTGCTTTAATTTTAGAAGCCGGCAGTTCACTTATGCACTTATACGGTACTAAAGGGTACCTTTTGCATTTTCAAACTTTGCTAAATGGCACCCTTTGCATTTTAGAATAAGTAGCTAATTAAATGGCAAGGCTGAGTGCTGTTTGAGCCATGGGTTAGAGTCACTCTAACTTAGATAAGGGACTGGATCCCATAAAACAAATTAGTCTAAGTTGTAGGCCTGCTCCCACTGATCCCAATTTAAATATTTTCTTTAAAATTTATAGGAGCTGAATCTGATGTGTGGTGCCCAAGACAACGGGTCTAATGAAAGACATGAGATATAGACCCCATCTCACAAAGTGATCCTCTTGAGTGTGTGAAGAATCTAGACTGGCTTGATCAAAAGAACTTTCACTTTCTGTTTTTTAAAGTAAAAGTAAGGAAGATTCAAGTTAATTTTAGTGGAAATTCCCTAAAATTAACTGAAAAGCACAAACCATACTTTTCCCCCCTCTAAACTTGTTTCCTTCCCTTTTCCAATGTGGTTACCTTGTTTATTTTTTAAATAAATAATCATATTTTAAAGCAGTATAAATAAATTGCAAAGTGTGCTCCAATGGGGTAGATAAATATATTCCGTCTGCTGGGGAGTGATTATTAAATAATTCACCAGTGGCAAACCCAGGAGTGGTTATCCATTTTCCTCTCATTCATGGGTAATTTTTTCTACATCCCATAGGAGCTCATTATGTTTTCTTTGTACATAATGTTTAATAATTTTAAAATCTGGCACTAACCCCTCCATCTACAGATTCTTCAATTTTTCCTAAGTATTTGTGCATGTGTACACATGTATGTATTGGCAGAGGAAGGTATTTGTTTTCCTTCTTCCTTCTTTTTTTTTTTTTTTCATGTGGAGAGAATATGAGAATTTATGTATGAAGTGAGGTGGGAAGTTGGAGGCAAATTTTCTCCAACTGTGCAAGGGAGTTTCCTCCTGCACAGGTGGTGGATGGGTCACATCCCTGGTCTCACCCTTGGGTGGCAATCAACAGAACTTCAGGGCTATGGCATTAATATGAACCTCATACTTCAACACTTATAAATAAAGGAATAGGAAGCAAGGTGAGGGAGTGGGGCATTTGAAGAGCCCTGTCTCCTTTTTTTCAATGTTAGGAAGAATTTGGTTGTCTTCTAAGGGACCAAGAATGAGCCCAGTGAGCCTGGTCTGTGGGTAAGCAGCAAGCTATTACCTGATTGAAAACTGGAACTCTATCCCATCAGTGGGAAAATTGCCACAGATATGTGGAGTGGTGGGCTTTGAATCTGACCTTAAGGGAAGAGTTCAGACCCAAAGGCCTCTGTGGGCTTTGATCAGGCAAGGTGGGCAGCTGGGCAGAGGACTGGATGGGGTTGGCACATAGCAGGAGGCTGCACACAGTCAGGAGCTGGCACCTCCAGTGCTGAATCCCATTTCAGAAATGGTCATGTTCCCATAGCTGTGTGTGCTGGGGCTGGAGGTAAGGGACCACCATCCTGTCTTGTCTGCCCAGTGCCAGTGCCCAAGGAACTGTGGTCAGAGCTGGGCTCTCCCCCAGGCTGGAGGCAGATGTTTACAGTTAGAGGACAATCACTACCTTGGTGCTAAAATGTGTAATTAGCCACAGGAAATTCTTTCCTTAGCTGATGAAGACAGGTAAAAAAGTGTCTCTTAATGCTTCTACTGTTTTTCCTAGGGAGTTGAGTGAATCTGGCTGCCCTCATAGAGGGGAATAGCAATCCTATTCCCCAGCAGGTAATGATCTCTGTTGTTCTCTTACACATGTCTAGGTGTCTGTACTGTTGGCCAGAGAGGAACAAAATCCTCTCACTGTGAGGTAGGGAGCTGTTTTATTTCTCTCTCCTTCTTTTTCTCATTCCCTGTAGGCATGTGCAGACTCCAGGTTTTAGAGGCTGGGCTCTGTACTAAGCAGGAGCAAACAGCTTTTCCCTGGGACAAAGACCAGATCCAAGCAATTTGGTTTTGACTATAATTTCCATATGATTCTTGACCTGAAAATTCCTCCTTTTGTTATTCTGCTAATCCCTTTTGAGAGGGGAGAGGGGAAGTAGTCCAGATGTGAATTAGCAGAACCTTGATTATTTTGCTTGTTTGTGAAGAAAGGCTCTTCTTTCCTTTGCACTTCCCAAGCTGATATTCTGCATATTCCCATCCCATATCTTCACCATAGTCAAACCCTTTATAACACTTTCCATGCCTGGTTTCTCTGCAAAACATGAGTTTTGCTGTGCTCAGTATAGGAATAGAGTGCTGCAACTACTGAGGCTGGTTCTGGCTCTGAGCTCCCTTCTCCATCTCATTTCCTGCTCCAAATGATTGGTAATTTTCACTCCTAGAAATGATGCTCCAGGATGGAAGAGCACAGGGAAGCTACTATTCAGGTGAAAGAACAGTGTTAAATGATGAGATTGAATACAGAGTTCCAGAGCAAATGAGCAGTGTCTTGTTCAGCACTATGGGCACGCGAAAGAAGTTGCACCTTGCAGAGCAAGGGCTGGAACATAAGGTGGGGTGTGCTGGCCAGTGTGCCACCTGCGGGAAAAGTTGTGTGAACTGGAGGTTTGTGGAGCTGCTCTAATTTAAACCTCAAGAAACTGGTGTGAGAAACCAGCTGTGGACTGAAATGGTGTTTGATGGATCTGACAGGAGCTGGGGAGCACAGAATTACTGCCATGCTGGCTCCTCTGTGCCCAAGGCTCATCCTTACATTAGCAGTTCTTCAGCTGTACAGCACAGGAGACACCTGTGTTCTTGCAAACCCAGACTGCTGGCACCTCCATCAGGGATGCCATGGGATTCTCTGCTGATTGATGTCCTTGATATTAACCAGAGCTGAGCACTGCTGCTTGAATGGAGCAGGAACAGCAAGCTCAGTTCTCTAGAAACCTGAGCTTAGGCTGTAGATAGATCTGTTTCCATGATGTCCTTTTTTCTTCTTACTTGCACATGCTGCCTCTCCCCATGGACCTTGCTGTCTTCAGGTCTCTGGGTCCTGAAGAGAGCAATTTTTGTGTGAATTTCCCATCCATGATGGTGATCCAGTTGCTCTTTTGCCCTCTGTCAAGCACATTCAGAGAAGAGAAGTGATTGGCTCAAATGGGCAAAGCCCAAACTGGGAAGGTGCCTGGGGCTTCCCCACGCCCTGTCCAAGGTGTCCATACATAACCCAAGCACCTTTTCCTGCTGCTGTCTCTGAAATGGCCCTGCTGGCAGCCTAAATACCCAGGACTCTCCCCATGCTGACACAGAGCTGGGCACTGATGTGCTCTATAGCCTGTACTGCAGTGTGCCATTAGGAAAACTGTAGTTGCCAAATGTTTCTGTTTTTACATGAAGCTATTCCACCGAGGTTATCTGATTTTTCTTTGGTGCTGAGAAAAGCAGTTGAATCAGACAAGAGACCTTGTGGGTGGAATACATTATATCCAAAAATCAATCATAAGGTAAGGAAGGAATAGAATGGAGTTTATTTACAGTCTGTTGACTTTTATAGTTAACACCATTTATTAGAGAAGATGAAGAAGAAGAAGAAAATTAAGCAGAGGGCAGGAAAATGTTTCTTTGTGATATTTTTGTGCCTGGCAATGGAAAGAGATGTGTGTACGAGCTGACAATTTATCTTCTGCCCTGAAGAGAAATGACTTGTTCTCAAATGGGCATGAAATGAAATAGTGCAGAACACGATAGGAACTTTTCTGAGTAAATGGGTCAATTTCCTGTCATTCTCTCGATAATTGTATGTAGAGCACACTACGCTCCAAACACTGGCAAATGTGATTTTTTTTTTCCCTCCTGTTATTTTACTTCTCTTGTAAATGGGTGGAAAACATATTCCAGTGCTGGCACTATTATATTCAGCTTTTGCCAGTGGCTAATAGCAGTCCATTTTCAGTGAATGCTTATTACCTCTAAGCAGTCCAAGACACTACATAATAACCCAGGGCTGTGTAGACTGGTACTGCTAGGAATGAGATGCAGTTATAGGGACTGCATTGCAAATGCCCCATCACAGCAGGAAATTTGCTTGTCCCTTTATCTTCTCTTGCCTAATTGCAAAATAAGCCCTGGTGCTCTAGCTGGAGAAGGAGCCTTGTTTGCCTTCCAGAACTTCCTGGTATGGTCAGGGACTTTCTGCCTCACCATCCCTTAGCAAGCTGATGCATTTTCCTTCACTTAGAGCAGCCCTCGCTGTCACTGAGGGGACATGGTTTCAGGTCAGACTCACTGAGGACTGAGCTGGTAATTTTATTTTGGATGTGGTTAATTAAAATTATCAGAAGTGTTGTATCAGGTGTCCAGTGGGTGACAATTAGGATCTCTGTGGCAGATTGGGTAAATCTCAGTGGAATGAGCTAATGCAGTGATGAGCTTCACGAGTGCCTTTGAATTCAATCTTAGGAAAAGGGAGACAATGTTATAGGGTTGGCCCCAAGGTGCTGGATTCTGGCTGTGGAAATATCTGGATAAATCCCAGATACTTGATTTCAATAAATTTTCTCCCTCTTAATTCTAAGCTGAGCAAGATATAGACTTGTCCATCCTATCTAATCATGCACAGTATTATGCTCCTAGTTGGAGGTTATAGGAAGGATAACAAACCAAGCCCAGCCTGATCAGGACTGCAGATACTTGAGCTGTGATATATCACCTGATGGGGTAACACAGCCCTGTGAGAGCTAAAACCCATCCCTGCCTCTCCTTAGGGATGGGAGAAAGTGACTTAGGGAGAAAGTTGCTCAAGAAATGGATTTCAGCTGAAGATCATTGAGAACTTCTGTTTCCACCCCAGCTATCCCTCAAAATGAAAATTTTAAATAACATGTTTTGAAGACTAGAATCTAAAAGCTTTGAAAGGAAACCCCAAGAACAGATTTTCTTTTTTTTTTTCCTTCCGACTAGTAAAAAGCTGATTCTCAAAAGTGTGGCAGGATTAGGCATTTCCTATGCAAAATTTTCTTTTAGGAGGGGAAGTCTGGGGCCTTTCTGGAGCTTTAAACAACATTGTTTTTTCTCGCTGGCTGTAACTAGAACTCTTCTGTGAATACAGCCCAGGGTCAGTGTCACCTTATTTCTATTCATGTAGGGCATGTTTCAGTCCAATACAAGTTGGATTGGGTCACAACTTAAAAAAGGCTATGGAAAAATTTTCAACTCTGATTTTCTTTTTTTGTAACTGTTGCTTGTTGTTTTATTTAATTTTTCCACTAGGATAGGAAAATGTTAGCTTTTCATAGCTGTCTGTAAGAACAGACGGGTCTGTTTGCCTTGCATGTATACTGTTGATGCAAATGGACTGAAAGTAAGGATACACAGAACAGGTCTTCATCTTCTGCATCTGCTGTCAGGAGAGGAATTCATGTAGCAGTCTCACTCTGTGAATCAGCAGTTGCTGAAGTATGCACACAACTGCTGGATGGAGCGGGCCCCACTTGGCTCATGGGTAAGGCTCCAGACTCCTCACAAGTCATGAGGAACGGGAAGTAAATGATCTCTGACCTCCATCAGCAGGGAGCATGGGGAAATGTGCATTGTTTATTCCACCTGTCTTTGGAAAAGTGCAGCCCTGGAGGACTGATTCAGAAGACAGTTATGCTCAGTAATTCTGGAACAGCTCAGCTGCCTGGGATAGGATCAGCCCACTGTAAAAGCCACCAGGGGAATTGGGTCAGAATTCGGCAGTGCTGGTGCTTCGACCAGAGAATGAGTTCTAATGACTCTTACTTGGAGCAAAATAGGAAAAGATCAAGGGCAGAATTAGTCATTTTCCCCGTGTTACATAACAATATTTTAGCACACATTCTTCTCCCTGAACATTTAAATGCATTGCTTGAATAATCACTGAAGACAATGTGGTAATAATATGTTCCTGATGTGTTGGAGGCAAAGCAGTTACTCTGGTTTTACTTTTGCAAAATATATTAAACGACTTAGTTTTTGCTGATGTTTACACACAGGGAGTGCGGGGGGTTGTTTTGGTTTTTACTGCTATTTCTTTAAGGGGGCACAAGGGGATTGCTGTTAAATGGGTCTGATGCTTGTGGTGGAATTCATCCCAGATAACTTCATCTCACTGCAAGCCACGTGCTTGGGCTGACATGCATGTGCCTTGGGAGTGATGGTGGAGAGTTATTGGTGCCTCCCTCCTAGGGAAGGATATTTTAACCAGCCTTACCAACAACTCTTGCAATCACCCCAGTGCTGGTGTCACCTTTGCTCAGTGTATTTAAGGCAAGCAGCATCTGAGTACCTAGAAAGTAGGTTTTCTTCCACCTATAGCTCCCACATGGCCTGGTTGTTTAGTCATGCTCTAATTCACTCTTGTTCAGGACTGACTCCACCAGAAAAGGCAGTTCTGACCATTTTCTCTGATGCAGCCAGGAAGAGAAAGTGGAGTTGCAATATGCCCAGGTAATTTTAAGTAGTTAGGAAATGGGCCCTGGAGATGAGTGGACCCAAGCTCTGAAACTGCCTCAGCTGGAGGGCAAAACCAAAACTGCCCTTTCTTAGATGTAGGGGAAATGTGACAGAAAAGACTGCTCCAGAAGAGCTCTTGTTGCAGCTCCAGCTGAAGCCAGCATGCAGAAAATAACCTGAGATGTGCCAGAGAGGGTCAAGGCAGGGATGAAAGTGTTCATTGGGATGATGTGGGTCAGGACTGCACTTGTCTTCCCACCACAGTCTCCCAGCCTGCTCCACCTTCCCACTTGGAAAAACACAAGGCTAATACAGATGATTGCAAAAAGGAGGTGGAAAAGGGCCTTAATCCAGGGGGGGTGTGCAGTGGGCACCACGATGGGCATGGCAGTGCTGGAGGGGTGAGCTGGATGGACTGCAATGCTACCTGTGAGCAAAAGGTGGGTTAGGAAGGCATGGTGTGATTTCTTCAGCTGGCTAGGTTCTTATTGTCAGAAATGGATTTCACTGGGCTTGAAACTTGGATTAAAAAACATGTCTCTATTAGCTCCAGACAGAGATGCGTCCTGGAATCTTGGAAACAGCATCACTGCTGTCTTTGGGAGGAAATTTTGGCTTTCCAAGTTACAACATGACTGATATGTTCTATTTGGTTTTTTGAGAATTTTTTTATACTCCCATGACTCAAATGCTTTTGAATTTTTCCTTCAAACCATGTGTTTGTGCGCTCTGACTAGCATAGCATTGCATTGGATATTCTGGCATTGGGCAGTGGAGGATGGAGAAGTGTTTTTCCACTGCTACCACAGTGGTCTTCAGCTCAATGTTGCAAAGCACAACTTTTAGCACAATCCCCCACACTCAGTTCGACTGACACTTCCCAGGGGGAGCAGGCACAGGGGTTTTGATCCACCACGACCAGCACTGCTGAATAGATGCACTACAAAGAGAGGCACAGGCCTTGTCTCATACTGTGACAACTCCTTCTGGCTTAAAATGTGCCACCTCTTCCTCTGCCTGAGTTTTGCTGCTTTTATGTGCTTAAATAGGGTCTGTACTTTAATGACATAATTGTGGAGGGGTCTTCTTCACCCACCCTTGGGTCCTCTGCACTGTTCACGGACTGCAGCTGTAGGATATTCACCCAGTCTTGTGTCCCTGCACTGCAGGGTGCAGAGAGTTGGTTTAGGGCATCTCTTATTTGCACAGGTTAATATTTGCTGGGCCACAACAAGACAGGCAGAGGAATTGATGCCATTACTGTAAGGTCAAGCTGTTTGCTGGAGAGAGAGAGAGAGAGAGGACATCAGCCCTCCAGGCATGTTCAAAGAACACACTGCAGATCCAGCTCTGCAAACAAGATGTACAAGAACATGTCCCATTTGTGAATTGCCACCAGCCCTGAGTCTCCAGCCAGCACTGAACAATCACCACATAAATGATTGTGTGAGTGCCTGGTGATGATAAATGGAGGCATCTCAGGGACTTTATTGAAAACCTACGTTTTCCCTTCCTGCCATCTGCACCAGCTCCCCAGGGGCTCTGAGAGCTGAGGCTGCAAGCTCATTTGCCCCCTCACGTGCTGCTTGGGCAATTGGGAAGGCTTGGCAAAGCTCTCCAGGACATCCTCCCTATATAAGGAACATTGCCACCACTGCGAGGGTGCCACCATGGGAACACAAGCACATCTCCTGATGCCTGAGAAAGCACAGGAGTCCACCTTGCTTTCTGGGAGCTGCATTGCTTGAAGGGCTAAAAGGGGTAAAAACTTTTTTTTTGGGTTACTGCTGTCTGCTGACCTGGCTCTGATGCACTTGTGTAAGCAGGCAGCATTTTCACATCTATGCTGTTTGCTTTAACATGTCAAATAGCTGATGTTTTTGCAAGGTTTCCCTAGCTCCTTCCTCCATCCGCTTTTCTACTGTCTCTATAAAATAATACTGCTATAATCCAGTTTGACTCAGCAGGATCCCTTTCATGCTGGCTAATCCCCATATATAGGCATCAGTTCAGGGAGGTGCGCCAGAACGCTGCATATTTTCCCTAACATTTTGTTTAACCAGGATGACATTATTCAGACAAATTAATTCCTCCAAGACGTAAACTTGTTCTGACTGAGTGCTGCAGCAGCCTCCCTAAGAGCAACAAACCATGATCTGACATCTTAACAGCTCTCCACACAGTCAGGGGGAGTCTTACATAAAAGATCTTCAGCTGTGCATATCTGCAAGGTGCAGCTGCCCCTTTCTGCAGTAGATTTCTCTTTCAGCAGGTTTTGGTGGAAAAATTTTTTTTTTAGGAAGTGAATGGGATCTAAAGCACAAGTAATTTTGGAAAATATCCTGCCATATAAAAACATACAGTAGAGATTACCCTACCCTCTGAAATCCTTGCCAAAGGTTTTAAAAATGGGGTTTACTGTTGTCACTTTCCTTCCATTCTGAATTGAGTTCATCTTGCATGTCTGAGCTAACATGTTGCTAGATGGGATTTACAAAGCTCAGGGGTATATGTGGGTGATGTGTCAGCTGTGTGTGCCAAATGGCAGCACCTGTTGGAAAGGAAGAGGAAAATGTAAAGAGTCCTTCAGAAGTCTGTCAAGAAAAGGAATTCTTGGTCTGCCTCATAGAGAGGAGGTCCTGGTGTGAGAAATGACACATATAATGCTGCTTTTACCCCATATAGGATATGGATGGGCAGGTGAGCTATCCTGTGCCCCTCTGTGACACCAGGTATTTGGGGTGGCATGGCCAGGCTGCTGGAGCTGTGTTCAGCACTGGGTTTTCTGTCCACACTCTCCGAGATGTTTTCCCGGCACTTCAGTTACCTCTTGTACTCTAATGTCAGGGTTCTGGAAGCCAACTGGGAAATGCCTTTTTCTTCCTCTTGCCTGGCATTCCTTCCCCTTGGTGCTTCCGTAGTTCCTAGATCCAGAATCCAGAATTGAGGCTGTCTTGCTGGCCTCAAATGTGCCAAAACAGTTGAGGATACCCTAAAGGAGGAGGAAGGAAAGAAGAAATCTGATTAACTTCAAGTAGCAGAGCCTGAGCTATTTGAACACAGTTCTGGCTCCAAATCTCACAGCCCTGGCTTCTCTTCTGAATTCTTCATTGCCTTATGTCTATTTTTGCTCTGCTTGAGTTGCTACACTGTGCCTTAGTGATACGTTCCTGAGAAAGGGGTTGATGTTAATTGTTTGTTCATTGAGTCTTACATGGAGTGACTTCAGAGGGCTTAGCTGACTGGATGGCCATGGTCTTGGGGTGCTGGGAGCTTCTAGCTGGATTTCTCTTCTGCACCTTCCCATCTCCTAGGCTAGCAAGGACAGCTAAGGGAGAATATGTTCTTTTTTCTGCAGCAGTGTATTATTGACAGAGGGCATCATTAGGGACTCCTAGTACTCCACGTCAGGTACTTAATGTAATATCATCAACATTAATTCAAACGGTGTTAAAATTACAGCAAGTAACTGTAACATTCAATAGACACTGAATAATTTAAAAGCTTTATAAAGTTTAGGCTTAAGAAATGGATTTACAGATGCACAAAACTGCCTCAGATTAGTTTCAGAGGTTCCCCTTGCTCAGTATCAGCTGTTGCAGATGCTTACCACTTGCTTCCCAAGGGAATTTTCACATCTTTTTCTCCTGGTTCTATTTGTGAAAGCTCTAACATTAAGACTTCACTTTCTTTGACACAGCAGTTTTGTCTTTTGGGGAATAGTCAGTCTTCAAGCTCTCTGTATGCTTTTAGCGCTAGGGTCATCTCTGCATGGTGATTCTGAGCCCTTTACTTGCTGCAGACATAGACCTGACCAGTAGCTTTGAAAATGTCATTTAGCTATTTCATATACTCTATAGAATAACAGCTAGAGTGAGCTTGTTGCTTTCCAGGGGAGTAATTAGCAATTGCTACTTGGTGGAGTAATTAGCAATTTATACTGTAGTAAGGTAAAGCAGTTTTTTCTCCTGTTGAAGCAATTCTTAAGTCTTTCTGAAAAACATTTTGTACACTGAAGTTCTTATTTCATAATAAATGTGTGGAATAACTTCCACACATTATAGAAACCTTGAAATATAATTAAATCACACAGCTTATTAATGGCTTCTGCTTAAGACTCCCTGTGATGTTACCCTGAGATAAACCGTCCCCCAACCACATCTTTGGGACCAGTGCAACTGTCCCTACAAGAGAAACCATGTGATTGAGCATGGCTGAAACAGATTTCTAGTGTGTTACTGCAGAGCTGTTACATCTGATAGTACTTGATGCTTACCTGTAGTCAACTATTAATAACAAAGGGGAAAAAACTGCTGATAAAATCAGTGGATTAGTAAGATGCCAGAGCAGTGGAATGGAGAGGCATGAACTGAGGAGCATCCCAAACTCAGTTGAGCTAGAATAGTTTAACACACCCAGCTGTGAGGCTGTCTGTTTGTGTAGGAACAAAACCATCTTCTGGCAAACCAGCTGTATCTGCAGGTAGAGGTTCATCCAGCTAAGCACCTTCTAAGGAAGGATCAGAGCTTTCTGTAGCCAGCTAAGGGAGCCTTAGTGAGTGGTGAGTCTGTGTCTCTTGATGTGTTCAGGCTAAGCCTGGGCACTGTGATGGAAGTCTTGATTTAGCCAAACCTGTACATCGCTAAAAATCCTAAGTGGATCCGTTGCCAGGGATTCTGCACAGAAACAATGCTGGTATAGCACCAAGAACCTCACAAACTGTGGATTTGGGGTAGAAGGAGTGGTGCCTTGTTTGGTTTTCTTTTTGTCACGCTCCCAGAAGAGAGCAGAGAGCCCAAGCACGGTGGGAAGCATGCACAGAGCGTTCTGAGAAGATCCTTGTGTTCTGTACATGGCACCAGCTAACACATTCCTCCTGTCAGAGCACTGCCACAGCAGGTCCAGATGTCAGTAACTCCAGCTGATACCACTGAAGAACGATGCTTTATGGCCACTGGAGATTTGTCTGCCTTTGTTCAGGGAGCACAAGAAAAGGACTTGGAGGTTGTGCTTGGGGTGGTCAGCTATCTAGGTCAGAAGAGGTAAAAGTTGCTGTTTTCAAAAACTGGCCTTCTTTCTAGCTATCTTGTGGTTTGTCTTCTCTGTCAGAGAATATGGGCTGCTTTGTTTTTTTTTCCAGGATGCTGAACAAACCCCAACTCAAGCTGCTGGCTTGAAGTGTCTTTAAGAAAAGGTGGTTTGAATTAACCACCCTAAAATATAGAACACCCTATCCCTGAGGACACTTTGCAGTGTGTGACTGTTATGTGTTTAGTCATTAAAAGGAGAGCTATACCCAAAGTGACTTAATTCTTACTTTAGGCCCTGAAAAGATCATCTCTACACCCATCTGTAGTCACAGGAATGCCAGGCAAACAGAGGAGTTTAAGGTGCATGGAAGCAGGAGGACTAAATGGCAGTAACAAGCCTTTGGTATACAGGTAGTATTTTCTTATCAGCAGATCTTAAAGTGCTTTCCAAAGACTGGTAAGAACAGGGATATGTGGGGTTAGATGAACCCTGGAGTGAATGCCTTATTTTCAGTCACACATTCCAGGTCTCAGCTCAAATATTTTTGTGTTGGGTTTCTTTCAGAAAATTGAAGAAAGGTCCTGGAGCCAGAAATACTGTACAAAGCACGCAGGATAATTAGGAACCTCCTGGAAACATGTGAAACTTTAATAAAACTTAAACTCCAGTTCCTTCCCACAGGTGGAGTCCAGCAGTAATGTAGGCAATATGCACAATTAAGCTATTTTTATGCTTCTTCATCTAAAAATGTAAGTGTTAAAACATATGTAGGTAAAGCAAATGGAAAGCTTAGACTTGCCTGCGTGCCATGCTCATTTGAACTCGCTGCATTAGCCTGGATTGCTGCTGAGCAGTGTGTGCTCCAGCAAAGGTTTTGCAAAGGGAAATGTCTTCACCTACAAACCTGGCTTCTTAAAAAGCCTTATGACTTTGCAGCTCGAGAAGATACTGACTTTCCCCGCCAACCACAAAGGGGAATAAATGACTGGAAGGGCTCAAGTAATTATACAAAGTGCCTGGATCAACTTTTCCATGGGGATCCTGTAGCTACTGGTCTGATGGCTTAATAATGTGCTTCTGAAATGGCTGCTTTCCTCTGCTGTTTCTCTCTGGGGCCAGATTTCCAGCAAGGCTCCTTAGCTGCCCTTGCAGAGCTGGCAGGACAATACTCACTGGACTCATGCTGCCTGTGAAGAAGCCAACAGTAACTTTTCCATAGGAAAATCTGCAGGTAGGGCAGAGCCGGACTATGCTGCTCCAGCAGCAAACTTTGAGAAAGAGAATGACTCAGAAAGCCCTAGATAAATTCTTTGTTCCCCACTCTTCACTGCCACTCTAGTCCCTCTGTCCTTGTCCCTCATATCTTTGGAAGCTGGTGTGGCAGTGCCTGTGAGGAGTGACCACTTTGCACCACCAGAGCAGCAATAAAATGTCATCCTCCCATTAGGAGACCACCAGCACTTGTCCTTATGGCCTGCATTAGCTGGATCACTCAGATGCATGAGCCACCTGCTAATACCAGGCTGTCTTGTCCATTTTCACCTGGATCTGATCTATAGTTAGAGCCTGATGAAGAGTGGCCTTTCCTTCTTTTGTTCCTCACAGGTCCATTAAATCAGAAGCTGTGTATAGAAAGATGTGGTCCAGTTTTACTTTGCATGAGCTGCTTGGCAAAACATGAGGGTCAGACTACTTTGGGTGTTCAGATGTTCTTGCTGGGGAAATGGCAACTTCTGGTCCTCATAAAGGAAAGTTGGAAGTTGTATTAGGATGGAAATGAGCAATTCAGCAGTTACGTTGGGAAACAACCATTGATGCAGGTGATCTCAGACCTTTTAAAGTACTGTGAGAAGCACTGGAGCATGGTCTTTTCCACTGTTATGGAAAGAAAATCCCCATAATGGAATGGAACAGTTACAGATCAGAATGATGCTGCAATAATGTTGTTTTTTCCTCTATATTCCATAACCATTCTGATTTCAGCCTAAGAGCCCATACACTGGGAGGATGCTATTGACTTGAGAATGGACATGTTATATAACATCTATTATACATTCAGTGTGTTTATAGAAATGCATCTCTCTTATGTAACTGTGTCACTAGGAAAACGGTGAGGTTGGACAAGTTGGTTTCTCCTGCCATTGCTGCTCTGCTTCGCTTGTTAATTCTTAAGCACTGTCCCAAGACACTGCAGGTTGTACTGGTGATGTGTGCCCAAGTGAATCTCTTCTTTTCAGCAGCTCCATTCACTTTGGGTTTTGCTGGGTCTTTTCTCAACTGTTGTTTCTTTTTTTAAATGTAATATTTGGCAGAAAGCCTTTGGTGCTGGTTTCACAAATACAGGAGTAATCTGGTTAGTAAATACTGTGGACTGACAGTTGACTAGCACAGTGTTCAGTTGCTGTGCTTTTCAACTTGAAATAACATCCAGGGCAGCCTCCTCAAGTGATGTAAAAGACCTGGTAAAGAAATGCCAACTGTCAGCTTGATTTTTGGTCTGCTCTGCTCTGACATGAACCTTTCTGACAGCTCAGACCAGTGTCCTTCATATTCTAAATTAATCCAAAATTTCTCATGGTAATGAAAGGGAAAGAAATTACTTTAGAGTGCATGTTTCTTGCTCTGAACATCCTTGACTAACCCTGCAGACACCAGAGAATTACCACCTACTCAGACATGCCTGTCTGCTCTTGATGAAACTCTTGAGCTTATTTGCATGACAATGTGTTTGCCATACAAGATCTCTGTATCCAAGTCTCCATGTTGTCTGTACAAAACAGGAAAAAAATTTTTATATTTTAGGGAGTTCTAATTTTTCTAGATTGAGAGCAAAGGAACAGTGCCAAGAGGTTGAATCAGCTCAGCAGACAATTGTGTTGCAAGGACTCTTCTGCCCAACTTTCCACAGCAGTATCTTGAACAGTAGAGTAGCACAAAGCTTCTGGTTTACTTCTCACCTATTCAAGGAAGGATCTGATCTATTGCATGGGTTTCTCTTTGTAAGGTTAGAAGGAATAATGTGCCTTCCTTTCTTTCCCAACTGTACAGCAAGCTGAGTTCCAGCAGAAGCACCCTCAGAGGTGGGCTGGAGGGGCAGAGGGACTGATGTAAATCATCTTCTCTATCTCTGTGGTTGAGATTATCTCACAGTGGAGGAAGGAAGGTGATGGATGAGTTCCCAGGGTGGAACATCAGTCTCCAGCTTTTGCTTTTCTCACATCTCACTTGACCTCTTTGGGAAGTTGTCTTTTCTGTGCCATGCCTTGTCTGGGCTCTTCTTACATAGCCATCTCAATTTTCTGGTTTTGTATCCCTTCCTTCTTTGTCACTTTTATCTCAGCAGGTGGCTCAAACTTGCTTTCCCAGACAAGGAACCGAGTCAAACATCCAGGTCAACTGAATGAAAAGAATAGGGATGTCATTGCATCTAAAAATAATTTCAGTACCTGGTAGGTGACATATTTGACCCTGGACTTAGTCAGCAGCCTGGATTTATTTCCAATTAGAGTCTGACTCTAGATAGAAGAAGAAGTGTTGCTCCAGGAAATAATTCAATTCCAACCTCTGAAGAAATCCTGTCCCCCCAAAAGATGAAATGTCTAGTCTTGGGGTAGAGGGGAGAGAGTACAGTACAGTTCTCACTGTACTATTGGCTCACTGTGAACTTTGGGTTCTGTTATTCCTGACAGTGGCCAATGTTGATTGTCTGTGAGTTTCCAGTGTTCTTTCAGTCTTTAAAAATAGACATTTCACTCAGGAGGCTTTCTTCAAGAAATAAGAAACTCCCTCTTCTTCTCCCTTTGGAAAGACCTCAGAGCACCCACAAAGCTTTCAGCCCTCATATTTCAATCACAGATAAGTCTCCCACTGCCCTAAAGGCTCCAAGACATTCTCCTCACATCAAGGACATAAATGTATTTGGCAACTCTTTAGGAAACATATCATGGATTTGGGCAAATCATATTCTCACTGTCAGTTTGGGTAGCAGCAGCATCCAAGTGCTGTGAGAGTTTTGGGGGAGTTTTTTTCCAAGCTTTATACTGGATTACGTTATCTATTAAAAGCAGCTATTTTTATAGTGAACTGCTGCAATGACCTGTATTTCACAGCTTGCACGTATACACTGAAAAAAACCATTATCTTGCACTCAAAAGGTGTTTCAGTGAAAGCTCCATGAAATTCTGTGCAAAATCTCATTACCTTCTTGCTTGGGTTTTCATTTTGTTTCAGTTTGAGGAGGTGTTTATTTCTTGGTAGCTCCAGGTGCCAACTTTGGTGTTTACAATAGAGATGTGACTTCTGTCAGAGCATCACACACCTACTAATAGCTGACTAAAGCCACTCTATAGATAATGTGAAGAACAGAGGAGGGAAAGAATGGAATTATTCTCTGAGTCACTAGTGAACCAAGGACAGAAGACAAACACCCTTAGTTTCCAGTGCTCTGCCCCTGCCACTAGAAAAAATTAATTTCTCTTGTAACTTGTATGAGATCTTCAGGAGAAGCTTTGCATTCTCTTTGTTTGAGCAATTAAGGTAGAACAGGAGCTGTTAAACTGATATCCAGTTGGAATATTTAATTTATTTAGTAGCCATTAGAAGTGACTTAGAGATGCCCTTATATGTGACTTGAAATAAGCAGAGGAAAATAGATTGTGTGCCTTTCCTTGTGGCTTAGAGAGATGAAGGGTTTTTATTCGCAAGGAGTGAAGGGGAAGGATCCTGTCTTTTTTTTTTCCCTTACAAACTCTAGAACAACCCAGACTCTTGAGCAGTAGCCCTGTCTTTTTTTTTTTTTTTGGTTTTTTTTTTTTTGGTTTTTTTTTTTTTTTTTTTTTTTGTTTCTCCAGGAAATCTCTCTTGGAGAGCACAGGAAGCAGAAAAAGCCAGCTTTAAACCGGTTGTAGTTAAAAGGCTTGTAGTGTTCAATCTGTAACCAAAGCAAGCCCAGCTTTGCTGGATGCTAATTTACTGATGAGAGTTTCCAACTAAAATTTGTTTTCCATTTTAATCAACCATTTTCTTGAGGGTTTTTATGTCACAAATTCTTGCATTGTTCAAACAGTCCTTCAGGAAACTCATGGCAGGCAAGAACTCATTTCAAATGTAAAAATACTGAGAAAGAGGAGAGTGAGGGGAACTATAAATAACCACTGAGATGTCAGAGTCTCAGTCATTTTTTCCTCTGCAAGTCAGCTTTAGCAGTTAAGGTCAAGATAACATTTCCATGTCAATGGTCAGTTACATCAAAATTCTAAAACAGGAAAATTGAATGGAATCTTCAATTTTTTTTCTTGTATTGTGCCCGGATTTGACCGATTTATAGCCTCTTTGGTCCGTCAGCTCTGAGTTCCAATGTTATTTTGGTTAAGCTTCTTGCCAGAGTGGCAAGCTTGGATTGGAGCATTGGGTTTATTAAAGGCTGTGAAATTAAATTCCTCACCAAAAGAAAAGAAAAAAAGCCCACTTCTTCCTGATAGTCACTTCTCTGTTTCCTTTGATGCGGTTCAGTTTGACTTGAATTTTAGCCTAACAATTTGCTACACAATTTTGTTTTGTTTTCACAAAGTTCTAATCAGCTTAAACTGCAAGCAGTTTGAAATGCCTCTCTAACAGCTTCCTTGGTATTGCTAATTAAGCTTGAAATCTCTGTGTTGTCCACAATTGTATCTAAACAAGGAGGAGAGTGTATCTGCTCAATGTTTGCCACATCTCCCAGCTGCATGTAATTCTGCTGCCTGTGCAGAAAGTAATCACAACAGGACAGAACCTTTATTTAGGCAAAACTCCCAGGGCAGCATGCAAGGTCAGGCACATCATGTTTTGAGGAACTTGCTGGTGAGAACACGTAAGGCAAGCAGAGCTACATCAACAGCACAAAGGCTGGGAGTGCTTGGGAATAAGGAACGGCTTTGCTTTGTCCCCCACAGCACTTTGTTCCACCGAGCCCTGAGTTTTGTATGGTCCGTAAGTGCTCTCACCTGATGTGTGGGTGTTAAAAACAGATAAAAGCACAGGCTTTCAAAACCTGCTGTGTATTCCCCCTGTCCCTCAGGAGCAAAGCTAGTAGAATATCATAGTTTTTAAAGCTACCAAGGTTCACTTTGGTGGAAAAAAAGTCATAACAAATCCTCAAATACATCTCTCTGCGTTGGGCAAAGCCATGGGCTGGTTTCTCCCTAGGTAGGGACCCCAGTGTGTGAAGCAATGCTGATCTGCTGAGGCATAGCTGCTGTTGTGTGACACAGCCCAGGGATTTCTGTGGTAGCTCTGTGCCAGTTTGCCTCAGCTGCAGGAGCCTTGAACAAACTGTTTACCTCTGACATTCTGAGAGGGATTTTGAGGGATTTCCTTCAAGTTAGAAATCTTCGAAAATCAGCATCTTGCGCCAGGCATTGTATTATGCAATGTCTTGGAGTGAAGGTCTGGTCATGCACTTAGGATCTCCTTGGATTGAAGGAGTCAGAGATGGAAACTGTCTTATCAGATCATTCCTCCCTGCCAAGGCAGCCTCGTCTCCTGTGCTCTGCTGGTGCGGCTGTGCTTTACAGATGTTTTTCTCTCCAGTGCTCCAAAAGCCTGTCCCAGCCTCCTGGATGTTTTCTGGGCCAGTTGCAGTCCCGGTGTGGAGTGACCGATTTCACGTGGTTCATACCTGGTGTGTGGTGGCAGTGCTAACAGCAAGAGTGAACTCTGCTCACCAAAATGCACATTGTGCTGCTTCAATTCTTTCCTGGTGGCAATAGACAAGATGCAGGGAGGTTTGGAAATGCAGCTTCACAAGAAAATTACTGAAGGGACTGGAGCTGATTACTAAGATATTTAACAATGTTCTTTTACATAGCAATTGCTAAGGATGCTTTCAATTGTTTGGCTTACTGTAGTATTCCATGCAGCTATAATTATTGTTGCTAAAAAAATTTCAAATGCATAGACTTTTTTATTCTCCGTGCTATTTTAAAGTCAACTGTAAGTTAGAAGCATTTCCCTGGTATTAAACTACTTTACTTTTGCAAATGGCTGTAGCCACATTGGAGTATTCTGAATAACAGTTCAGGTGCTGTTCTCTGGTGGTGCACCACCCAAAGTTGATTTTTGAGATGTGTGCAAGTCATTACAGATAAAAGGAATTTAATGTTTTCTGTTAATAATATCTTGTTTCCATTAAGTAACCATTTAGGCGCACAGAGTACTTCACAAGTATTTATCAAATCTAACAATATCCAGTTTCTCACTGGGATATGTAACTTCTACAGCCATTTTATTTACAGGCTGGGGATGCCTGTAAATGTGCCTGCCACGCACAGAGTGTGGGAATGCTTTGCCTATGGAAGCTACTTGGTTTAAAAGCCAGAAGTCTAGGCATTTTATTTTCCAGCCTACCAGTTCAGAGGACAATTCCCTCATTTCTTACATTCATAGGCTCTGCGTTTTAAAGGGACAAAGATCTCTGTTGTCAGAGCAAGGAATGTACAGAAGATGAGTAGCTTTGAGTGCCAGAAATTAGTTAAGTAATTTCCAGCACGGGGCTTCTTGTGGATTTTTAGCTGGAAGGAGTCAATGTGGCTGTGGTCAGACATGGAGCATAATGCAGAGCAGATTTTTAACTCTGACATTCCTTCATCACTCTCAGCTGGATGGTGCTAGAGAGGGATGCAGGCCTTATCTAAACTGGCCCTGAGCATCAGAGTAGTCACCCAGTCCCTGCCTCTGCTGCTCCAAACATTAATTACATTCAGCATTAGGAATATAATTCCTTCTGCAGGTAGTATGGCCAGCTTGTGTGCCTGCCAGGCCCAGCAGCCTTCTCTAGGTTTCCTCTGCAGCCTCTGGTGTGCTCAGACACCAGCAAAGCCGTCCCTCAGCCTTCACTTGATAAGAAAAATGGAGCTTCTTCCTCCTCTCACTGTAGAGCATATTTTGACATCTGCTTATCATTTGAGAAGCATTTCTCAAGCACTGTTCCATTTTCATCATGGCCTTTCTGCTGTTGCACATTTGTGGACTCAGTTGCATGCCTTTGTTATCTGTGCTACTAGCACAAGCCATGAAATACATCTAGCCTTTCTCTAATAGTTATAGGGCAAGGGGAAGGGACTCCTCCATCCTGTATGCTGAGAGGACTTTCTGCCAGATTCACCTCCAGCTGCTCTGAGTCCAAAACTACAAAGCTGAATTCAGTTTTCCTGACAAGAAAAGCAAATTCCAGCAGAGGAGAAGCATGCCAGCCGCGGTATTGCTACTGTGCTGGGAAAGCCACTAAAAACTGAGATGAATGGAAGAGTGATTTGAAAGGCACTGAATACAGTAACCTCAGGGCCTGAGTCTGCACTGTGCAAGGGGCAGCTGTAAGCACAGCTCAGCCCCATTCCCAGCATGCTGGTAATGTTGCAGGGTTGCCCATGTAATTTATTCCCGTTATCTTCCTTTCCATCTCCCAGCAAATCAAGCTGTACCATCTAAAGAACAGCCTGACCGCTACCATTGTGTCTGAATTAGGCTGTCAGGGTCAGTCACATCTTTTGCCCCAGCACACTGATGCAGCTATGGCAGCATGGTCTGAAGGTCACTAGCCAAGGTGCTTCTGCAGTGCTGTACCCTGCTGAAAGTACCCTCAGAGCAGCAAGAAGGGGAGTGTCACCCTCTGCTAATAATGTGTCCAGCTGGTCAGGTGAAGTGAGAAGGATTAACTCATGCCCAAGTTGTCTCCTCAGACATGCAGGAAGGAATTTCATGCTGGCTATTAGTGACTTAAATGTTACGTTTGCCAAGATTTAACCCATCTGTGGAGATAGCAGCTGGGGAGCCTTGGTTTTCCTTTTCTAGAAATAATGCCAAAAAAGTGTTTGAAAGTGTTGAAATTACATCTTGACACTTAACCCCTCCACCACTGTCTGCTTTATATTTAATTTATAATACAACTATATATTTTCAGACCCAAACCCTAAATGAAACCATTTGCAATTATTTTGAAATGCAGTTTTTCAATTGACCTGATCTAATTTGAGGTTTATAAATTCACCAGGCTTCTTGAGATTAAAGTGTTCTGTCTTCACTTAAGTATGGAAACATTTTCAAGCCTCAAAAAATATCCCACAAAGGGGAAAATGTCTGCTGCTCTGCTCTCCTCTCTGTCTGAGGAAATGAAGGACGGAGTCACAAGATTTAAAGCAAGTCACTTACCACACTTTACTAAGTTACAGTTCAACTATAGCATTTGACCATGTGCCTGTTTTTAGCACAACAGTCACATTTCATTCGTGCGGCTCAAAACCATCTCCTCTGCTCAGTCACTTCGAAAAATGTGTTTCTTCTGCAGTGCTTACAGAAAGTGAGTTTGTGTCCCTGTGCATGAGTTGCCAATGTAATTTATTCCAGCAACTTCCCTCCCCTCTCCCAGCAAAATAAGCAATACCATGCTCATGTCCCTGTGCATGAGCTCTCCTTGGTCTGCTGTTCAGAGTGCAGGAGACATTATTTAAGTTCATTAGAGCTTGGGATGAATTGCCAATGCAGAAGAAGAAATGACTAATCTGTGTGGCTTTTCTTCTGCACTCATTGCTGGGTCATTGTGGGAGAGTCCTTGTGCTGGCATGATGTTGTGAGTTACTGCTGTCCCCCAGGTTTGGTTAGGAGGGGTTGTACTCTGCAGCATTAGGGCTGTGGGATGAGCTGCAGCCCATGGGCTGTCACTGCACCTCTGGACCCTAAAGTCTCTGCCACCTTGCCATCTGGGATGTGAAGTTTTCAGGAGGAGACTCAAACACTCCCAAGCTCCAACCTTCCGTGGCTCTTGCAACCCAGAAGTCTTTCCTAGCAGTCAGAATTTTTACTTTGTGTCCCATGTTTAAACCTAAAATCTGCAGAGCAACCCCCTTTGGCTTTCTGTGTTTTCTGAAGAGACCAGTATTGCTCTAGGGAGGTCAACTCCAAACACCACTTGCTAGGTGCTTGCTCCCAAGCAGCTTGTTCCCACTTTGCCACTGATTGTGTTATACATGTTTAAGTCTCTTAACTTTAACTTGCAAGATGATTATGATGTCCTGGTCATTATAGTCCTTTCTTTGTGTTTTAGTGTATCTTTGCTTGAGGTTATTTTTCTTTTTGGTAATTAGGGTGCATTATTCTTCTCATGTGAGATTCTTTTTCTTTGCCATGGATGTTCTGCCCTCAAGGGACATGGACCCAGACTCAGCCTTAAACATTGTGCCAGCCTTCCCTTTGGAAATGGATGGCTCCTTCCCTATGCTTTTCAAACCCCCAAAAAATTGGTTGGATTTGGGAGACACAAGGGCACTCCCTGCCTCTTGGCCAAAAATATGGGAAAAGAATGGCAAACTTTACCCTCAGCCCACACTAGATTTGTGGGCTATATTCTTATGACATGAATGTGACCACAACCCCTAGCTGTTTCTCATCTTTCTTCTTTGTGCCTTGCCTTAGCTCTCAGTGTAGCTCATCAGATGCATTCAGCTCTACCTGTTGATTACAGAGCAGCCTTGCAATAGCAGCCGGAGAAAAGAAGGAAAATGGACCTGTTAGGCACTTTTTCTTCATCTTATTTTGCTTTTTGGAGGTCTGAAAGCTCCAGGAGGAGCTAGGAGAGTTAGACAGACTGTGAAAGAGAGCAAAATCAAGAAGCCAAACTTATAATCCTACAGGGATGCTGTTCCCATAATGTGCATAAATACCTTTGTGCAGGTTGTTAGCTGCTGGGGCAGCACTTAGGCATGTGGGATAACCTGATTAGAGAATCAAAGAAAACCTGGTCGCTTCATAGGCCAAATCCTGCCTTACAGCAACCTGATGTCAAATGGGTGTGAATCAAGGAAGCTTTCCCTTTGGCATCATCTGGTAACACTTTGAAGGGAAGGGTCTGAGCCAGCCAGGGTTCTGGCAAGGAGGGAGGCTTAAGCAAATACACTCCCAGACAGGAGTGAGCTGGAGTCTGAAACTAATGACTTTGTTTTTCCTTACTGGTACAGACTTGGAAGGATGAAAAGAATAAATTTCTCAGGTCTGATTTTCAGGTTGTATAGAAGGCTTAATCAGGAGTTGGTTAATTCATAATGCTTGTCTTACGTAGCTGTGAGAATGTCAAACTGTGACCGAGCTGAGATTTGGGAGAAGAAGATGTGTGTTTTCAGAAGGTATGATCCAGCAGGGTGATTGCCTGCTGTCCTGGTCACTGTAAAGTTTCCACCAAAATCAGTGTTAACATGGGGTGTGTCAGACAGGATGGCTGTACTGATCCCTTATGGGCTTAAACTCTGTGTGCCCGAAATGTGTGAGCAGGAGTTACATCTGGCCCATGGTGAGAGCAGTTCCAGGCTGTGCCCTTGGGTGCTGGACCCCTCTGCAGCTTGGATTGCTGCTGCAGGTGCCTGCTCTGGTCACTGTCCTGGGTGGGCTGCCGTAGCAGACCAGGGGAACTGCTGAACACATCAGTCCCCAGCATGGAAGTAAGCCACAGAATTCTTGGTCACGTTGTGGGGGATCAGTATTTATCAGAATTCAAAAATCAGGAAGGTTTATGGGAGAAGCATCCACTTGAGGCGAAGTATGGGGAAGCCAAGCTCTGACTCAGGAAGTGCCTAAACCAGTAATCAGTGGAGACTAGAAGCAAATCCCAAGGAATTTCTGCTTTGCTTACCCTGTTCTCATACTTTGGCCTCTGTTGTTGGCAACTGTTGGAAATGAGGCAAGCAGTGACTTGGTGAGGCAAATGCTCCATACCTGCTTGTGTTCAGAAAATTTCATGGCAAATGCTTCACGAATGGCACAATCTTCCATCGCTATCTGCAGGTATCCTGCCTTCCCTCCTTGGCAGAAAAACATAGAGAACCACATGGATGCGGACTGAGATGATGTGATCTGCTTATGCAAAGCAAAATGGTAAATCTGCCAGGTTATTTCTCCATGGAGAAAATTATTGACCTTGCTTTTTCTGGCATACCAGCCACCGTTATAATGATGATGATGGTGACAGCAACCAGACAGAAAGGCCAGCAGTCATTCTTTCCTGCCCATTATTACAAGGTATAAAGCAAAATCCAGCCTGTATTTGATGCTAGTCTGGCTGTGCTCTCCTTACAAATGCATGAGGCAGTTCTCATACGGGTTGAAATTCAGGATTTTTCATATCGACCTTTCCAAAAACAATCCTTCAGATCCTCTGATAGGAACCCGTGTATTTCTATGTTTGTACCTTACCCGTGACGTGCAGCCCAGAGATAATGTCTGAGAGCAAATATGAGAGTGTAGAACCTTCTGAGTTCCTGGGTGATTCATCTCCTCACAATACATTTCAGTTGCACATGTAAGGAGTAGATCTTGCCCCTGAGAATACTGGCTCAAAGAAGCAATAACAATGCAGTCAGTCAAAACACGACTTTCTCTGGGAATTTTGTTGCATGAGGAAGCAGAACTTTAGCCTTCCTGTGTTTGTCAACAAGATCTACCTTTCAGCAGCTTTCTATATTTCTGTCCTGTTGGATTTTTTCCTTTATATTCCCGCCCCCTTATTTCTGTCTATCTAAATAATAATCAGTAGTGTAATGATAGATTTTTCTACCTCACCCAAGATGCAAACACTGATTGATAACATTATTTGATAATTTCAGGTCCATCAAGCAAGAACAGTAGGTGAAGTTTGCTTTTCTAAAGTCCAGTGAAATTACCCGAATCAGATTTATTGTTTGCATCTATGTGGTTTGCACCATCCATTCATGGCATGTGTCTTTTAAAGTGCTTGTTTTGAAATGGTGAGTTACCCAGTTGGTGTCAGAAGGGCTGGTGTGGCTCACAGACAACCATCTGAAACAAAATTATCTTGGTGTTTCTATAATTAACTGCAAGGGTAAGTGAGGGTTGAAATGAGATGAATCATTCAATAGACCCCACTTGAAAAGTGGGAATTTTTTTGGCTCTAGCACTTTAGGAGCAGGCTAGTATGTAAAACCTGTGCAGCAAGGATCATGGCCTCAGAGCTGGCATTTCACAGTCATTATCTCAAACATTGTGGGCCAGAGATAAATGAAGCATTTAAGTCATCCTGAGCTCCTGTCCTTGTAGATGCTTTCCTTGCAACCACTGCTTTGTTCTCTGCCCAGACTTAGCAGTATTCTCTGTGGCGAGAGAGGAAGATCAAGATCTTTGTACAAGGCAGATAAAGATATTTTTATGGGATCTGCATTGGCAAAGTAATTAGGAGGTGTCTGTGTAGCCCCAGGAGTTTGCACTTCAGTTTAGCACTGCCCTCTCTGGAACTTGTCTCTAATGAACTCTGCTGCATAAGCTCGCTCTGACTGGGCAGTGCAGAGGCAAAAGCCCAGGAGTGTTGGCTGCACGACTCCTTCATGTGCTCCTGCCTACAGAAGCTGCTGTGTCTCAGATAACCCACCTGATGAGCCATCTCTGATCACTTGTCAGAGCTGCTGAGAGAAGGCTCTGGTTTGTGTTCTCACACTGTTCTAAAGGCTTGACCCAGGCCCTGTGCTCCCTGTGCATGTTATCATACTCTTTGATAACTGTTGACTGTACTGCACTTTATCTAGGAGAAATGAAAAGAAGGTACCTAAAGCTTCCAAGCAGACCAGCAGCAGCCACCAGCCCAGCTGACCTTTGTAAGTGTCCTGCTGAGATGGTGCTCACATGTGTTGTGTATGTTTTCTTTGCAGAATACACTGGAGCAGTGCAGTGTCTGTGCAAAGCCCATCATGGAAAGGATCCTCCGAGCCACTGGGAAGGCCTACCATCCCCACTGCTTCACCTGTGTGATGTGCCATCGCAGCCTGGATGGGATCCCCTTCACTGTGGATGCTGGTGGCAACATCCACTGCATTGAGGATTTCCATAAGTAAGGCCTAAGCTGCTGTCACTGCTTTGCTTGTTGTATTTGTCTTTTGCTCCTGAAAACTCTCCTTTGTCAGACTGAGCTTTCAGGAATTTCTGAACTCTATGCCACTTCCTCCCAAGGCTCTTAAATAGTAGGGAGAGCATTGCTCCAAGCAGCCATGGCATACAAGGTTAATTGGTTAGGGGATGATTCTGCTTGATCTCTGTTTTGCTTAGAGCTGAATTGAGGGATAACCTCTGTGTCCCTCTCTTTTAAGTGCTCTGCCTTCCTCTTGCCTTTTCACTGTGCATGGGCATGTTTCTCTTCACTGCCTCTACCTGCACTTTCACATCACCACCTCCCTGCCTCTTCCACTGAGCAATTAAGAGAGGTCCTGTCCCCCTGCACTCTGCAGATGTTTGCTTACCTGCTAGAGGGATCTCAGTGGCCACAGGCTGCTCACAGCTCCTTTTGTTTCTAGTTGCTAATTAGCTTTTTAAAGCTACTAAAAATACAGCCCTGGTAATAATTTATAGTGAAACTGCTATTTAAAGTAAGTTGAAAGGTATAGCTGCAAGTAATTTCTGTCACTGACATACTACCACCCCCGTCATCACTAATCCAGGGAAAGACAGGTAGATATAATCAGAGCACAAATGTTTGCCCTGTATGGAAAAGACAGATACATTACACCCCTCAATTAAAAGATGAAATCAATACTGACAAAGGTGAGTTTATATCTCAACCATTTACCTCTTAATTTCTAAGCGGGTAGGCTTAATTAGAGCCTCATGACATCAGTGTGTGGGTCTGAAAGCTCAAAGAAGCTGACTGACTTGACAGAAAGGGAAGCAGCCACAAATAACTGGCATGTTAGAATCCAACAGGAGGATGTTCCCTGTAGCTCAGCTAGGCTGGGTTAATTGGCAGCTGCTGTGTTGCTTTGCCTTTCTGTGCTGCCAGTTGTGTGTAAGGTAAAATGTGGTCTTGAGCACAGGCCCAACAGGAGTTTCATGCACCACTCATTTACCTGAAGGACTTCCCTCACACCCCCTCAGCAATTTGGAGAGTGCCCCTTCCCAAAGCCGCACAGGCCAAGGGCTCACATGCTGTCAGGAGAAAGAGAGCTGATGTCCCACATTGAAGCCTTTTGGCAGTGACTGCACAGAGACCTCAGGGCTCTGAGAGTAGAAAGTGGGAGGCTGTCAATGCAAGGAAGGACATAAAAATTGTTGAGTGAGGGATTGAGGGGAAGGTGATTGGAATAGCACAAGACCCAGTGTGACACTCAGAATGTCTTTGGCCGGCCACACATTTCTTCGGCCAACCCAGTTTTAATTGATTAGGGATGACGTGTCCTCCTGATCTGGAGGTTGAGTGTTCTACATCTACATCCTCTGATAACAAAACTGTAGCTAATGCTCACACTGTTACTCAGCTACTCCCTGAGCTCAGGCCCCACAGTAACAGATCTACATCCCCTAAAATCTGCAGGAATGATCTCAGGATCCTGGGAGATAATATTTGTCTCATAATGAATTACTCACAGTAGCCTGGGCAAAGAGATGTTGAAGTATTTTTTTATTACCACATTTGAGCTAAATGGCAAAAGGAAGGGCCTGCATGAAGCAGCACACAATTAATTGCCATCACAGCTCCAGTCATATCATGATCCATTTAAGTTATTTTTCAGAGCACTCGTTATAGCCACTGTTTAATTCATTCTTTCATTAGATCACAGCTACACAGGCATCTTTCATCTGCTGCCAGTGAAATTAATATTTTTCTTTATTCCTAGTACAGATAGATTTTATTTTTTTTCTTTTCTAAGATAGTTAATTCTGAGGTGGTTCATGTGACAGGCTGGGTGGCAGAGTCAGTCCTTACTAGGCATTTTAGAAGAGAAGGGCCTTTGATCTCCTTGTGTTCTGATGTTTGCCATAAGCTTTGCCCTCTGTCGCTCCACAGCCCCTGACCCTGGCTCTCATTACATGGCAGCAGATTCTGTGGGTGTAAATTTCCTTTTTTGCAGGCAGAATTTGCAGCCAGGAAACTGGTACCAGTAGGTTTTGAACTAAAATAGAGAACAATTCACCACAGGCTAAAGGTTCCCAAGCCTAGGAGCAGAGGTGGCCACTTCTCGTGTGATCTGAGGGGAGCAAAACTAGAGGGAATGCATAACATGGGTGAATTATCCAGAAGGGCATATGGTGAGCAATAGAAGGGAAGAAGAAAGGGCTGTGCTTGTCTTGATCCCTGAGCTGACCCTGATTCATGTCAGTCTCTTCACGCAGCGAGTTATTGTCACTATACAATTAGAAGTCAGACTGACTGGAAGAGGGAACATTGGGGTCTCTGCACCCAGACCTGTTCCCTTTCAAGCCTGGACAGCACCCTGTTGGATAACTGAGCAGGTTTTAGCTAGAAGATGCAGCAAGTCAGAATTGCCCTGATGCTTCTTGTCTGAGAGTGAGCACAGCCAGAAATGTGCTTCTGTGTGCGTAAGTGGGTAAGATGGCTTGAAAGTTTAAAGTGGGTGACATAAACCTCAACAAATTAGTGTTAGTAAAAGGCAGTTCTTGTTACCATTTCTTTTCAGACTTTTAAACTATTTGTTCCAATCTCCAAATCTTAATAGTTTGATTTTTATTTTCAAGAGATGCTCTTGAAGCAGATTGTGGTCATCTTTCTAACCATGGGATTTGCATGGAATTTCTTAGAGGCTGAGGGTTGTGGCAGTGCATAGGTGCGACAATGGAGGGTCATTCAACAGGCGCTTTAGTTGTTAATTAGGCAGACAAAATGCTCTGCTGCCTGTCAGAAGTTCTATAAGTCGTCTCCTTATAAATGTTCTTTAATATCCTAGGTACCTGAAATTGCCTTGTAAGACTAAAGTGCTCCTGCCTGT
Source organism: Molothrus ater (assembly GCF_012460135.2). Taxonomy (NCBI): domain Eukaryota; kingdom Metazoa; phylum Chordata; class Aves; order Passeriformes; family Icteridae; genus Molothrus; species Molothrus ater. Next base: position 15,320,492 of record NC_050487.2, on the reverse strand, counting down.
TTTTTTTCCAAGGAGGGATCTGTGCAGAGCTCCAGCCTGTGTTGTGTATGCACGTGTGTGTGTGTGTGTGTGTGTGTGTGTGTGTGTGTGTGTGTGTGTGTGTGTGTGTGTGTTGGTACAAATTCACACATTTCTGGATGGCCAGTCCAGTTAACAGAAACTTCTGCTCCACGTTTGAGATGACTGTGCCTGTCTGTTGCTCCCTCAGGAAGTTTGCCCCGAGGTGTTCTGTGTGTAAGGAGCCCATCATGCCAGCCCCGGGACAAGAGGAGACCGTGCGCATTGTTGCCCTGGATCGTGACTTCCATGTCCAGTGCTACCGGTGCGAGGTTGGTATTCCAGGCACAGCAGGGACAGAAAGCAGGGGTTGGCTTAACTTCATCACCACCTGACACTGCCCACACAACAGGCATACCCTGTTGTAACACTGGCTCTACAATCAAATTACTTCATTGACTTCAGCAAGCAAGGAATTTTTCCTCATTTATATCCACGCAAATGAGAGGAAAATCAGGTCCCTTGTTTATAACAGGTTCATTAGAAGAGCAAAAGAATGTGACTCAGGCAATTAGGTCTTAATATTGGAGAACTTAATAAATTATAGCCTGGACACAAACGTAGCTCATCTTTATGTTCTTAAAATGAAAGCTAATGCATGTTAGGATTTGAGCAAGATTGTACAGGAAATTCAGCATATGGCTCTGGGTTGAAGAATTTTAATGGACACATAAACATGATCATTCTTGTTTTGTGCAATGCTTTTTATGCTACTTTTCCTGTTCAGTTTCATAACACACTTCATGTAATTTTGATGGTAAGAGTCTGAAGACAGAGAATAAAAATCACCTTAAAGCAATTAGCATGTGGGAACAGCTGTGTTAGGGAACCTTCAAGAATTCTTCAGTGCTAGTGTTACTTGTTGGATAATACATCAGCCAGATGGCAGGGTAAGAAAATGAGACCAAATATACTTCTTATAGCAGTTGCAGGTTTTAATAACCTTAATTGGAAAGAAGGATGGACTAAGGTTTAAAGGTCTAGGCTGAAACTTGAGGCATCTGGTTCAATTCTCAATCTGACCTTGGCTTTCAGGGTACATACCAGCCCATTACTTAGGCCCATTATTTTTTAAGATGCTGGGCATTCTTACACTAAATTTTGTAGAGCCTAATTCATCATACAGCATGTCCCCATGCTGGTTGCTGAGATACCCAGGCTTTCACACACATGGATCCATCAGTAGTCCTGGGCCAAGCAATTGCTTGATCACAAAGTGTGGGATAATTCCCAACTTCCCTAGCAGCTTCCTTAAAGCTTATGGGCTGAGGTCTCTGGAGCAGGTTTGGGGGCCTTGGAGTGGGGTTTCCATGTTCCTGTCTGACATCCTCCTTTTTGCCACAACCTTTTTGGCCAATTGTAATACAAACACAGGTGACAGTTCTGGTAAGGGGGACAGGAAGGGACTTGGCTTAGCTGCCACTCCTGGAGTGGAGGCTGTAACTTCATGGTATTAACTCTTCCAAAGGAGATTACCTATAGTCAGATATTGGTACTAAACTTTTTCCCAGTGATGCTTCTTTTTTATACTTTTTTTGAATTAATAAATATGTGCTTTAGTTTGATGTTTCTCCAGTGCTAAAGACCTTTGCTTCCTCAGAAATGTGAAGGGAATAATCTCCTTTTATTTTCAATTGGATTAAATTCAGCAGGGAGCTTGGGAACCCATATTCTCTGCAGCATTGTCTCTTATCAGAAAATGGCTTAATCGTAAAAGACATCACGTACCTCAGCTTCATGCTTTGCACTGACTCAGGCTGGATCCTGTTACAAGGTGGAGAGTGAGGAGAGTTTCTTTGACTAATAGATTCTTTGCTTAATCTTGTTCTTTATTATTTACTTTGCTCTTCCTGTTCACTTATTTCCTAGGACTGTGGTGGCCTCCTGTCTGAAGGGGACAATCAGGGCTGTTACCCTCTGGATGGGCACATCCTCTGCAAGACCTGCAACTCTGCTCGGATCCAGGCTCTGACTGCCAAGGCCAGCACTGATCTCTGAGTATCAACTGTGACCCTCCCCAGGATGCCCATTGGGAGATATTGCACAAGCTTTGCATGATTTCTTTCCAACCTAGGGTCTGAATCTCTGTTATTGAAAAAAGAAAAAAAAAAAAAAGAAAAAAAAAAAGTAAAACTGGAAGGCCTTGGAGCAAGAGGGCAGTTTGAGAGGCCATGTTCAGACTACCCATGACAGGCACCTAATTTAGACACAACTGTCCAGGAGGGCAGTGAGTGAGTCAGAGCAGCTGCTCTGTCTGCAGCTGATGGAGTTATGGGTCACAGCACCTAAGTTATCTGCCTGTGTAAGGAGGTCTGAACATGGTCCTTACTATGCTTCTGTGTTTGATTCCTGTTTCTTAAGAAGTACATGAAGGTAGAGGGTGAAAGATGGCTGAGGTGGTTATTTCTCCCAAGTTATTTTGAGAACCTGAGCAGCTCTCATTGAAGTCATGGGACTTCAATGTCTGCTGATGACTTTAATAGGATCTGTGTCACCAACAGAAGTAGCTCCACTGTCCTAGAAGGTGTGAGAGCAGACCCAGCATTAACACAAACAGTGCAACTGCAGCTGTACTGCAGCTGAGTGTAGGTGTGATCTTGTATCCTTGGGACACAGATTGGTCATTTCTTAGGCCCTTACTTGTCTCCATTCCCTTCCAGTTCAATAGTGTTTTTCTTTTACTCATGAAAGTCTACTTAGCTATCGCATAAATTTATTCAGTAGTGATGCTTCCAATTCACAATGTATGAGCAATCACAGAAGGATGTGAGCTTGCACACACTACACACACACAACACACTACACACACACAGCATGCTTTTGATTTTCCAGAGGCATAAGCCAGTCATGTCCCTTGAGAAGATATTTAAGGGATGTGGGGCTGGAAACACATTTCTGAAATCCCAGTGGTTAAAAAAAATATAAAAATTACTACATAGAACTGCAGTGCAAAGCGATGCTCAAAAAAATCTTACACCACTCTCATACAGCCCATTCTAGTGAGACCACTGGCAGTGTTGGTCTCTGGGTAGACATTCAAGCAATAAAGTCTTTTTCCATCTCCTGTTATTGCAGTGGGAGGATTTTCCTTCAACAGTAACAAGGATTGAATCAGGCTTTGGGATGATACACATTTCTCTGATGTTAACACATGTGATTTGTGTTTTTCAATTTAAAGAATCAGGTCCTGTTTCAACAGCAGCAAAAAAATCATCCTAAATACATGTTCATTTTTCATCCTAAGAAAGCTAAAGAGGGTATTAAACCCTTCACTATGCCATTCCAGAAAGCAGGCAATTTTTTCCTCTTCCATTTTCATCCCAGCCACTTTTAACTTGCCTCTGTGAAATTCATGGCAGTAGAGTGCTGGGCCAGCAGCAGTATTTTCATCTTCAGTCCAGAATCAATATAATATCCCAAGGTAAATAAAACCTGGGCACAGATAATCCTTTTTTTTTTTCACATGATCATGGGTTTAGGGTTTCTTTGTTTTTTTTTAGTTTGGTTAATTAAAAACAAATCAAAAAATTAGAAATCCATGGCATTCTGAGCAGCTATAATAGTCTTGTTCATGAAACCCATAATAACTCGGGTGCAAATTACATAGTGAGGGAGTAATTTTCATATCACTGAATTGACATTAATATCTTATTTGCAGATGTAATCAAGGAAAACACGTTTCTTTGCACTTAAATTAAGAAGCAGAACTGAAACAGTTGCAGGCTGATTGACCATAAAAGTGACAAAATGTAACTTTTCAAGAGTAAGTTACAAGATCTTTTTTTCATGCATCCCACTGAAAAACAATAAGAATGTGGTGCTTTCCTCTTTGTATCAGCCTTCTGTTATAGAGGATAATTACATCCACTAATGCTGAAAAGAAAAGTTAGATGAGCTGAACTGATAGGAAGCAAAGGAAAAATTGTGATGTGATACTGCAGCTCCTGCATATGGTGCATTTCTTTTCAGTTTAGCACTAACCTTTTTGGAAGAGCACTGTGATATTCAGTAGCTTCAGCTGTCTGTGGTAAATTCAAATACAGAAATACCAGTCTGAAACCTCCGTTCCTTACATGGTTTATATGTTGGCAAACTTCACCAGTGTCAGGGAAGTTTCCCAAAATTCACAGCTTGAAATGAATCCTTCTTTGTAGAAGGGTGGCATCATTGAGCAGAAGTCTTCCTTCACCACCATAGGGGCTGTGCTGAAGCAGTTTGACTTTTTATACTGGAATTTTATACTGGATTTCTACCCTGGCCTGCAAGAATGTTACTGCCTCAGACATAAACAGAGTTTTTTGGCACCCTGGCTCTCACCAGGTTCCACCCGGGCTCCTGCTCCCTGAACCATGGCATGTAAGGTCCTTCTGAGCTCGCTTCTTGACACACAGTCTGCACCACCACCAGTCAAAAAAACCTTGCAAATACTGAGCAAATCTAGTTTGAACTAACCCTACAAAAACAGGGGAGGTCAGTGCTGGGATAGAAGCACAGGTGATAAAGTGATGCATTTGGGTGCAGAATGAGCCATTCATCAGGCAGAAAACGTAGCTCTGATCTCCCTTACTCTTGTGAGTGTTAAATCAAGTGGTTGATGAGACTCTCAAGCTGCTGTGCCTTCCAGCAGAATGTGGCCTAGACTAAGGACTCGAGTTCAGAGCCTTTGGGCTTTTTATGCTCCTGCCATAGGCTGGACTGGAGCAAGTCATATGGCTCCCTGTCTTCTGCCCTCTGCATGAGAGACCTTCTTTGCAGTTTCCCAGAGACATTATGGGGATTAAAGTAGTCACAGACTAGCACAAACTAGTGATTTCTGGAGCTCTATTTTCTCTTTCCAGAAAAGTTTGCTGGTATGTAGGCCTGGGATTCCAGCCCATTGCAATGCACGCGGCCAGCCAGGAGATCCAGCTCTGAATCCTCTCTGTTATGAGAGTGCTGTGGTGAGTTGGGCTGGCATGCAGGGAGGTGAGAGCCAAACTTTTCAAGCATTAAATACTTCATGGATGAAATATGATTGACAAAGATTGAACAGTGTTGATGTTTGAGGTGCTGTGGCTGGTTTCTAGACCTGACACATCTGTGCAAAGGCACTGTGATGGGGTTTTTTTCACCCCTAGACACCAAAGCCATCTGCCCATTGGAAGGAGGGAGTATCTAAACCCCTCTTCTTTATTCAGTGTGGTTTTGTTTTCCAAAATTGCTATAAATAATTTGAAAGATATTGTATCACAGAGGCTCTCATCACCCACATGTATATGGAAATCTCCCTGCTGATGCTTCAGGATTTAATAAGAAATGCTGGTGGGATTTATCTCAATTGCACTGCAATTAAGAACCACTGGGATATGGCTTCATCACAATATTTATCACATACTTACAATATATCATGTTTATCTGTTCCAAAGAAAGAGTTTTTGCCAAAGAGACATTGCTTTTCTCAAGTTGGACTTTCTTAGCCATGACAAAAATTCACATCATCTGTGGCTGTGGTAATGTCCAAACTGTTCCTTTCAGAAAGAATTGGAAGATCACCCCAACATTTCTGTTCAAGTCTGCAGTTTCTGCTTATGCTGCTTTGTCTTTGTCTAGCATTTGTTGGCAAGTCAGGCCTGATCCCATGATTTCTGTGGCCAGACAGGGCCCAGGATCAGGTTCTAATTTAGCAAAATATTTATGTCCCTGGGGTTTGTTTAAGTGCAGACTTAAAGCCATTGCGTGGTGTGACATAAGCCATTAATACCAGACTGGTTCTTTATTCCCTGATCATACAGGTTTGATCTGGGTAGGATGTGGGCACAGTTAAATTTCTATCAAATTACCCAGAAGACAGGAAATGGCTCCTGTATCACCCTTATGCCAACTGCAGGAGAACACCACAGCTGATCAAATGTAACATTTGGATGACAGGAGGTTGAGTTGTTAAAAGATGAGTGCTTTGTGTTGGGTGGTTGTGGCACCTTCCATATGTCACAAGTAGCCCTACAGCCAGATTTACTGTATCTTTGAGCAATAGCTTTAAAACTCTCTACTTAAACTTTCTCCAGGAGATTGGGTTGCCTTGGTTACAGCCCAATCCTTAAGCACATCCCCAAGGCTAACACTAGTATTTTGTGAATGTGATGGTTTTATTGTCACTTATTTTGTTCATTGAACATTGCTTTTAAAACCAGAAATCCACACCAATTCTTTAGCCTATCAGATAACACACCTTTAATTTCGGTTTTGGGAGGGGTGTTAATATTTTAATTCTTAGATTTTTATCATGGCTGCAAAACACTTGAGTAATGACTTAATCATAGAGGTGTGGGAGTACCAAAGTGTTTGTCACTCTACATAATAGCGTTCATCCTGATAGCAGGAGTGAGGCTTTAACAAAACACAGGCCTTAAATTGACTTTGTGCCTATCAGCAAAATGTGCCTGAGAAGAATGAAAAAAAAAGTGTCTTTAAAGAAATGGTGGTTATTAAAGAGAATATGCAACAAGTCTGAAATCTCTTTGGACCTGTTATGGCTGCTGCCTGGCTTAGGTTTGATAAATGCTGGTTCCTTTTGATTTTGGGAAAGTCTGGAAGGCAGAGGATAACAGGACCCAAGAGAAGGTTCTTGAGATAAATCCCATGTCAAGGATAAATGTTGGACACCTGGTGCTTGAGCTGAGTGGCTCAGAAAGGGTTTGAGTTGCTGACTGGTGTCTGATGGTGTCTGGTTCCTGCAGTGGGGTCACAGTGGTGATTTGCTGTTTGTTCAGCAGCCTGGGTGGACAACACTTCACACAGGTTCAGTGCTGCAATCTGGGGCTCCTGGAGAGGGGTGCTGAACCATCCCACTGTGGTGAAATTCCCATGAGAAAACACCAGCGATGGTAACTGAGGGTTTGTTGTGGAAGGAGGGCAGGAACTGCTCCATAACCTAGAGGTTAGTAAAATACAGACCAAGAGAGCTGTGAGAACACTATTTCCAGTTAGAGCTGGTTGCAATTTTTACACTAAATTATGTGATAGCAGAAGGGCAATTTTTTTAATGAGAAGTTCTCTCTTTTTGCAATATTACCCACAGCATTTTTGGGGGTTGTTTTTTGCTGTTATGATTAAAATTATACTGAATTTTTATCTAAATAAATTTCAGAATTGTTAACAAATATTTTTATTTTTCAAAGACCCATGTCTTTTTCACAGTTGTTTGTAGTTCTTTGGTTTCTTCTGCTGGTAAATTAAAGTTTCTGTTACAATTTTGAAAACATTTTGGATAAAAATTCTACTTAAAACCAAGCAAATGTTCTTGGGAAATGGTTCAGTATGGGACCTGGTGAAATAAAAAAAGCTTTGAAACTTTTTACGAGATTTTTTTTCCCTATTTTTAACTAGTTTTGCTAATTTTGAAGTCACTGTTTCCTTTGTTAGAACAATCCAAGTAATGTGACTCTTAAAATAACAGTGTTACTTCTGCTGGATTCATTTTTCTTATCCGTCTTAAAGCCATGGAGTGGCTGGCTATAGGGACTGCCAGTGTCTTTCTCTGTGGCAGCTGCAATTTTCTTCTTTGTTTTTATCTTGGGGTCTTTTTCTGTTTGGCTTTTTCCCCTGAAATTACTGAAGAATATAGGCACATTACGGCAACTGCCATGAAAATCAAGAGATACTGATTGAATTTAATCTCCTTTCTGGGCTTGGGAATGGCATTTTTCCTTAAACATTTCTAGAAATATTACCTGTCTCCCTCAGCATTTCAAATTTGAAGTTGCAACAGTTGGTTGCCCAACTGGCATTTGGAGCCTGAGAGAGAACAGACTTTAGACATGTGATATTATAACATTCATCCAGCATCTGAAAATCTAAGAGAAAAAGGACAGCCTCAGTAAGTTTCCTGGTGGACACTGAGGAACAGCTCTCACTTCAGCCTGGAAATTTTCTGCTGTGGTCTGAAAAAAGCTAAGTTGCACCCTTGCAGAGCAGTCTGGCATACACACCACACATGTCAGGTGTTTGTGGGGCTATAACTGAGCAGAAATCCAGGCTGCAGCATTGACTGTTGCTACTTACACTGCACTGGGCTTCACTCCTGACTATGTGTCCCTGGTCCCTTTGGCTTCATGTAACGTGTGGAAGCACAGGGTTTATCACAGGTAGCAAGAGCATCCAGTTAAAACTTTTTTCTTTTTTTTTTTTTTTAATTTTGTTATTTGTCCAGTATTGTTATCCTACTAAGATGTTTTAGAAAATGAGGAAGGAAACAGAAGCCCCCGTGGTGGCATTACCTTTATATTTCCAGGGGTTAGAGTCCCTCCCCAGGAACATCACACTTGGGGTGCCTCTGCTTTCCTGCCTCTGCCTCCCCTTGTCCACAAGCCTCTCTCTTACCCACTTTTTCCATGTCCTCAATGTGCACTCATCTTTGCAGTAAAGATGGTTTCTTACTTACTTCACCGAGGTATTGTGAGTCTTAGCTAGTAGTTGGAAAAACTTGTTCAGATCTTTAATCAAGTAGTTTTGTGCGTCCTTAGTATCATTGGCCTGCCATATGGATATCAAAGAAAATTGTTATAATTATTGCTTTTAAAATGATTATGAAATTGTGCCTTACTTTTTCAGTCATATTTAACCATGTAATTTAGAACCACATGATTGCAGGGATTTACCATGAAGAAATATGTTTGAAGGATAGTTTGTTTTTTAAATATTTTTTTCTTCAAAAATGATTTTATTAGCTTTTCCTCTTTTATTTTTTTTTCTCCAGTTATATTCCTTTAATATGTTTGTGTAAAAGGGCAGCCAGAATTTGCATTCGTGAGAGACAGAAGATTTTATTTGGTCTTGTATGTAGAGCTTTCATTTTCTTTTATGTTCCTTCAGGAAAATTCCTCTCTCCCCAATTACTCATGAGATGCCTTTAAATGCAGGCTGACCAGTAAGGGTTTTTTGTTGCTGTTTAATTTAGTGTGTGGTTGCTTTGTGGTTGTGGTTTTTCTTTTAATTAACCAGATATAGGGTGCTGGGGAGGCATTGCACATTAATGCAGAACGTTAATGCTAATTTTCACAGAAAAGACAAAATTAGAGTCTTTCCCTGTCTCCAGTGCAGTTTTGTTACTGCTCTGTGTACAACACTAATATTAAGCCAGACTGTAAAGGCTAAATACTCAGAGTGACCTACTTCCATTCACCAGCAAGAATCCTTTGTCAGCTGACTCCTGTTTGTTTGTTCATTTTTAAATGTCGGATTACAGTACGAGCATCTACTAAAGATGAAAGAAAACAGTGTTTTCATGTGCAGGAAATTTGGGGTTGCAGCAACAGAACATTTTCTTTGTGAATTTGGATGTCATGGTGTTTTAAGCTCCTGCCTGGAGCCTAAATCAATTTGGCCTCTCAACCAGTTCATCTAACTGGTGCTCCTAAAAGGCTGCAGCCCTGCAAAAGCTCATGCAGCATTTTTGGCTGCCTTCCCTTGCTCCCATTTGGTACATATTTGCACAATTTAACTGAGCTTTTCTTTCTGCTGAAGGTCAGATGCAAGCGATACGAAACACTAAACTTTATAAACAAGCAAAACCATTTCAACCACAGCATTTTGGACTAGAATGGATTTTTAGGTGGCGCACTGTCTACTGGCCTTTGGAGAGGGGATCCTGAGACTGCATGGGACTGGAACAAGAGGCAAAGCCGCAAGCCTTGGTTTTTTTAATAAACTACTTACTGTAATCCAGCTACACAGTTTCAGCCTCACACTTCAGAAGAAGCTTCCAGTAGCTATGCACATACAGGCACTTTCTCTCTTGCAGAAAGTGAAACTTTCCCAACCAGAGTAAATTTAACCTATTGCATAAGATGCTGGAAGTTGGTTGTTTTTTTATTTTCCTTGGGAGTCTCACTGTAACCTCTGTGTGCAGAGGATGAATAGCTTTTCTTTTTCCCCCTCTTTATTTTTTTTTCTGACAAGATTAGATGCTGCATATTGATGAGCTAGCATTTCAAAGGTCCGTGGGGCTTTGGAACATATTAAGAATCTCTGAAGTTTAATATTCACCATGTTTTAAATATTCAGAAGGAAAAATCTGCATAAAATGGCTTTTGATAAATACATTCTAGGGATTCTTTCTTTCTCTCTTACACAAGCATTGTGGGGATTGTGGCTGTGCCAGTTTTGTTCCAAAGTCTTTTTTTTCAGCGTTTCAGGATCATTTTGATCCCATTTGTAAGCCCAGTACCAGTCCTGAAGTCTGTTACGGTTTCTACTGGGACTGTACAGCAGGCAGGTGGATGTAACCAAGAAAAAGACTCAGCTGAGCATTGGAACTCATGAATACCTGCGTGGGGGCTCCTCCTGATGACAGCCGGGCACATCCAGCCCTTTTCTGTGCCTGCTTCTTGTGATAGGGTTGGGATCAGCCCAGTGGTTATGCCCGGATGAGACCTTTCTGCAAAGGTGCTCTATACCAGTGGGGTTTTGAGTTTGGGAAGGGCAATATTCTGGGTGCAGGAGCAAAGCAAAGTGTCATTTGATGCATCTCAGATCTCACAGGGCACTCTCCCCTTCCTTGGAAGTCTCTTTGGTGAGATTATCAGCAGTAAAAAAAGTGCCTTTAGGAGAAATCTGATTCAAGCTTTAGATGAGGAGGATGAGTTGCTGGCGGCAAAGGTGCAGCTCTTTTGCTGTATTATCAACACGTGTGCCATGGTACATGCCAGGGTGTTGCAGGACAGCGCTTTGGTCCCTCTCACACCCAGCCTTGACTTTGTCACACCAGTCCCTGTTGAATCAGTGCCTGGTGTTTGTTCTCAGGACCGCTCTGGCTCAGGCCAAGGGCACCTCGTGCCTCTATGCAAAAGGTGGTGCTTTCAGGTTTTACCTTACAAATAATGCAGCCCTTTCAAACTCACCTTTCTTCTCTTATGTATTCTTGACAGAAGTAGGATTTTAAATATTTCATAGCATTCTTCTTTCTTCTTCCTTTTTGCCAGATGCCTTGAAAACATTGTCAGATTACGATCTGGGGGGGATCAGGATCAGTTTCCTTTCCTTCTTGAGTGCATGGTGTAGGTTTGCAATGAGGGTTTTGTCCTTTTTTCTTTTTTTCTTTTTTTTTTTTGTTAGTCTTACAGAACAGATGCCTTCATTTTATGCAGAGAAAAGATTGTCTATGATCAGAGCTAATCCAGGATGGCAGGATTGGACCCCCACAGTGAAAGCTAGAAAAGTGATTGCAAAAGTATTCTGTTTCTCCTTTATTAATTGCACAGGAAGTTTCCACCAAAGGCTCATGTAGCCCAACTGGCCGATGTAATAAGTAGCAGGGCCTGTAATTACAGTCTGTCTTCTGATCCTATCTGTGCTCTGACTTTCTAGGCACTGCAGTTCTATTTACATCTGGCTCTCTGTCACCATTCTAAATTTTCGATTGGTCACTAAGGGAAGGAGAGCATGAGCTGTGAGCCCTGAGAGGTGCAGTGAGTATAAACGAGGGAGTCTCCTCCCTCTCAGGTATCCACCTGATTTGGGACACAGAGCACGAGGAACAGGAGGATTTCACCAGCCTTGCAGCAGAGGAAGTGGGCTACCTGCCAACTAGGTATCTTTCAAGACCTCAGAGTTCTTTATAGGACTGGAAATTTGAACCTTTTACAGGTCTTAACTAGTGTACTCTCCTGTGAGATAGTTCATCAGCATTTCTTTGCTCGGAGCTGTTCCTAAAGGATTTGACCTTTTTTCTCTGTAAGATTCAAGGTTTTATGGTTGCAAAGAGATCCTTCCCCATATGGCATGAAGAGGGAGATAGCTGTTGGCATCAAGCAGAAAGCTGTGTTACAAATCCTGGTATCAGTGTGGAAAGCAAGAGTAACTTAAGTAGGAGGGGGAAGGCAGTGATTTACACGTGGTTCAGTACCAGGTTCACCAGCTCTGAGCACCAGCCAGCACAGCCTCAAGCAGATGAGCTCCCTGGGGTGTCAGTTCTCAGACCTGCAAGAGAATAATGGGCTCCTTATGGGAATGTTTGGTGCTGGTCACTTTGCAGCAATCTCTCTTCTCTTTGGAAATATGCACTAAACTTTGGGTGAAGCAACAGAATGGTGCCCCCCAGACTTTTTCCTCAAGGCAGACTCCCAGTGTTATGTTTGATCGAGAGGAATGATAGCCATTAGGCAAATACAGCACTCTGCAATAAAACCCATTAACAATCTACTGTGGATACTTTTAATGTCCATTAAACTGTTAAACAAATTGTCCCTTTTCTACAGCCTGCACTGTTATTTCATTATTTTTACCTGACTTCTGTTTAAAAAATACCCCTCAATTATTTTTTATTTTTTTGGAACTCTGCTTCTAAGAAAGTTGATGCTTTAAAGGGAAAAAAAAAACTTAGTTTCAAACATGGGTTTTTCAGGCTTCTAAATTAATAATTTCTACACCTGACCCAGTTCCTGCAGCTGCCAAAAAGAAAGAGAAAGCTATTTAAATTTCTCATAGAACCATTTATCTCTTAAAATATGCCAAGGCAATTTGAGGTGGGGGTGGAGACTCAGCTATTTATCTCAGCAGCTTGATTTTTCTCTTTATGTTTCTAACTGTCAGGGGGAAAAAACCGGTAGGAAGCTATTCTTGGGCTATTATTGATGTATTGTGTTGCCATTATGCAGGATGTCTGCTTTGCTATATACGGAAGGACATTAATAATAGCCATCTCCCCTGCCCCCACCCTCAGTTCCTCTTTGGGAAGATATGGTTTAACTGGAGCATCTGCTGTGTTCAAATTGCTGCTCCTTCCTCCCCTTCCCCCAGTTCATTCCCAAACTAGTTTTAGGAACCAGGGCTAAAGAAATAAGGAGACATTATTTTTGCCATTTTTCTTCCTACTTCTGTGGTTGCTCCAGGCAAATAATTTCCATGTCCTGTACCTGTCTGCCCTTTTCCTTCACATGTACTGCCCCTGCTTTCATTTTAAGTTCATCAATGCAAAGGAAAAAAAACTCTTTCTTGCTCTCTTTTTCTCACAAAGGCTGGCTGGCAGAACAGGCTCAGCCACAGACCTCTGATTTGTTATTACCCAGCATTTCATAGCCACAAACATCAGTTTCATTATTTCCAATTAGCAGGAAAATGTATTCCCGTTCCCATCCCTCCTACCCCAGGTTTAAAACATTGTTAGGAGACTTTAAAGGGTCCGTCTACTTGTTTAAAGACTTGAATGCTTGTTTTATTTTTGGAAGCAGAGTGTACAGTGAACAGGAATAGTTTGATGTTTAAAAAATAGCCCCAGTTCAGCATTCCCCTGAAGTGCGGGAAGTCCTGTCTCCACAGGGCTGTGCCAGCAGCGTGACAGCCCAGAGAGCAAAGCCAGCTTGAAAAGGAAAAAGAACTGGCCTGCCCCACTTCATCTGTGAGAAGAGAGAGGTGAAAATAATAACGTGGCAAGAAAATAAAGGGCAGAATTGCTCTGATTTTTTATTTTAATGGCTGTTCCTATGTCTCCCGCTGATTTTGTTCCATAGTAGCTTTGCTTATTCAGCATTTTTGGTAATCAGGACCATGTGCTTTTTGAAGGTATCATTATTTTTACTTTTCATTTGTTGAGCTGTAGTCTTGCCCTGGTCCCCATAGGATATGGAGCCACTTTGGCTTGGGCACTGAATGAAAACAGTAGCTCTGTCTAGGAGTGCTTACCTAGAATTTGGAACCAGCAAATGCAATAAGAATATTTTCCAGTCTGATATAGAGAAGTTTTCAAAATAGGAATTCTACATGGCAGGAATGCTTTCACTGGGGGAAATGCTTAGATTTCAAAATGAAAGGGAGATGGCCATTCTGTGTAGTTTCTCATTGCTTTTATAATCTTCCTTGGTGGCATACAAGGAGAAAAATGACACCCTCTGTTCCCTAAACTAAGCCAGAACCCAGCATCTCCTCTGCAAACATTTGCTCCAGCTTTCCACAATGCTGCAGCATGGGAGTGAGGAAGGCCTGCTAAGGGAGCAAGGTCAGCCTCATCCTCTCCACAGCCAGCACTGCTCCCCATGGTGAGTCTGCGTCCAGCCTGGGGCTTGATCCTGCCTTCCCAGTGAGAGTGTTTTGCCAGAATCAGCTGTTTTCTCTTTGCCATTAGCTATGGGATTGTGTGCAATGATGAGGATTTGCAGGGAGGGAGGAGAAGATCCTGTTCCAATTAGGCTGCCTTTGTGCTAATGTTTCATTCAGGGCTGCATGAGATAAGAGCAGTTTGCACTGAAATGCACAGCCGGAGGTTGTAGTTTGAGTTTCAACTGTGTTGAGATGGTACCCATTGAAAATCCAAACTAGAGCTCTTTTTTGCATCTGCCAGTGCTTTCTTGACAGCTCTGTGTGGGCTGGAAACCCATTTCAGTTTTGCAAATGGACATTCTGTGCCTTGTCCCCCAAGTCTGATCTAGTTCTTTGCTTTATCCACCTAAAAAGGAATATTTCTCATGTGCCTAAGTAGCTAAGCTCCTGACAGGCATCTCAACAGAACAACCAGCAAGGTGACAAGTAGGCTATTGACAGAGCTGCCTTTCTAAAAAGTAAGTAAAGTATTCCACTTTCTTCACTGTGTGCCTTTTCAGAGACCTGCTGTGCTCCTTTATGGGCAGCAGAGAGATGGGAAGTAGGAGGGTGACAGAGAAGAGAAGCAAGAGGCTAATGCTGATCATCTGTTCTCCATGGTGATAAGCAAAGCAATGGCTTATCCCATTAATGTGCAGCTTGTCTTGCTTTGTACACCCTGTTGTCTGGTGGGCAACTGCTCTGTAGCAGAGGTGCTTGGGTATATCTCCTCAAACATCTCTTCCTGATCAGAACTCCAGGGTCATTCATATTTGAAGAATTTATTCCCTTAATAATGTCTCTTATAAAATCTGCATTATTCATTTTTTATATAATGCTAGAAGAGAGAAAATCTGAAGGTGAACCAAAGTTTGATTGGTGCTACTGTATTAAAAAGGCTGGTATGCTCTCATTTTCAATCCTCAAAATAATGTTTTAGCAAAATTTTCCCTGCTGTGATCAGACAGGAAATGCCGGGTGTATTGGAAATGCAGTGAAGGGAAAGATTTGATGTTTTGATGCTCTGAACTGCACCACTGTGACCTGCTCTACTGTCTCTTTGGAAAGTGAGAACTGAGTATTGGTAGAGGTATGGGCAGAGCCAAGTAATGCCTGGACTTTTCTCTCATAGTCTTGCTAGAAAGGATCTGCCTTGGTAGGACATCAGCTTCCTTAGTGGGCCTGTACTTTTCCATGCCACAGCTTGTGTTTTAGACAGTCAGAGAGCCTGGAAAGCAGCCTCCAGTGCCTTCCCTCTAGTTAGTCAAATGAGAGACCCTGAGTACTAATTCTGCATTTATTGAAGTCTTTTTCCAGAAGAGAACAAACAGCAAAGGTTTGTCATGTTTCAGAGCTCAGTCTCTCACCCTGGCTTTACCTGTGGGCAGATACAAGGGGGTCTGAACCACACATAGGTCATTCCAGAAGGATTCCTCTTGGCTACATGGAGAACCCCCTAAAGGCTGGGAGAATGATTCAGGCCTTTCAGACTGCAAGGAGGAAGTGTCCCCAGGAATGTATTTGCCTATGTAGCTGCTATGCCTTGGCCTGTCCCTGCCAGTTGCAGACCTGTGTGCTCTGAGAGCTCACCAGGGGTGATCTGTACTGGATGTGCAGTAGTTCACAGTGGTTTCAGGTGGTGCTTCAGCTTCAGGGTGGTTGTTGGTTTAGCCCATGAGATGGAGAAGGTTCTGTGTTGTTGCCTTTGTTGCAGTTGGGAGGCAGGGTGACTGGCCACTCTCCTCCTTGTCCAGTGCCAGCAGACAGGCTCTCAGTGGTGTGGGCAGCATCTTCCTTTTAAATGTGAATCACTAGCCTAGGGATCTGGGCAAGGGGAGGCACAAGGAAGCACATCTATATGAGGAATGCTTCCACTGCACACTCCATGCCCTCGGATCCTAATGAAGAAACGTTACTTGAGCTTTTAGGAGTGGTCTCCTGTCTGTCAGAGCTTGGGGGTACCAGAGTTTTACACCTTGCTGAGCAAAAGCACTACCCAAGTCTGTGAGGGGCCTAATCCTGCTGCCATTGGAATTTTCCCGATTCCTGTGACTTGCTGAGTGCACCTCCTGTGAGCTGCTGAGTAGCCTCCCTTGTCACTGAACCCATCAGGCCACTTGTCTCCCTCACTGACTACTTCCACAGGGCTTTGAGGGCACTCAGGAAATGCAATCAGCACCTTACAGGATCGATCTGCTAAGCAATAAATGAAGTTTTTTCTCTGGTAACTTGTGTGCATGAATTGAAAAATCATTTATTCCAATTTGTTCTGAGGACAGATGCAGCATATACACATTTTCTATATTTATAAATATATATAGATATATATATTTTGTTCTCAGCTAGTTACCTCTTCTAAACTGCAATTTTCAGAGCAACCGGCATATATTTTTTATTCAACACGTAAAATGACTTTTTACAGTAAGAGAATGAAAGCTGTTTTAAGCATGTGTTTTCTGTATTTTTATTATGCATTATCCAATTATATTGAGATGTATTTTCCTCTTTGCTCTGCTCTTTCAGTTGTTATCCTTTTTATCAGTTATGCTTTTCAAATGTTTTGTAAGGGAAAATAAATATGCAAAATCGCCAGATGCCTTTTTTCTTTGCAGAAGAAGTATCACAAATGCTTTTTTATTACATTTTACCAATCCAATAAACTTCTTATAAATTTCATTTTTGTTTGCTAGCGTGTGAAATTATTTTTTCAAGTTGAATGGTATTTACTTCTTCAAGCCTCCACCTGCAACTATGCTTCATATCCTTCACCTTTTTCTCTTTTAGGTTCAAAATTTCATTGTGTGGCTCCTGAGCATACCTAATTGAAGAGTCTGTTTTACTGTTGAGTGAAGTAAGGATACAAAAGTGTCCCGAGAGGCTCACCCCTGTCATACTGACCATGTCTTGATGAATTTTGCACTATTCCTAAAACTGTATGCCTTTGCAGTAGAGAGCGCTCCATTCCTAACCCATGCAGTAATCTGCAGAGTTGGGTTGTATGGGAAGATGTCCACAAATGTTCTCAAATTTGTGTTCTGATGGGGTGACAGCAGAGCCAGACACCTTGCTCTGCAGCTGAATGGAGGAACATTATTCAAACTGTTACAGGCAGAGTAGAAAGAAGTGTGGTTAGCAAAGCCTATCTCTTCTAGAAACTTGTTTCTAGGCTATCATTGCGGTAAATAATCAGGATTGTTCCCATCTGCTTAGGAAATATCACTGGTCCCCACACAGGCTGACCTCCACCTCTCCATCCAGAGAACCTGGTGCAGCACTGGATGCTCTCCCTGACAGAAATGCCTCATGTGGTGGGGAGTCCAGTGTATCCCGGTAAGCTTTTCCAGAGATACATGCTAAATATCTGCACCCTGCTTATAGCCTTTGTTTTTCTCTGCTTTCTATCCTTGGACCTTTTTATAAAAGCCCTTTTCCCTCAGAAATCTCCTGCACAGTGCTGCACAGATTGTCTTCAAGATGGGATTAATTTCCATGAACTTTAGCAGCCTGGAAGACAGCTATGTTGTCTAAGGTGGCCCTCCTGTCAGTGGAGAAGCTGCATCTTTTCTTTAGGTAAGCTCTGAGACAGGTTTGTTTTGTGCCTTTAAGGGTTAAATGAGACAAATACTGTCCTCCCTATTAGCAGAAGTGGTTATCATAAAAAGAATTTTTGAGAGTTGTAGAAAGATCCCAATCCACACAATACAGTTAAACCCATTCCCTCCATGTCATTCCCAAGAAATCTTTATCTAGTGTGACCTTGAAGACATTGCACATGGAGATCCCACAACCTCCCCTGGCAGTCCTCTCTGTGGCAGTGTTGTCTTCACCCTTAAACAGTCTCTCCTACTGTCCAGGCCAAATATTCTTGGCTGTAAATTAAATCACATCCTTACTTTCCCACCACCAGGGAAAATGAAGGACTTCTTTAGTAGGTTATGTATTGTCAGGGGATGCTTTGTCAGCCATGGAAGGAGGCGCAGGCAGCAGCCTCCCTCCCAGCTCCTCCTCCCCTTCCTCAGGGGACTTTAGGAAGGGCCTGTGTTCTCCCTCAGGAAAGGACAAACTGCAGCTTGTTCCTACAGGACACGGGAGGCTGACAGGCTTTGTCTTGGCAGTAAAGGGAGTGTGATGGTGTGGGCTTTCAAGTCTATTCAAACTGCTGTATAGTTTTCCAAACTCGATATTATTACTTCCTTTATAGCACAAGGTACTTTTTCCTAAACTTGTTACGATGGAAAAGTTCCAGGGATACGTTGTCCACACACAAATCAAAATGCATTAGCAGGCCAGGGGCCAGAGGCGAGGGCCAAGGGTGGGGGAGCTATTAATTCCATAGTTTGGCACTGCTTTTTTTGCAATCAGAGGCTACCAGAATCCTTTGAAGACAATGGAAGCTTTGGGCGTGAAGTGTATCTAAAATCCAGGTGCCAATGGGAGCTGTCCTGGGGCTAAGGGAGGGATGGAGGCAGAGGAGGCTGTTTGGCTCTCTTGGTGACATTCCTGGTCAGATGAAAAGCAGTTGTACCCCTGTGTTCTCCTGGTGCAATGGCTGTCTCCAGCTGTGGCTACTGGAGATTTAACCACCTGGCTTTGAAGAAAGGTGGGTCTGGAATGTTTATCCTGATGTTTATCTACGCTAACCTCCTGTATGACTTCTGTGTCAAAAAGGGAGTTTTATTTTGCTTTCTAGTCAATTTTGAGAAGATTTCAGAGGCTTCCTTAGCTTCTTCGGGGGTTTTCAAAGCAGAAAATAAACCTGGAAGGCTGATAAATCTGTCCCCAGTGCTGGTTTTAGCAGGCTGTATTGGTGTCCTGGGAAGGGTTGGAATAATAGTTTGCAAGGGAAGAGCCCAATGCAAGAGAGCAGCAGGACTCCCTCTGTGAGAGATGGACACTTCCAAAGGGCCATTCCTCCAACAAAGCTTTGGCAGCTTCTTCATGGCAGGGTGAACTGCTTTCTGAAGAGGTCTCTCTCATGCCATTAACTGCCAAGGGACTCAGAAAGATCAGACCAGACCTCTTCCTTTCACACAACTGAAATGGAGAAGATGAATGGACAAGTGAGTGAGCCCTTTCACTGCTCCATTCCCCCCAAAATACAAGTGGCTGCACCACACAGCACCACCACGGCTGCAAAAACAAGCGGGGAAAAGAGGGAAGAGTTTGGATGGGGCTGTCAGGAGAATTGCTGCTACTGTCAGTGTCACATGTCACAACCTGCCAGGGTCCTGCAAAACAAAGTGCCACTACTCCAGTGACACCAAGGAGTTCCTTTCCTGGGAGCTCCTGTGAGGAAGACTGGGAGCTCTCTGCCTCTGGTCTGCCCAACCAGGCAGTCCTGGTAACGGTGAGTCAAAGGGGGCGAAGCCTACTCTTCTAAACTGCTGAGAGTTTTTGGGAACAATGTTTTATGGATACTGAACCCACTGAAAATACACAAGGTCAGCCTTGGAGCAGAGCAGAGGCACAGCAACTGCTTTCCAAGTGCTAACCACCTCCAGTGTGGTGTCACCAGGAGTTACACATGACACTGTTTTCCATGAGGTAAGGAAAAATAAATAAAGCCAAATCATTGCATAGCAGAATGGTCTGCTTTTTTATCTTGCCATATTGTTGGTGTTGGACTGAATCTGCTGTCTTAAAGTATAAATATAAAGACGCTGCTAAATCATCACTATTTCAGCAACTAATTAAGGGGTAATGCTGGTGGTGCAGCCGTATATGAGGCAATAAACGGCTTTGGCGGCTGATTAAACGCTGGCACCGAGGCATTTAATTACAGCAAAAGCCAATTACCATGTGCACATTCCGACACCATGGACATTACTCCTGTTCTGTGACGGAACAAGGAGAGGCAATAAACCATGTATAGAGACATATAGCACAGGACCCTCCAGCTTTGCCAAAACTGCCACCCTTCCTCTCCAGTAGCTCTGGGATAAGGACTTTGTCTCCATATGGAAGGATCAAAACAAAGTCCCAGAGTAAAAATGCATTTTAATTTACAGGACTCATTTGGGATCTAGAAACAGAGCCAAATATTGCACATCCTCCCCACACTAAGGCACACTGAACCATTTGGAGAGCCTTATATTCCCACACTCAGATAACAGGTGCATTTAAAGCCCCACCTGAGTGTATTTACCATGGGCAAGTCAGTGACACTCAAGGAAAAGGTCATGTGTAGCCTTTTTTTCCTTCACTTATGGCATTGCAGAAAGCATAATCAGTTGCAAAACTCCACATGCCATTCTTCAGTTAATTGATTTAAAAGCTGGAGTCTGATTTTCACAGGCTTTCAGCTCTTGCACCATCCATTTGACTTAACCAGCTCAGCACCTCTTCAAATTAAGCCCTAGCTCTCTTTAACCAGTAGTGAATTATTCCTTTTAAAGGAGTTTCCTAGAGAAATTCTCTCTTAGAAAATCCTTGGCAAGAAACCTTAGCCAGCCTTGGCATGCAAACCTGCCTCACGCTGGCATTAACAAGCCTCTTATTTAAATGTTGATGAGCTCTTTGCTGCCAGTTAGCAACGGGAAATGCAGTCTGTGTGTTAAATGAGAGCTGGGAATGACTTCCAAATACCAAAATGTTTGTTAAACTCGCAGCCCACCTCTTCCCTCCTTGGGAGTGGGAAGCTTCCCAGCAAGTTGGCCCCATTTTGCACAGAAACTGCCAGGGAGGATCAGACCACGCATCCCTCTGGTTCTGTGGCCCACGTGGGACCAGCGCCAGGAGCACAGCTTCCCAGGGCACCCTGTGTACCCCTGGTGTGGCCATCTGCCCCAGGGGACCCTTTCCTGACCCCGTTAATTAGATATATTCTCAGGCATTGAAGACAGGCTCCCCCTGCCATTGTGCTCATTTGGGGTTAAGTGATTGCTTTTAACCTCTCTCAATACACAGGGAGCTGATGGCTGTTCCTGTACTGACAGTTGAAGAATTGCCCCCCCTGCCCCCACAAAAACCTTTCTGGACCCCTTTGGTTCACTGCAGGGCTTTATAGAAATGCATTCCACAAGCTGATTGTGATATTATGTTCATTGATGTCTCATATCAGCTAGATAGGCACCCCCTAAAATTCAGCCAGAGACCCCAAGAGCAAGTTCTGTTTTCTTGCCATCCCATGGAGACCAAACACCTTGTTGCCTCTAAATGAGGAATATCGTTTGTGATGGGGGCTCTTCTGTCCTTCTGGGACTCTTCCCTTTTATGGTGAGTCAAAGGATGAGATTCAAATACTAAATGCCAGGCAAGGGAGTCTCCCTGTATCCTTGTGTTACCTTTGCTGCCTTCTGAAATCAACATGTTCCCCAGCCAGGGAACGTGTAAATTCTTTTGGCTACCACTCACTTTTGGATGGATCCCAACTGTGCATATACACAATGGTCGGTTTCCTCGGTGTTTGAATGAACCAGAAAGGCTTTGTCTGCTATGGATGGGTGCTTTCAATCCCATTTATGGTACATTATATCAGCCTGAAATAGCATCTGTGAGGTCCTTCAGCTGAACCACCATCAGATTTACAGCCACCGCAGAGGAGTTAGCAGGCTGGCTCCAGAGAGCTATGAGCACTAACCATGCTCTCCTGAAATATTTGCTTTCTCTGCAAAGCTGACCTGAGGAAGAATCTGTTGTTCATTTGAAGATCTCAGTTTGTTCATTTATTCAGAGAACATCTTCACTTTAGAATGGAGAGATGAGCTTCAGAGCTGAGAGCCAAAGCCATGTTTCTTGTTATTGCAGAGCTGGTGACAGCTGTACAGACAGGGAACTTCCCATGGTATATCCACACATCTGCAAGGTAAAACATGGGGATTGGAGTTTTTTGCTCATCATGGGATGAGCAAGGCAGCTCAATCTTCCTCTCAAACCTCTGCCCAGAGTATGCCCAGGACCTCATCTGAAACTCAGCAGAGAGAACAGCAAATGCATGCACAGACAAGTTCTCAGAGCTTAGTCTTTCTGCTGCTTTGAAGAACACTTAAAGCACCTTGGCAAGGTTGCACCAGCAGGGCCAAAATAGGATGCACCAAAAATCTACCTCAGGAGTAGATTTTTGGTCACTTCCAATCTGTTGCTTACCTCTGCTCTAATGCAGGCCAAACTCAGGAGTTATCCCAACTACTGCCCTCACTGGAAACATCTGGGGAATGGCTGGTTTTTCTCAGTTGCCCTGGGGAAGTTCAGGATGCCAGCTGAGACTGGGGAGGTTTTGCTTGACGCTCTGCAGACATGGCCAGTGACATGCCTCAGATGCTCCCTGTCTAAGCAGGCAGGACACATGAAGAGCAGGCAGTGCTGCCAACTCAAGCTGCCAGTGCCCTGTGTTTATGTGAAATTCTTGGCTTTCATTTAAAATAATAATAATAATAATAAAAAAATCTGACCTGCTCGGTTGGAAATATGATCCATAAAGAGTCAGAAACCACAAGGCCACTCAAAAAGGCACGTAATTCATACATACATGCTTATAGCTCTGGATTTTTAAGCCAAAATCATGGTTTTTGGAGGCCCAAATCAAGACTTATGAATTCCTAGAGGCTGACAGCACCAAGTGGGGAAAGGGCAAAATTAGCCCATGGTAAAAAAAAAAAAGAATTGCCAAAGGTATGACGGCAGGTCAGTGGGAGAGCCAAGCCTCTTACCACCTCCTCCTCGCCCTGTGGACCAGCCACACTGCCCAGCCTCCTGCCCCAGACTCCTTAAACCAATCCTGACTATTTTAGTCTTATGTTTCCATTTTCCTTTTGATGCTCTTATTTTCAGCAACACATAGATCTTGCAGCCTCCTGCTGCTCCCCACAGGATGTTACTCCATCTCTGGGGCTCACAGCCATGGTACAGTGTGCTGATGGCAGCTGTGGGAGTTTGCAATAGCGTAACATTTGCATGCCATGAATATGCAGTTCTGAGCATGGCCCAGTTCTCCATGCAGCTAAACTGTGCATGTTTGCCAGGGACAGCAGCATCCTGCATGTGTCTAGATCCCAGGAGACACCAGTTCCTGGAGTCTTGGATGGCATTTCTGTGTACATTTAGCTGTTTATAATCACAAACACCTGGATAACCAGCTTCATGTTCAGTACCCTGGGAAATCTGGGTTTGCTTTTAATCCCAGCAGAAATCAGGGTCTCCTGGTTGAGCAGCAATCATCCCTACCTGAGCTTTTTCCAGGATCTGATTTCTGCCTACGAGCAAAGCGCAGAAACCTCCTGGCACACAGCACAGCCCTGGACAAGGGCACAGCCTGCCAGTGGCTCCTCTCCCTGTCACACTGACTTCTAATTTCTGTTTACACCAGCACAATGTCAAACATCACAGCAGCAGCTCTGGCGGAAGGTGAATCTGTTAGAACAGAGGTGTCGCTTCCTCTGCTGAGGCCTCTCTAATAACGCCAAGATGCTTTTCTAACTAATTAATTACAGGGCCTTGGCTGAGTTGCTTTAATGATTCCCATCTTCCTGCTGCTGCTCTGCAATCAGCAGTACTTGCAGTGCTGTGCAGAGCAACATTGATGCCATCAGAGCAGACGGATGAGCGATATGAGGCAGGGGGGCTGGTCTTTTAAGCCAGATGTACTCTGAGATGCTTGACTTTCTGCTCCCTGATGTACTTTCCTGGACAAGAGGATAAAGATGTGGTAAGCAGGTAGCTCTAGCAGGCCTTTAACCCTGAACAGGATTGCTGTCTCTAGGGAAGAGCTTATGCAAAGTGTTAATAGTTCTCACATTCTCATTAAAAAGCCATAAAATCTCAAGATCCAGCTTGCATGTGCATTCAATTGACTTGGTGGATCAGAAAACATTGAAGCTGCAGTCTGGAAACTCTGCTCCTGGACCTTGAATATGGAGATTGGCTATAGATGGAATGGCTTGCTCCAGCCCACCTATGATTTATGCTCTGGTAGCACAGAGTTGTAGTGCATGGCCTCCCCTGTTTGTACAAATCACAAACTTGGGTCCAAATACTTTTAGAGTCAGGAGACAAAGATTGTGGCATAACTTGACCAGGCTACACCAGAAATGTTGCATTATAGCATGACTGTGTGCAGGTGCTGCTGCCACTCACTGCTCACTTCATTCATCACCTCTCCACGCTGCAGGAGCAGCCCCCTGCCCCAGGCTTGCCCGGCACCTCCCTGCAATGGTGATGGCAATTCCTCACCTCAAAAAATACGGTAAGCAGAGTAGGAAATGAAAGGCAGCAAGGGAAGGCAGCTGGGAGAGCAGCAAGTCTGCACAATGGCAGCAACCTCAGGAGTCAGCTCCTGGATGTCTGTGGGTCACTGCAGAGCAAGGTGTCAGGAGGAGTTTGAAGCCACACTTGTGTCCTGAAAAGCCCATTCCAGGGGTATGCACAAAGAAATATTAAGGTGTTATTCTGAGATGTGTGGGATGGACTAGGTACTTTAAATAAATTTGGGGTTGTTTTTTTCCCTAGATTTCTTTTTTATTATTTTTCAGTTCTTCTAAATGTCTGTATAGGTATTCCCATTTCAGTCTCTGGGTCATGAGCCAAACAGAGGTGATGAGATGAAGTTCTGTGAGTTCTATAATTAACAGATGGTCCCTTGAGCAGCAGAAGTGATCAAGCCTGCTTTCCTATGGATCTATGCCATATGTGGATTCTTTTCTAAGAAGGAGGGAATTCTTTCTCCAGTCTTTTGCTTACAAAAGGCCTTATTGAGGTAATTTACTTTGACAAAACACTTGCTGGAATCTAGTATCTCTAAGATTTTTCCACTCCCTTTCTTCCCCTACAGTCTGAGGGAGTGAAATTGATGAGGGAGTCCTGGAATTATCAGAGGATGGGAAAGATGGATGGTAAGCATAAGCTGGCAAACAGATGAAAGCAGATGCCATAATGTATAATAAAAAACCTCTTGGAAGGGAGTGTGTGTATATCTGAAAGGAAATAAATTAAGGTTAGAGACCCATTCTCCATTATTTCTTCCTGGGGCACCTAAAACCTCAAAGAAGTGACACACTGGTCTCCAGCATACCAGCTCACCAGCTGAAACTGCTGCACATGGTGCAGCTCTTCCAAATACATTCCTTTAGCCAAATCTCCAAAGAGTCCCCCCTTTGCCACAGCTTCTATGCCAAGTAGAAATTCAAACACAAAGTGCTGTGACCTTCCTCTCAGTGTAATTGAAAAATATTAGCAGTGCCTTTGTACTGGCTTGAAGCTTTTGTGCTGAATTTGCATCTAATGAGAAGGGACCTTTTAAGGAGCAAATAAATAAATAAATGGAGGAAACCTTCTCTTTGAGCTAATTTTAGGCACATCCATGCTGACAGCTGCTCTTCCCTGATATATCTCCGCCACATCCTGGAGC
This sequence comes from Molothrus ater, assembly GCF_012460135.2. NCBI lineage: Eukaryota > Metazoa > Chordata > Aves > Passeriformes > Icteridae > Molothrus > Molothrus ater. The sequence continues at coordinate 15,295,045 of NC_050487.2, read as the reverse complement.
AGCCAGGGGGACTAAGCTCTGTTCATGCCACTGCAGCTGAGAAAAGGCCTTTGTTTGTTTTGTTTTCAAGGGACTGATGGTAGCTGGCTTTCCAGAGTGTCCCTTCATCCTGGTTTCCATTATGACCCAGGTGGGAACAAGGGATCGTGGCACTTGGATGGGTGTCCAAGCCCTACACAAGGCAACAAGGGGTGGCAATTGCTGGGCACAGGGCATGAGGCCAAGGTCTGCCCTTGGTGGCCTTTTCTCCTGTTGCTGACTGGGGAAGAAGTCCCAGAGCACCAAGACATGAGGCCTGGAGATATCCCAAACATCCAGTCTGGGGGTCAGCCTGGGGGACAGGGCCCCTGGGGGGCTGCAGGTGTGCAAGAGACCTGTCTAGGGAGGGTAGTGAGGCTGGACTTGCTCCTCTGAGGCTCATTTCAGCTGTCAATGACTTGACAGAACTGTTCATACTTCTGGTGAGGTGGAGAAGGGTAGGAAAGGCTTCTTCCTCCTCTGGGTGTGAACTAAGCCAAAATCTACACCTTGCACTGCTTTCCCCAGGCTAACCCTTGCATCTCTCCTCAGTCCATCTCCCAAGATATATGGATGGATAAAACTGAGATGACCATGGAGGGAAAAGTCCCAGTCCATGTCTGCTTTGAGAGTAAAAGGCAACAGGGCACAGATATTGCTCTTTCCTCTTCACCTGTAGCTTTCTTTTTTTTTTTTTTCTGCTCAAATTAGAAACTCAGGACTTGTCTAGCTTGGATGATTGTTTCATTTCCTCGTTGAAAAGGTGATTACCCCTTTAGTTCTCATAATTACCTAATCAGCAAAAATCAAATCAATCAATGTTAATTTCAACCCTAATAAATATTCTCTGCTATTCTATACATTTATGTATATCTCACAACTCATCCTAATTTCAAGGAAAATATGATTTCACAAGTCAGCCCAATGTGCTCAGCACCAGGCTCAGCAGTGTGCCACACATCCTGTGAACACACAGGGAGGGGTCAGCATGTGACAGAGAGGAGCTGAACAAACGCATCTGGAAATTGGGATGGGAAAGGCCAATGCATAAGAGTTCACCTGGTCCATACCCTACCACAACATCGAATCAGCTGGACCCAAGCTAGCTCAGACAGATGTTTGCCTCTATCTTGTTCCTGAAAGCATTTGAGTATACAGACCTCACAGACCCCCTAGGCAATGATTTCAGTGCTTAACTGTGTTTGTTATTTAAAACAGTTAGAGATGGGCCAAAGTTAAATCCTCCTTGCTGCACTTTCAGCTTACTGTTTTCTGCCCTGCCCACACTGGACTAATGAGCTGTGCTCAACTTGGGTTACTTCTCCCTGAGGCAGGTGGATCTGGGGGTGATGTTAAAAGGTGAGGAATTGAGCCTGGACTGGCTGTAGTTTGCATTAAAAACTGCCTGATGGTTTCTGTGAGTTGGTAAATTCAAGAGCCAATTGAGACAGAAATTAGGTCTTTGCTGGCCTCCTGAAACAGCAAAAAGTCTCAGCTTTTGGGATGAGCTTCCTTACTCATGTCCCTACTTCTGTACTACAAGTGACATGGAGGGCCCAGCTAGTGCATGCCTGGCTCACCCTGCCCCACAAATAGGACTGGAACATTTTATGTGTGTTGGCCTTGATGCTTGTTTACTGCCATGATTTCTACTCCAGCACAGATCTGTGGGGAAAGGGAAGGGTGGAAAAGAAGCATTGTGAACTTAACAGTCACCTACTGCTATTATTTACCCTGATAAGAGCCCAACACTTCTTCTTGCATGGGTAATAGAAAAACCATAATTGTCCCAACCCAAGTCTTCTTAGCATTGTACCAGACGCTGAGATGCCTCTGGCAGGTTTTTCCCCATTTGCACATCTGTGCCCTCCTTGCTGGCTGGGCATTGTTGACTTGTAGCAGCTCTGCTGGGCAGTTGAATATCAGGGGTGTGGGGCCAGGACCATCACTGCAGGCTGGGTTTGTGCAGCATCAAGCACAGTGTGTGAGGTGGGCTCATCTCCATACTGGGCATCTGCTGGGGAAGGACAGGAGCCACATAAAGAGGATTGGGATGACTTTGCTGGAAAATTGAGACTTGGGGTATGCCTGGTGTATGCCTCTACCCAGCTCCGCCTGGGGAGGAAGGGCTCCTTCCTTCCTCAACCTCTGCCCTCCTCCCTACTGTCCTACATCACGGGACTGTGTCTGAACCTTCTCATCCTTTGGAGAGGCTGACATGTGGCTTAGAAGTCAGGAGGGTTGCATGTTTGTGGTTAGCCAAGGCTTGTGTTTCAAAGGATGCTTTGGCCCCTGATGACTTTCTGTCTGTGGGGCTGGCCTCGAGGACAGATGCTCAGCAGTGAAGTGATGCAGTGCCAGATTTTTAGATGCTGGCATTCATTGTGGTTTTTGAGGAACCTCTTCTCCATAAAAACACACTTCTTTTTTTTCCAGGACTTTCCTGAGCACCTCCTGGTACAGGTAAACCCAACTCATCTCTTCTTTAGGCTGCACATAGTGAAAAATCCTCCTAAAGCCATGTCTGTCTGGCAAATGCAGTGAGCAACCATGGCCTCCCAGCATCCAACCCCCACGTGGCAGATGGAGCTGAGCAAGAGGCAGTTTTGTGCTGGTTTGTGTCTTTCAAGGAAATAATTCCTGAAGATGAGGGAGGGCTCTGCTCCAGGGAGATAAGCAGTCCTATTGAGGCAGACCTCTGGTGTTTCTTCTCTTCCCATTTCACAAGGCAGCATCCTGAGGGATGGCACAAAGGGGTCTCTCCAGCCTGTGGAGCAGAGTGGGAGCCCTGAGGTGCTGCCTGGAAGCCTGGCTCCATCCAACCATCTCTGAAGGGGGGAGCAGATCCTCGGCCTGGTGCATGACCTGGTGCAGTGCTGGGGAACAACCCTTTCTCTCAGCTCTGGGAGCCAGCCCTGCCTGACTGTGCTTGCAGGCTGGCATGGGCCAGGCTGTGGGGTATCTCAGGTCCTGTGAGCAGGCTCTGACACCTTGTGTGAGTCAGCCCCCTGAGCTCTCCCCAGGCCTCCTGCTTTGCTCAGTGGGGTCCCACCTTCATGCACTGCTCCTGAGCTTGCCCACACCCCTCGGTCAGAGGTGACTCTCAAGGCTCATTTCCCAGCACATCTCCTTGCACGAGGGCTATGCCAGGAGGCTCAGGCAGGCAATGGCCAGCAGCAGGAGAGGGGACCCCACACACCCTGTGCCCCAGAGGCCAGGCTGGACCAAGAAAGACAAAGTGGGAGCAGGCAGATATGGCAGAACAGCAGAGGGAATGGGCTGGAACTGGGACCATGGCTATGTCCCAGCAGGAGTGGAACTGGATGAGCTCCTGCATCAGTGTAGGGCTCAAGCAGAGGTGCCCACAGCTGGGGTGTCTATGAGCAATATGCTCAGACCATGTGGAGCTGACACAAGTGTAGGAGGTGGGAGGGAAAGAAACCCCAAACCTGGAAAAGGTTTGGGCTGAGAACTGGCATGACCATGTGCCAGAAACTGTGCCCTGAGTGGAGAAAGGCTTGTGGCACATCATCAGAATGGTGCAGCAGCCCAGGGCACGATGGGTCTGCAGGTCTGGCTGGAGGGGTTTTAAAGCAGCTCTGAAGAGAAGGTTCCCAAATGCCCAGAGCTGAATTAGTAGGAGATAATGCACCTAGGTAGCATGGGAAAACTGTAACAGAGATGCCAGCCTGGGAGAAGAGGGATTGCAAGAGTTCCTCTCAGGTCAGGACCCCAAGATTCATTGTCAACACTGTCAACATTGTGAGGGTCTCTGGTTCAAAGAAACAACTAGAAAACAATGTGGTTTTAATCAGAAACGTGGCACATGAAGCCTGTGAGGAAAGGTTTACAAGGGCCAAGGGCATTGTAGTGCATATTATGGCCACGGAATCTCCTCAGAGCTACAGGGGAAGATCCCAGCATGGCTCGGGAGAGGACACCAGACTGGTCACTGGGGAAAGGCTTGAGGGCATGAGTGGAGTGCGGGATCCAGTTGGTTTCTAACAATGGCAAGCACCAGCTACCAACCAGTTTGGCAGCTCAGCCCCTCTGCAAGCCACAAGTTCAACCACAGCCAGGAGAGCCTTCCCCATGGACTGACCTTGCTTCCTTTACTGTGAAAGTGTCGGGATCTGGAGCAGCCAGGCTCGCCAAGCACAGTGCCTGAGCAGCATCATGTGCTCCGGGTGCAAAAAGATACATAAAACACCATGCAGGAACTTCATCCTCTTCAATCCCCCCATTCCCCATTTTCCTGTCTAAGCCCCTGTCCCTCTTGGGATCCTGGACTGTCATTCAGGAAAGCAGCCCCAGTTCCCCAGCAGTATTTGTCCTGGGCACAAGGGCATCAGAAGCAGAGCCTGACTGTCAGCAGATCCAGGAAGCACAGGCCTGCATAGTCCCTAGGGGGGAATTATTTGCTGATTGCATCTGTTTCCCAGAAGCATCACTCCAATTCATCCCGGGATTCACGTTTTATCCAGCAAATAAGCACCTTGGGAGCTTCATTTCCATCTTAGCTGTTAAATTTAGAAGTGGTGTTTCCCCTTCTCCCACCCTCTCCTGCCCCCTCCCCAACGGCTCCCATATCTCCCCTCCAGCCCCCACCCTCACCTCCAGCTCTCCCTCTTTGTCGCATTACATAGTAATCTGAGATGCATTGGCCGAGCTCCAGGGAACAGAATGTACTTGGCAGGGAGACGGGTCTTGATGTCTGCAAAATGTCGGGAAATGCAGCCAAGAGCTGCTAACTGGGTCATTAACCTCTAGAAGAAGAGCAAGTTGTGGAGCTGTGCTCTGTCTCCCTTCATCTCGCCAATAAAAATGTCCCAGCAATGAGAGAGGGAAGAAGAGGTTTACAGCTTTAAGTCCTAAGCAGTCAACGCAACCACCCCTCCCTGACCCCCCTTCTCCTTTCCCTCTCCCCCAGCGCAGTGTTAAAGCTCGTAAGTGGCCTTTTAAAAACCCAGCGGTCCCCAAACAGCTGTCCTTTGGTGCTTGTAAAGAGGCTACTGGAGCAAACCAGTCTCTTCCAGCGATGTGCTGCTCCTGCTGTTCATGGTTTGAGGGGCTCCAAGGAAGGGCTTTTTTCCTGGGTTGCAGCCCCATTGCAACCCTTGTGCAAGCTGGGACCAGGTGCTGCCATTGCCCCACGCTCCTGTGTACCCCTCTTTGCCACCCCCAGCTGCACATGGTATTTTTGGCCGCCCTGTCAGCATGAGCTGCCTGCCTGCATTGGAGCTGCAGGTTGCAGGCAGAGCTGGCTGGTTCCCCTCCTTGGGAAGAGGTGTAGCACTGGGAAACAGCGGCCAACAGCCCAAGGAGGGTCCTGGGCTCAAATAACACAGCCCATGTCACTTTGTGAAACTTGAAATAAAACAAACGTGCTTGTCAATGGGAGTGAGGGCTCTGCAGGCTGCAAGAGGGAGGGTCTCCAGAAATGGGGGTCCTGGCCAGAGTCAGCCAAGGGACAGGGGGTGGTGTTCCAGCTCCAAAAATCCCCATGTCCCCCAGCTGTTCAGAGGCTGTTCAGAGTGCAGGTCATGGGACAGAGGCTGGGTGAATGCGAGAGGGGAAGAGAGGTGCCACATTGCCAGACTCCTTCCTCAGAGATGCCTTATTTCTATCCCTGTCCTCTGGAAGACATCCATCCTTAGGAGAGATCTGGGCTGCCCAAGGACCCCAGTGCTCACTCCTGTAGCCGGTGCCCTCACGGTGAGAGCCCTGAGGGACCTGCCCAAGCCGAGCAGGTGCCGCTGGGCCCGGCGGCTCCAGGTGGGCCGAGCCAGTCCCGCTCCGCCAGTGCCCTCTGCCGGCCGGCCCGCGCAGCGCGGCCCGGCACCGCGGCTCCCGGAGCCGGGACTGAGGGGGCCCGGGGAGCCCGCCCGGGACTGAGGGGGCCCGGGGAGCCCGCCCGGGACTGAGGGAGGCCCGGGGAGCCCTGCCGGGACTGAGGGGGCCCGGGGAGCCCGCCCGGGACTGAGGGGGCCGGGGAGCCCGCCCGGGACTGAGGGGGCCCGGGGAGCCCGCCCGGGACTGAGGGGGTCCGGGGAGCCCGTCCGGGACTGAGGGGGCCCGGGGAGCCCGCCCGGGACTGAGGGGGGCCGGGGAGCCCGCCCGGGACTGAGCTCGCCCCGGGAGAATGTTCCGCCCGAAGTTCAGCTCGGTCTGGTTCAGCTTAAAGGTTCCTCTAAAGACAGGGAATGTTAGTTCCTTCCTTAGCAAACGCGCACATTGACGCCTTCTCCCTCCGGCAAGAATAAGGTCACCTGCCAAAAAAGCTATTAAAGGAATACAGCCTCCCTTTCTCCAACATGGAACTTTCCCCTAGTCCCTCGTTGTCAGGGGCAGTGGCAGTAAAGCCATGCTATAAAATAAGCCACTTTATGCCCTCCTCTTCTTTCCAGCCCCATGCTGTAATTGACAAAGCACGAGCTACCCACTTCCTCCCGATTTCCCAAGTGTATCCTTGGGTTTTTTGGGTGCCTTCAAAACTGCAAAGCAAATGATAAAATTAAGAAGCCCCTGCTAGGCTTTGTCTTGCTTGCATTTGCTCCAGGATGTCCAGCACCTCTTCTGGGATCAGCTGTAGGAACATGAGCCAGGCAAGGCCAGTTGTTTCTAAGGTAGAGTGAACCCAGGTCTCTACTGATTGCTTGGGTAAACCTATTTAAGGAGAAATACTATCTCTATGGGAGGAGTTGAGTGAAGGCCCCTTTGAAATCCCTGACCCAGATGAAGCAGCAGCTAGTGACATCCAAGCCCCATGCCTAAGGCAGCAGCCACAGTGTCCTCCTTTCAGCAGCATTTCACTCGGAGGAAATGAAAGCATTGGGAAAGGAAATGGGGCTGAAAAAGCTTAGATCCCCAGCGAGTGGGCCTTTGTTTTCCCATTGTGCTCGCCCAGCTGAGCCTGTGTTGGAGCAGAGCCCTCCTGCAGCTGGGCCCAAAAGCAGCAGCCAAAGAGAAATCCCGGCAACCATCTGTGCAAGAGGAGGAGGGATGTGCAGGGGCTGCAGAGCTCATCTGTGCTGGGGAGGAGAGCTGAAGGGCTGGTGGACACACAGTCCACATCTGCAGCCCCAGCAGGGCACAGCAGCTGAGGAAATGGGACAGTCTTGCCCATTCTGAGCAGAAATCACTAAGAATGAGCCTACAGGGCAATAGTCTTGGAGAGCAGGACATCAACTTTCAGTTGGCTCTGGACCACAGCAGCACTAACCAAGGATCCTGAGGGCCAGGATTTGACCTCCCAGGCCAGAGCAGGGCTTCATGCCATGGCCAACAGCTCCATCACTAGCCCATCCAAAAACACCATAGGCTGTGCTTGTTTCCAGACATCCCAGGGGGTGCTGAGTCCAAAAGAGGATTTTAAGAGTTACCACAGCATGTTGCTGATGCATGTGCTGAGTTCCACATGCAGAGCTGGTGGTAAATTTGACATCTCTGGCAAAATAGTTTCTCTACTGAAAAGCCTCGGCATGAGCAAGTATCCTGCAGAGCGCAGCCTGGGCTGCGACCTCGCTGGTTTGGTGTCAGTGCAGGGAAAGTGGTGTCTTCTCTTTCAGAGAGCAAGGGGTTAAATTCAGCCCTGCTTCCCCCTCTCTGCCCTGAGGGAATGATCTGTGAATTTGCCAAGGTCCCACCTGCAGCACAAAATGAAGGGCTGTGAATTCCTTCCAACCTCAACTACTGCTCCCTCTCTCAGAGGAGACTTAGTGTAGATGTTTGATCTAATGGTGATCTGCCCTAAAATGATCCGGTACCTCTTGAAGGGAGATCATTGCTCCCTTGATGACAAACCAGTGCTGATTCTGGGGGTGCTGGGCAAAATGCCAAGACATGATCCTTTCCCTCTCTCTGTATCACTGATAAACCCGGAGGAACCAATGCTTTGGAGGTGGCAAAGATTCCTTTGGCTTTTCTTGCCCTCCTTGGGCAGAACGGGCCTGCAGGACCACTTAAACAACTCTGCTCAAGCTGAAGACTGGGGTGTCCTCAGCAGCCATCAGAGCCTCCTCAGGTGTCCAAGCTGCCCTCAACCAGAGGTGAGAGAAACTTTTCTATTTCTTACTTGAGTGAAGCTGGAGAATGGTGCCTTGGGAACTGTGCCTTGAAACAGCCCTGCTCAGTCTTTTTTGGCCTAGCTGTGCACAACATGACATGACTTTAATAAAGCCACTAGAGACACAGATTTCACAAGGACTTCTTAGTTCCCAGACTGAGGGCTGTCTCCACTGAATTTGTACCTTCAGGAGGCTGTGATGAAGGACTCTGCCCATTAACCCTGCTACTTAACACTATCGCAGATGCTAAGGGCTTTTGGAGCAAAATGATGTTGCTGGTGTCATTGCACTGCCATGCAAATGTGTGGCTGAGGAAGGGTCCCTGAGGCTTCTGCTCAAGTTTTCCAGTAGCAAAAACATTTGGTGGCTTTTTTAAGCCCTTCTTCCTGGATTTGTGCTGTTGCATGAATGTTTTTATTTATTTTTGGAGAAAATCTTTTAGGCTGCAGAATTACTGTGGAAAAAGGCTTCATTCTCAAAGGCTCCCCAAAGTAAATAAATTAAAAGAACCAGCACTTGAAAATTTCTCTTGAAGCTAATGATAGGAGAGACTGATGACTCTGGGCCTCTGAACTCCTGGAGCCAAACAACACTGCTTCTACTTCCTGAAATGTCTTTTTCTTAAAGAAGAGTGTTTTCTCCAGTCGATTAAGGATCTACAATGTTTTATTCATGCACAGCCCGGGATTATCAGCAGTGTTTTACATTTCAAACCAGCTAGTGCCACCACTTCCCCAGCTCAGGGAAGCTGCATTTCCCCAGTGTAGCTTGAGGCTACTCCTAGAGAAGGTGTCACAGCTATTACTACTTGTTACCCTTATTTGTTAACCTCTGGGATGAACTGTTAGTACTTGTCTCTGGTGCTGCCTTGGCTGGCTCCGTTCCCTTAATTTTTTTATGCACCCAAAACACTATGGCAAGTGATCATCCTGGTATGAGTCAGTGCTGATCCCGTTGTTGCAGTGAACTGTCGGATTTTATCCAAATAAGGAGCTGCACTTCTGCACTGGGTAGAGCATTTCTTGGATATTCATGAATATGTAGGCAGCAAAAGTCAGACATCCATGGCTAGCCAGGGTATCTAGCTGATATCTCTGCCTGTCCAGGGACCACTTGGAGCCCCAAGGCAGCTGCTTCCATTTTCAAACTACTACCCCTGCTAGGAGTGAGAAATTCCCTATTTGTTTTTAATCCTGGAGGGACTAAAACACACAATGATTTCTTACCATTAAAGAAAGGGAACAGTCCATTGTATTTGTAAATAATAAAGGCCCAACTGCTGAATCTTACTGAAGGCAAAAGTGGTTACAGCAGCCAATAATTCAGCCATCAGAAGGAAATACATGGAGAAAACCCCATGTCCCCTGTTGTATAGTTACTGCATAGTAAAGAGGGTCATATATTAAAATTGTGAGACTGCCTAAGCACTCAGTAATTAACTGCTGTCTATTTAACCAGACAGCTAAAGCAAGTTAATTCAGTGTCAGTTAGGAGACTTATTAAGTGTCTGTGTTTTTTTAACAATTTCCTGGTCCATCATTAACTATCCCTAGATTATCTTGTCAAATTGATAATTAAATGGCTCAAAAATTCATTACAGACTCAATATATTAATAGGAATATAATTAAGTAATGTTTGCTTATGTGATCTGCAGTTTATTACCTGCATGCTGATTTATCTCCAAGGCATTTACTAAACCTCAGCTGTAGCCTATTCAGAATCAATACAGGCCCAGGAGTCAATAAACATTGTATTAGATCCAAACGAGCTATTTAATTGGGAGAATGCATTGAAGTTGTCTTCTGGATCTCCAGTGAGTTTGAAGAGGGGAGTGTGACTGCACAAACAACAGCTGAAGAACCTGCAGTTGATGATTTATGGCTGGGTCAGAATCTCCCCCTCCCACTGAAGCACAGGTTTTTGGTCTAATTTTGTTGACTGTTTGGTTTGGGTTCTGTAGTCTGTTAGAAACTGCCTAAATTGGTCTTACTGTGCTAGTAAGTTGGTGCAGTGATGAATCAGAGGCTCTATTTTGTCTAAAAAGCCAGTTAACTCCTCTTGTCCTACATAAGGAAGATAGTCTAATGAATTCCCTAAATTTGTAAGCCTTGGACTTTGCATGCCAAGTGAATTTTTCTAACAACTTGCAAGTTGCTTCATTAACTAGTTTGATTAATATGACACTTTTTTTTTTATTTATGGGGGGAAATAAATGTTGTTTTTACTCTGAATAACTGTAAAGATGGAAGAAAACAACATCCGAGATTTGCTGCACTGCTTTAGCACACCAGTTTGTTATTAAGGTCCATTATCAGTGGTTACAGTCTGTTGGCATTAGCCAGCCTGCAGATAGGCTACTGATCAAGATAAATGGATCTTTGTGTGGAGGAGCAAGGGCCACCCTTCCTTGCGGCTGTGTGTGCCAAGGGATGTTCTGGAGCTGGGGGGGAGGGCTGGGCTCTGGACCCTGGGCTCATGTCTGGACCCTGGGCTCAGCTGTGGCCATTGCTGCTGTAGCTGTGGCCAGCTGCACAGCCTGAGCTCCTACAAACCCTGAAGGGTTTGTAGGCTGGAGCTCCATGTACGGTTGTGTAGCTCTCCTGGTAGTTTTGAAGACTAGGGAAATTTCATTAAGACAGATTTGAGCTTGTGTGTATACGTGTATAGGAGATACATGTTCAAAAATAAAGAGTAGGCATGCTAAATTGTTCCAAGTCATAGTGTCATAAGCCCCATGAGGTAGACAGTTACATTTAAAAGAAATTTTAAAAGGTTAAAGTTAATATAATTGTAGCAGTACTCTCAGGAACTTGGACTTCCCTTTCCTGTTCAGTGATGTTAGGAATTAACTATGTTGTCACAAAGACGATATTGCAGTGTTTGGCCTAGATTAGGTTACATTAGTTTTTTTTCATGGAAAGTCAATGTTTTTGTTGAACTATTTTGCCTTTGTGGCATTATCACAAGCTTGGGGTGATGGTGGTGGCTGTTACTGCTTTGGTGTCCTACTTTAAGCTATGGTCCTTTTTCTGGAGGGAGGCAGAAGGGAAGAAGCTGATGAAGTATTCAATGGTTCCTTTTCCCCAGTGCCAAACTGATATTAATCACAAACAACCCACAAAAGAGTGTGTGAATACAGATCCAAGACAGGCTTTGGCATGGAAGGGTTTTCTGGAGCATATCTGGGGTTTCATTTTTTTTTCTCCAATTTTAGGCAAATATAGCTTTGGTTTTCACACTTAAATATATTTGGACTATTTTGTTTTCAAAAACTGTTATTCTAATGTTTGAATTAGATGAAAAGCTGGCAAGATCCAAGCTGAGCATTCCTGGGGGAGAGTTCCCAGCAAGCATGCTTGTGTGCATGCAGCCTTTGGTGTCTGCCAGGCTCTTCCATAAAGTGATTTTACAGCTTCAAAAACAAGAGGGGGAAAAAAAAAAAAAGGAAAAAAAATTAAAAAAAAAAACCTCCCAAGAGGTTGGTTGGCTATGGGAGTAGAGCTGAAGGCAAAACTTCAGCTGGTATCTTTAGGGCATTTTTCCATGAGTTCTGTATGTGCCTATTCCAATCGTGGAACTGTGTGATTCCTGACCAGGAATGCAAAACTGTTGTAAAATTTACACGTGTTGTGTACTAAGAACCTTTGCATGAGGAATTTGGTTAGGAAATATTTTTCTACTTCATCGTTCTCTCATCCTTCTCTGAGCTTTACTGGAATTAAAGCTGAACCAAACTTTTCTGAAAACTCTGAAATGCTTCAGTAACTTGTGTTTGTTTTCCTCATGCCTCTGTACTTGGCTTCTGGCAAGGACTGAAAGCAGCACTGAGTCACTCAGTAAAGAAGTCTGTTTTGACAGCATCCTCTTGGCCTAAGCAGGAAGTTCTCAAAGTCTGAAGGCATTGAGAGTTCTGGATCTTGCATGGTTTAAAGCCCAAATGCACTAACCCTAAGGGCATCATCAGGAGGTATTCCAGCTTCTGGAGTTGCTTAGACCATGCAAAGCTGGCAGCCTGGAGAGCCTCGCCCGTCACTGGAGTTAGCTGAAAAGGTGGCTCCACCAAAAATCCTTAATCATACAGTAATTTTGAGAAAGAGTCAAATTCTTTGAAGTCTTTCTATTTTTCTAATGAGATTATTTTTTTAAAAAAAGTGTGGGGTGTGGGGAGAAAAAGCTCCATCTTACTCACTACATCTGCAGGCTCTGTGTTTCTGAGTCATAGCTTCTGGCTGCACTGACAATGGCAGGGTTTTTTAATTTGCTTTCCAACCTCGTTAATGCAATAAGAAGGGGCAGTGCAAACACTGGAACGGGGATGGAATTGTGTAAGCATCAACAAGACAATAAATTGGACCGCTGGTTTTCCTTCTTGGGATTAGTACTCAGCAAGAAAGAGCTCAGCTTTAGCCTGGCTCCAGTAGGAGTTTTGCAAGGTAGAAATTGGGAATGGGAAGTAAGAAGGTGAGAGAGAGAGAGAGGAGCCCAGTAGCTCCTCAGTAACAGAGATACCCATTTATGAACAGATGATGTGCAGACTAAAAGATAGTTGTGTTCCTCTGTACAACATCCTGTTAGCATTGCTATATATAAAAGAGGCACTGAAATGGATTTCTTCTAAAGCCAAACTTCAATTTGGCAAATGGGTGCTTCCCACTGGTGCTGGTGTTGGTGACATTGTGAGGCAAGTCACAGAGGATGCCACCCCATGTGAATCCAGATACCTTCTATCTTCCAAGATGGTGAAAAAGGAAAAATATGCAATATATGTGAAAGGGGAAGAGTTGGGTCTCTTCATATTTGCTACCAGATGCCTGCCATGAAAAAGCAAGTGCTTGTTAACACTTCCTACATGGTGGGATGTGGCACACCACACTCCTCACCCTGCACAGAGGAGGAAATCACTGATAACTGATAGTTTGCTGTTGGGGCTACCTCCTTCTAGTTATCTAAACTGTTATAAATCTATGAAGGTGAAGACAGGCAGCCCCCTTTCATTTCATGGCATGCTAAACACTGCTCTTCTCTCCTGAGCTGCCCCCACATTCTCACCCTGGATCAGTTGTATTTAGTACCCAGCACAGCACTTTGTAACATGTGAATGGCCATTTGCCCTGTTCTCCCATAGTCAGAATCTGCCAGTAGAGTTTATTTTAAAGCAGTTCCTATCATTGTGTTCATAGATGACTTTGGGTACCATCTGGGAAAAATTAGTCTTTTTTAATTCCTCTTTATTACCCTTGGGATATGAATTTAAGGCATGAGATGCTGAAAGATGTACTGAGGACTGTAAAAGCAGCTTGAAGTAAAGATGTAGGAGGAAAAGTACTCAAGCTGTTTTTCTGCTTTTGCAATTGAAAGGAAACTCATGATATAGCAAATTTTAAATGGCACAAGAAATTCTGCTGTCTCCTTCAACATGGTACTATTAGACCAGCAACAGGGGGAGCAGCTGCTCAGCCATTGCATAATTGACATCACTGATAATGACCTTGGACTCATAATTAGGGTTTGCAAGGACCAGGACAAAAAAAAAAAAAAAGGAAAAAAGGAAAAACACGACTCTTAAAAAGGTCACAAACCTGTGTGAGTGAGCACATTGGAATGCAACGAAGGCTGAAGAAATCCTGCCTGTCCCAGGGCCCTGTGGCAGATGAGATGTGGGCTCTTGAGCAGTGAGATGTTCCAGCTCTCTCTTGATGATATTGAGCAGTTGACCAGAAGTGCTGACATTTTAGAGGAAGGCCAGAGAAATTTATATTAGAACACACTGCTTTAAAAGAACATATTTTTTTTCCTGGGAATGAATAAGCAGGCTCATGCCAGCAACACTGATCTAGCAAGGCACACAGGGACCATTGCCTCCAGGTAGAATCAGTGCTTGAACCCCATGCTGGCACATGTTGCTTGTGGATACCTTCTTTATCACATGTATTTGAGAGCTCAGACTTTGACTGCCACCTGAAACTGGATACTGTGGTTTTCTTTCCCCACTCTGTGGATCTTTTGGTTGAAATCCTGTATCCTTTCATGAGGCTCTTCAGAGTCCCATGTAACCTTTATCCACTTCTCTTTCTAGCAAAAATGTATTTCAGGAAATTCCATAATTGCACATCTCTATATGGTGAGGTCTGGCACAAAAAACCTGATGTGAGGTTGACTTCTTTTTCTTCCCTTTAACTTACAATGTTTAGGTTGGGTTCCCTCACATTCAGCAAACACATTCAGCTGGGTCATGATGGTCAAGAAAGGGAAAAAACCACACTGAGCTTTCTGCTGCAAGCTGCCTTTACAGAAAATGCCATGGTATTGCTTGCATAGAGGCTTCAGTTTCCATTGAACTTCTCTTGAGCTGCAAGGAGCCACTGATCCTTGGATGGATGAGATAGTGCTCGGAGTCAGCAGTGCCTCCATGCTCTGGATTTCTCTGAGGTTGTGCCCTAGACTGAGGACCCTCTGGCTGTTCAGGGAGGGAATTTTAATTTCCTTTAATAAATAATGTTTGCCTGTGTTTGAGAAATGCCAGTCATTTTAGCAGCTACTGAAAACTAAAGCATAAGGAAAGTAAAGATGCATGAGCACAATTTTCTTACCGAACAGTTTGTGTTGCATTCTCAGAGGGGGTTATGCACCTTTTTTTACTGTGGGGTCGGAGGTCTGAACCTATTCCTTTCAGAGCTGCCTTGAAATTTCATTAAACAACTGCTTTCATGAAGCTGGGTCTTAATCAGGCAGCCTCTGGTAGCTTGTGGAAGTTGGATCCTGTCAAGCTAAATTGGGATTATTTGTGATTAAATTAAAAATAAGGTCAAAAAAGATACTTGCGGTTTGAGACTCATGAAAAATATTTGTCTTGGTACTCATAACGCTTAAACCAGAATGATTCAAAATCAATGTGACAGAGTGAAAGGATTAAACACTGGCTTGGAAGCACATCCCAAGATGTCATTGTAAACAGGAAATCAGAACTGAGGGGGAGTATTTCTTGTGGGGTCTCCAAGAAGCTTTGCAGGCCCAAGCAGCCGAGTGACCAAGCAGCAAACAGGAGTCGGTGGTCAGCCTGGCCGAGGCCTGGCTGGGGACACACAGGCACCTGGGCCACCTGAGAGCCAGCAGGCAGGAGAGCCAGCTCTCCAAGTCACCCCATGTTCCGAGGGGACAGCTCTGGGTACAGCCACTCCTGCTGCTGCAGCCACCTACACGTTGTGCTGGCGCAGTCCACAAGCGCTCGCTCCTCCAGGACAGGGAGAAAGAAGAGCAATGAAATGTTTGAGCTGCAGCTGTCCCCTATCAGAAGCATGTTAATTAAACAGGAGATGCTCCCAGGGTGCCAGAGCTCCTCTCTGGCCTTCCAGTCTGTACTAGAACAGCTGCTGGCAAAAGGGTGGGCCTTACCTGTTTTGAAAGTCATTGCAGCAGAGAAGAACTTGAAATGCAGAAGAAAGTTGCTCATGGCATGTAAAGAATGAGGCTGTTGTGGGCAGAGTGCCTTGAGGTCCCTGACCTCATAGTCAATAGAGAAAGGACCCTTCTTTGCTGTATGCCTGCATTCAGACAAAATGTGGTTCGCTCCAACCAAATATCCAGACATTTTCCCTGTGCCATTTGAACTCAGGAAAGATTTCTGCTCCTAGAGCACTGCTTTCCCCTGCTGCTGTTTTCCTTTTAGCCTCTCAGCACAGGGTGGATTGGTAGAGCTGAGACTTGGGCAGAGGAGCAGAGGTTAAATGTGTCATCTGAGAGAATAAAAAACCACAGGCTGTGGGGCTCATTAATGCTGCTCCTTGTAAAACAGAAATTACAGTGGCTTGCATTTCCAGACCTGGATGTACATGCAGCTGGAAGGAAAGAGCTATAGGGCAGCAGGGCATCCAGCTCTAGATAAAATATAACAGTATTTCCATTACCCCCCGAGATACTCTTCCATCAAAATAATTAAACTTAGTCTCTGCAATCATCCTTGCTCTCTGGTAATGCAGAGGACCAGTTTAGTGTTGTCCCCATTTAAAGCCTGCCTCAGCTCTGCCACACAGGGGAGTCACAGCAAGGGACGGCTTGGGTTTGGTCAGTTTGGGATTTGGAGCAAGACCTAAGGGGGGTACTTTTGTCTGGAAATAAGAGGAATCCTGGGTATGTTCACACATTACTCCTACACCATTGATTGGATGGTCTTGACTATAACTGTGATGCCTTGTTCATGTTCTCTGCCTGCTGATGGGGCCTTCTCCTGCCTCACCCCTGGTTCTGGCTGGAGGCAGAGGAGCTGGTGGAGGTAGCACAGGCAGCACCAGCCCTTGCCTGCAGACAGTGGGAATATTTTGATATTTCAGGAGTAAGGAGGTCAGGCTGGGTTTCTGGGCCCTGTGAGGCTTTTTTTTTTTTTTTTTTTTAAACAGCTTAGTTCTGTTTAGTTTTGCTTTTAAAGGGTGAAGAGGGGGAAAAAACAGCTTCCAGAAAAAAAACAACAGCTCAAGCTCCAGGAGCCAGATCTTAGCATGAGAACCCGACACAGCGTGGGGGAGGGCTGTGTCAGATCACTGCATGCCCGAGGAGCAAGTATTCACTGCCTGCCGAAAAGCCACAGAGCTCAGACCCTATTTGAAAGACTAACATCTTTGATATAAAAAAAACAACCAACCAACAACCCAAAACCACCCATCCAATAAAAAGCCTCAGACATACAGGATCCCATTCATGGTGGGAGGGATTTAGTGGAAGTATTTTCCTTCTTTAAGGTTTGGCACAGCCTTAAAGGAGTCTCTTTAAAAGCTTCCAGAGCCGATTATATTTTGGATTGTGTTTCAAATCACCCTTCCCCCCCAGGTTTGGTGGGTCCTCAGACAAGTTCCCAGAATAAATTAGACATAACGGTAGCAGGATTTATTATTTTTTTTTTAACTTAAGAAGGAGGAAGGAATAAATGACACCAATTTCTGTAATGGAAAGAAAAAAAGAAAAAAAGTGTATATCGGAAACTGCTGCTGAGTGACTCATGCTGCCAGACAAACGGAACCTCACTCATCACTCCATCTTCATCCTCCTCTGGTGAGAGAAAAAGTCTTGGAAAAATATCAGCTCACCCCCCTCCCCCCACCCCCACCCCGCCCTGCTGCTTCTCCCATGGCATCCATACACAGGGAAACAGTCCAAGCCACAGTGATGGCTTCATGTGCTTCTTGGGGCAGGCAGAGTTTTTTTTGCTTTAATGGCCAACTAGGAAAAGCCTCCGAGGTGACCTTGGAAAAATGTATGCACCAAAGGAAAAAGTTGTGGAGAGGGGTGTGGGGGGGGCAGTGTTGGAGTCCTTGTGTGCTTAATGTTTGAAGAAAATTTTTTTCCCTTCAAAATGTTTTTCCAAGTTTCCACTGACAAAGATTTGCAAGTTATTATTATTTTTGTTATGAGTGGGAAGAGAGGTGAGGATGTGCCATGCGAAAGGCAGAATAAGCTGGGCACAATTCCGACTTAAATAAATGCTGCGTCATAAAAGTAAAAAGGGCAAGGCAGGAGGAAGGGTAGGATGCAAAAAAAAAAGGTTCTGTTTTCTCTTCTGTTTGGGAGAGTCATTAGCACTTTCATGAAGCATATGAACTGTATACAAATCAAATATGTTTTTATTAACATAAAAATGGAGGGAGTATTTCTTTTTTTTTTTCCCTTCTCAAAACATCCTCACATATATTTGGCACTCCCTGACAGAAAGCCACCTAAAATGTTGCTTTTCAGACTGCCCAGTCCAGCCAGCCCTGCTGTGGTCACAAGGCCAATGGCAGCCCCTTCCCAGCAAATGCCTTCTTAGGGTGGTGGGGTTGAGTGGGTGCACACAATAGCTCAGCTCTGCCTCACAAAAAATCTTGCCTAAGGAGATGCCACGTTTTTACAGGCTGTTAGTTCTTGTTTTTCCTCAACAGGTTACTTCTCCTTCCACCCAGAGATGCCTTGAGTTCAACTGTGCATGGTGTGAAAATAGCCACGAAGAGGTGTGATACTTTGTTCTTCTCTGCTTTTTGTGGTTGTGATCAATCCCATGCTCTTTTTCACTGCTCCCAGTTGTCCCCCTTATCTTTCCATTATACCTTTTCCCTTTTTCTAGTGCCATTCACTGTCTCCAGCTCAGGCTTGCACATCATACCATCTGCAGAGCTGGAGGAGCTCTTGGGACACTGGGTAGGAGTGGTGGAAAGAGCAGAAGGTAGCCTGGGACAGCAGTTTGGGGTGGTCAAAAGCCATCCAAGCATGCAGGAAAACAGCACTGGGGTACTCTGCCTAAGCCATGCCTTGGGGTACACACAGATATGATAAGAGATGTCGCTGGTGGCAGCAGCTGCATGTCCCTGACCTGAGTAGAGGCTGTGGAGCTCATCTTGTGCTCCTTCCCTCATTTCCCATATCTTTCCCTGGCCTTCACAGCCCATGACTCCAGAGTCAGCTGCTGTTCCTGTCCCTGAGCTGCTCTGTGCACGGATGAGAGAGTGGCCAACCCTGCTCCTGGACCCAACTGCCCAAGGGCAGAGCAGGGAGAAGGGCTGCATTTCCCAGCTGTAGCCTGGGAGCAGTTTTTGGCTGAGGAATGACTTTCAGCTGGAGCACATTAGCCATGGGAGGTGCTGCTGGGGAGCAGCAGCTCTGCTTAAGGCAGCCTCTGCCAGCTGCCTCTGGGCTATCAGTGGTGGAGGGGCTGTGCTAGGCTGGGACCTTGGGTGCTCTCCTGTGGGCTGAGGTTCCTCAGAAGATCTGTTTCTGCACTGGGAAAGCTTTCCTGATTGTAAGTGCAAGGTTTGACCCACCTTCCCTCCCCTACTTCTTCCCTTTGCTTCATTCCACAGGAAAGCAATCATAGTATCAAGTGTTTCTTAATAACTTTTTAGGTTGATGACTAATTTTTCAGCCATGCTGAATGATGGGTAATAGTAAGATATTAAGCCCTGCTGTGAAATAGGTGTCCAAGTGAGAAAAGCATATGGGAAGCTGTGCAGGAGTGGGAGATTTCTGAAATATCCCAGTTTCAGGAAAGCCTCTGTCCAGAGATTTTGTGCCTGGGAAGCTGAAGCCAATCCATTGCCAGGTAGAAACCCAAAAGAAAATGAGTTTTGGTGGAGCTCATGTTTGTGGCCTTGCCTTGCTGGCTATGGGAGGGAGACCTAAGAGGTTTTTTTCTCTTAAAACCCTCATCCTACCCTGGGGGAGGATATTGGATTTCAATCCAGACTTTTGAGATGGGCCTCAAACAAATGGGAGGGGTTGTGAAAAGCACGAGAAAGTAAGATGTGGGTTTGGATCCCAAAACTCCTGTTCCTAACGAGGAGCCATGTGAGTGCTGCTTTGGAGGCTTTCAGCTCTGAGTTGCTGGATGCTCCCTGTGGTGCTTGCATTTGTGGTGCCTTGCAGGCTCCCAGGCACTTTGGGCTGGACAAATTCACTGCTTTGGGCTTATGGTCCCCATTTGGGGACTGTGAGCTCCAGGCAGGCCTGTGCTGTGCCTTCCCCACTCTCCAGCTGCAGCCTTCCATGAGGATTTAGCTGAGGGGAGTGGGGAAGTGAGCAAGAACAGGATGAAATCACCTTTTTGTGTAAGTCAGCTGATGTGCTGTATAAAATGCAGGTCTAGGTTTTGAACCTAGAATTTTCTTTAATAACAAACCCCAGTCAATGAATGTAAAAGCCCCATGCAGAGCCTTTTACTGTGTTAGTCATAGCTTGAAGCCTTTATGTTCCCTCTTCTAATGGCAAGTATTATCCAGCATGCCTTGTTACAGTGCAGTCTTTGGAGGGTGTGGAAGTAATGATGGTGCCTGAGTGCTGTTCCAGAGATCGCTGCTACAATTCACAGCAGATAATAGGAGCCACAGCCAGACAGATAATAGAACTGACTGAGATCCATTTATTGCTAAGAGACTGGCTGAATATTTGTATGTAGCCCCAGCCACTCCACCCTCCTTCATCACATCTCCCAGGAAAGGGGGGAGGGAAAAAACCCCCAAAAACACAAGCCTAGAGCAGAGTGGGGAGGAAGGGAGAGATTTGCAGATTCTGATGCATTCATAACTTCTATTTCTTTTTTATGGTGCTTGTCATAACTGAGCACCATAAAAAAGAAATAGAAGTTATGAATGGGTTGCTAATGTATTTACAGCCTGCCTGTGCAAATGAAGGTGTGGGATGACAACAGGAAACAAGTAGTGAATTTGGAATGGGAACCTGTGTGAAGTCTAAACTAACACCTGAACCTAAAGCCATCTTTCCCTGCAGGTAAACAAGCAGCCTGGTGGAAGGGTTCAGTGATGGGTTGCAGGCAAAGCCAAAGTCTGGGATTATAGCAGTAGACACACTAGAAAAGGCTGACCTGATTCATAACATCGTAGTTCACAGCCACTTCAAATTTTCTCAGTTTTCAAAAGCTTGCTAAGCTGCTTAGGCCTTGCAGAAGCTGTCTGGAGAGGTAATTTGTGTGCCAAAAGGTATATGTGTTGTTACTCAGGGTTTTTGGTATTTGACTGACCCTCCACTCACCTTTCCCTCTCTTGAAGTCTTTGCAGTTTTTAAATAGCATTAAAAGTTGGGGGTTTTTGTTTTTCGGGTTTTTTTTTTTTTTTGCTTTCAGAGTATTTTCTAATGTGATCTTTTTGCATGTGGAAGTTAAAATACTTGTAGCTTTTCCTTATGGTGGTTGCCCTTGGTGGGGGGGGCGGGGGGCATGGCTGTGTTAGGCCCTTTCTTATCCTGGTCTGTTCAATATTTGCTGTTTCTAGGATGATGGTGAGGAGTAAGACACGGGCAATAGCAAAGTCCAATGCAGCAACAAAGGAAAAACTGATGATCACATGTTTTCCTACTTATGTTTCAAGGTGGCAGTGAGTAGGGAAGTTAAGCTGCAGTGCTCCTGGCTCTGGGGAAGGGTTGTGGTATATGGTGTAGGTTGAGGAGAGCAGCTTTGTGGTACTTTACTGATGGTCACTGCTGGCTCCTGGTAGCAAACCTGGCTGTGCTGAGGCCCTGCTGGAGGTGGATGATGAACTCCCTCCCTGCCTACTGAGCCATGACTGGTGGCTTCTCCCACTGCTTCACCCCACAGCACGTGTCGGGGTGGTGCCAATAAGTAAATGCAGCCTTGCCCCCACCTTACCCTTTGCTTTGAAACATTTTGTGGTGTGCAGAGCATGACTGAGAGTCTCTGATCTGAGGCACTCATGGCTCCCAGATGTTAGGGCTGCTCAGCTGGCACGGAGTGCTTGCCAAGCCTCTCTTCTGTGACCATTCATTTTTACATTCCACATTTTTTTTCCAATCATCCCCGAGGTACTAAGTCCTTTTCTTTACTGATCAAACAGTTTGTTAGCAGCACTTATTTTTCCTGTGGTCCTTGGAGATCACTGAGTTTGTTCAGTAGTGGTCTAGGTGAGACTTGTGCTAAGGAGGAAAAGCCAACTTTGTTGTGATAGGCAAGCATGTTCAGGTGCAAGTCTGTTCTCAGCTCTGGATCTGATCACATGTTGTCAGCTGTTGATAGCAAGCATGTAGGGGAGATAAGGGCTTTGATCACCAACCAGGGCTCCTGGGCTCTGTTCTTGGCTGTGAACAGGTGTGTGAACACTGAGCACCTTGTGTTCTGTCATCAGGACTGGAAGCTGATTTGGGCAGGGACAACTTCTGTGTGCTGGAGGCTGACAAATGCTGCCTGTGGTGGACAGTGAGGGAGTACCAAGAGCACCTCTCAGAAAGGCGGATTTGGGTATGAAAATGAAGCAGCTGGGTGCTCACCTAGCCCTGGACAGAGCAGATGTACAATGCAGGGGAGCCCTGACCTCCCCTGAGCTGCGCTAATAAAGGGTGCAAGATGCAAGACCAGAAATCAGAATTCTCCATTGTAGGCTTCTTCTTCCGTATTTTCCTTAGAACCCAGAGGTCTGCACTATGGGCTGTTGCACAAATCTGTAGCACAGCTCTGCAGAAGTCCCAGTATCTTGAGTAAATTAATGAAGGCATATTGTTTTCCAGCTGGTTAGAAGAGATCTTTGTCTTGGAGAGCCTTTCCTCTTGTGAGACTTCCCCTGAGAGATTATGTGCAATGAGCCTTTTGCTAGCAGCAAATACTGGTCTTGAAGCATTTTCCTGAAGCTTTTGTTGAAGGTGGAGGGGTGGGATTTCTTTTCTACACTGAAGTTAAACATCAAAATTTTACAACCCATCAGTTGGTCCTTTCAGCTGAAAGATCCCACCAATGCTCTGGGAAGACAGTGTTTTCTCTTTTTTTTTCTTTTTTTTTTTTTTAAGATATAGGAAGGCCCATTTCAGGGCAGTTGTTAAGGAATTGGACTACTCAGATAACAAGAAATAAGTTCATCACAAAGATGCTGGTACATTCCAGGCTAAATTTGGATTTTCTAAGATGTTTTGTTACCTAAACTGAAATGTGGAAGTTTAGGTAGTGGACATTCCCTGACTCCAAGAGTAATTAATTATATTTCTTCACATACAGTATGGCTCATTTACCAAAAGTCCTTCAGCGTTCTCACAACTCCTAAGTTTAGGTCAACCAGGCATATATGCTAAGGGAAAAGGAATGTCTTGAACTGTGCTCAAAAACAATGACTATATAGTTTAAATATCATTTTGAGGAAAAGAATTTGTCCCAGAGGAATGAGCTCTAGCAGCTCCAGCACTGGTGCTCTGTATGACAAAGTATTACTAAAATGTTTTTCAAAGGCTGCACTGTCTCTCTGGAGATGAGCCCTTTCCTTGCCATCCTTCGGAATGATGGTGGCCAGAATTTTTCCATAGTAGGAGTTGGTCAGTGGTCAGTCTTCACCACAGTGTCTCCATGAAATTACTGTGACTTGTGGTCCCAAATCACTGAGGTATTTTTAAAATGTTACTGTTAGGCTCTTAAATCTAAGCTTGGGAGGAGCTTTAATGGAAGGAAGGAAAAAAAAAGAACAACCCTATTTTCATTAAAGTTTAGGAGTTGGCAGAGATGGAGGCTGCCTAACCTTCAAACAGACGACTGAAGCTCAGGCTGTGCTTTCCTAGTGGCCAGCAAGACCTGGGCTCTAACTGCAGTTGGGGCTATAAATAAGTTGTGGACCACAGGCAAATTCTTGTGCTTGCTTCCTCCCTTCCAGAGTGGCTGAATTTGTTCTTAGAAACACAGCTGGTCTATCCTGCATGGTAGAGGCTGTCAGCATCTATGTGACCTACCCACGCCTATGGCAATCCTTTTTTATCAGGTTCTGAGTCCCTCAAAGAAACAAGGGAAAGGAAAGGTGTGGATGAAATGAAGGCCATTTTATTGTATTTTTTTTTTTCAATTCAAGCCTGAAGTAGCACAAAAGAACCACAAGTTTTGATGTACAAAATGAGTGACCTTTTTTAAAAAACGTTGATGGACAGGCTTAAATCCTCCTTCAAGCATGAGATCCTTTCTTGAACCATACCTTGCCTCTGCTCACCCTGAGTAGTCGGTGTATGCTGCTGGAAGACCAAAGTAAGAGAGCAGCAGCATCACCATCACAGATAGAAAAGTAGGACAAAGTCCTGGTTGAAATCCAAGACCTGAGCATGAACTTGCTTGCAGAGATGATCCAAAATGCTGTCTAAAATATGGCAGCCTGGAGAATTGGATGTGACCACCCAGGAACTCCCTTGGGTTTTATGCCCAAGCTGCTGACTACAAAGCTTTTCACTTACATTGTCTACCAAATGCATGTGTTGTTTCAAACAGAAGTATCTAAAAATCATCTCCATTTGTTTTGTTGCCTGGAAGTAGTGATCTGTGCTCCTTTTGTTCTAGAGCTGACAAATGTCTCAAACATGAAGAATAAACAAAGTTATAATAAGGTGTGTATGATGAATTCCAAACATTCTTGTGATTTGCCTTCTGCCATCAATATAATGGCTAAAAACTGGTATTTTGACTATGACAAATTAATTTGAATCTGTAGTTTGATACACATGCAATGATACATAAGAGTGAGTGCATGAAGAATTGAGGCCTGTTACTACTCCACTAGTGTTTCAGGTTTAATGGACAGCTGAGCAAATCTTTAGAAGATCTTTTATCTTTCCTCTGTGTCTGTTTAGATCAACCCTAAGTGAGCAGACTGAAAGCTGCCACTGTCCTTTGACCTGTGTAAGGGAAGCTGAAGAGTGTGACTTAGGAGGAAACAGGAAGAAAAATAATCTGTGATGAAAGCTTGCCTGAGTGGTTCAGTGGGGAACCCTCTTGTTAGACCAGTGCTCTGAGGTCACGCAGCTTGTCTGTACAGCAGAGTCTGGTATGACCCACTTTGCATGTCCCCAGCTCTGGTCTGGCTCGGGTTTGTTCCTCATTTTGGTCTCCAGTGTTGAGCTCTGACTGGTCTGGGCACTGATGCACTTTGTGACCTGAATCCTGCTGAACATCTCTTTATACCAGAAGAGGCAGCCATAATTCCCCTGAAGCTGCAGCACAATCAGAACCAAAAGCTTCCTCTAAAGGACAGGTAGCTTTTACTGTATCCTGACTTCAGCTTCTACTTCAAATCTGGGCCAGGTAGTTGGTATTTCTCACAGAGGTTTTAGAATTAATCTTACTGATTACTGCGTGCAACTGTAAGCAATGAGAGGTATTGCCTATAACCATATAGATTAAAAGGAAAGGTCTTTTGCCTACAAATACAATCTACTGCCTAGTTAGCCAGGTCAGAAAAAGATTTCATGAGCCTGGGCAGGAGGTCTAGAGCTTTATTTGTCTCTCTTCTGCTGCTCTTAGGGAGGAACAGGCTTTACCATTAAAGCTGTTTGGCACTTCTGACTTTCTGTGTCTCCCTAGGGAGTGATCTTGATCCTCATCGGAAAAACTATGGTGAGGGTATCTTATTACAAGCACTGAGATTGACCAGCTAGTAGCTGTAAAGAAAGCCGAGGTCCAGAAAATTCAGAAGGCTGGTAGCCAGGAAATATCCCTGGATAGGAAGGAAATTTCCAGAGTGTAATTTCAGTTCCTCAGTTTGTATTACTGGACCTGATTCCCTGTTTTGTAGAACTGTACACTTGAAAATAAACTGAAATGTAAAAGAGGGAGAAAATTTAGTCATGGTAGCTTAAGTTCTTTTCTTTTGAACCACGTGAAATGTCAGGAGGACAGGAAGCTCTCCCAGGGGTAATACCATCCAAAACTCTAGCTGCCTCTGAATTAACAAAGTCCCCAAGTGGACTGATACCACAGGGTGCAGATGTTTTAGTTCTAGCAAGTAACATGAAACTGCTGGCCAAGTTTATGCTAAAATTTTCCTTTTTTTCCCCATAGACATTGCTTTAAAAAAAACCCCAAACCAAAAACTTAAATTCTCACCCAGACTCTAAGCCTTGTTTAGAAATGTGAATGGGTGTATGTTCTCCTGCTGGCTTGGTAATTTGGTAGATGTTAACACAATGTAAATACAGCACAATACAGTTTGTCATGGTGTTTGTAAGTACATATGGGAGCTATCATTTTTATGCAACCTAGTACTGGGTTTAGTGCTTCTGAAGGGCTTCTGCTTTGACTGTGTGTGAGATTGGCTGTAGTGGGAATGAATTATGAAGAGCAGAAAAATGTGAATGTCTTGTAAACTTGGTTAAAATGTTGAAAGACCCAGAGAGATGGGTAAATGCTTTTCAAAGCCAATACAAAAAAAGAGCAAATCTGAGGTCAGCTGGCAAAATCTTTGAAATGTAGGACTGAGTGTTTCTCTTCCTCTTTGGGAGCATTTCCCACTCATGCCATATGGAGAACAATCATTGATACTGCTTGTCAGTCTAGGTCTGCTCTGGCCCAGAAAAGAGGTGGGCTGCCAGATACAGATCCTACAATGAGCCCATGTCTTCACTGCTCAGTGATTCCCTTGTGCAGCAGAAATGTTAGACATCTGTTGCCAGCCAGGAAAAAACCCCAAACCCTAGGAATGTGAGTATGAAATGCACTGTCTGAATCAATGAATCAAAGTTGCCACAATCCTAATTTACTGCATATGAGATGTTTAGACCAGCAGGGCCTCCATGGCCCTTGCTATTATAACATGTTGCAGAGCATCTCTCTGTATCGCATGACAAGAGATGAGTGAATGTATGCAAGGCAAAGTGCCAGCAGAGGTTTTCCAGTGCTGCTGGGAGGGTGTTTGCCAGGGCAGAATGGCTAGATGATACTGAGGATCTATCAAGCCCCAAACTGCAGGGGGGGGAAATGAAAAGACAAGAGTTATTTACATAGTGGTCATTGCAATTGGACTTGGAGGAGTTTCCTTCCTGACCCCAAATCTGGCATTTGGTCTAACTTCACATGGGTGAGGAAAAACAAACTGACTATGTTTGGAAGGTTTCTCAATGCTGGGAGGAATTCCCTGCTTCCTCATCCCCCTTCCCGGCTCATCTGTACCAAAGATTGATCTCTGCTCTTTCTATCCAAGGTGAAATGCTTTGGGTGCCCAAGCTCATGAGTGAGAAGGAAATCATCTCTTGTGGCCCATATCATAGCTGGAGCAAGTAAGAGAAAAGTCCATTATTGTGTCTTCTGCCTCTAAGGGACAAGAGAGCATCATTAGGAAGGGTGACAGCACAGGGTTTTCATTAGGAAAAAGGAAGGTTTCATGCAAAGCCAAGTTACTTTCATTGCTATGGAGGCTTCATGGCACTGTAGTTCTTGGGTGTGGGCTCAGTCCCCCCATTGAGACTTGTTTATTCCAAAGCTCAGTAGGTTTCTGGGAAGTGCTGTAATAGCTGGGAGGAGATCCCATGGAGAGGGTGGATTCTCTGGGACACACGCTGTTTAACAATGCCACTGTCTGCAGAGAAACAGAAAATAAACAATGCAGAATCCCTGCCGTAAACCATGCACAAACACCAGAATATGAATAGCCTCTCGGAAGGTGGCTAGTGCCAAGCAGCTTTGCTGCTATTGTTTATTGTGGTAGAGAGCTAGAACCAGCTTTTCAAAATAGGTCAATATTGCCCATTCATAATGGGTTAATGGTTTCTGCAGCTGAAACTGAAGTATAATGGTTCCTGGTGAAATGGGGGAAGCATCTGTAGAAAGCAAATTTGGAAGCAGTGAAAACTGAATGAAAAAATGAATTAATTTTGTTTTATTCAGGCATCTTGGGCAGGGAGAGCAAAGGCCCTGTTTGGATAGCTGTTGCAATTGCAAGCAGTAAAGGCTGAGGGCTTGTCTCTGAGGACTGATCAGTGAAGCAGCAGGTAGAGAAGCAGGTGAAAGCAGTCAGATGGGTGGGAGCACAACATAGCTGGAGTGGCTCTGAGGGTGGATTCCTTTCAGCTCAGAGTGTTCTGGGATTCTGTATCACTGAGCCCCGTGAGTGGCTCTGCAGGGTAAGTCGGATGGTGCTGTGGTCAGTGCTGTTGGTGTTTCTGGGGGCGTTTTCCTCTGAATTAGATCTACTCTCCAGTTCTTAGGACTGGAAGTGGGTGTCTGGAGCATTTTTGGTATGCTCTGGCATGTATCTCTGTCTGGCTTCATCTGACAGGAGTCCCCCTTGCACCCTCCAAGATCACCTTGTGAAGTGAACCAAAGTGCAGTGAGTGGGGATGAGCTGGAGAGCTGCTTCAAAAGCCCTTGTTTGAATGCAGATGGCTTGTGTTGGTGTGTTCTAGGTATGCTGACCCATATCTGAGGAGGGAAGTAGCTCCTGGGGCATGCCAGCTGCACATCTGTAAAGCCCCAAAGCATGTGTTTGAGCCGAGAGAGTGCAGGGTGCCTTGATGCTGCCAATTGCCTCTTGTGTTTATTCTTTGCATGCAGGTCAGCTGAGAGGAGATTATTTTATTCTTCTGTCTGCAAGTTTTGGGCAACCCAGGGAATCTGTGGCTTTTGGGAAGCGGCTCCCTGAACCTTTGACAAGGCCACTGAAACTTCTCTGTGGCCTCTGGGGAAGAATTGCAGGTGTTTAGCAGTGAGCCTGTGCACACTCAGGGCCTAGGTGGTAGTGACTCTCATTTGCCCTCTACTCATCCATCCCAGCCATTTCCAAGGACACTTCTTGCTGAAAGCAGAGAAGCAGCTGCTGTGTCTTTGAGTGAACTGGAGACAAGGGCTTTCCCCAGAGGAGCCAGGTCACTCTAAAATAAGATAAACACCACCTATGTTAATTGCAGTGGAAAACTGAGAGCAGCTTGTGTTGGGCTGCTGTGTTGTCCCTAAGCAGGGATTATGCAGAGCAGCTGGGTTCCAGAAGGGCTCTGGAAAAAAAAGATGCTCAGAAGGGAGCAGTGTCTCCTGCACTGAGGGGCAGTTTTCAGGTGTGGGGTTTTTTTTTTAAGATATATTTTTAGGAGCTGCTGGTATCTGCATTTAGGTTGTGAGCCCTGGAGCCTGTTTTCTATTCACAAATGTGTTCTGTAGTGAAGATCAGTTTGTCAGCACTCTTTTTGATTTTTTTTTCCCCCTACTAACATATGATCCACTCCAGGTCATGTGAAGGAGACATGGATGGTATGTGACAGGAGAGAGGCTGCAGTCTGCAGCTGGCTCTACAGCAGGGCTTGGAGCTTGGAACATTCCCAAGTGCAGCATCTCCCTGTGGGCCAGGGCAGCTGGACACAGCACAGGGTAAGTGGTGTATCTGGGACACCACTGGGGTGGATGGGGTCTGTATTTTGGTGAAGTGTGACATGATGGACATTCAGCAACTCCTGCCCCAGCTCAGCAAGAATAAACCCCAAGGGGTTATTCAGAGGTGAGGGAAACAAAATCCTTTTCCCTGAACAGCAGCAACATAGCCTTATGCATCAGTGGCTGGTGAGTACAGTGGCAGTAGCTTCCAGCAGATTTCCAGTTGGGTCAGGTCCTAAACTTGATAGTAAGAAGAACTCAAAGCTTAGTGCTGCACCTTAAAGCTCTTTAGCTCCTCCCTAGCAGCAGGCACTGTAATGATTAAAGCTCTGTGATTGAATATATAAATGCCTGCAGCTGCTGGAGCTATTCCTTAGGTCAGATTTTCACTGCCTCTGGTTCAAGGTTACAATTCTGCCAGTGATTCCCACAGAGTGTTATCCCAAGGCACATGAGTTCTGCCAGGGTTCCTGCTGTTCTTGCCAAACCATGTCTGCATTGGCCCCATTGCAAATCAGGTCCTGAAAGGAACAGAGCAAAAATCATGGGGACCCTTTGGGCCTGACCTGCAAGCATGGCAATAGATTCTGTTTGTCCTGCAAGCTCTCCAGCAATGAAGAAAACAAATATCAGTCTGGAAATAGCTTGTCTTGACTCTCCAGTCTTGTTAGAGTGCAGACTAATACTGCTTGCCCTGCTGTAGTTGTGCTCTGAGCTTGCCTGCCAAGGACAACCATCCTTGTGTTTCAAGAAAGCCATGGTAAACCAAAGCAATGCACCCTTAAAATTGTGCTAGACAAGCTTTTGAAAGCTCAAGAATTAAGGAAGTCTGGATGGATGAGAGAATCAAAAATTCTTGAAGGATCATCTGGCCTCACAGAACAGACTGGATTTTAGCTATTCTAGGAGTAGATATTTTCAGATTATTCTTTTAGGTACCCCTTCACTGAATTATTAGACATGCCTGACAGTCTGCTGCATAGAATACCTTGAAGAATTAGGGAAGTTTTATCTCTTCTCAAACACCGGGGAAGGGAGACATATGGAGGCTAAAATCCACATCCTCAAAGGAATGTAGATTTGTAATTTGCACTGGAAAGTGGTGGAGATAGCAGGATTTCCTCAGGGTTATGGTTAAGCTGATTGACTTTGCTGGTATATAGGCGTGTAATTGATTATCTTGGAGGCTCTGGGTCTAAGTATTTGCCTTAGATGGTGTCTGTAGGGGAGGACAGAAATGAGACTCTGCTTCCTGAGCCAGTCTCCCCTCAGTTCTTCCCTGAATCACTGCTGCTGCCCGTGATGCTGTTTCTTACCCTTGCCTCTGAGCCAGCTGATCTGAGCTCTGTGGGCTCTGATTTTTTGGTAAAGTTATTACAGGTGTTGTCTTTCAGACTCAAAACACAAGACCCTTCTCTTATTCTTCTGTTATCGTCCTGTTTTCAGCTGTGCAGTCTGGAGTGCCTGGACTGGCCTCGCCTCTCCTTGCCTAACCTCTCACAAACAGCCACGAATTTTTGAAAAGGGCCTTGGTTTGCCCTGCCAGCACTCCTTAATTTTGCTTTTCCTCCTTGCAAGCCACACTGAAGCAGCGCTTTGCTATTCTCCGGGAGGAAAATAAAAAAAAAAAAAAAAGTAGGTCATGGTGTCATGTAAGGCAGCCGAGCCCTAACATGGAGCCAGGCAAGCGGAGCGAAAAAGAGCCCCTGTGGGATGGGAGATGATGAATGAGCAGCTGTGCGGGATAAACAGGGATGAAGGGATGGATGGGAGCGCAGGAGCCGAGCGCGGCAGGTGGAGGCGCCGGCGGCCGCTCCGCTCCGGGGCTGGGGGGCTCCGGCCCCGCCGGACCATGCGCCCTCTCCCGGCACAGGTGTTCCCTCTGGAGCAGCTTTCCTTGCTCCTACAAGCGATGGTAATGTTTGGTTTTGTTGGTTTTTTTCTTTTTTTAATCGTGGTTTTCTTCCCCTCACCCCACAGTTCGATCCAAATAGCACTTGCAGAAAGCATAGGACAGGCATGGAAAATCACTCTTAGCAGACCAAAACAATCTTTGCTTGCAAATATGTTTTTTAAATTTTTTAATTTTTTCATCCCCTTTATAGATTAGAGTCCCCTTGTTTATGTCATTTGTGTTTTGTTTTTTTCAGAATTAACTTTTGAAAGAAGGAAGGGGTTTTATGCCTGCTGGCTCTCTTGATTCTCACCCAGCATTACTCACTGGGCCTGCAATAGATCTCTTTGGAAGATGGACTCAAGCCTGACCTTATCTCTGAGGCAGGATTCCACCCCAGTGTTTAAAGAGAGAAATTCAGGTCTGGAGATGTGGCATATCCCAGTAAGTATTCCCTAACTTAAAATACTGATTACAACTTGGTGTGGATGATGATCTTTGCTACGTGCCTAATTTAGAATTTCAACCTGTTAAAAAAAAACCCCAAAATTAAAACCACCAAAAACAAGGGTGAGAATCAAACTCAAAAGGCAAAAACATTTCAGAGCAGTGCCAGCTGAAAGAGCTTGGAATGTTAATCTTCTTGCTGTAGTCCTGTAGATAAAGTGTTTGATTTTAACTCTTACCAGCCTGTTAAGGCATCAGTATTGCCACTTGAGATAAATTCACTTTGGATTTGTCCTGGTTCAACATGTGTTGCAGGGCTCCCATTCCTCCAAAACACATGCAGCAAGGACAACTTCTTCCCCAGGTCTCAACCCACAACCTCAGAACTGGGGTGGGAGCCCACTGGAGGAAGTGATCTTGGGTTGAGAGGCTCAAACTGTCAAAGCTTAGAAATGAGGGTTCTTTTAGAATTTGGAGGACTTGATTTTTATTTTTTTTTAGCCCTGTTCAGAGAAACCAAAAGTTTTCTATGTAGGGCTGGCATTTAAATCCTGCTCATAGCTCCCATCCTCTGGCTATAAATTCCTCTTCAGCCACTTGAGGCAAAACTTCCCTTGTACCCAGTGTTTGGGGGATGAAGCTGTCATGTTTAACAAGCTGAAATATTCTTGTGGTTTTCCCCCACTCTTTCCCTGTATCAAGCAGGGCTGGTGGAACAGAGCTGGGCAGTCTCCTAGTGTTGTCAACATTTGCTGCCTGAGCTGCACAGAAACCAGTGCTCAAGTCCTGTGTCAGAATGCTTCTTGAAACCTTCATCTTTTCCAGTTCTTCAGCCAATTTACTTCTGCAAATGCTTGGAAATGCTGGTGAGTGGTGGAAGCAAGCAGCCTCCAGTCTAACCAAGGATTTCTACTGCTGCTGGCTCTGTAGAAGAGATTTTAAGGTCAGTTTTAAAATAGTTCTGCCTAGAAAGAGCTGGTTCAGGAGGATGGCACTAGCTAATATGCACAGAGTAGAGATCTGCAGCCAGTTGTTCCTGTAGACAGCCTGTATCTAGTGTTTGAGCTGAACTGTGGTATGCAGAAAACTCTTCTGTACAGAGTGAGAGTCTCAGCAGTGCCAAGGACCAATTACCTCTTCCCTGTCAAAAGTGAGTGTCCTGTTTACTGTTTGAACTGGCTGACTCAAAATTCCAGTTTTAGTCTGTGCTTCTAAAAGATTTTGGTGGCAAGGACCTTTGAATGCTATGCAGACATCAACCAGCCTTCTTGGTGCCCCTAGAAGGCTGCTGGGTGAGGAGGACACCCCTTGCTCAAGACAAAGGGCCACCAGAGGTGAGGGGGGGTAGCTGCCCATCCCTGTCACCACGCTGGTGTTCCTGGCTCCTGCTGCCATGCTTGAGGCACCTGACACCTCTGTGCCTGCCCTCACAAAGGCTCTGCTTGTCCTGCAGCTCCCAGCCTGTTTTATGAGCGGAAACTGAGTCAGCACATGGTGCTCACCAACGCCGGCCACTGCTGCTTCTCCTAGCCACTAGCTGTGAGCTTGGAAAACAGTTTGAAACAGAAGCATAAAATGGGCTTTGTTGAAATGTGTTAGCTCACCTGGAGTCTCCAGAACCTGTGTGTGTATTTTAGGAAGCAGAATAACCCAACTTTACAACTTTCAGTATTTGGAAGCAGAGCACAATTATGTGGCTGTTCCAGCCCCTGGGAGACTGAGAGATGAAAATAATGGTTTTTGAGGTAGTGAGTGGGGTGGAGAGAGCCTTTGGGAAGCAGCAGTATATTAAATGGCATCAAAGCATTGCTAGTGTTCATTTATTTGCCCAAAGGCCTTTAGGTCTTCTATTAGGCTCTCCCTAATTATTTGTAAGGCAATAAATCCAATCAGAATACTGAAAGAGGTTCACCCAGACCAAGAACTGTGCTTTAATGTTCCTCCTAGTACATTCTATTATTAATCATGTTTAGAAGGTTGGCTAGTACTGCTTTTTTTCCCCTCATTTTGTGTTTGTGATGAGCAACAGGTATCCTGATAACCAAAGCTTCAGCATTTCAGAGCCAAAATTGTGCCACATAGTGTCTCTTTTCTCATTTCTGTCTTCCCTTACTCCTTAAATACTAGGAGTTGTAACAAAGCCTGCTGTCAACCTTTGGCTTGGGTTCTAAATACTGACCCACATCCAAATTTTGCAATTGGTTCCATTTGTTACAGTGGATGGAACTAATTCTCTAGATCCAAGTACAATTAGATAAATCTAGATCATAATTCTGGGCACTGAATTAAAAAAATACGTTCCTTTCCTTTTATCTTCTCCTTCCATTGACTAATAATAGTCCAGTACAAGCCTTTCCTCTTCAAAAATCTATTATGAGCCTCCTCAAAGGCCAGTGAAGCCTATAAAGAGAGCATGACAACCTGGGAGGGAACAGCTTGTCTTCACATGCTTGCAGGACCAAAGCAGTGGAACTACATACTTTGGGGGACTTCCAAATAACCATCTTTCTTTAGTTTTGCCTCATGTCCTGGCCTCTGCAATTTAACGCACTTTTGATTGCCTGTTTTGACTTTCCCTGTTGTGAGCTGCACAGCCATGGTTTTGTGCACTTTTGCACTGGCCAGCAGCTGAACCATTGCTTTATGCTGCAAGTGATGCAGATCCTGTGTGGTACCGTGCCAGTGTTGGGGATGCTCTGGGGCTAAAACTTCCAGCCTGGAATGGAAAGATCACCAAGCTGCCTGTTGGATGTGATCACTCTGGGTTAGGTGCTCTCCCTCCTGAGATGGCTCCTCTGTCAACATCCTTAGCACAAACTAGATGCCCACAGTGCTGACTCTGGAGCATGGAAGACAGCTTAACTCTGTTTCAGTACCACCATTTCATTTCAGGATCAACCCAGTAGCAGCCCAGAGCTTTTAGGTTAGTTACTATCCTGCTGAAATAAAAAGCTGAGTTCACGGTGACCTTATGGTGGAATTGATTCTTTTTTTTTTTCCTGGGTACTGATTCATAAAATAGGCCCAGAGCAAACAGGCCAGGAACACATGCTATTCATAATAATGCCTCCAGAGAATAGCTCATTTCTTTTTCTCTTCCAAGGGTATTGTCAGGCTTGTGTACTTCAAAACAGATCTGGCACTGACAGTACAGATAAGTTAATGAAAGTCTGCAGAGGGTTTGGGGTTTTTAAATTTTTTCCCTTTAAACTAAGCGTAATAAGTTCTAATGAAACCCTATTTTAAATTTGTATTCTTTTTAACATCCCTTACTTGTAGTTCTGAAGAGCTTTGCCAGCTTGTTCAACATCTTGAAGAACAGAGGATATCTTAAGTTGCTGTGTAGCAGCAGGAAAATGCACAAATCTTAAATTTCTGAAGAACCATGAGCTAATTACTCATGTGGTGTCAGGAGAGTCATCTGTAATTCTTTTATTCTACAGAGTCCTGGGGAAACAGCTGGAGCATTGTGTACAATTTGCTGAGCACATTTCAGGGAAGATGTGGACAATGGGGAGATGCCAAAGGAGAGCAGGGAGAACAATTGTAGATCTTAAAAACATAACCTCAAAACAAGGAGGGGGGAAAAGCTGACTTAACTGTAATTAAAATAAAGTACAAAAAGAGTTTTCAAAAAATGTAGAAAAACCCATGCAGAGAGGGAGAAGGACACTGTTCTCCATAGCAATGGACATGGGTTGGGAAAAAACACACTTAAATTGTAACAAGAAAGAATCAGGTTGGGCACTTCAGAAACCTTCCCAGTGGTAGACACTGATGCAGTAGTTTGAAATATTTGGGAATGTCATGGGGTTCTTGTCACTAGAGATTTTTAAGGTGAGGTTAGCCAAACATGTTAAAAATAACATACCTCATGCTCAGTTACCAGAAATGACCAATATTTGCTTAGGGTACTTTCTAATAACTGTCTAATGCATAATTCAAGCTTTTTGAAATCGTGGGAAACTTAGCCACCCTTAGCATTGCAAACCTTAGGATTTATAATAGAGAAAAATCTTTTTTTAAGCTAAGCTACTCTCTATTGACTTCAGCAGATCTTGGATTGTGTTTGCTGATATCACAGAAAGTAAACCAGGCTAAGATACCCAAGGTGCTGAGGCCTGAGACCTCAGCTGAAATGGGTGCCTTGAAATTATGTAAGAGGAAGCAGAATTACTTAGCCAAAATGTAATTCTCATGATGTTTAGCCCACATTAACCCCAGAGGGAAATGTCAGCTGGTTTTCCCAACACTGATGCTTATTAGACCATGAAATATTTTTCCCTTTGGGAGATGCTTGGAAGTGAATTGGACAAAGTGCTGGAAAATGTAGGGTCCTGTATGGTTTGGAGACAAGAAGTTCCATTCAGTTGGGGCATCTGAACCGGGTTCAGTTTCTTATTTTGTCACTGTTTTATTGTGTCCTTACATTGCTTTTTTTTTCTCTTTTGAGATCGACAGCTGGGAAGAGCAGGAAGTGCTGAGATGCTCTGACTGGAGGGTCTGAGGTGGTGTAGGATCTAATCCTACTCCTGCTTTCAGATATGCTGTGTGTTCAATTTAGCAGCAGTGATGCTAAAGCAAAATAGGGGCACATACATACCTGTGTTTGAAAGTTAGTAGTTTAAAGTTTATTGCAAAACTGTGGACCGTCAATCGGTCTCAGGCACTTTGACAAGGTGTTGATATCTCAGCTAATTCCCTGCTGTTCTGCTTTTAGAAAGCAGCATGACATCTGTAACAGCTGTATGGGAGTCATTTCTACCACTCACCTGTACAAGAGGCAGCAGTGAAATGAGAATGGTGTTTCTGCTTGCATGTTGGTCTAATGCAGGTCTCAAACTCTCCTTTGGTCCAGGAGGTAGCAATGCCTGTTCTTTTTGCATTACCTATGGAGATATCTCTTCAGGAATTTACCCAGAGCCCTCCTCTAAGAGTTTTTTTTTTTCCAAGTGACATGCAGTCTGGTATGATCTGGCTTTGTTTTTAATGCTTTTCAGAGAAGAGCTTAAATTTTTGTTTGTTTCTTTTGCTTTGTTCCTTATTATTCTGATGTAGAATATTCCACTCTGAAGCCCACAGGATTTATTATTGTCATGGCTAATCAAGCAGTGCTACTTACCATGCCCTTGTCTTGTCTTTCCAGAGAGCAGCTGAGAAGCAGGCCTGTAGGCTTGCTGTGACTTCTGAGTGTGCACCTAAACATAGTTGAACTCTGAAGGTGTTTAAGCAAAAGGCTTGATACACATGTTAGAAAAGATTGTTGTAACGTTCCAAATACTCATGGATCAGTCATGAACAATTAGAGGTCAGAATTCAGGCTGATGTTGGGGTTTCTTTTGCATATGGCTGGAAATAAAATGTAAATGGATCTGAAGAAACTCTTAAATGCAGAAAAGTTATCTAAGCAAGTTTATTCTTGTGTTCCCATTAGGGAAAGACAAAGCCATAGAACACACCAGAGCACTTTTTCTGTTGTTCTCCAGGTTTGTAGATCCTGTACTCCTGAGTACCTGATTTCTTTGCCTTTTTTGACTACCTTGTTTTTATCCTAGCTTCTCCCAGCTTCATTAGAGTATTGCTTGTGTCTAATCAGTCTGTACTGTCCTTCAACTTTTGGCTGTCTTTCTTGCACTGCATTACGTGTAATGCAGAGATAGAAGCTGCTCCAGGAGGTTTTCTAGCTCAGCATGATGCCATACCAATATTAACATCTGAATGTGTGACCTTGTTAGTTCAGTATTGCAAGGTAGGTATTTTTCATCTGTCCAATGCACTGCTTATTATTAATGAGGTGTGCTGTGTAAAACAGTACCATTAAATTTCTCCCAGCTGGAAGCCATACTTTAGTGTTAACTTACCCATTATAGGATTTGGGGAGAACTTGAGCCGTGGCTTAGAATACAATTCTGGTAACAAATTATTCTGTAGCTAGGCACTAATGCTGTATGACACCCTATAGCCATTGTATCAACATGGGCTCGTGAGCAAAATCCTAAATTTATGTAGTGGCTACAAAGATCCTTCTTCATGTCACGATTTGTTTCTTGTGGGACTTGCTGGAAGCCAAATGAAGTCTGCTATTTCCAAAACCATCAGGGAGAAATTAATGAATCAACATAGTAAATAACTCACTGCTTATTTCCTGAAACAAAGAGCACCTGTAACATCCAAGGGGTAGCTGCCTGGCAGGAGGCTGGTGGCACTTTAAGGTGTATAGGAATGTTGGGACTGGGTAGAGAGCTAGGGACAAGCGGATACACAGAACCAAATGTGTGGTTTGGGCTATGAGACCTTTTTGTCAGGTGTTGGTGCCTCTTCAATAGCTCTTTCTGTTCCTTGATAATAAAGCCCATGTTTGTGTGGGATCTGACCTCAGGGGAGGTTAACGCTTCTACTGAGGAAAGCCAAGTCACACTCCTTTCAATCCTGTTTGCTGTTGCTTGCAAGGCTGTTTCTATTTGTGTTGTCCTTTGGGTGTGATGCCTGCAAGGTGGGAATTGCCTTAAGCTTGGTTTGTTTGGTGAGAGAAGGAAGGCCTGTTTGTTGGGTATGTTCTCTTCTGAACTTCAACTTTTGCCAACTTAGTCCCAGCCCTCAGGCTAAAGACACAGGTGTGAAGTGAGGTGAGCTATAAAAAGAAAAATACCCAAAACCCCCAAAATACATGGAGTAGGCTTGTGAATGGGGGAGAGAAGGAGATTTGCTGCTGATTCTGGGTTGTGTGGAAGGCAACGAGGGTCTGGACCTGCATTTCAGCAACCCAGGGTATCCTGAGGCCCTGCGTGCACCTACTGACAATGCTGCAGCAGGTAGCTGGAGAGCAGGGCCTCTCATGTAGGAGCCCTCTGGCTATGCCTAGGGTGGGAGAGGCTGCTTTTCTCCTTGTCTTTGAGGATTTAGTCTACCCAGAGCAGAACAAATAATATGGGAGCTGCCCCACACCAGCCCCTCCTCTCAGAGCAGGCTCAGAGACTGCAGCTTTCATGTTAAACAGGTCTAAGGTCACCCTTGAAATCAATCTCATGCTTGAACTGTGCAAGATATTGCTTCTCTGCAGTACCTCAAGGAGCATCCATGGACAGAGGCATCTTTAGTGTTGATATTGCACAGACTGGTGTAAAAGAGGTGCTTTTCCTTCTTGGAGACTTTAGAGACAACAGGGGTGAGTCTGTGTCAACTTCATGTTTGAGTGGATTTGAGAGGACTGTTATCTAAATGCTGGTTTTTCTTCTGGAGAGGTGGAAGTTACTTAGGCAGCTGATGACTCAGCTTCTCTGGCTGTAGGACGCAGATGAGAAATGTTGGCTTTCCAGATAATGGATGAGATTTTCCCATTTGGGACATACTTTGCAAAATGTAGGGCGTTAAAAATGGTAGTATGAAGGTCAGTGAGTAAACTCATATTCAGCCTTTGACCCTTCATAAGATGACATAGCCACATAGTAGCTTTCAGTGTGATGGCCCAGAAGAAGATAGTGAGGTGATGAGGTTTGTGCTCATGTGTTGTTGAACAGCAAAAAAGATGAGCACAGAACTGCTACTTCCACAGAAGTTTTTAATATACAATGATATATACAAGACAAGCTCTGGGAGATAAGAAATACAGATAAGGTGCACACAAATCTTGTAATGATGCCTTGGGAGTCACTAGTATGACACAGACTTAAAAATGTTTGGGTGGTGGGAGCTGAATTACATACTGGAGAAGTGGCTTTTACTTTCTAGTGGGACATGGATTCCCTGCAGCAAGGTCTTTGCTCTTGTGTAATAATGACTTTACCTTTGAAGACTTGCATTTAATGGCAATCTTCAACAAATGCTGAAGCAGAAACAGCTCTCTGAACAGAAATTTTGGGTGAGATGCCAGAGGAATGAGCAGAGTTAATTCCAGTGAGTCCCTTCCCAACAATGTGGCATGTAGTTGGGCTCAGTGGTGAATTCTCACCACAAATCAAGAAATACTTTACAAGATGCCCTACAGAGCTGTTCCCTGAGTGACCTTGCTGTGCTAGGGCACTGCTACTCACTGATGCCAAACCATGAGTGGGGTTTGGTGGATGGGAGAGGGAGGTAATGTGGAAAAGGGATGTTTGCCCATTGGACCACTCTTGGTCATGGAATGCTGCTGTCGATGATTGCCAAGGTGACATGGGAAAGTATTTTGTTGATCATTTAAGCAGATGAATTATTGCTGTGTCTTCCCAAAATGGTGTTTCATTTTTGCACATTTCCTGAATAAAGCTGTCCTTGTTTCCTACCAGGCTCTGCACTGGCATGTGGAGGACCAGTGCCTGGCTAGTGTTGCCAAAGATGAAGCTATTCAGAAGAGCAAGCGGGTATATGGGGGTGCTGATCATGGTGTTCTGTGTTTGTAAAAGGGAAACTGTGTGAATCCATAGGCTATGGATGCTGACATCTCCTGACAAAGGTCTTATAAATCCTAGCAGTCACCTTGAAGGCAAGAATTCATTCTGCTTGGTCTGCCAGCCATACTGGCTGCCTTCAAAGTTATGCATGTTTTTCCTTGTAAATATTTTCAGTGGGCTGTTTTCCCAGGACCATTTTGCTTACCATCTTCTCATCCTCCCTGTCTGCAGAGTAATTTTTTAGACCAAGGGAAGGGGAGAGGATGTTGTTTGTAGCAATCAGTGCTATTATAAACATGTCCTGTATGGTTATTTTGGAAGATTAACAGTTCTTGCTGTCACTCCGTAGAGTGACTTAGCTCCCCAGAAGTGTTCCTGGTTTTGTTCCCAGGAATAGGACAGTCCTCTCTTTTACCCAGCTTCCCTGCTCAGTTGAGGAGAGAGGAAATAGAAGTTGGAGCAAGGATTCTCTGTGATCATGACTCCTTGCTTCTTCAACCTAGCTCAATATTGAGCTGCCTGGAGGCTGCTCTGCTTTAACACTGCTGGCAAAATTACACTCCAGCCACTCTCCTTCCTTGCCCTGGCTTGCCC
This sequence comes from Molothrus ater, assembly GCF_012460135.2. NCBI lineage: Eukaryota > Metazoa > Chordata > Aves > Passeriformes > Icteridae > Molothrus > Molothrus ater. Next base: position 15,255,078 of record NC_050487.2, on the reverse strand, counting down.
TCCCTGGTAGGGTAGTGCTGGGAATCCCCTGCTACGTGTGCAGCTGTGGGGGTGAAACAAGAACAGCTTTGTGTTCCATGTGCCATTTAGAAGCTGTTTTCTCATTGCTGATGATCAGAGCAACATCTGTCTGCTTGTTTATAAGGATGCAATTGTAAGATGATCAGAAAAGCTGGGTTTCTGAGGCTGCTACTTATTCTAAATACTGAAATGGATTCCTGCACCAGCAGAAAAAAAAAATCTCATAATATATAGATAGAGCTTCTAATATGTTCTGCATTAGAAAATAATGGAGTAAGTCCAAACAGCAATAATGAAAGTTTGTCTGATGGAAAACTGTCAAGATCCTTTTAGCTGCATCTTGGTGATTTAAGCCGGGCTGAGTGCTGTCCTGCTGAGCCCTTAGGCACAGAGGTTTGACCTGGGTGGGGACTGCAGATCCCTGTGTGTACCATTACCAGCCCTGCCTGGGATAGTTGACAGGTGTGCTGGCCTGTTCCAGTGCTGCCTCCTTCAGTGTGGTGAAGACCATAAAAGGTGGTATCTTCATCACCAGTCCCAAATGTTGTCTCTAGTGCTGAGGGAAGAGGCACTAGCTTTGGACTTTGAGCACATACTCAGAATTGCTGAATTAAGTGCCTGCAGTACAGCTGTGCCTGAGAAATTTTTGATTCATCTGTGGGCACCTGGGTTTGGAGTTTCTCTGACTGAGGCTGCTTTTCCTGTCACCTGCCTGTGTCTGGGCACAATCCATGATTTATTTAGATCTTTCTCAAAGTGGAACCTACTGTTTCCCATTTCTCATGGAAATCCTCATCCTGCCACTGATTGCCTGGTTTCTATCCTGCTTTTCTCATCTCCATAGCTCTGTGGTCTTTCCCTTGTACAGGGGGATAAGAGTTACAGTGGTAAGCTTCCTTGAGGAGCAGAGGCTGGGTGGAGGAGCAAAATTTTAAGGCCTCTGGTCTCTTAATGGGCCTGGACAGAGTTCAATTGTGTGGCATCTGTGGGATATCTGGGCCCACATGTCTGGTTTTGTGGCATTAGAGTTCTTTATGTGACTTCCCCTATTTTCAGCGATATTTTCTGCACCCTTCCTATTGCTTTTGTTTTATCTGTTGCTATCTGGTGTGTGAGAACAGTGCCCAGCTCCTCAAGAGGTCTACCCCACACCCAGCCAATAAAAAGGAGGCATTTGTGGCTGGCGATGTCCCCAGGACTGGAGCAGTCAATGCATAGCTATCCAGTCTCCACCTGAGGAAGCAGGTAAGCAGGGTAACCTTGTGATAACTGCAGAACAAACAGTCTGTAAACCAAAAAAGAGCTGGAGCCTTTTCCTGCAGAAGGACAACTTGTCATTATAATGGGGGGAACAGCAAGCAGAGGTGGTTTGTCCAGATGTTTTATGTCTTTCCAAGTAAATGTATATGTGCTTAGGATGTTGACTGCAAAAGAAAAACTCTTTTTTTTTTGTCAGTGGAGTAACTTATATGTCTGTGTCAGCTCTTCAGGAAATATTGTGTTAGTGGGAGTGTGCAGTCTCCTGATCTCTTTTAAGTCTTTGACCTTACTTAAATTCTCTGAGTTCTCAGCAAGCAAAGATTAATTGACCACCTTTACACATTTAGTAGAAGCTTGTGCTGCAGTGACCTTACTGATTGCCACTGACAAGAGCAAGAAGAATTGCATTTTTGAGCATTTACAGACACAGCTTTTCATCACTGTGGGAAACAGATCTTGTCCCATGGGGAAGGAATATGTTGGTGTGCAGAAGGTGTTATTGTTTTCAGCTCTTTCGGAGGTTTGACTAGCAAATAGATACTTGGAAAAAAAACTAGCAAATTAGCTGTCAGCTGATAGTAGATGAAGCAACATAGTTGCTGTTGTTCTTAAATGTTTTCAGTGCAAAGCCTGTGCTCTAGTTTGAAGTGTCTTCTCTGTGGCTTGATTTGTTCAAGAGAAGGCAGTATTGGCTAAAGAGAAGGTGAGGTGTTTGGGTTAGATATGAGGCTGGAGCTCAGGAGATTTTAGCTGTTTTGGGGTGGGTAATCAATGACACATGACTACAGGCAAGCCATGAATGATGTTAATGACCTTGTCTTTATTTTATTTGCTTGAAGTTTAAGCTCTTTTGAACAGAGTCTGGCATTGCTGACTATTTGTAGAATGTAGTGCAGTGAATTTGCTTTCAGGGCCAAACTTTTGGACACTGCTGGTCTGCAAGCAGTAGCTCACACTCGTCTGTTTCAACTGTGTCATCAGCTTGCAGAAATCCATAACCTCTGCTGGAGCTTCCTTTGCACCCAGCTGCATGTTTGGAAGGACTGTGCACCTAGACATTAGCAGAGGAGCTGAGAGGCTGCATCTCATTATGAAGTATTTGTGCACTTTCTTTTAATGTGTGTTGCCAGTGCTGGCTGCCCTTTGCCGGTGTCTTAAGCAAAGCAGCCATTGCTCATCTAGGTAATGTGTTGTGTCCTTACAAAGTCATTGGCACAGGTTTCCCTGGCACTTACAGGGTTCCACCTCAGTGCCAGATTCCCTCTGTCACCTCAATGGATTGCAGTAACACCCAACAGTAATGCTCTTCACAGTCCTGATCCTCTCCTAAGGCTGAGCCCTCTGGGGCATGTCCTTATAGGCCGTTATCTGTTGTCCCCAGAGTCTTTTGGCATTGCCATCACTTACACTGTGCTTTAAAACATCACTTACACATTGCTTTAAAACTTTCCTCCTGCCTTGCCTTGTTCTGTCCATCTGTCTCTGTGTGCCTTGCCTGCCCAGGCTGTAAGCCTCTGGAGGAAGGACTTAGCTGTGTGCCCTCCTGCTACACTCAGTCACAGCTTGTCACTCAGTGGGGAGTAGCCCCTGAACTTTCACTGGCAGAACAGCTTTGATTATATTAGGCAGGTATAGTTATAGGGCAGCTAAGGTCTCCAGTGCAGCCTCCAAGCACAATAGTAATATACATAGTAATTTGGGTAGCTGTGTATGTTCTGAGACCTCCTAATAGCCAGATATGGGGCAGGTCATATTTTATCTTTTTCCCTGAGTGTAATTTTGATGGGTGCAATGGCTATGCCTGCAGTGTGCTTGTCCTATTAAAATAGTTTCTATTATGCAATTTCCTATTTGGAGAAGTGATTACAGATTCAATCCCTTATAACACTAGGTTACACTCTCCTGATCCTACTGTAGTTATTCTGTTATGGGCCCAAGAGTGCTGAAACTTGTTTCCATAAATTTTTGCTCTCCGTTGTAAAAAGCAGCATGAATACACGGTAATCTGATGTTTGACTCTGCAGTACAAACCCAGCATTAGCCCACTGGTTGATGCACTTAAAAATACTGTTTCTGGAGTAACACATGGTCTGGCAGAATCCAAACTTGCAGCAGCCCAGCACTGAGTGTGCAGCCACTGCTGGATCCTTGAAGCAGCCTCAAAGACAAGATAACACTGGGAAAAATACCAGCCAGGGCACAGAATGAGAGCTGGTCTCATGGGAATTACTTCTACATAAGTCTGTGGGTGGTCATAAGTGATCAAGAAGTTATGCTGACAGAGAAAAATCTATTTTGTGTGTGCTAAGGAAGTTGCTGCAGTCTGGGACATCAAAGTTCTGTTTTGTCATTCCAGGTGGAGTTAAAGAGGAGACCCACAATCTGGCTCTGTTCTCTGGGTAAGGCCATGACAGCTGTGTTGGGCTCATGCCTGCCATACACTTGCTAAAACTACCTCCTCTTGACTTTCTGATCTGTATTTTAACTTCTTCCATTCTAGATGTGCCTGAAGCACATTCAAAGTGCTGGATGTCCAGGCATATGTCCAGTCGCATTCACTTCTGGCTGGAATTGTGATCCAGAACAGTGTTTACTCGTGAGAGATGAAGCAGGACAGCCTCTCTGATTACTGCTGAGAGTTGAATTTAGATGTGTAGGCTCTGATAACCCAAGCTGGAAGCTGGCCAAGGATGCTAAGGTGAGCTGCTTTTGGGTGAAGTGGTGTATTATCTCTAATGACCAGAGGGACCAGGCTTTGTTTCCCTTAAACATTCCCTTAAATCATCCTGGGGAATTTTACTCTGTTCTTAGGTTTGCAAGGAGAGGCAGAGGGAGAGCACCATTTTACTGAGCAAAGGCTGCAGGGGAGTAGAAAGGAGCCACGTTTCCCAAAACCCTGACATGTAGCACACTTGTTCTCCTCCAGCTATCTCATGCCAGCAATACAGATGCTCCCTGCTGGCATTCCCCTTTCCATCAGTGTCAGCTGGCCTTGCAAAGGCTCGTTCCAGCCCTGTAACTGCGATTTTCCTGCAGCTTCACTCCAAGTTAACGCTCGGCCGTGCTCTGCTCCCGCCCGGAGCCTTCAGCACCGGGAGAGCTCCGGCGGTGCCGGGGAGGAGCAGCCCATGGCACCCGGCAGGTGGGGGATGGTTGCTAATTAATTTGCATTAACACATTTTAAATAATTCAGGTCAGACTAGGGTTTATGCTCTGCCTAGCTCCATGCTGACTCTCCAGCTCAGGCTGGAGCACTGGGCTTTGGGAGCAGTGATGGTCTTCTTTGACCTCCCCAGCTGTACTCTGGACAAGCAGGGCTGATGCCCAATCTAAGTATGGACAAGTTTCCTGCTACTTTGCTCAAAGACTTTCTGAATTGGAATTGGGTTTTGCCTTAGATTTGCATTTCACTGCATTGCATGCAGCACATATCTGTCCTTGGAAGGGGAGGATCTGCTTCCACCCAGAAGAATCCTTTAACAAAGTAATTTAACAAAAATGAGAATAGGGCAGAATCTGCAGGACAGAGAAACCCTTATCTGAGAAGCTAACGGCAGGATCACAGAAAACATGAAGTGGTGAATAAGAACAGGCAACAAAAACTTCAGATACTGCACATAGGTAAAGCAAAATTATTTTTGGCTCGTGTCACGTATTTGGAGCAGAATGCCCTTTCTCTCTATGTGAAACAGAATGCCATGAGGTTTTAAGTTCTCCATGTGACCAGATGGGGTTTGCCGCAACAATAGGGTTTCTGCTTGGTTTTGGGAAGGGCAGTGGTTTTGCTGGCATTACAAGACTATGTGTGATAAAATAAGGAACCTTCTTTCTCCAGCATATCTGATTTATGAAACTGCTGGAAATCAAAACTTCTTTGCCATTTGGATAATTTTTTTTTTCCTCCAAACTGTACTGGATGTTCTTCACATATTAATTTGTGGATTACAGAATGTTCTAGGCAAAACATCAGCGGGACAGTAAAATGTTAATACAAGAGTTCAGCTAACATAAAATAAAACCACAGTGTTCTTCTATCCTGCTTAATAATGACTGAAGTGAAATGGGGACAGTTGTGTGGTCTAGTGGCTAGTGAGGGGTGTGGTCCTCTGGATTCCTGGAGCTGCTTCGCAGATCTTCTTTCCCATGCTGGGTGACCTTAAACAAGTTTACCCGTTGTAAATTGGAGCCTGATGTCTGGCTAGGAAGGCTTATTAAGAAACTTAATTTTTGAGAGAGCATTTTGGGAACTTGAGATGACAGGTGCTAAATAAAGACACTTCTTTCTATTAAGTAGCTCTAAGAAAACACATTCAGATTCCAATTTTGTGATATTGGTGTTTTGGGAGCTCATCTTTTGGCTTTTTATGAATTGAACACTCTTTATCTGGATGACAAACGTGATACTCCTGACCATTTTGCTGGAATGATTGTTTCAATTGTCAGCACTTTGGTTTAATGGCATCAAAAGAACAATGGTTTAATTTCCACATCAGCAAATTATTCTGGATTTAAACAGAACTGTGTGGCAGTGGTCACAAAACCAGCAAAAGGTGCCCCAGAGCCAGGAAGTTAAATTGATTGTAAATGGTAGTAAAGCAGACTGGCTGAGCTTTGCTTTCTGAGCTGAGTATAAGGTATCAGTGGGGAAAAGCAAAGCAAACAGTAGGAAAAAATGCGTTGCAGAAAATGGAGACTGGACATGCAAGAGAAAAGGATTGTCCTGCAGAACGCCACTGTTGGAGCACTCAGGCTAATTCTGCAGAGACGTATCTCTTGAAAGGGGGCAGCAAACATCCCCATGCCTCAAAGGCTGGGTATAATGTGAGGTTCCAATATACTGTGACGGTAGAGACCATACAGGTGGAAAGAAAGAACAAACTGTGGAGTGGATTCCTGGCTGAAGGATCTTGGTGCAAGTTTCATTCCAATTAATCTGTTTCTCTAATCTAAATCTTTAAACAAAGAACTTTTTACTATCAGCCTATTTTTCCTCTTCCACTCCCCACCACTGAGGGAGCTCAGGTCTGAATGGCTGCTCAGAATGTCCCCAGCAACATGACAGGGAGGGTCTGACTGCTTCTAAGCAGTGAAGTCTCTGGGAAGAAAGTCTGGCATGCTCAGTGTTTGCACCAGAGTTTTGCCATTGGATTTTGCTGGAAGTGGATCAAACTGTTACTTTGAATGTACCCACGATCAATTAATTTCAAGCTGTGTCCTCATCTATAGCCAGAACAAATCAAGATTTTTCTGTTCCTCCCCCAAATGCGCAAGTGACATCATATTGTTGGGTAAACGTTGTTTTCTTGTCCAGCTGGCAGTTTGTCCTGGCTTGGAGTTTGGTAGCAGTTCTCTGCACAGTGTGGTCTGTACTGCACAGGACACCTGGAGAGTATGCTTTGCATTTGCAAGTAGTTGCTGCATATTTAGGTAGCAGAGAAGCGGGGATTTCTGGTCTGCATGTGCTAGGAGTCAAAGGCAGACTTGTGGCTAATTTAGGTCTTGAACCCTCATTGCATTGAAAACTATTCTTTTGCAGACACTTGTTCCCAGCATTAAGATTTAGGCACTACTTACCTGCAAGGAACCATTTACAAAGTAAGGTTTGCTCTGAGCTCTTGCATGGCAGGACAATCAGCCTGTATAAACCTCTTGGCTGTGATAAGCTGGTGTGGATCAGAAAGCCAAAGTTCCACTGGAATATTGGGCAAAAGAGTGTAGCAATCCAGAGTGCCCACTGATGAGGTCCTCGTGCCTAATATGACAATACATCTCTTCCAGAGGTGAGGGTTTATTCACTCTCATTTCTCTTTAAAATCTATGTCATAACTAGGGCCCCACTTTCTTGCTACTCCAATGAAAATAGAAATTACCTTTTTAACAGACTTTTTAGAGTTCTAGTCCCTTGAAGAAAAGCATCAAGATGTCAGGACTACCAGAAGAGACACAAATGAAATGATCCACCTAAATTCTTATGATTAGGAGCAGCCATGACTTCCTACATGTCAATGCAGTTTATTTCATGGAGAAACTGATACAGTGTGTCCTGATCTTTACTCCATGCAAGCTGGAAGGAGTGGGGCTAGGTTTAGCACGATCACAGTAAGAAAAGGTGATGAGATGTGGTTCTGTGACTGATTATCATAGTCTAATGTGGAACCAGTGAAAAAAGCAGAGTGCAGAGGAGGCATGGGTAGGTGTGTGACCCTGGTTGGTTCTGGGGCAGCTCCTCTTTGCTGTAGGAATCCAGCAGCGAGTTCAGCCTGAGGAACTGGGCAAGTAATCCCCTTGAGAGTAAGGCTTTGGTGCATCTTTGGTACTAGCCATGACCCAGTGGGTGGAAATACTCCTGGGAAAGGAATGTCTGCTGAGCCTGCTGTGCCTTGAGCTGGTTCTTCTTCCTCCTGTCCCATCCCTCACCACTGAGCTCAGAGATGAGCTCTGCTTCTGGGTTGTCTGAGGGCAGGAGAGGTGCATCTAAGAAACACAACCCTTTGTGATTTCTTCCTGTTCTTAGTGCCTGTCATTCTATAGCAAGGCAATGGCTGGGGCCCTGAACAGTTTCACCAGGATCAAACAATGAAGAGAGAATTGTTGTCCCCTTCTAAATCTGACCAAAGCCCACAGGAGTTCCCCTATGCAAGTACAGTCTGAATAGTACATATTAATGTACCAATTTATAATATCTAACAGAAATCCCCAGTATCCTGGGACTCTGCTACAGACAGATGTGTTACCATTTTGCTGATGTGGAATTAATGATAGAATTATTTAGAGAGCTGGTGATAGGGTTTTGACTCTACAGTGTCTGACTCTCTAATCTATGCTTTCCTATAGCTATCCTCCATAGACATTATTTGGAACAATTTCTCCTTCCAAACAAAAAATAATTTTGGGAAACACACATTCTCAACTCAGCTATGAAATGTCATCTTTGTGGTGATGATGATTATGGGATGCAGCAAATGCATGCATAATTATTCTCACTGCTCACAGAGCAGCAGATAGGCCCATTTCCTGCCTCCTGAAATATATAACCAAACACTTTTCCTCATGCTGTCTGCTCTGTGAATTTTCATGAGCTTGTTCCCTAGGGCTCCTTGTGAAATTATTCTAATTTTTCGAAGTAGGGAGAAAAAAAATGAAATAGTTCTGTTGGAAATGGCATTGATTTGTCTATTAAGTCATTACAGCTGTTTCTCTCTTGAAGGCACTAGAAGAGGAATTCCTGATTTATTTTTTTATAAATAAAGGGAAATGGGAAGCAGTTTGGCAGTAAGAATGCAGTGAATTTTGGAAGCAGTTCTTGAAGTGCTTTCCTATTATGTATGTGAGAATGCAGAACAAGGATAATAAAGAGTACTTTCTGACTTTAAGAGGTATAGCTTGGTCTGTGTCAATAGTTATAACTATTTTGGTGTAGGATAATTTATTAGATGCAAAGGGCTGTGTTTGACAGCCTGAGCTTGTCAACCTTGAGTCACATAAGGGAACGCCCAGCAGAATATATAATGCAAATGTTCATGTAGTATAATGAAAAATACCCTTCTGAACTATTTTCCATTAAAAATAAAAATTAAAATTACTTAACAAAACATGCTTTTCTCCCTGTCTTTTAGCAACAAACAAAAGCTCCGATGTGCAGTCTAAAATTGCTAATCAAGGGGAGAGACCAGGCTAGGATTTAGTAAATGGCTTTTTTTTTCTTTGAATAAAGCAATTAGTTCTAAAGGGAACATGTCATCTTCAGTACACTGCTAAGGTAGAACAGTCATTGTGCTTTCTGGCACTCCATCAAACTGCTCCTTGTGCATAGTTATTGGAGAAAGTGCATTTACACGTTCTGTCGACGTCCAATGCCGGGAAGAGGTTTCTTAAATAACAAGACACAGGCTATTATGTGCATTAGCTTTATTATTTTTTCAAAAGTGTCTTAGCCTTTGGGGGCTGAAGGTACTTAATAATATGTTGCAATTACAGTGTGCCAATGTGTTGTCGTCATATCTCAGGTGCTTGACAATCAAACAAGTGCAGATTAACCCTTAGATGTCCATTGAATTTCCAGCTAGCTGCTTTTATGTCAAGAGCTTGTGATGTGTCCACAGTACAGCAAAAAAAAACATCCATCTGTTATCTTGGGGTGTTGCCAGAGGCTGTCCCAGGAGGAATGTCCTCTGCCACCCCCAGGTATGCTTAGCCCACTTAGGAGAGATGAGCTCCATGTTTTTGGTTTGGATGGCCTGTGACTTTCTGAGCAGAGGGAGAGGGTGCTCTGGGGATGGAGCATAATCAGACAGCTTGCCTGAGGAAAGCCTGTGTTTGTGAGGGTGTTGTGATTCAACCCCACCTGGCAGTCATGTACCACACAGCCACTCACTCCCCTGGCCCTGGTGGAGAGGAGAATAGAAGAAAAAACAATGTAAACCTGATGAGTTGAGGTAAGAGCAGTTTAATAGGGGAGGTGGTATCTGGTAGCCTCCTTAGACAGCAGAAAGCTAAGAGTGAAGTCTCAAGCCAGAGAACTCACCAAGGGGAGTTGAACTAGTGGTGTAGATGAAACCTGAAGTAAAATGTCTCATGGACAGAGCTGTTCAGTCCCTAAATCGGAACAATATGAAATGAGTTCTGTGTTGTGGATTTTCCGTTTGTTTTCCTCCTCCAGCATCCTTGGTCTTGAAAAAGCTCCCAGAATGGATGTCAAGGAGTTGTTCTGTTGAAGCATGGCAGGTACATCACCCTTAAGCCGCAGAAAAGATGGATTTTGAGTTGCTCTCTGCTGGATATCCAGGTACAACTTGTCCATATTTGCACTCCATATTTTGTAGCTGTCTGGGTGTGGACGGAAGGAAGCAAAGGGAAAAACGGCTGCTGTCTGTAGGTACCAAACAGCAAAAGCCCAAAGCAGACAGCCTTTGTTTACTGGGCAATATAAGAGCTTTTGTAGGTGGTGTGTAGTGTTTGCTATGTTTTCAATTTTTGGTTTTATTTTCCTTTGGAGTATATTTTCCTTCTGAGTACAACTCAGAAGCAAAGTCTGGATATGCAAGAAATTCAAGGAAGTTTTAAAGACTAGGTGTAGAGGCCAAGCAAAAGTTCTGAAGTACTAATTGAGTTATGGCTCTTAACATGATGCCTGGTCAGTAAAGGAGCTAAAAGGACATCAGTTCTAGAGTGACAGGCACACTTTTTTTTGGTGACTTTTTTTTGCTTGATTGGTTGATTTGGGTTTTTTGTTTGTTTATTTGTTTAATTCTGAAAAAAGTTGTCTCCTGCTGAGGAAGCTTGGCTGGCACCCAGATTAGTCCTACTCTAATCTTTAGAGTGACTTTCTCTGTGCAGTGTGAAATGAGGTGATGAGATGGTGCGGTAGACAAGCTGCAATACCTTGTCCAGGGCAGAATTACTCTCATTTGAGTCAAGCCTTGCATCTGCAGTGAAGTCAACAGCTGAAATCAGGCCTGGGATGGTTCCTTTATGCAGCAAGAGTATGTAATTCTCCTCTGTGGTGCAGGCCATTCAGCAGATTGTCAAGTCTTTAGAGCACAGCATTACAGGTAGGGATGTCAGGATCACCAACTAGGTTAAGGTTTTTCCATGAGAAACCAGTGTTTGCAAGAGCTCCCAGTAACTGCTTCAGCTTATGCCTACTGTGCAAAAGGTCATTCTTCTTTCTCATTTTGGTCTTGGTTTTGTTTTTCCTTTCTTTGTGTTTTGAAAAGTTCCAGTTAGAGTGGTCCAGCTGTTTTGGAGAAGGAGATTGGAAATTGTTTTTTAATAACAAAAATAAGCTTAATTGTCCTCATCAAGTTCCATATTTTAGAGCAGGATTTCAGGCATTAGAGGACAAAGCTCATGGGGTCCCAATGGTGTTAAGGAGATGCCTTGCATGACATATCTATGGGAGGCTGTGTGTTGCCAAATTATACATGTCTTCTCAAAAAGAAAAAAAAAAAGGAAAAGCAGTTTCATTGTGTTCATTGTCTGCCAGCTAATCCTGATATTTCCTCTGCTGGGATGGCAATATGGATGAGGCTGAACAGGTTTGTCTTTGGTGCTGTTGCTCTCAGATGAAGGTGGTTATTGTAGGTTATTGTGTATTGTATTGTTATCATAGGCTCCAGGCTCTATGAAATGGAAATATCAATCAGATGGACATGAACAGGGCCTGTCACATATTCTTAACCACAAAACTGGATTTCAATGCCTTTTTCCAAAGTGTGGAAAATACTTATCTTAACATCTTTCTTACAAAACAAATTAATATGGGCTACACAGTTCTCTCTTTTCTGGTATATGTATTACCAAAAACCCAACCCTTTAGATCATGTTAGATGCGTCTTCCCCAAGTCTAAGGAAAGCTCTTCTGTAGGTTTGTGTTCTGGCAGAAACAAGAGTTATGGTTGGTATGAACAGGGAGGTCTCCAGGGTCATTGGTTCCTCTCCCTGGTTCAGCTGCTCAGACCAAACCTGTAAAACCTACAGCAACAATGCAAGGTCTCAGGGAAAATCCTGTGCAGGAGCCTGAGGGAGACTGATAAAAACACAGCTGAGAGTGGTGAATGGGAGAAAGAAAAGGAAGCTCAGGGCAGGAAATAACGATGGATCCCATAACTAGGAGAATCTCCACAATGGAGGCTAGGACTAGACTTAGGTTATTTTATTTACTGATAATACCAAAACTAAAGTAGGCATAAAGTCTCCATACTACAAACAGCACTAATGGAGACAGATTTCCATTGCTCACAGTCATAAGAAAAAAATTGGTCTTGCATGCTCTGAGAGTTCATTGCAGTTTCACAACTTTGCTTGGAGCAATAATTCTTTGGTGAGCTTCAGGAATCCACTTGATTTCCCCTCATGCCTCTGGAATTCAGGATAGGGACTGCTCCTGGAAATGCTGTTATTCCTTAGGGCAAAAATCCCTGGAGAGCATGGGCTCCTGGTCATGTAGTAATAGCACAAGGGGGAATGGCTGTAAGATGAAGGAGGGTAGATTTTGACTAGGTTTAGATATTAGGAGGAAATTCTTTGCTATATGGGTGGTGAGGCACTGGCCCAGGAAGGCTGTGGACTTGCCATCCCTAGAGGTGTTCAAGACCAGTCTGGATGGGCTCTGAGCAGCCTGATCTGCTGGGAGGTTGCCTGCCCACAGCAGAGGGGCTGGAATGAGATGGTCATTAACCATGCTTTAACCTAACCATTCTATGACTGATATTTCTGGGTGCCTTGTTAGAGCTCTGATAGCTGTGATTAAGACTGAGTAATGAGGTGTGACTCAGTGAAAGGGCTGACTATGAGAGTTGGCCACTAAGCTCAGTATTGCTCACCCTCAGCATTTGGATCACTGTAGGCCTTGGCTTGCTCAGCACACAACATGACCATCATGCTGGAGGGCAAAAAGGAGTCAGCAGCCTCACAAAGTAGTCCAAGCAGTGGAAAGAAACACTAAACCACCCATTCATATAACAAAGGAAGTGAAAAATGAAAGCCAAGAACTGCATAAAAGGATGGGGATTTTCTACCTTCATGTTATGAAGGATGGTTGCCTGGAACCAAGGAACAAGTTTCATGGGAGAAATCTGCTCCAGCTGATTCCAACTGGTCCTCGCTTTCATGTCTAGTTTACAGGTCTTAAATAGATTTGTTATGCTTCATGGGGCACCCAAGAAGCAGCCAGCTCCATGGCTTGCTCCCAGCCAGCTCAGCAGCTGGCCTGCTTGAATAGGCTTGCTTCTCATACAAAGCTTCTTGCTAATGATTCCAAGAACTTGGGGCACTTGGCTATCTTCTCCCAGAATTCCTGTTGGTTTGGGATTGAAAGATTTATCCTGGTCTCTTGAGCCTGCCTAGGCAAGTGGCTAATGCACTTTAGGTGCTTTTGGGGTAGAAAGAAGTCTTCTTTGTGGAAGATTGATATTTGGTATATTTGGATCATCCTAAGTCCTCATGAAAACCTCCTGGCTCCCTAGGCGTGGAGCCCCCTGCCAGAAGGTTTGTACTCCCCATCCTGTGGTGTGAGCAGACCTGGAGACAACTTTTGTTTTTCTTGCTGTCTCAAATCCTGAGCTCCTCTATGCCTTTTTTTTGTGGCTGTTTCGGGTTTATTAGGAGAGCTCTGGAGAAATGGTTCTTCTCTTTCTCTCTCTCCATTTGGAAGCTTGATTCCTGGGAATGCATTTAGAGGGAGAGTCTGAGAAATGCCTTTTGCCTGGCAGAGGTGTTGTTGCCCAGAAATGTAAAGCCAATTCCACTGAGCTATAGCTCTCAATTCCTGGAACTGCATGAGGCAGCTCACAGAGCATGGAAGCTGCTGCCACCTCACTGATACAGAGCTTTGGGGAATAATGCAATTGCTTTCATGCCTGAGCAACCTGGAACCCTGCATCTTCTGGCTGGTGGTCACTCCTCTGTGAAACCACAGAAGTGTGGGTATACAGCACTCTCCTGTCTGCTCCTGGGGCTTCATGGTGAGAGAAACAGGGAAGAAATTAACCCCACTATGAATCTGATAGGCAGTGCAATCCCTTATGTGATGCATATGTGGGAGCAATTCCTTCCTGACCATGGTGTATGTTTGGCTCATGTCCTAAAGAGCAGGATTTAGATCACTTTTATCTTTATTCTCATTGCTACAGGGATTTTTAATGTCTATAAAATGACCCAGCTGCAGTATTTGACTTGGTGACCTTCACTAACAATAAATTTTATGGACTGGCAATACAGTAGGGCTGGGGAAAGCTTTTCCTTTTTCTTGAAGAATGTGGGAATTCTTTGTAGACATACTAGACTGGAAAAGAGACCTTGAGAGACTGTCTACTTCATCTACTACCAACACTGATCTAAGCAGCTGAAATGTGTGATGCTTTCTGGTGAGAGAAAAAGGAGGGAGTAGAAGACCTCACCTGATTCACATGAAGCAAAGCACTTATCCCATGGTATAAGGGCTGTTTTTACACACACTGCTTGTGCACGGGTGTATGTGGTTCTAAGTCATGTTTAAAAGTACTCAAGTTATCTGTGCATTAGGAGCTTTGCATAGTGAAACCACCCCTCTGTACCATCTCTACAAACATTGCCAGGCATCTTTACCTTGTCCTGAGTCTGTGCCCCTGTAGGTCAGGCCAGGCAGTGAGAAGTCTTTGGCCTCTCCGCTTGTCTGCTTGTTAGATGGCCCATTAGGATGAGCTGAGCTGGTGTTTTTGTGACAAAGGCCTTGGACAACAGCTATGAAGTTGATTTGTTTGGTCATACACAAGTGGAGGAGAGCTCTTCTCCTGTACCTGTTCTGAGAGGATCCAATGGGGCAAGTCTTTCCTCTCAGTTCATTTATTTATTAGTCTTGTTGTACCTTCAGTTACGTGAAGTCTGCTGTAAGAGCTGGGGTACCCTTTGCAGCCAGCCTAGGGAGACGCTGCACACTCTGACTGGAAAGCCATTTCCTCTCATGCTGGCCTATTTTGAAAGAGTAAATTCCTGTTCTCTGACTTCATTTACGTGCTGGCTGTCAAGTTATAAGAGCAGCATTTGACAGTGCTGAAGCTGCTGTTTGTATCAGCAGACAATCACCAGCTTTGAAAGAGTATAATTTGACTAACAGCTCATGACATTATTATTCTTATTCATTTATGGCAGAAGAAATGCAGCAGCAACTTTGTTCCGTGGCATCAGCTCCAAATGTCTGTGGCATCAGATCAGCCAAGGCTCTTTCTGAAAAATTTAGCCATACTCCCCCACATCTTGCTAACTTTACAGTCCCCCATGGCATCTCTGTGCAGTGAACTGAGCTGTTGAGACTAAATGCAATTTGCAATCAGTCTTCTGTTAACACAGAGATGTACCGGCTGCTCTCCTGCAGTATGGATTCTCATGCTGTCTAGCATATGGTAGCATTAAACCCAGTCTGGAGTGCCTCTCATCACCACACTGTTGAGTGGAGAACCCTGAAAAACAAGTGTGAGAGAAATGTATTTCTGGAACCAGCTCTCCTCTAGCACAGCTTGTCAGGAGCTATCAAAAGGAGACCATACCTCAAAAACTGGCCCTGACAGCCATCCAAGCAAGTACAGAAAACTGATTTGAACACTGATGCAAAAGCCATGTACTTACCAAGGTAGGTATTGCACAGGGAGAAGGGGACAAGGAGAATCAGACAAGAGCAAGTTCATTATTAACAAGTTAAAAAGCTAGAAGCGGTCTATTCTTCTGCTACCAGTAAGGGAGAGATTTTGATTCAGGAAGATAGCCTCGGGTATGGAGCCAGCAGTTATGTAAAGACTTTATAAAAATGTAGGCAAAACAAGAAATATATCTTCCACAGAAGGAACAAACAGGTGAGCCTTTTAACCATTAAATGTTTCATTCCAGCTTTAGTTCACTGTGTAGCACATAAAAGTAGCTGTGGAATTTCTTCAGTGTTAGCATATCCTCCATTGTCATGAAGGGTAGTTTAATTTTAATTTTGCTATTTGAATGATATGAATAATTCAGAGTGTTTTCTCACTGTCGGCTCTGCATGTCCTCGTCTCTTCTTCCCTGAGGTGCTCAGGGTACTGCCCTTAGTGAAAAATATACAAGCTGCATTTGAAGAGAATTGGATTTAAGGCAAGTAATCTGTTGCTGTGGGCCAGCAGGGACATGGCATTTGAGTCATGAGCTCACAGTGCTGCTTATTCATCGCTCTCTTTGGTCAGTCCCACCCTGAAGACCACAAGCATCTGTTCTACTATGTACACCCATGTTATTTGTTACTTGCAAAACCGCCAATTTGTTTGGTGCCCTGAACCTCTGATGTGTGAAGAATCTCAGCTGTGGGCTGTGGCCAGAAGTAAAAGTTATTGAGTGAGTGCATTTGATCTTAACACCTGTTTTTCTTAGACACTTCTGTGAAAACTTCTTATGAGTGGAAGTTCTTTCACTGTAGACCTGTATTTGGCTGTTGAGAACTGGAGACTGAAACAGTATCAGTAGCTCCAGAAGCAGGATTACAAAAGCCTTGAATCCTGAGGTGTAGGTGGGAAAAATGACAGTAGATCAAAGGCTGCTCTTCTATCCTAGAATCTCCAACCCTGGATGCTTGACTCTATAAATGACTGCAGCATCCCAAAGTGCTTCCCAATAGTATTGTGTTTAGATAAGATTAATGTGCATGTTGGATATTACTGCTTCTTTCTTTATTACACTTCTCTATATTTCTTGGTAGAGCTAAGGCATAGGACGCTGTGTGTACCTGGCTTGGGCTCTTGTGTTTCATTGGTTCTCACATCTGCAATATTGCTTTGTGAGTACTTCAGTGTCCTGACCCATAATGCTGTGACAATCTGAGATGGGGAGAGATATGGGCAAATTTGTGAGAAAAATAGAAACACGCTGTTGGCTAACTAGGTTGTTTTTTGTTTGTTTGTTTTTTTTTTTTTAGAGAATGCTTTTAGACAGGAGAAAGACCTGGACCAGAGAGCAGATGAGGTAGACTTTGACCTTTTTCAGTTCCAGATGGCCAGAATATTTCATGTGTTCTCAGAGAAACCCTGTACTTTACATGGAGATAAAAAATAGGTGTGCTCATCCCAGCCTTGACCCAGCCTCATCTTTCTGTTATCTTTACTTCAATTAAAAATGTAAGGATTGACCTGGCAGGGTCTCATTTTTGAGCTTCAGGCTACTGCAATTTTTGCTATGTGTGGCTAGTGAAAATGAGGGTAATCTCCATCGTGGGAGCTGAATAGACCAAGAGACATCTCATCTCCCCTAGGAGGTGACTAATCCAAACTTCATCCAGGAAGATAAAAATGCATTTTAAGGAAGTATCTTAGCATAAGTTTTAAATCTGAAAAACATGATGGAATTCAAAAATAAACTTGTGTGTCTATATGCTTATATGAATATGGGTAGAAAAGGGAGTATTTCCAAGTAACCTCCTATTTCAGATTCTTAAACCTCTTTCTGAGAAAACCTGGATGTCAATTTTTTCCTGACTGTGAGTGGTTAGTTTGTCCTCAGTAGCAGGAGGACAAGCAGCTATTGCTTGTCATGTTTATCCTAAATGTGACAACAGATCCCTAACTGTGTAACTCTCTCTTCTCCTCCTCCACATGGCACACTCACTTAGTTGCCTTAATGATATCCAACTGGGCTCTGTCCCAATTATTTGTTTTTCTGGTAATCATCCATATTTCCATGTTAAAAAAATAGCATTGGAATAACTTTGGTTTTGCAAAGTAAATAACTGAGCAGACTCTATGCATCTGGAAAGGAAAATAAGGTAGGATTCTTTTTTGGGGAGATTCTTTTCTTTGGGTTTAACCTATATCCTCTGGATCCCTCACCACAGACTTTAAGCTGTGCTGTACTCCTCTCTGCTCCTGTGCTTTGGTGCCCCATGACAAGGACAGACAAGATCTATGAGGTTCTGCACAAGGCTCTGTTGGCACTGATGCCACTGTCTGCTGGGGAAGTACCTGCAGCACTCAGACCTCAAATGCTTGTGGATTCAGCCTGGCAGGATTCATTTCAGATGACTTAGGTCTGCCCAGATGCTATCCCTGTCTTGGAAAGCAAGAGGTCTTGTTTGTATGTGTAATGTCCTCATGGAGTCTGACAGAGACCTCCTCTGTCCTGACCCTGCTTGGTCATCTGAGAACTTCTGATGACCAAGAGTGCCTGGGCTTTGTGTTCCTGTGCCATGAGTGTCCTCATGTGGGAGCACTATCTATGGCCATCTCTCCAAAGGAAGGTCTTTTGTCCACGTGTGCAACAGGAATGATGTGTACATGGCCATATGTGACTTGTGTCTCAGGTTTGATAGGCTCAAGTAAGTTTCCCACCAGAGCCACCTTCACAGTGGTTGTCTGCTTCTACCTTGTTGATCTTTTGCTATCTTTTCTCATTTGGTTTCAATCCTCACCCATTGCTGCAGCTTTGCCTGTCCTATTTCTAGTTATGATTTCTGGGGAAGCTTTACAGAAAGAAGAAAACTGCAGTTTCAGCAATAGAAATAGATTAAAATTCTTTATAGTTTCTGCAAACTGTAGTGAAGAGTCAAGAAGTAGGTACAGAGGAAGCTATATGAAGGGCCAAGATGGACAGGTGCTGCATCTTGGGCTTTTTGAGAGTGCTGGTGAAATAAAAAGGGTGAAGTTGAAGGCATATTTTTGGAGCTCCGTGGACCATAGATAACAATGTTGCCACAGTGTTGATTAAGGAACACCTTAGTTTACCTGTAATGATTTAAAAGAAAATACAGTACTTGTCACCTGAGGTCCATTGGGAATTGAGAGCCAATTTTTGATATCCTTCATGCTCATATCCTGATGCTGTGCACAGTAATTCACAATAATTCCTTAGAAACGTGCTTGAGAAAAAAGGGTTGTGATTATTTATGCTTGATGAGATTTACCTTTGTTATTGTGGGGACAAATATCAAAGGTTTTGGGACCTTAGTAGCAATTTAAGCCATCAGTACTCTGATGGGACTTCAAAAGTAGAATTGTAATACTGCAAAATATTTATCTTTGACATTCATCACTTGGTCAGTTCAGTTTCCCTTGGCCAAACTTGAAATTAAGAAAATGAATTACCCAGAGATATTTGCTCGTTCATAGCACGTGAAGTGCTCTAATCACAGGCAATTTTTGAATGGCCAAAAATAAGAACTTCTCACTTCTGTGCAGCATGGTCTGTTTACAGAGTAATGAAGGGAAAAATGTCTCCATAGTAACCTGTAAAACAGGCAAGTCTACTTCTTCTACTTCAATTCAGTCTTCAGTAAACAGATTTTACATCTGGCTTTTTAAAAAAAGCAAACGGAATAAGCCACACTCTTGGATTATGTGACTTCCATTAGTATTGAATAGCTTCTGGGTTCAAGATCTGTCCCTCTACTTCCCCTCTTTGTTACATTTAAACTGATCCATGAAAGCCAATATATTTTAAGAGATGTGAGTTGCTGTTCCATCAAGGGGTCTCTACCTGAAGGGTTCTTCTG
Organism: Molothrus ater; assembly: GCF_012460135.2. Classification (NCBI taxonomy): domain Eukaryota; kingdom Metazoa; phylum Chordata; class Aves; order Passeriformes; family Icteridae; genus Molothrus; species Molothrus ater. The sequence continues at coordinate 15,235,820 of NC_050487.2, read as the reverse complement.
CAGGTGGAGATACAGGGCATTGTGAATAGCCTTTAAATGTGTAAACATACTGTGAAGAGAAAACAATTCTACTGACTGTAGATAGGGCTAAAAGTCTTAAGCTTACCTTGAGACAGAAAATGTGATCAAGTCTAGCTATGCAATGGTATTTTCTGAGGGTAAGAGGAGTTAATGGATTTGTGGCAAGGCTATATAATTTTTCTTGCTTGAGAGATAGAAAAGAATAAATGAAACAAATACACACACTTCACCTGCTAAAAAACCCAAAACCCAACCCCCCAAAAACCACACCAGGAATGCTTTAAGTGGAGATAACCATGCCTTGAGACACTGGGCATATGGTACCAGTGACCTTTTAAGTTCCCATTCAGTACTGCACTCTACAATCCATTACATTTCCTAGGGGCCTCTCCTAGGAAGCAGGTATGTTTTTTTCTGGGCAGAGGAAATGAAAGCTGCCTGCTGGTTTTTGTCTGTTGCTGCTTCTGGCAGGCACCTGTGTGTGTGAACCTCTCCTGTTGGAAGGGTAGATACCAGGTGACAGAAGTGAGGTTTGGCACACGAAAATAAAAAAGAATGGTTGAAGGAATGACTTCAAACATCACTGCTTTCAAGTTCAGCTTTCACTTGGGGTAGAGGAGCCAATTAAATCAGTGGTGCACTGCCTGGAGGTTGGCTGTGTGGCACTGGCATCTGAATGTGGATAGAGACTGGAGAGACCCAGGCACCAGACTCTGGAAAAGGGATGAAAGGTAGGGCTTGTTGTGCAGGGTGTCCCAATCTGTTCCTTGTACTGGTATCTGTACTCTTTTGTGTCTTTGTTTCAGTGCACTGTGACCAAATCCTCAAATTTCTCATGTGGATCTGAAGACATGACTTGTAGGATCTCTAAAATCCAGCTGGTTTTCAGGTTTTATTGGTCTGAGGAAGGTATACATATATGTATGTATGTATATATGTATATGTCTATATATGTACATGTGTGTGTGTGTATATATATATCTAGGGATACAGAGGGGACAAGTTTCTGCTGGGCTGGTCTGATTTCCCATTAGTATTTCTCAAAATGGCAGATGAAAATGGAAATTACAGATTGCCAGAAAATAATTCCAGTTACTATTTTTTTTTTTTTAATTTCAGAAAGATTTTTATTATGGTGAAAGCTGATGAATGATGCAGGGGCCAAACATTTGTGGATCCTTGTGTTATCTGAGCATGATTCTTGACTGTTGAGAGCTTGTTGAGACTTGGATAGCATGTCTTCCTCTTTCTCTGGAACTGTTCTTAAGAAAACTGTAGATGTGGTGCTTAGGGCCATGGTTTAGTGGTGGACTTGGCAGTGTTACGTCCAAGGTTGGACTTGGTGATCTCTGAGGTCCTTTCCAACCTGAATGATTATATGATTCCTTTCACTCCATGATTTTCCCCCCTTCCACTGGCTAATATCCACATTCATTTCTGCAGCTCCTAGGATCTCCTATTGCCAACTGTAATCCTGCATTAATCAATAATAATCAGAGCTTCCTAGTTGCTGCCATCTGTTTTCTCGATAAAGGCTGTTTTTAAAACAATTCAACTTGTGGCAAAGCACTTCCAGGATGTGGCGTGTGTGGGATCGGACGGGGCTCGGAGCCAGCGAGCAGGATGGGAGACGGCGCATCCCGGGAGGAGGGATGCTCTCGGGGAGAGCATCCTCCCTCCTGCCGGCCCTGCCCAGGCCCTGGGAGCCGGGCGGGCTCGTCCCGCGGGTACCGGCGCTGCGCTCCCCGGAGATGCCGGCGGTGCCGGCCGGGGCTGTCGGTGGCCATCTGCTGCCACCTCCCGTCCGAAGGGCGATGCCGTGCGGGGAGGGACCGCGGGCGCTGCTCTGCGGAGCCTGGGGGAGCAGACGGGAAACCATCTCCAGCCTTCAGGCATGGGATTGACGTCTCCATGAGGTTCTGGTAGTGCTGCCGTGCCTGCAAGGGCAGCCAGGATCTCAGCTGTCCTGGGTGCAACTGCTGGCTGCTGACCTGTCTCACTGCATTTTTTCCTGTCTCCACCATGCAATGGCCTCATTTCTTTCTGCAGTTTGCTCTTTCTGGGTATCTTGGCCAGTCAGATCCTCAACCAAAGAATGACCAATACCAACAGCTTGGAGGCACCTGGCCAACAGCAATATCAGGAGGTGAGCTGGCTGCTTCCCTCTGGCTGAGCAGCAGTGGGGAGCACTCCTCTCCCTTTTCCCCCCTTGTTGCAGTTCACAGCAGCTCCCAGCTCCACTGGCCTTCCCAGTCAGCTCTGGACTGCTTGTCTGTGCTGGACACCAGAGCAGGGTGTGCCACACTCCTGTGCCAGAGCTGCTTGCTGGCAGCCAGGCCCTGGCCAGGCAGCTGTCCTGCTGCTGGCCAGCCCACAGTGACTCGCTAGCACTGGCCACTGCAGTTGCTTTTTAATTTAGATCCCTGTGCCTACTCTCTGTTTTGAGGGGAGGGCAAGGGCTAATCTTTGTCCCTGCTTGCTTTTACTTCTTTGGTTTATTCTCTAATAGCTATTGCAACTTCCCCACTGCCTGCAGTGACTACAAATTTGAGCTGAATTAATCCCAGACAGAGGCAAACTTTCCTTCCAAAATGTTCAGTCTGAAAAGACATGAAAGCAGGACGGGCTGGCCACCTACCTTCCCTGTGTTGGTCTCATCCTGGGCAAAGGCTTGTTCTCTCCCTTCTAGCAGGACTGAGAGGCTCTTGGTGCTGTGCTGGGCACTGACCAGGCACACATGGAAGGGGAACTCTGTCTGCCAGACCTCAGTGAGCAGACAAACAGAAAGCAGCGGTGTGGCTGGCACTCACAGGTTTTGCTTGCCGCCCTGGAAGCAGCCCTTGCTTGCAGCAGAGGTGTTGCTTCTCCTTCCCTAGCTGGCCCAGCCTGCTGGCACTGCTCGGACCCTCAGCCTGTCCTTGTGCAACCCTGTGCTGGCCAGGTCTCATCCTGTTCAGTTATCCCTCTCCATGGCTCCTAGAAGCATCAAGATTTCAGCTTTGGTTTCTCCCTGTTTCCTTTCACAAGGAGTCTTATTTCGTGGCATCCTGCCCTTTTGTGCTGAGGTTTGTTTTCCTGTGGCCTGGCTGAAGTCAGCATCTGTTCCCACAGTCCCTGCCCAAGGGGGCTCTCTGATACCTGATAACACAGTTGCAGGCCACAGACCCTCTCTGATAACAGCAGGGTGTTAGATCCCAAGCAGCCACTACTAAATCAAACATATGGAAACAAATTGCCTTCTTCTTCATCACTGGGTCTATGTATGCAGGTATTCCCCATAAAGAAAGAGGTACAGGCACCCACCCTATGGTGGGGACCACCACAGGATCCCCCTTCCTACAAGGAGCCTCATGTTTGGTGTTCCTGCCAAGGGCTTTTCCTCTGAATTCAGATGCTGCTTCTTCCTTGACCAGAGTCTGGCAAAGAGCTCCTTCCAACCCCATGTCTGTGACAGGTAAAAATCCTCTAAGCCGTTTTCGTGTGGGGTCTTTGGAGTTTTGGAGTCTTGGGGGTACCTTCTTCAGTTTTTTGGGTTTTTTTACCTTGGAGCTCTCAGTGATGTCATATTTCAAAAGAGCTTGAAATGCCAGAGCAAAAGCCCAGAAAACCCCTGCATCCCCCGCCACAGTGCTGTGCGGAGCACGTTGCTGTGCCATGCAACAAGCCTTTTCTTTGGAATTCATGGATAATTGCTAGTCCTGTGAAGGGCCATTCATTTTAGTAGTGTAAAAATCACTATGGTTTTATTTCAAGCTTGAGAAACCACTTTGTCAGACTGGGCAAGTTTTACCAAACCAGTATGTGGGCTGTGGGCACAGCTGGAGTTAAACAGAAGAGCCCAGTTCCACAAATACCAAAGGTTCTCTGACTTGGTTTGAAACAGGGAAACAAAGTAAACAAGGGAAGGAAGGGCTGGGGAAGTGGGGAGAAAGGAAGGGGAGAAAACTTCCTCCTTTCTGATGAAATTGTTTTCACCTCTTTATTCCAAAGAGAGGTTTTCTGACATATGGGGTTTTAAATGTTTGTTTGCTCTGCCTGCTTGGTTGTTTACTGCTCTGAGAGTCCGTGCTGCCTTTGCTGGCATACTCTGTCTTTCAGGGAATACAACAGAGAGCAAGGCTGTTTACTTATTTCTACTAGCACTTATTCAGCAGTGAAGGCTTTTTTCTGGTTCAGGTTTTGCCAGGAACTAGAAACTGTTGCAGGAACATGATGGTTGTGGGGATCTTAAGGCAGAACTACTGTCTCTTCTAGGCAGAATAACTTCCATGATATGCTTTGCTATCACTGGTGTATTTGGCTCCTGGTAGAGGGGATAGTTCTTTTATTCCTGAGGTTTTTTTCACATGGAGAAACAAAGGACTTTGCAGAGAAGAGGAGGGAGAAGGAAGGTGAAGGAAATGTTTGTCAGAAGGCCCTGCAGAGCACCAATGGGAGAGCCAAAGTTAGACAGGAATTTTCTGGATCCCTTACCACTGCTCTGTTAACATCTACCATATTTAAATATACCGTCCACCTGCATCTCTGTTCTGACCTGGCCCAAGTGAAGGTGGGCTCTGTGCTGTCCCAGGGCTGGTTCCAGGGGTGCAGCACAGCTGTGTGCACTGAACCTGTGGAGTTAATGGATGAGCCTGGCCTTCATCATCAGCGTTGGGCTAGCTCCACTGGAAACTTGCACTTGTAGACAAGCTGATTACTGTTCTCGTAGAATTTCAGGACCCTTACTAAGTTTCATATTCCTTTTTCCACATCTCCATAGGGATGCAATCATTTATCAAGGGCTGTAAGGTGAATGCAGCTTTTCCTTCGTCCTCTAAACTGCAGTGTTAGGAAGGAGCACCTTTGCTGCTGAAGCCTGTTGTAGTACATGTGCAGACTAAACAGCAGTCTCTGCACAGCTTCAGGCTGGTCCATTGACCCAACACGAAGAAGTCTGCTTTTCCTTCAGAATGATCTGCTGTTTTCTTTGGTTTTTCACACAGGAAGAATGAATGTCACTTCATTTTATTAAAACCAGAAAGGACCAAAAGTGGATGTTGGCCACTTTTCTCAACATCCTCATCTGTACTTTCCATGAGGCTCTCTGCTTGCTCTCTGGATTGGGTCAGCAATATGCCTTTGACCCAGTGTTTTTCCAGGTAGTAATCTGAGAGCTACTGATGCTGTCTGAGCAATGCTATCCTGCAATTAGTCTGAAAAAAATGTTCTTTTCATGTATTTCTAGTTTGTCATTTAAGGATCCTAAACCCCAGATCTTCCACAACTGTCTTTCAAGGAGGCAAAGACTACTTGCTGTGTACTGGAATGTGTCCTTTATATTTGATATTAACTAATGGGGACGAAATTACTCTTGGCTCTTGATGTTACTGAGTGTTCCCTTTGGGGGCTGGATTCCTTCCCAGCAAGTGGTAGCAGCCACCAGCAAAGGTGAGTTTGACATTGCTGCAAACTGTCCCTAAAGCAACCCATGCAACTGTGCCAGCACTAACTCCCTTTGTTCAGATTATTTATTGAAGGTGAACTCCTTAAGCATACAGAGCACAGAATGTTTTTGTGAGTACAGAAAAAGACCCCAGAGGTGTGCTGGAGGAAACGTTCTCAGGCTTAAAACCATGTCAGGCCCTGCATAGGCTGCAGGCTGCTGCCTCCAACTACTTTTGGCTCCTTGGTTCCAGGCAAGAGGCAGCTTCCCTGGTTCTGAATGAGCCTGTCATTTCCAGTAACTGAGGGAAGAATTACTGTTGTTTATGGTTTAGAAAGCAGGGAGGGAGAACTGGGATACATGGCCCTCTGTGCCTTGCTATTCCTATCTATAAAGTGTGGGTGACAATATTTTACCTTCTTCCGAGGGACATTTGCAAGCTAATGGACAGAAACTGCTCAGGAACTCCCCACCTGGGCAGTTGGGACACCTTGGTGATCTGCCCAACAGCTTTTAGATGTGCCTTACCTAAGTAACAATGAGTGACAAAGGGCATAAACACTCTGTCTTTGAAGTGCTGGCTGCTCCCTGCACACTGTGTGTCTGTGGGGAGTGCTGCTCTTGTGTTGGGAGCCTTCTCCTCCCTCTGTTCCAGGTTGCAGAGAAGCTGCCTGCAAATCTGCTGGCAGAACTGCTTTTTTAGCCAAATGAGAGGGTTCCTGTGTTTCAGCATCAGCATTAACTCAGAGGAAGTTTGGCTAATGAGCCATGGTGCCTGCAGGCCCCTGAAGGCCAACATGCTTCTGCAGGCCCCAGAATGGGACTGTGCCTGCTACCTCCAGCCTCTTGCCTGAACGCTGACATTTTTTAATGGCATTGCCATTATGCTCTCTGCTGGCTCTAGGCGCTCAGAACTCACTCTTTGTCATATCTGTCTCTCTGGATATTTATGCTGCAAGACTGGGAGCAGAATGCAACCCTGAAGGCTTTCAGCAGTGTTAACTTGCTCTCATTGCTAGTGTATGAGAAACCTGCCACACTGTCTCTTCTTTGATATCTTCCCTGGATTTGTGCTGCTGTGAGGCTTCTCTGATCTCTTCCACTAAATGACACAACCTAGAGCGAACTTAGCAGAAAAGGGTCTCTGAGTTTCAAAACCAGAGTAATCTTTGGGAAAGGAGTAACTTAGATCTTTGATGGTCCAAAAGGCCTGACAACTGGGGCATGCAGGAGAAACCCAGTTGTTCAAATAGTGGAAACACAAAGAGAAAAGTGTTAGTGTCAATCTTAGGTTAATTGGAAAATATTCAAAGGACTTTGTTTTGCTTAATTTTGAGGTTAGAACTTCCCTGGGGTTCTATGAAAAGAATGCAATGCTGGCATCTCCTTTGAAATATGTAGGAGTGAGCTGCAAAGCAAAGAAGTTGTTAGAAGGGATGTGACCTCCTCCTGGCTGGCTGGACAGCAGGAAAATGAAGATGAGAATGTTATGCAATTGCTCTTGCTTCAAGAGCAGTCTGTGGTGTGACATAAATGGATAGGTATGAAGACATCCTTTTGAAAGCAGATTTTCTGTTCATCTTGATACCCAGCATCAAAGATGAGGTTTCCTAGCTCCAAGCTCTCTCCAAATACACACGTGGCCTATGGGAAGCACCAGACACATCAGGTGTGTCACAAACACCACTGGCATCATTGGTTGTAAGATGTGCATTGCTCTGCAGTAAAAGACCAGGTTTTTGGATTAACTGTATGCCCTTGTTAAGGCCACCCCTTTTTTGTTATCTTTTGTTTTCCTGTTTTGCTTAAACATGAGGTGTTTCAGGGCAGGGAGTCTCTTAGCTTATGTTTTTGGAGTATTCTGCAGAATGGGAACCTGCCCATGGTACTAGGGACTCTTGGCACTGCTGGTTGTAACCTGTGGGCATGGGAGGGTGGGGTGACTCACCCAGCAAGTCTGGAGCCTGCAGAGCCAGTTCAGCTCAGGGAGTTACACAGGGGAGCCTCTGGGGCTCCATGCAGTGACAAGGAGGCAATAGAGCAATCACCTTATCTGTCCTTCTCCCTGTGCCTTGTGCCAGTGTAACTCCAGCTGGACACTCTGCTATACCATCTGCAGCAGGGCAGCACAAGTAGGTGGAGACTTGCCATTATACTGGCTAAGAAGAAGTTTGAGAGCAGCTCTTTAGCCAGGGAGAAGTTGGAGGAGCTTATTCAGCCAGGAGGCAGATTCACTTTCCTAACCTGCTTTTGAAGAAGAGGAAATTCTCCAGGATTGTGAGGCTTTTCCCCACTGTATTGCCTCAGAAGCATTTTAAGCCTTGGAAAGTGTTGTATTGCACTAAGACTAGTGACCATGTTCAGGGTGCAGTGTTTAACCACATACCCAGATTCAAGACGTTGGTGGTGCAGTGATGGAAGGAGGGGCCCAAAATAGGAAACAGTGCCTGGGAAGTGAGCACACCACTGGCCTGATCAGGACCTCCAGCAGACCTCTTGGAAGAGAGAATCCTACGGGATTCTTACAAAGAGAAGAGGTGTTTCTCAACCCTTTTGGCCTGTGTGCCAGTTCTGCTGATTGAAAAATCACTTCTATTGATTGAAGAACTCTAGCAGTTCAATCACAGAATAAGGATAGTTCCTTCTAGCAATTTAATCACAGAATAGAATCACAGAAGAAAGTGGGTGTCAGGCCTCTCTTGGGTTTTTCTTTCTTCACCTTTTTGAAGGCTGAAATGGGGTGTTCTAGTTTGAGCAACTCTGTAAGTCACGCCACCAAAACCTGCATGGTTCCTCTCCTGCCAGAAGTGGGGACCTCTGTTCTACCTGCAAAAAGGTACCCAATCCTGGGCTGCAAACATTCAGGGAAACAATCTGTCACTTCCCTTGTGTTGAGCCTTCCCACCTAACCCCAAGGTAAAGATGCAGGTTTTGTTTTCCTCCTGAGTTTGTCTGGCTGGTTCAGGCTCCTAGATCTCACTTTTTGCTCAGCATTTTACCCATGGCTTTAAGTGCACTGTAGTAAAAATACTTAACCTTACTGAGGGAACCAGACAGTAATTTTAGGCTATCGTGAAGCTGTTCATCAACCTTCCCTTTTTGCTCCTGGAGTGCTTAGAAGGCTCTGGGAGCAGTCATTATTAGTGTTGTGTAATGGTCACAGTGCACTCCAAGAGTCAACAATATGTTGTAAAAAGGCCAAAAGCCAACACCCATGTGGACTGGCCCCTTCTGACCAATAAAAAAATAACCCCTGGAGAATTTTAACCTCATAATGACTTCTATTACCATAGCTTTCTCCCATGTCATCATCAATCAGCTTTCAACTTAGGCTGAAATGCAATTGAAGACAGCATAAAATACAAAGAGAAGAGAAAATTCTGGAGGAAAAACCCCAAGTTTACACAATATCTATAATTCTAGGCTGGGCACTGTATTAGACTGAGTACAATTCTTGTAATAGAGAGTAATATCCCTTCTTTAGAAAGGTAACTGATTCAATGGAATCTAATGGAATAAATTGTCATGTGTAGCCAATAAAAGCATAATTATTTTTTTTATGTATTTCAACTTCAAAGTGTGCAGAGTCTGAACTTCTAGCTTTGTTGTTACCTGTTTCTTTTATTAAGTAGAACAAAAGAAAGTAGTGAAGTAGGTGAGCTGCTTGGGAAGTCTGGATGATCCAAAACAGCACAGTGGGAAGGTGTTCCTACCCTCTGATGGAAGCATGGTCCAGAGGGAATCAAAATCAATGTAAGCTGCAGTTTTGGCCAGAGCTTGGAGTGATGCCTTTTAACAAGATGTGTTGAAAACTTCCATTACATAAATGTCCATAACCAGTTTTTCAAAAGATGCAAAAGAACAACATGAGTCAAAGCCAAGCATGTTATCTGTGCCTTGGAAATGAATTGCCTCCAGGGAGCCCTCCTAGGAAGTGCAGGCTGTGTACCATATGGAAGCTACTATGGCCTTATCTTTGTGTTCCTACATCTGTGGTCAGGAACCAGTCCAGCTGTACCAGTGGAGCTGTGCTGTGTTGCTCTTTGCCTGAAACCTGGGTGAGTTCAGGTTGTGTTCATCCCCGTGGTGCTGAACAGGGCGGTGTGTGCTCCTCCTGGCCACCAGGCCTTGTTTGGTCCCTTGCTAAATGCAAGCTGAGGCCTCCTATGCCTTTGTTTATCTGGGTATGCACAAAACCATAAATGACTATGAGACCTGAAAAGTTAGTGGGAAGATGAATCGTTAAACTAGCATTCTGGTTTTCCTGGTTGCTTTGTCTTGTTTAAATGAAATCTGGATCAGTCTAGATTTGGGTCTGAAGTTTAATGTTAGAGTTGCCAAAAGTAGCATACAGGTTTGGATGATGCTCTGGACAAACTTCCAGAGGTCCAAGCATACTTAGAAGACTTATAAATTTGTATTTCTGTTGCCTAAGTCTTTTACTAACTCTTGAATAACCTTTGCCAGAGTACTCAACCCTTCTGACCTTGGAGAACAGCACTGGTCTCCTACGAGCTGAGTGGTGCAGGTTGAGATTCAGCTAATATTTGTTGAAGAGTAGGAGTTCTTTAGAGGCATGAGAGGCTTAGCTAATATTTGCAGAACACTTTGAGGTCTGGGGATAGATACTGTTACCAAAGGGTGAAGTGTTATTCACGTGTTCTGTCATGTCTGTGTTGTTTACAAATAGAATAGAATGATGTTTTGAAGGTCAGGGACCTTGAGAACAATAGTGGGTTTGAAGCACTCATTTATTTTTACCAAGTTCAGATGCCTGGCATACACTAGCATTTCATTTATATAAAGGATCTGATCAAACATTTTGGTTGTTTAGAGGAGTTGTTTTGCTTGTTTTCAGGCTGTTGAAATGTCAGATGGCAAAAACAAGAAAGAGCTCCAGATGGAGCAACTGGAAGAGAAACACGATAGAGATGATAATGGGAAAGCTTCAGATTCACACTTGACTGGGAGTCCCATGCTTGGGATTGGGAGTCCCCACCTGTGGCTTCCAAACCCACTCTCTGTGCAAGCCCTTGTGCAAAGCAGTATCCCACGAGGAAGTTCTTCATTATTATGGTAAGCAAAGCCAGTAACAGTTTGGGTTTTGTTTTTTTTCACTGTTCATTAGTCCATCCGTGCTGGGAATTGTTTGGGAGCTGCAATCTCATCTGGAATACTCAGCTTTTATATGGCCAAGAAAATCATAAGCACTCTGCTTTAATGATCCCAAATTTGAATTGGAGTTTCATGACTTACATTAATAGGGTGAATAAATGCCCAGTAGTTTGATCTCATTCACTGGCATTCACACTGTCATTTGCACCAGCAGATCAATCTCTGTCTTCCTAACTTCTAATACAGACTTAAGTCTGTGTTTGAGTAATGTTGGAAGATGGGTGATATAATAAATGCTGTAAAACCCCTGGTTATAGATGAAGAAGTAAAAGCTGGTAAAAAAAATCTATCTAATCAGACAGCTCATTTAACACAAAAAATTTGTCTAACTTCCTCTAGTCCACGGCCAGCTTTCTTGAAGACAAAGGGAGGCATAATTTGTACTGGCAAAACTAACCCTGATTTAAAATCAGAGTAAACATTTGGCACAAATTGCAGCTTTTGTTTGTTTACACTTGAAGCTGTGCTAGTCACTGAGGGCTGGAGTTACAGCAAATTCCTAACGTATGCTGCCATCTAATTTGTAATATTGCTGGTGGCTTATTCCCTAATGTTTTGGAAGCAGAGTACAGTACAGGAGACTGAAATTACCTTGTAATTACCAACTGAAACAGCTTCTTTGGTGGTGGTGATTGTAATATGGGAAAGTACAAGGATGGCATTAGGATGTGCTTGGTCAATCGCTATGTTTATTGTGTCAAACAATTATTAAGGACTCAATTCTAAGTGCTCTAAGAACATGCTAAGTGCTCCTTCTACCTTCACTGAGACAGAAGCCGCTGAGCACCTTGTGTGACTGTGTCCTTAGTTTCTGTGCCAGGCTAAGGGATGGGCAGAGAGGCTTTCAGAAGGGAAAAGTGTTACATTGAAAGCCACTAATCGGTGACACAGTGTGAATATGATCTTTAGTTCTGTCTTGGAGACTGCTCTTCCAAAACACTACCTCAGGAGAGCCATACTCATCAGCAGAGATATTCATACATTGTTACTGAGTAAGAAATTATATAGACTTATTAGAAGGTTGATTGGTATAATAATGCCCCCTATATTTAGAACTGTTTTTTTAAATAAACTGTTCTAATCTGGATAGATTTAGTCATTTAGTTAATACTTTTCACCTAATTAGTTAATTAACAAGATACCTTTCTTATAAACAATTTTGAAAAAAACAAAAAAAACCCAAAGAGTAACAAAACACTACCTACAGGTTGTTTATGATAATAAACTATTATTGTTTATCTTCAACTCCCTAAAGTCTCTCCAACTCTAGGAAAATTTATTTAGTTTTCTCACTCTCTAAGCTATCACATCCACATTCATAAACTGCCATCAGTGGCTACCCATGAACTATTGTACCCATAAGACAAAGGGGAGCGGAAATAATTATCCCTGAATTTAACAGTTCAGAACATGGGATGTATAGAGGAATGGAGCTAAACCCATGGGATTGCTGCTGCCTAATTACTGTCTCTTTGTTGCTGTGCCATAGCCTGTACACACTCTAACAGACAAGTTCCCTGTGCCTAGGTTTGGATCTTACCAATTCAGGCTTGCCACATACTCCCAAAAACTAGTCTGTAGCTTTCAGCCACATAATTCTCTGTCTATGTGAGTCAAACAACAGGAATGTATGAAATCAGACCTATATGCACACTCATAAGTGAGCTTTCATTTTAGAGGTTAGTATTCAGCTGGTTAAAACCCCAAGTGTAATGATTATCTGGGAAAGTCATTATTTACTGGCTTTGAATCCAACAGTAGGAGGCAGATCAGAGGTGCTTTGGTGAAAAGGTATAGACAGTAACTTGCAGAACTGAGTCCTACTTGCTGAGTAGAAAAAATATCTGATGTTGTTAATTATAGTCCTTTCTGTCTTGTTCCTTTGCTTTGCATTTCTCTGTGGAAGGCAACTTTATCTCCTCTGAGGAAGACATCGATACAGTCAAATTAGAGCTGTGTAGGAGGACTGTTAGGGAGGGTGGGATAATCTAAAATGCCCCTCATTCTTGTGTTTTGCTACTGACATGAAGAGACACTAATCTTGAAGCTTGTTGGATTTTTAGGTAGAGGAAGACGTGAGGTTTGAGGCCTTCACACACCTTTTATATCTCAGGAGAGACAAGCAGTCCCTCCATGCTTTTTTCCCCCTCCAGCTCTGCCTTCTGTGTCAGCTGTCAATAGTAATGCTTAATGCAGAACCAGCCAGATTTTTTGTTTTGTTTTGTTTTGTTTTTCTCTCATTTAATATTGCTCTAAATTAAATGTAGTTGCAAGAAACCTACTGAAATAGCACATGTGCAACAAGGAATCCAAGCAAGGTAGAAACATCCAACAGATGACTGTAATAACCTGCGAGGCCTTCTGTGCTTCCACCTCAGGTTCTCTTTTAATAACTTAAGATATTTGAGATTGCTTTGGTAATTCTTAATGCTTTATTTTTGGTGACTGAAATATTGCTTGTTCAGAGCTAATTTATCTTTCCCTGTCACAAATTCTATGACAGAATGTCAGTGAGGATGTCATGGCTGCCTTGGTGCCATCTACGTAAGACGTGTAGAGATACAGATAATTAAAAAAAATTTGGTTTTATCTATTTTAGCCAGATAGAAGATAGGTGAAGCGTAGCTGAGTAATTTTTTTGGCTGCAATGGAGTACAGGATGTGAAGGAAACTACTGTTAATGACTTTCTATGAAGGCACCACCTACACATTTATCATTGAACTGATGACCTGGAAATCAAGCTGAAGCAGTTATAATTTAGCTGTGTTCTTTTATTGCCAGGTTTACTTTACTATCTACTGCAACATTCCCTGACTTTAGCCCAGGAGTGTTTGACCAAGCCATGGAAGGTCTGTGTTGTCAAGAGAAAACTACTCCAGCTCCTGGGATTTGACTGAGAGATCACGACGGTTCTTGTGGGATCAGGCTGTGGTGATGGTGTGGGTGATGTGTTGCTGGCAAGGCTGGGAGAGGTGCAGCAGAGTGGTGCACATGAGCTTTGTGCACACAGGACAGGAGCCCAAACACCTGGACAGTGCTGGCCTCAGTGCCAGCTTTGCTTCATGTGTAGCTGGTAGTTGGCCTGGCTCATCTAGAGGCACGTGTATATTTAGAATGCAGACCTATTTCTAATAATAATCTTTCTGAAGCGATTGCTAGATAAGTCAATTATCTCATTCCTCTTAGAATGCTAACTATTAATTACTTGAGTTGTAGGCACAGAGCAAAGATGATCAAAGCAGATGATGCAATGGGATACTGAGATCCACAGGGCAGCTTAACACTGATGATGTCTGTTCACTGTTTCTGAAATTCTTTGAAGATGGGTGATATGTAATGTTTCTAATTGATTATATTAGCAAGAGTGTTATCTGGAGGGCACTTGATGGGGATCCAGGATATCTCACCCTGTTTCTTTGTATTTCATTGGCCAACTGAGCAAGTAAATTCCTCTTTGTGTGCCTTAGTTATCCCACTATTAAAATGCAGTTAATCACTCATAAAACGGAGATAATTATACTGTCCTTTCTGAAAGGTGCTCAGACATTTGTTGATTACAAATTCTGGATGCATTTTTGAAGCTATTACCATTTTCTTCATTTAGGTAATAACAGCCAACGTCAGTGAATCTGATTTGTTCAGAGCAGGCAAGGGGAGATGGGAACTTGAATCATTATTGCTTTCACTTTAAAGTTCTCTGCTATTTCTTTAAAGGAAACAATAAAAGTTGATGCCAGAGCTCTTCTTTTTGCTGCAACTTGGTGCTTTTCTGCAGTGCCTATTTCTAGTTAAGAGAATCCTAGCATTTGGCAAATGACAACTCTTCAGTCTAATAGGTGGCACAGAGCTCTTGTCTGGGAACGTAAATGTTCTGAACTTAAGAATCTTTGCAGGTGGCACCCTCGATTTAGCAGAGACAAGAATAACATCTATTGCCATTCCTGACAATTCTTACATCCCACAAAGCCATTTGAAAATGTAGAAGTAGATAGTGAGGGATCACATTTGGGTGCTCTGAAAACCCATTGTGTACAAAATAGCTAAATATCAGCCTGAGGTGTCATCTGCCAAATGTCACCTATTGAGAAAGGACTTTTAAAATTTTTATTCTTTCTTACATACTGCTTCCCTTCTTGGTACTTTCTGAAAAACCTGTAATGTTCCTATTTATCATCCTAAAGAGAAGATGAAAAGAAGTCCCCTGCCTAATCTTGAGTTAGTGAAGGTTGATGTGGCTGGAAGGAAGGTGACCATTTTTACCAGTAAGAGAATAGAGTGTTGCTGGTGGAGCCAACACCACTGATAGAGAACTGGCATTGAAACACTCTCAGGTTATTCAAGGTGCCTGGAGACTGTTAAAAGGAGGAGATGCATTGCAGTAATTCTGACTTAAGGAATCCATTTCCATCACAAAGTTAGTGAATGCTTCCCACTGTTCTCTAAGATTGGATCTGGCCTCAGGACCAACCCATTTGCTGCTCAGGCCAAGTCCATAAGCAAAACTCATTTTCTGCTTTTGTAGGAAGGGATGCTTCACATAAGAAGCATCACCTGATCTTGTTGGAGCAGGTAAAGGCAGAAAAGAGTAGAGGAGATTGAGTAAATGGCTTTCCCACTTGGAGAGGTTGGTCTTGCTAAAACAGCATTAGAATCTTTCAACCCAGCCTTACTTCATGATCAGAGAGCTTTTTTTCCAGATGTCACTGAAAAACCTTGTGCAAAACTCAGGTTGAAGGTGCTAAGCCTTTTATGTAGTGTTGGCTGCAAGAGGCCAAAACTGATGCTGCATTTCCAAGTGCTGGGTGATGTTCACACAAGCCCTGAGCCTTAGTCAGTCCCTTCTACAAAGAATTTGAGACTGGAACAATCAGACAAAGTGGGGATGAAGAAGGTCTTTTCACAAAGGCAGTTTTTAGGTGGTATGGGAACAGAGGAAGCTGCTCTCAAAAATATTACTATTCTCCAATTGATGTGGACAGCATAGGGAATATATCCAAGTTTCTACAACAACTGATTTGACCAGTTGGCAACAGAGAGATACACTGTCAATAGGCTTCTTCCACTTATTTTGGGAACACAGTATCCTCTGTTCAGTCGTCTCATCAAATATCAGCTCCCCAGGATCTATAAAGTTGTACCAGATATGCTCTGAGATGCAGGGAGTTTCTGGCAGAAAATAGGAATTTACATCTGCAGAATACTCCAAGACAAGGACTAGTTTTCTACTCTCGTGCTTGGAATTTATTCCTCGCCATTCAGTTTTGCTTCCTGCTTTCATTTCTTACCCTTCTTTGCTGTCAACTCCTCTTCATTCTTCCTCGACTGGAGGTAATAGCTCCTTTTAGCAGCAATACTCGTGTCAGCCCTTGTCTTTCCTTGCAATCATGTGTTTTATGTATATTTGCTTTAATTTTCAAATAGCCCATCTAGCAAAGGAGGATGGCACAAGGCAGATGCTATAGGACCTGCTCTTCCTTATGTGAAGTTGCTAAGGATGTCAGGCTCACTTCTCAGACCATTTTCCCATTGGGACAGGCTGCTGCCACCTTCCAGGCTGTCCTGCATTTTGGCACGTCTTTGAAACACCCAACAGAATGGCTTCCAAGCCAGTTCTGCTGAAGTTGTGATTTGTGTAAGGTTTGGGAAATGTACTCTTATAAAGGGTAGATATTGTTCATTAGATGTTGAAGCCTTAATTTCTGCTCACAGACAGAAATTTTTGTGCCTATGAAGTACAGGTAGTACCCATGCAACTTTCACTGAGACACTTTGGGACCCAGGAGTTTTTGAGATTTTCTGTGTTGCAAATAGTGGGCAATCAGGATACCTAAAACTACGTGCTTATAGCTCACAAGTTTGCTGACAAATTAATTTATTTTGAGGCCTCAAAATATTCCCTCCTTCCCCAAAAATTGAAACTTGAAATATTAATTGCTTCTCTAGAGCATGAACCCTGTGATCAGCAAGCTCAGCATCCAAGAGTGTTTTCACTAAAAGACAATACCCAAATAATCATTTAGCACTAAAATCAAACTAGTTTGACATTGCAACTTCTAAATACCTTTGGAAAATAACTTTCAGAACTACAGTTGTGTAACTATTCTCTGAGAATGTTCATTTGAGAAGAACCAAAATGCTTCCCAGGTTTTGCATAGAGCATGCAGCTTTGAAAAGTGCTACTATCTGGCGGCAAAATTTCACTAAAGCCCTTGAAATAATTTAAAAACTGAATATACTGTGCATTTGAAAATGTTAAAGCTATTAGTTAAGGCTTCTAAGTAACATTGACACTGACACTATCACAGCTGTTAATATCGAGTCCATTTAGTTGTTTCCTCGGAACTCTTTACAATACAAGCCAGCTTAGTTAATGAGTGCAGTTGTGTGTTATTAGTTACCCAAAATCAGCTGGAAAAGCTGCTGGCTTTTATTTCTGAAATGGAACTGAATATACTTGGTCTCCCGTGATGGGAACGAAGAATCATTCTGTCAATTCCCTTTCTGCCAGCTGATGCCAGGGTCAGAGAAGTAGGTCACACCTTTCTGGTTTTGAGATGGAGCAATACTTATTTTAGACCAATTTGCTCTGAGCACGGAGCTCATCTGCTGGGTTGAACCAGGGCATTGTTGCTTTCTCTAGTGCATTGTTCTGTTCTCCCACTAATTATCTCCAAATGTTTCTTATGCCTGGAACACAGTAGTAGTGATGAATAATGGGCTCTCTTCTCTTAACCCTTCGACCTGTAATTTGGCTTTCCACTCCCACCTAGATGCTTTCACTTTCCTGCCTCCACCAGCACTGTGTTAGTCCGACACCTGCCTGTATCAGGTTTGCTGCCCTATAACCTCCTCTCTTCTGTTCTGCAAATTGGGTAGGAGAGTGCAGGAGCCTGGTTCCAGCATTTACTGTCAGGATCATGGTGTTTGCTTTATATGTGTCAGTGTGGATAAAAGGACATCTCACATGCCTGTGGCCTGGGAAGGGGAATAGCCACAGTCACTCCAGACGTTCTCCTTTGGAGATGACCTGCCTGGAAAAGCTGTTCAAACTGTTGATTTGTAGGACTTGTTGCAAGCTGATTCTAAGAGATGGGGTTTAATTGCTGATCACTTTGGGTAAACAGTAGTGCCCCTCAGATGGGGTTTCCTTATGAAGGGTAGGCTGCAGATACTAGATCACATGTGAGCAGATGTGTGACAATTGAAGCCTGGAGAAAGCGGGGGGTGAAATCTGTGGGTTCCTACAGGTGACTGAGGTTAGTGGGAAGAAGGAGAGGGGAGACTTGCTGCAGTTGAGTCATGGAGACAGTGCTTGGAGGAAATTGGACTAGGGCATATCTCATCCTACAAAATAGTACAATATCCAAACACATTCTCATTATACTCCTTTGCACCTCAAATCCTTTTGCTTCAGTTTGGAGGTGGTTTTTTTTCCAGTTTAGAAAACTGAGCCATCAGCCCAGCATGTGGAGCTATTGAAGGTAGGTGCAGTCCCCTCGGGAGGAGAGATTTGCGGGCCTGGCAGGTGTTGTCCCCTGGACCAGCAGTCCCATTTCAGCATAGAGGGCAACTGTGCCCTGGCTGGTGCAGTGTGCCATGTCTGTGCTGTCTCCCAGAGTGTTCCCTGGGATCACTGGCAACACCTTTCAGCCTAAACAAAACACTCAGAAGTATCTGCAAGCCTTTCCTCCACAGATGAGCATGAACACTGAGTGCTGTGAGCTTCTGCTCTCTGCCTGCCTTGGTCCCACACCTTCCCATGCTGTTTCCACAGAGACATGCCTCAGAGTAACTGAAAGGCCAGTGCACTGTCATCACATTTGGCTTGTTTCACAATTGTCCAGTCTCGTAAAGCACTGGCATTTGGTTAGGCTGGAAGCAGATCACAGTTGGAATAGCACTGTTCCATGTCTCTGGTGAGAAAGGCTGAGCTTT
The DNA here is from genome assembly GCF_012460135.2 of Molothrus ater. NCBI lineage: Eukaryota > Metazoa > Chordata > Aves > Passeriformes > Icteridae > Molothrus > Molothrus ater. The sequence goes on along the minus strand of NC_050487.2, from coordinate 15,217,266 downwards.
TGTTTGTGTTGGTGTTGTCTGCCCTGCAGCTCACAAAGGCTGGGCTGAGGCTGGTGATGCTTCAATGCTATGATACTTTTGGAAGCCTCTCTGAAGGCTTCAAAATGTTGAAATTGGCCCATACTTCTTCTCCATCACTCTCATGCATCAGTTCTTGTCCAAGTCTCTTCTCAGCTGGTACCACAGCCCCGGAGTCAGTACTCAGCTCAGGCACAGAATGGCCCGTCTGTTAATCCTGGGCAGCTTGGTGTAGAGAAGAGTTTCTTTAGGCTCAAGGCTTCTTCTTTGTAGAGACAGGTAATGACTGGGCAAGAGAAGCTGGCCTGTTAGCTGAAGGCCATGCGACAGTCCTTGGAACTGCTGTCACTGTTGCGTCCACACAGCCTATGAAGTGAGTTTGCCAAGGTGAGAGTCAGTCCCTACAGCTGAAAGACAATTCTTTGTGACAAGAACCTTGATATTTGTAGACTGTAATTATGCAAAGAGACCACGCTGCTAATCTAATCTCACCTTCTGCCTCATTCAGACGAGACCTGTACCTGTAATGTCTGCATCAAGGCTAATAATTCACTGTTAAGCTACAGCACATGTTTTAGGATGACAGCAAATCTTGTTTTAAGAGCTCTAAGGGTAGAGACTAAAACTCTCCCCTTCATCATTTGTTCAAGTGATTAACTACTGGTGGTTTTGCAAGTTTTAATTTTTAAATATTTGTATTATTTCCAGTTTGATTTTTTTCCAGCTTTTACTTTGAGCTTCTGGATCTGGTTATAGTTTTGTTTATTAGACTTTTGAAGTCCTTTAACATCTCTCACAGTCCCCTGCTGAGAAATGTTAATAGAGTTAGATCAAATCACCTCCAAACCTTCTCTTCAGTAAACCAAACAGGGAGATGGAAAGGCTTCAGCAGCCTGATCTTTCATTCTCACTGTAACATCTGGAATTGAATGATATGTGAGGTTGAATCAATCATGTGTTCACAGCGGCATCTGACCACCTATTTGATGATGCTTAAATGCATCCCTCAGAAAGTACCTCTTTTACTTGTGGCTGTTTTCTAGACCAAAACCATCTGTGAATATTTTCCACTGCCTAACCCGAGGAACCAAAGCCCGGAGCCGAGGGCAGGCGGTACCTGCCGGGAGCTGGGGCTGCGGAGGAGCTGCGGCTCCTGCCCTGGGAAACACAACTTGACCATTTCTTACCAGTTTATCGCAATCGACTCATGGCTTCCAGTTTTCTGTCGCTTATTTGCTATTGCCCTCTAGTGGAAATAGGATGGCCGGTGGCTTGGCTTCCCAAGCGCTGTTTTCTACCACGTCTTATTGCTCTGGGGCTATCTGCTTGGTTATATGATGTTGCAATATTGTTTACATGGATTTTAACATATAGCTTTGCTATTCAGTTTTATTGTACGCAGGAAACAAATATCTGGTCTCTGCAATTGAAAACTAATGTGGTGCTGTGTCTGGGATTAGAACAGACTTCCCTGCTCATCAATGTGCTTTACAAGGGAAACTGCAGAAGATATTCTCGTTTCAGGCTTAGAATTATTCAGTCGGGCAGAGTCAGAATTCTGAAGTGAACTTTGTGCATGCTGCCAGCACCCGCCAGCCTGGTACAAGGAGTGATCTTCTCTGGAAGCAGAAATACTGCCTTTTTACTATTTGAAGTCTTTGCTTTTATTAAAAAGAGTGAACTATTTAAAGCACACTCTTTCCAATCAATCATTTCACTTTGTCAGACAAGCCAAATCATTTATTGAACGATTTTGGCTAATCAAAGTCTGTCTTCTTACAGAGATCCTAGAAGATGGTTTATTAATGAGACCTAGATTTTTTCCCCTGGTTGTAATGCAGGGAGATCTTAATAAGCAATGAATTGCTGTGTCTGCAATCACTTTTGAGAGGCTTAAAAGGAAAACAATAATACTATGACTAATATGATTGCTCTCCCTACACTGCCATCCGGCGGATGCAAAATTCATTTCCTTTTGCAAATGCGAAGGGAAATTCTCCTACTGATACCACAGCTTGCAAACTTGGACCAAGCTGATTCTCACTTGTAATGCAATTTCCAGACCAGTGAGGAAAATGATGGTTATTCTTTAATTTTAGTTGTTTCATATTAGAAAAACAAGATTTCCAGTCTCTCATCTAGAAAAAAATCTCTATCTTGTAATGGAAACCTGTCTGGATCTTGAAAAAGGGCTCTGAAAGCTTCCCAGATTCTCTGCTTTCAGTATCTGGCATGGAGAGCCCATGTTTTGGTTTCCTGCTTTTGGAAAAAAGGTAGAGCTCTGATGTTGATTTTCAGATAATCAGTGTGTGGGCTATTAACAACAGAGCCTAGGGTCAGATGCAGCACTGCATTTTTAGTTTGGGGTGAAGAGGTTTGGGAACAAGGATTAACTCTTTACTTTTTCCCTCCAGGATTGAAGACTGAAATAAATAAAAGCAATTTGTGGTGCCTACAGCCTTGTACCTGCTGGTCTGCAAGTGGGACCTCACAATGAGATGCTTCCCAGTGCAGCAAAACTCACTGACCACCACTGACTGTGTTGGACACTTCTGCGGATTCCTCTGGAACAGTGAAGTGAGTACTGGGAATGGATGGACGCAATGTGAAAGACTGAGTCCCTCAACTGAGCACACAGCTGTTAGGGCTCTGTCATTGCCTGAATCTCTCTCTGTTTCTGGATCCTACATAAATCAATGCAACAGCTGCAACAGTAAGATTTCCTGTGCCTCTTTGCAGGAGGGCTGTGGAAGTGGAGCAGAACAGGACCAACTCTGGCATTTTGGCTGCCGCAGGTGAGCCAGCAAATCACCAGGAAGTGGCATCCATCCCCTGGGGACACCACTGCCCATGCTAGTCATGGTACCAGTCTTTTCATGGGAGCCTGGGGCTTTTCTTCAGAGCCCATCAGCTCTCCAAAGGGATTCTGCAGTGTGGGGTATTTGGGGCCAGGAAGGTCCCAGTCTGGAGGTGGGAAGTCCTGCTGCCTCACAGTGCTTCCAGTGTGTTCCAGTCCTGACTCATTCCCTCGCTTGTTTGCTTTTGGTATTTATTTGTTTACCACCGAGGTGTCGGCCCAGAGCAGGCTGACTGTGCTGAACTCCTTCGGTGGCCTGGTGGCTGCTGCCAGCTCTGTCAAAGCCCTGCAGTGCTGGGAGTGTTTCACCCAGAGGCAAGGGGAGACAATCATGTTCCTGTGACAGCAATGCCACCACCAGCTGCCATCAGAAGCGTGCTTGGCTCTAGGTAATGAGTGCAGCAGCTCAGGGTAAGCTTCTTTCACCCTGGCCACAGAGCCCCCAGCTCCCAGATCTGCTCCCTGAACTGGCTGGGAGGGTAGAAAGAGGTTAAGAGGCATATCCTTTGCTGTAATTATATCCTGTTGCTAGAGATATTGTGCTCTGCTTAAAGAAATCATCATAATGCAGCCTCCCGGAGAAGGTAATTACTGTGCATCTTATGAATGGCTGCATGTGAATGTCTGCTCAAGCTGCTGTCAGCAGCAAGTTTCAACACATCTTACATACCAGGCATTTTACAGCCTTAGTTTTATTTGTTTTCATCACCCCTTGCCTTGTGCTTTAGTTTTCATTAATGGATCTGGGGTTTTTTTGTTTGTATTGGTTTTCTTTCTCTCATTTTTTTCTCCTTTTTTTTTTTTTTTTTTTAAAGAGGCCAGTGTTCATGTCTTTGATGGAGCATTTGGGTGGTGGCCACAGCTCTTATTTGCTGCATTTTCATTACTCTGTGGTGGCTTGAGGGGTACCATCTGGAAGATGTTGTTTCCAAGCCATTACCATACAGTAGGATCTGAGTGGGCCCTGGTTTCCTACTCTGATCCCAGATAAAATGGACTATACCACTGTTGATAAAACTTGGTGTCCCTCTACCTCTAGCATAACTGCACAGATTTAAGCCCATAAAACAACCTATTTTTCCTGTTGTACTTTCTTAGCTTTTCTCTCTTATGTTGGAAAAGGGTTATTGAGGGATGCCAGACCCTTCAGCTTTGCAAAACCAAGCAACTGCCTGCCTTGGTTGGGAACCAGTGCATGTGTCACTGTGTGGTGGCTAAAGTTTTGGAGGCTCACAGCCTGGTCACAGTTCTGTGCATGGGGATTGCCATGTCTTCAGACCCCTATCCTTTGGCTTTGCAGGGATCTTTGAGCCAAAGAGATGGGGCAACACCAACGAGCCCTGGTTTGTCACAGTAGGAGTGACCCAGCTACTTTTTCTTTCTCAAAGGTCTCTCATGCTTGCCTTTCCCCAGCACTCTGTAATTTGCCTTCATGTTGTGTGTGTAGGGCCACAGTGTGTGACCATGACATCCTGCATTGCTGTACAACATCCTGTCCATCTCATGGACACCTCAAGGGAGGATTTGAAACCACCCCCTAAATTTCCTCTTTGTGAAAATGGCTGAGGCTTACTCTTGCAATGCTGAAGCTGAATTATTTTAGTACCCTTGCTGATTTATTGTGTTTGTGGCCAGTCTTCCGTGCATGCTGAGCATCTGCTATGTTGCATCCTGAGGTGGTTCCATCCTGGTGCTCTGTCCATCCCCCTCTGTGATCCTTGGTGAAGCCTCAAAGGCAGCCTGGCTGCTTCAGGATGGAAGGTGCTATAATAAATGTGAGCTCATAACGTTGTTGTTAAAAATAACTGGAACTAAATTATAAGAAAAAAATCAATCTTATTTGGTCCTAGCCCAAGGGGGAAATGGACATGAGGGATTGGGCAATCCTTCTGTAAGTTCTTTCTTTAGACTATATTTAAACCACGTTGAGAGCCAGATTCTCAGCTGGTGTCAATTGTTATTGACTTCAGTGGAGTGAAGCTGGTTTACACAAGTTGAGGCTGCTAAATGCCAGTATTTGGATGAAGCTGAGGCAGCTGGAATTACTTTTGCAGAAAACTCTAGTCTGATGCTAGTTCAAAAGCTCTGATCCCTCCTGAGTGCTTGAGCCATCGGTGCTCTGATTTAGCAGTTCTTTTGGGACGTGAATGGCTATGAAAAGGCCTTTACTTGGGTCAAAATTTGTTCTAATCTTAGCTAGGTTCTGCAACTCTAATGTCTGTCATTATTCTGTAGTCACTGCATTAGATGGGCTCCTCTGAAAAACTCTGTAAAACCTTTTTTACTTGCTACTTTGCTAGCATCATCTCCTGTCTAGACACTCTAATTATGAGAACCAGGGAGCATACAGTGTGATGTGTAGATAAACCTGGATAACTCCAAGGCAACTGAGTGCTGCTTCCATCCCTCCCCTCCAAAACCAGTTTTGCCCATTTGTTGTCTGTTTCAGTATGAACATTAGCGAAGGGGGGACTGTACAGTGCTACCTGGGAAATATTAATTTGAATTTTGCATTCAGAAGCAAATGTTCTAAGCCATAGAAATGGAGAGGCAAACCTCAAATTGCAGTGGGATCTAGCAACAGTGGGTTAGCCTTCCCTACTTCTGTTTTTCAGTATGCCTAAAAACTCTCTGGATTAAGTAAACAACCTCCCCCACCACCACTGTCAGCAGAATGCATTAAATCTGTAAGCTGATTTGAGTAATTTTTGTGTACTCATATCCACTCTAATTCCCTTCTTATCCATGGACTTGTTTTTTATTTATGCCAGCACAGACTGTATCCAAACTCATCCTCTATCTATTTCAGCAATTTTTAAAATAAGAGCATTTAAAGCTACTGATTTAAAAGGAGACCATCAAATTATCAATACAATATAGAATATTGAAATGTGTTTTATTGTTTCAGTTATTGTCCACAGTCTGTCACCCCTGGAGGTGTGTAAGAAGAAAAAAAAACCCACTTTTTTTCTACTGCCCTTCTTTAATATGCCATCTTTCCTGATTCCTAGCTGTAACTGGTAAGAATTGTCTGTAATGCTTAGCAAGGCCCCTGGGATTCAGACTCTTTCTCAAGTCTCTGCGCTTGGAGTGCCACACGGGTTTCCATGGGTCTCTGCAGGAGCTGGGGCATGTGAGAACAATCTGTTTGCTGCATTTTGACTCCAAATCAATGTGCTTTGAAGTGATTATAGGGAGGGATTTTTCGTTTGCCTTTTGTTTTCTTGGTAGCAGCTTTTGAAAATCACCGTGCTGGTCCATGGGAGAAGTGCCACCATGCAGCTCCTTTGCTCCAAGGGAGGCACTTTTTGCACTCCTGGCAGTGACATGGGTGAGCGAATGCTCTGGGACATGTATTTAGTTCCCAGCTCTTTAAGGTCTGGGTCAAAAACCATCTTTTTATGAGTCCTAGTAATGGAAGCATTTGATGGCTAGCATCCTAGCCATGGGCATGGATGACTTGAAAAAAATTGATCATAGAGGAGGTTAATGGGTGACTTGTATGAATCTCCTAGCTTTGGGTTCTGACAGAAGCTGTTGAGTTTGAGCTGCACAGTGCTGCTTCTTTGGGAAAATTGCACAGGTATAATTAGAATCTGTTTCCCAAGCAATGGAAAAGTCAATCTGGATGTTCTTCTTTCAGTGTAAGCTTGAGGTTTCTTCTGAATTCACCTAGGACACATCAGAGTGTATCTTTATGAAGAACTGAATTTAGTGGTGGATGTATTGAAAGAGTGAATCTCCAATCCTGAGCCCCTAAAATCAAACTCCAGGTAGGATTTCTAGGTAAGTCTTTGTGTGGGGGTGTCCTCACCCTGCATTTAGCCAAATCTGAGACTCCAGATGGAGCTGTGACTCTAGGACTTTTCCCAAGGGAGACGGGAAAAATCAGAGTCAAGGACAAGCCCGCTCCAGTCCTGTGTGGAAGTGGGAGCGCATTTTTTCTCTCCCCAGCCTTTTCTACTTTTCTCAGGTGGGTGATTTGCTTTGTGCTGGGTTGTTGGACATTTGTAAATATCCCAGAATTTGGTGCATGCACATGAACCCAAGGGAAAAGAAATCACCATGTGAGGGAAAAACACACTTCTTTCCATTCTTTTTTTCCCCCCCATCATTGTATCTCCATGTTGATGTGAATGAGTGTGTGGACATTGTACTGCAAGGGCTTCCTGCACCAGATGCAACTCTCAACCAGCCCATAACTGCTCTCTCATGCACCAGGGTGACACAGCCACATCATCTCTTCTCCTTCTGTTGATTTTTGGCATGGATTGTCTTTGTTACCTTTTCCATTGCACTGCTACCAAACCTGCAGCAATAGCAGGAAGATGGTTGGCATTCTTCTGTGTGAGACCTGTAGGAAGAGTAGGTTTGTACTTCCTACACTGGTTTGAAGGTAAGGATGCCAGTCTGGGTATGCACTGAACATCCCACTAGGATTATTTAACTCCTTTCCTTGCTGGGGGACATTTCCACAGAATGTACTATGGCAGGCTTTGAACCAATTTGTAGCTCCTCTGTTTATGATGAAATTAGTTCACTTGTTTTATGTAAACTCTCTATGAGATTGTTTACTTTGGCAGAGGGATCATGTGCTTTCAGAGATGCAAGGAATTTAGCTACTGGGAGCGTGTTTAGTTTAGTTAGTTGCATTTGCAAAACAGATGGTGGAGGGGAAAATGTATGTGTGAGCAGGCTTTAGGACAGGATTTGGTTAATGTTTGCTGCCTCTCTAGGTTTTTTTTTGTTGCTTTCTGGCTGAAGCAGCATGAGTTTCCATGACAGGGAGAAGAAAGACAACACATAAGAACTGATATGCATTTTGCACACAGGGAGAAATAAATATTATTTGCACTTGAGCTGTCATTTTCTGGGCTTCTTTGCCAAGGTGGACCTCAAAATTTCTAGGGCTGGTGAGGTACAGATGCACCATGGGGGCATTGTACATTGACTTGTCTCTGCTCTCTGGAGCCCCATGGGCCTCAGCAGACCTCTGAGGCATTGCTGTGCTGCTACAGAGCAAAAGGAGGGAAATCTTCATGAGATGTGTGCCCCAGAGCTGGCTAGGGTGGGGTGAGGCCATCCCCATGACACTGAGGTGTTCTTTCAGTTAATGCATTTAGATGCAGCTCTCTGCTGAAGTGAGAAAGGACAGTTGTCCTCAGTGGCCGGAAGGAGAATGAGGGTGGATCCCAGCTCTGCTCAGCCAACTATTTGAGCCTTGTGTCAGGCAGATCATTTTGGAACAGGCCAGAGTTTCCCTGTTCCAAGGGCCAAATCAGTGCCAAGTTGCAAGGGATGTTTGTAAGGCTCTGCCATGTCCATCTGTGGTGGGTTATGCATGCTGGGTTGTAGGGCACTGGGAGAGGTGTCACTTTCCACTGTATTTCCAAACTGAAAGGCTGTCTGTTCTTGTGAGCTCTGCCACTTGCTTTATATACTTGGGAGCCAAAATCCTCTCAAACCTTCATATCTTTTCTTTGGGTTTGTTATGGGGAGCAAGCAACTCCCTCTTTGCAAGATCCTCACAGGAACAATCTTGGAGCGATTAACCCTAATCAAACTTGGCGCTTGCTCAGGGCAGGATCATGTTCCCCTGCATTCCTCCGTGGATATGGCAGGCAAAGAATCTGTCATCGTGTCTGATGACCTTGCCTGCAGTGCAGAGTGCCAAGAATGCCCCATGTTTTCTCAGGGTGGGGTGCTGTCCACCACCAATGGCCAGCAAAGCGTGATGATGGGGTGAGCGCGCTCTGGGATTGCTGGGGCGTTTGCTGGTGGGCTTGGTGGGGGAGGAGCCCACATGCCACCACCTGGTTATTTTGGGCAATGGACTGAGCTGCTGAGCTGGATCTTTCACAGCTTCATCCAATCTTCTGCCCCTACAGAAACATTTCTCAGACATTAACGCTTTGCCCATCTAGGTGTCATGTTTCTGAGAGACCTCTGTGCTTCCCAGTATGAGCCCAGTGAATATACTTTTGCCCTTCTTCAAATCTCAGAGCTGAGGGGCAGTGGTTAAAGGTTCTTGAGCATTTTGCAAGCCTCCACTGACAGAAGGATGGCTGTCTTGCAGGTGAAAGAGTTTTCTGTCTGCTTATTGACCTCTTTTTTACCAAGGCTAGATGGATATTGGTTACTTTTGGACAGATGTAAGTGGGGACTTGATTAGCAACTATTTAACCCTTGTCCCTTTTAGATTTTTATGAGCTTGAGAAGTCTTATATCCCTTCAATTTCCCTATGAAGAAGTTGAGGCATAATGAGTTGCAGTGGTTTGTCCCCAACAAGTCTAACCAGAAAAGTGCTTGAAATTCAAATTTCTTCTTAATCAGTCAGATTCTTGATAAGAATGTCCTTCTGTTTCTGGTAGTAGTGCCTGCTGGCATCTGTGTGAAGAAAGAGGGCATCTTTCCTAAATGGGAATTACCAGGAGCATGCAGTCTTGCTTCTCCTACTGTGCCCAAAATGAACTAAGAGCTGGTTGGAGCAGGAACAAACCATTGTCATGGATGAACCAGCTATGGAGAATAACAAAAGTCAATGTCTTCCTTGAGCAAGATATGCTGCCATATGTGCCATAGCATCTCAGTGCCCTGCTGCAGAGTGTGCCTGCAAGGTGAAGTGTAGCCTCCAGACATCACCTTGGAGCAGTGCTCTCCAGGATAGGCTGGATTTTGCCTGGCTTTGTGTGTAAGTGTGGTTGCCAACACCTGCACAAAGCAAAGGCAGAGCAGACCTGAAGAGCAGCATTGGGTACCTGTTTGACCACGGCAGGGTGCATGGCCAGGTGAAGGTGTGAGCAGCAGCAGCACTGAAGGTGAAAATGATAAGGGAGAGGTTTTCTACTGGGTTCCAGCCCTGTGTATCTTTTTTTCTTCCCCCATCCTGTGTTAGAGCTCAATCTTTCTCATAATTGTCCACCTAGATCAATTACAGTCTAAGCTCTGCAGCCAGCTGTGGGAAGCACAGATGTATAGCACCATGCACTGCGTCCAGGGATGGCCTGGTCTGCTCAGTGGTCCTGCCTGGAGTCCCATGCTCTTCCCAAACTCTATTTGCAATGCAGGTAAACTGTAAAGGAGGGGGAGTATGTGTAAGACAAGGCAGGTGCACCAGTGTGTCTGCATTTTGCTGCCTCTTTGTGGGCTTTTCAATGAAGACAAAATAGTTGGTCCTTGGTGTTATGGGTTTGCAGTTTCCCTCTTGAAACTTTAAGATGTGAATCATAGGCCTGTGTTGGTAGACACTACACAGCTAAGAAAGAGACCATCCCTGTCTTTAGGACTAAAAACCATATAGAAGGTCAAAGCAGGATAGCTTGTGGGTAGAGTAGAGCTGGAGGGAGAAAGTGACAGTGCAGTTGGAAAGATGTAGTGGAAAATCAGGAATGGCACCTTGCAACTAGTCTAACCAAGACCCTAGGGAAGAAAGTTTCCAGGTGTTGTGGAAGCAGCTTTGCACACCTTTATGGGGAGGTGTTTGGCAAAGAGCTAATTCTCAAACTCTGGTGCATGACCTCTCACTCAACCACTGATTAGTGAGTGCTGCAGGACACCACCACTGCAGTTCATGGGAAGAGACAGCTAGAAAGGGACTGTAAGGTAGTCTATAGGAAAGGAGATAATTTCAGGAATCCCTGAGATGTCCTTGCCTTGGCTAGCCTTTTCAGACCTTGTGCACTCTCTGGCCTGCCCTTTTGGCTACAATACCTGTTGTGGTACCACTGCAAAACTACTGGTGTGTACACTTTGGGGACTCCTGTGGTAGAACAGCACAGGGCAGGATGTTTATTGGGAAGGGTAGGGGTGAAGAGTACAAATGCACCAGGAGTGGAAGGCTGGTAAGAGAAGGGCTGTGGGTCCTGCATAGATTGAAGTTGAAAACTTTGGTTGTGCAAGAGTGTCTGAGGCAGAGGGGATGTTTGTGATGGGCAGGAAGGAGGGGTGCCTGCATGTGTGCATAAGGAAGTACCTGCAGCAGCTGTTGCAACTGTTTTAATAAAGGAACGTTTGCCTGAATTTCTCTTTTGGCACCTGAGGGCCCTTCCCAGGATGCCCTTGCTGCAGTTGCTGTTTGATTTCCAGGGTAAATGCAGTACACACACACACACACACAGCCCCATCTTGTTCATGCAAACCCATGATCCCATCAGCACATGGCTCCTCTTCCTTTTGCTAACAGGGAAGGGGGGGTGTGGGGGTTGGAATAATGACAGAGCTGATTATAATTAATATTTTTTATGTCTGAAGAGTGAAAGTCCTCCCCAAGTCCCCCAGCTGAGCGCAAGCCAAAGTGCTAAATCCCTGTAGGGGTGTGTTTTATTACTGACGCTCTGCGTGTCGAGGCTGGTCGCGGGGTCTGATGCTGTGTGTGTGGAATTTTTGTGGCTATTTTCTATTGTGCCAATGAAAAGAAGGATCCCATCCATATAATAGAAAGGAAACTTGAAGGTTTCCATGCCTACATGGAGGTGAATGCTTGCAGTATTAGTGTTTTCAGTAAGGATTTTACCTTCACATGACATTGCAAATGATGGAGCAGATGTTACTGGGGTTGGAATATGATGGGATTCTCAGTGGCCCTTCCACAAAAGGTTTTGGCTACTCCTTGGTTCGGCTGGGCTGTAACTGGCTTTTTTATAGTCTCATAATTCTTCACTGGGCAGCGTGTGCTGGGTTTGACTCATCCCTGACTGTTCCTCTTTCAGGAACAGGGCTCTGCCAGAATGATGGGGACAGGGAGGCGCTGGTGGCTTCCTGATCCTCTCTTGACCAGCTGGGTGATCTCAAACAGGTCGTTTGCTCCTCAGGACTCTCTTTTTTCTGTGTGCCTGAGGTCACACACAGATTGAAGGCTGAGCTGGGTATGGAAGTTGCCTTAGCCAGGCTGTCTACACAGTGTAGTAATAGTGAGGGAGCTGCCCTTCCCAAATCAGTCCAAAGCCACATCCTGCAAGTACTGATCACTTCAGGGGGATGAAAGGCACCCTCAGCACACACCAAATGGACAGGAGAAAGTGGTACCCTGTGTGACACCTTAGAGGTACCTTTAACTGGGAATGGTAGCGATGGGCTGCAATCCTGCAAGCTTTCAAAGATCATCTGAGCCTTTTGGCTGAGAAAATGTGGAGAGCTCCAGGAGTCTTGGCAACCTGGGTTGTCTTTGTACCTGTGCAGCCCTTGGTCACTTGAAGCAAATTTCAACCATCAGAGTGCATCTATCACTCCCCTGAGAGAGAGGCTGCCTGCACACAGTGCCCAGGAGCTCCCAGACATCCCTTCTCTCTGTCCCCCTCACTAAGGAGGGGTGAGTTGTCCCTGCTGTAGCTGTGTAGCAGGTGAGAGCATGTTGGGACACAGGCCCACAGGTGGCAGCTCACAGCTTCTGCACCCAGCTTCAACCTTGTCTCAGGTAAAGAGGATGTTTCTCTGTGAGGTGGCTCACTGTCCTTCCCTTTCTATCGGCAGAAATTCTGCCAGGAATAGGCTGAACCACACCAGCCTTGGTAGCTGTGCCCACCATTCCAGGATGGGTGTCTCTTCATCTCCCACACAGCTGGCTCATGTACTGCTGTTGCTCAACCTCCTCCTTTCTGCCTTTTTGGCAATGATGTGGACAAAAACAGCCTATAAATCTGTTCAGATTGTGAGCTCCAGTGCCTGACCCTGAATCTCCAGTCTGTACTTGTAATACCTGCAACTCCAATGTGATCTGCCATGCAGGGGTGAGATGCTTTGGGCTTTGAACTTTGCACTCCAAAAATACATTCAGCTGTTTGACAGAGGTCTGAGGTTTTCTCTGAAGCTTTATTATTATTATCACTGTGGGTTTTTTTGACCTTCCAAAACCTATTTTTTTTTTTTCTCCTCTCCCCCAGAAGAGTATGCTCAGTAGCTAAAGGAAAAAGCTGGCTGGAGCATGCAGACTGTGAGCAGTGTAGGAGCTGCTGGGAGAGAGGAAGGGCAGCAGGAGAGTTGGGACAGCACATGGCTCCTGCCCTCAATTAGCCTGTGTGGCCATCACTGTTGAAATAAAAGCACAGCAGGTCTCCAAGGAGTTCTCTTCTGGATCTTGCTGAATTTGCAAGCTGGGACCACAGTATAACTTAATTTCCTGAAATGTCAAGTGGCTAAAACTGGCTGCCTGCTCTATTGGTGTTGGGTTGTTTGTTTTTTTTTTTTTTAATGAACACATTGTACTTCCATTTCCTGCAAAAAAATTACTATCAATGTTTGATGATTGCTTAATAAGAGAAATCAGTAAGCACATGGAAAGTTCACATCCTGCAGATGAATATAATTACTATAACCTTTCTTCTGTGGTGCCAGGAGTTGGTGGGGTTTTTTGGTTGTGGTTTGATTTATTTGTATTTTTCTCCTTCCAGCTGAGAACATCGATTTGAAACTGTATCCTGAAATGCTGAGACCATTGGTGAGATGTAGGAGGCCTTCAGCAATGACCAGATTTACTCCAGAAGGAAAAGGTAGAATTTCCTGGATGAGCAAGCAGGAAGAATGTATATCAAATTGGGAAAAGTAACAATGTTGAGGACAAACCTGTCATGCAGTCTTGTGATAGACTGTGGGTTTTGTTTGATTTTGTAAGAGAAGAGGGCTTATCTAATTGAATTGTGGGTGTGAGCTCTTAGGAAGGTGACTGTAAGGCTTGCAGGCAAGCCTGAAGGGTCCCAAATGGATTTGTGGTTATTTTTTATATCTCTGTTGCTAGACAAGCCTTTATATTATCTCATAAGTGTGATTTTTGAGTCCTGTTAGCTCTTTATTCAAGATCAGTCTTTTATAATTCCTGTGTGAGCTAACATTCTTTTAGACATGGAGATACTGCGTTTATAGGGAACCTGATGGAAAATTTTAAAAGCCTTTTCTTCATGTTAATTTTCATTACTAGCTCAAATACTCCTCTGTCTAGAGCTTTCTCACTCCAAAGTGCTGTGCAGTCTATCAGCAACCTGCACAGGAGGTAAATAAAACTCTCTGCTTTTAGTATGGCCTTTGAATTTTTCCTAAGTCTGAGTGTGGTGTTGAACAGGGAGCCACGGAGAGACACCCATTGGGAAATATTTGGCAGAGGGACTGACTGACAATTTAGACTGTCTGAACACAGGCCTGAAAGGAAAATCTTGTGTTGTGACTGTTTGCTTTCCAAACATCTCTTGCAATTTCTGTCCTCTCCCAGCTCTGTTTCATGGTTCTCATCTCCTTTCCTTGCACAAGACCATGGTTTCCTGGGCTCTGGGGGAGAAAAGAGATAGCCAGGAATTGAAATGGAAACCCTTGCCTGATTAGGTGTCAGGAACTTATTGAAAATAATGCATTTTTTATGCCACTTTCTATATTTTAGAACCCAAGGGCCAGTAAGACAGAAATTGGTCAAGCAAAAATAAAAAAACCCAAAAACATAATGAGCATTTTAATCCTTAAATGATAATAAATGATAATTAGGTTTGATCTGGAGCTGAGGAGTGCACCAGCTTTTTTGAGCAGGAGCAAAGCCCATTTTCTCATCACACCACAGACAGAGGCATATTCTTTGGTTCAGCTCCTCCCCATCTCAGTGCCTTAGATATGTCATATGCAGGAGTATCCTACTCTGATTACACAGTAATGCCTTGCCTCCCTAAATATTGGAGAATATTAAGACACTGAGGAAAATGAACCTTGGGGTAGGGTACTGCCTGTTGCAGAGGGAAGATTTGTTAAGTTTTTGTTGTTGGGTCCTGGTGTCATCCCTTTGTGTGTATATGTGCACACTCCTGGATGTAGAAAATGCTGATGTTTAATCACATTCCATAGAAGGCAATTTGAGATGATTTTAAGAAATGTTGTATTTACTAATTTTTAAGGAGCGTCATTGCAAACAGGCACTTCTAGCGTGACAAAGCTTAGACAAGGAAAGATGAAAGAAAAAATATCAAACCCCAGAATTTTGGCATAGTCATGTGACTGTTTTGCCATTGTCCTCTGACTGTTCAGAGACTTTTTGACTCAAGGGGAGACTCTTTTTACTGTCATAGAGGGTGAAGGATGCAGTGACTGCTGGTTTTGTGCCTGGCCAGTGTGAAGGCAATGGGTTGTAAATCCATGTACTTCCTCACCAATACGGCCATCACTTTGCATTAATCTGACCACTACCCAAATTTCTGTTACAATTTTATTACGGGCTACCCAAACCAAGGAAAGAGAGCAGTTTTGCCCTTCACAGATAAACCATCTCCTTGGGGGCCTAGCCCCACTGGCATCCTCTGCCCCAAGTGAGTTGGAAGCAGCTCTCGGTGGGAGAAGCCAGCTGAGGTCACCCAGGAGCATTGCAAGAGGCTCCCCTGTCTCCTCACCCCAAGGGGCTGAGATATTTAGACAGCTGCCTCACTGTGAATGGGACTCTCTGGCAAAAGAATTAAGCAAAGATTAAAATCAGTTTTAGCTGTTAAATGTGTGCTTTGCACAGCATTAAGCAACTAAAAGGCTAATTATCTTTGAACTTATGCACGTGGTTTTAGATGTGATCCACACAAGTTGCTATTTTTTTTCTTTTGTCTACAAGGAGCTGAAAATCAGGATAAAAATGAGATGCTGGTGTCAGTGAGGGCACAGCTTTGTGAGTAGGCTGGAGGCAGTGCCTGGTCTTCAGGGAAATAGGGCACCTACAGAATGAGAAGAGGTTAAAAAAATTACTTTAACACTTGTCGTTTAAACTCTCCTGTTTAATGGAAGTTCATGCTCTTGATTAAGGAAATGCAAGTGTGCATGAAGGTGGGAAAATGAGACTGCTCAGAGAGAAAGCCAAGCTCCTAGCTGGAGGGAAAATTTACTCTGGATGCTGATGCTTGGGGCACAGAGAGTGCAATCTGGGAGGTGAAGAGCACTCACTGCAAGACCTGCATAGGTCACTGCAGAGCAAATCTGATTGAGTTTTAAAAAGTGCTGCAGGGAGATAAGGACGAATTTGATGCTGAGTTGCAATAAAATACGGAGAGGGGCCCCATGCCCCTGTGCAGCCTGGGTGCTTTGGAAAGCTGCTCAAGGCTCAAGAAAGCCATGTCAATGAAAATACAGACAATGGGAGGAGGTAACATGGTTGATAAAATGTTGGTGCCATTTAAAAACCCTTTAGGGAAGCAAGTAAGCATTGCCAAATGGTGATCAAAAATTCTGGATCTTCTCATCCTGTGCAAGCCAAATCATGACATAAGACAAACTTTTCCAGTTTGGTTGTTTTTTTTGTTTTTTTTTGTTTTTTTTTTTTTTTAACCTTAAATTATATTTCAAGCTTCTTTCTTACCCATAAAGCATGAAATTATTACAGAAATCAGTCCAGGGATCAAAAGTGAATTTTTCATACAGCCACTGAAGGAGGGCTGATTGGAAGCCTTTTTTCCATTTCCTTTCATGGAGAGTTGAAGAGTTCCCTCTTGCTCCCTGTAACCAGCTGTCTCCTTTCCTAAACACCCCAGCTCATGTGTTTGCTGGAAATGGTGTTCCTCAAGTTTCTTTTCCCTGGACTCTGTAATCTGTCCACATCTTTTTTGAAGGGTGAGTGAGGCTACAGGCAATCTACCAGCTGAGAGCTTCCCTGTGCTGAGCAGGCAGGAAGGATGCCTTTACAAGCATGGCATCTTTCACTGATTTTTACTAAATTAAACCTCCCCACCCCCAATTTTCACAAATTATCAAGATGATTGTGACTTTTGATCTGCTCTTCTGTATAATGTTAGCTCATCTTAGCTTTTTTTTTTTTTTTTGCATGCAGAAGTGGCATACATATTGTCAATTAATTAATGTGATTTTCTTTATGAAACTATTGAATAATGGAACTAATTTCCGGGTTTAAGGCTGTCAAGCAGAACACCCAAGATGATGTGACTTATGAAATGTTTATCAGGTGTACCAGCTATAACACTTTTGCCCTGTTTAGGAGATTAATAGTTATTTTTCTCCTATTCTTTCTGTTTCACAAAAGCATCTCATGGGGAAAGAAAAAAAGTTGGTAGCAAGTAGTTGAAGAGCTGTCTTGGGTCCAGAGTTCAGACCATCTGACATCAGCTCAGACCTTCTGATATTGTGTACAGGTAGAGTCCCAGCCTAACCTGTCACAACCCTCTGGAGCTTGTCACACCTCTGTTTTGTCACATGTAAGGTGTGGATCAATAAAGTTAGATTCAAGAAAATGTCAACAAGAACTTTTTGCTTCAGTGATGGGCCAGGCATGAATATGATTTATGAAGTGAAAGGTATGGATTATGCATTTGAGAAACCCATTAAGGGTTAATAACATGCCTTAACAGAAGAAAGATCTCCAGCTCCAGCAGCTTTGATTTGGAGGTATCATGGGAAAACCAATTTCTCCTAGCAGTTTAACAATGCAAATAGGTTCTAAGGTGATGATGAGAAGATGAATATGTTAGCCAGAGTAGAACTGAGCAGCAGCAAAGCGTTGGTGTGGCAAGGTTCACAAAAGGCAGCTTTGAATGGCAAACACCAGTTTGGGCAAGAGGTTTCCAATTGGAGCCAGCCAGGAGAGGTTAGAGATCCACACAGGAGACACATTCCTGATGACTCCACTGCTCTGTCCTTAATTCCATGGCTCTGTTGTTTGCCTACCACCTCGGAGAGGTGCTGCAGGCACTTTCTAGTGGGCTTATGTCATTGGTCAGAGATCTCTGTGTATGTAAAATCAGGGAGAGACCCATACCATCCCTGCACAACTGATGTTTGTAGATGATGGGTGAGGCAGTGGTGTCTCAGGGAGTTACACTGCCTCGGGCTATGATCTCATAAGTTAAGCAGGGTTGGGCCTGTTTGTTTTTGGATGGGGACTTAGAAGGAGAAGTTGATTGCTACAGTCAATTTGACTTGGTAATTCAGAAGGTGGTGCTCTTCCCCCTAGGTAGCTCAGGCTGACATGCCAGAATGATTAGGCTCACCACAACTCTTAACCTTTTGGAAAAAATGTAAACCCAACATCCTCACCTTTCCAGAATGAACATCACGGGACTCCTGCTCTAACCCCAAAGTCCCAACCAAATTCTGTCTCAAAGCAACCACACCCTGCAGATGGAGATCCACCCTGCCCTTCCAGGAGGATGCAGTAAACTTTGCTTTCCCTGCTGGGTTGCGTGGTACCTCCAGCTGAACTGCTGCAGAGCTCGGGAGAGATGGCAGAGGTACTTCTGGGGCTGGCAGCAAATGCCCTCTCAATTAACCTGTGCAAGTGTACTCACTGTAAAGGGACTGTTTAAATGGGAAGCCTTTTCCCACCAGTAGGGATTGGGACAGCCTTGGTGATACCTGGTTTGAGCAATGGCCTCCTTGTGCTGAACCTCCTTGTGCTGGTGCCTCTCTCTGTTTTGCCTTTTTCTCTTCCTACTGCAGCACAGTGCTAGGCATTCACAACACAGGCAACTCTGCTGCCCACTGCCCTCTTAGAGGGACAAAAAAATTTTCTTAGCTGCTTTGCACACCTCTTAATATTCCAGTGTGGCTACTTGGGCCAAAATCTAGAGTGAGGTAAGTTATTTAGCAGCATGTAGGTGTAAAGTGCTGCAATTTTCTGTTCTGAGTGGGTGGTAAGGTAGGGGTGCAGCAGGAAAAGCAGCAAAGAGGATGGCATTAGATAACATGCTCTGTATGCTAAGGGCTGCTGGGAAGGGAGCTCTGGTTGCTTTGGCCATGTCTAAAGGCAGATTTGCTCAGTATTTGTTTGTTTTCTAAGCTGTGAATGTGCTTGTATGCATTCTTCTCTTTTGGTTTAGCTTAAACCTTTCCTAATCCTGTTAGCAGAGATAAATCTCCCTGAACCACAAGTAAGTGTCTGCATGGGAGTTTGCACGAGCTGAATTAATTCTGCATGAAATCATGCAGGGGTGCCCTTGTGTGGGTAAACACAACCTCATGTTCATTCCAGCATCCTTGGCTTTCCCTGCCATGCTTTCCCTGCCTGCTCTCCCCTCTTGGCAGGGGAGGTCACATTGAAGCATCTCATGCTCAATTTCCACAGGAAAATAAGCAAATCCCCCCTCACCACCAGGAAAAGGGCAGAGTGAACCCAAACTAGGCTCTCTGTGTGAGGTCTGTCAAGAAAGACTCCCTTGCAGAGCTGTGTGCCAGCAGGACCATGTTCCTGACCTAGTGACATGCAGAAGGAGGGGTCCTCCCAGTATTATCCCCACTGCGCTGTCCTGGCACAGCACAGTGGGAGAGGCAGCTGGGCTTAGCTCAGGATTTTGCATATTCTTTACCATGCATGTCCTGTCTTGACAGTATTTATGCAAATTTTTAAATAGAGGAAAAAGCTGTCACATAAAACAAAAAAATTCATCCGAAGGCCAAATATGTAGGTTGGTTGGCTTCTGTGTTTTCTTTTTTCTTTTTTTTTTTCAATTAAAAATCAGTTAACCTATAAAACGACGATCTAGTTTAATATCCTCATTACATGTTCCAGGCAGTATCTGAGTCACACCATTTGCACTGTGCTCTGTACCCCTGTGGGGGATGTAAAAGCTCCATTTTTGGAATATTCTGAGGTGCACCCCAGTCAGATGTGCCAGGTGAGAGTTCCAAGTTGCAGGATTGTGGGTAGTGAAAGTGAATTCTCTCAGGATGCAGTTGCTGTCAGGACAGGACCCACAGGTCAGTATTGAGTTAATTGGTTTAGGTGGTCCTGTCCTTGCAATCCGTGTCACCTTTTTGAGTGGACACACACCTGAAGTCAAAAGAAATTCCCAATGCATTGCCTCGTCCTTATTTTTGTTTCTGGTTGGTGAAACTCCATTGAATTTAATTCCCACCTAATGCTAAGATCCATCACCTTTAATTGTCATCAAAAAACACTTATAAGGAACAACAAAAGGAGCTGCTGGAGGATGTCTCTTCTTCAGCACTGGAAGAACTGCTGCATGTTCTCATGTCATGAACAGCCAATTCTCATCAGCATGGGCACTTCCTATGCAGGTAGGGGTCTTCTGGCTTGTTCGGACTATTTCACCTGGGTATTTTTGCAGAGATAACTAGTAAGATGCTAACTGGTTAATACCAACTGTGATAATGTGTTTTGTGACACAGATTCTCGTTTGCTAAGAGCCAGAGTAAACAAGACCTGCCTCCCAGGACGTGCATACCACAACAGTCCTGACATCACCACTGTGGAGACTTCTTTTGATGAAGGCTCAAGGTCAGAGTTGAGATATACAACAGTCCAATAATTTACTGCTGATCAGCTCACAGCTCCTGTTATGGGCCATAGTGCCAAACTTGACTTTTACATAACTAAGAGCATCTACACTGAGAGTTGCCACTACCCAGCCCATGTACAAGTGCCTTCATCTCTGGGGCAGCACTTGTGAGCTTTTCCACCATTACAGGATCATGGAACACAAGGCTGAATGTTATCTTCACTTTTAGAGCACTTTGTACCCAATAGGAAGGGGCTGGAAAAGGGATTCTCCTTTGGGCTATAGATCCCCCACCTGCTGTATCTCCATACCCCTCCCAGTGTGGTGAGCTCCAGGCACTTGGCAGATCTCAGCCCTTTTTCCACTAGAATTGCACTTTCCTCCTTGGGCTGTGTCTAAATTTCCTTGGCATGGAGGTAAGGGCTGACGCTACCATCACTCCAGGGAATGCAGGAGCATACAATTATTACCTTTCAGATTTGCTATACAGATATGCCTGGAAATCTCCATTCTTTCCTTCCTTAAAAATACATGTCTCTAGCTGCTGTATTTGGAAGCTGTGGGTCTCTGACTCTCATGGTTTACCTGTTCAGGGTGACAGACAGAGATATAACCTTTACCTAGTAACTAGTGAAATTGCTTTTCCCAGCACAGGGGGATACCTGCATGCTATTAGCATTAGAGATTTCAGGTTCCAGACCTGCTGCTGACTTCAATGAGTCTATTGTAACATTATTTGAAATATTGTCTGTTGGATTTTTTCCTTGAAAGTTGTCAGCTGAAACTTCTTTTTTGTTTAATGCCTAGAAGCTTTCCTTTACCTGATTTTCCCTCTTTCTTTCCTGAAATATGTGCATGCATGAAAAAATTTGACTTCTGGAAGTCTGGATACTTTCCTAATGCATTTAATAGTATTGAGGACATGGAATACTGTGCTTAGTCCTCTGGGAAACGTACAATTACTGGGATGAAAATACCTTCTGTAAATGATTGAGCTCATGAAACAGTGTGAGTAATTAAAATGCTGTGCAGGACCGAGCTGAAAATCCTTACAGGATTATCAGTGAGGCATTGTTTAAAAGATGTCCTTGGGTTGGACAGTGGCAGCAACACTGAGCTGCAGGCATTACTCAGAGCTTCTGCTGAAAATGGAAGGTGGCAGGTACCATGTGCAGTACCTGGTTAGTCTTCTGTTTTCCTCCATTTTTATCCTTGCTGTTCCAGCCGAGAGGAGCTCTTCATAGCTTATTTTTTTCATCCCAGGAGATCTGCAGGTTGATTGATTGGATGTTGGGGGATTTTTGTTCATTTGTTTGATTGTTGTGGTTTGTTTTTAAATGCAATGTAATGATGGTTAGGAATGTAGAGCTAGAGAAGGGACAGCTTTGAAAAGTTCTCTGTACATGTACTTTTGTGGTGGTCTTAGTGCATGTGTGTCTATGGTCTTACCCCAGGACAGGCCAAAGGGCTGCCCACAGACCTGGTTAAACATTTAACACCCAGCTGCAGTTTCTATACCTTCCATGCAGTTTCCAAAGGCATTTTAGTGCCTGAAGATGCCTACAGAGCTTTCAAAGGGCCTTAGCTCATTGGATACCCAAATTGCTGTGACCTTGATGGGATTGAGATGTCTAACTTTATTAGGATCCTTTGCAAATTCCTCTAGGACTCCATTTGCCATGCAGCCGAAATCCTTGCAAAGTATGATCAGAGCTCATTTTTTGTCTGGCAGGTTTTGTGCCTGGAGCTGCACTTCCCACCACTGCAAGTCCTGCCCAGCTTGCACAGAACAGCTTCGGAAATGGCAAAGGCTGCAAGGTGCTCACACACTGTGATGACCAGCTGGACAGGATTGAAAAGGACAATGACAAGTTATGCAAGGGACCAGTGGGTAATTTACTTTGTGAAGATGTTTAAAACTCACCATTGTTTTGGGCTCATGAGTGGAAGTTTATTATGATAGATTTGTTGGAGGGTAAGGTCACATTTTTGTTTCTTGGATGAAATGTTAGGCCAGACAAATACAAAAATAGAGTTACAAACACAGTTTGCAGATGTCTGCATCCTCTCAAGTGGGGGGTGGTGGGTGTAGGCTGGAGGAAGGGTATGAAAGGGGAAATTATTTACACACAGTAGGCCTGGGGTGAAGTTGAGCTGAAGAACTTTGCAGGGAGGACAGGAATCAGAGAAAGGGAAAAAAAAAATTCTTTGGTTGGGTGAAAGTGATGAGACTGGAGGAACTGGTGTGAAGATGTGTGTGAGTGGGTCAGACCTGAGCCATGCATGAGGGCAAAGGGGAGCTGCCTCGGGTACAGAACAGGTTAAACAAGGACATATGGCAAGGAGGTAGGAAAGGGAGAGGGAGCTGAAGGCTGGGAATGTAGAAGGTGAGTCCAGCATGGCAATGGGGTGAGATGGCAGGCAGGCCTTTCCTTTTCCAGAGGCAGTTGCTTATGAATACCCATTATGTGTGTTTTTATCTCTCTGCAAGGAAGCTTTCCAAAAGCATGAATAATACCTTATTAGGTAGAGGGTAAAGCCCCTCCTTTTTATCCTGCTTTAATTCATGTTTCCTCTGCTTTGGTGGCTGCCTTGCAGAAGGTGCTGTTAGAAGTGCAATTATCATTCTTCCTGGTTGGGCGGTATGAAGGGCGTAGCCTCACTCAGCATCTCCTGGAGGCTTATTACTCAAGAGAGAGGAGCTGTGCACGAGAAGCCAAATTAAACTGAGCAAAGAGGAGGCTGTTCCCACTGCAGGGATGGAACAGATTGTTTTGCTGAAGACCAGGTCAGGAGCTGGTCTAGGGGATAATGTAGCTGGAAGCCTGCAATGTGGGGAGTTTGTGCCACAGAGTTGAAAGGCAGAACACTCTGGGTCTTTGTGGCTTAGCCTGCCTCTCTCCCTTTTGTCCACTGCTTTACAGTTGTGGCTTGCTGACTGTCCTCTGCTTGACAGTCAGTGGAATATTGTCCTGCACATACTTCAAGGCAAGAAGTTATAAAATTCTGATCCCCACCTCTGATCCTCTTCAGGATCTTGACTGTTGCTTCTTAGAGAGCTACCCAGACCTAGTTTAAAGATCTCAAGTCATGGAAAATGCAATGTATTCTTGAAAGAACCACCTTCTCCCTTCCTTTTTTAAAAAGCATCACTTTTCTCAGATGAATTCATCTGTTTTTCAGCTGTCTTTTACCATTGCATCACCACTGTTTTCCCTCTGCTTTTTGGCAAGAGTGTGTTACACACCACTCAGTGGTCTGCTTTGAGGGGCAAACAGTGTCTCCATCTCTGTTTGCCAGGATTCCAGATGTGTCTGAAGCTTTCTGAGCACCAGGCAACAAACAGTTAAGGCAGCCACAGGTCTCAGAACATTTTGCTAGGGAGCCAGGTGAGCAAAGAACAGATAAAGGCAGCACCTGCCTATGGGTTTGGAACAGCCTGGGGCCATGGATAGAATGTAAATACACTCTGAAAATCTTATTGTCTGACACTCTGCCAGCGTCTTCTGGGCTCTTGTCATGGAAAATATTTCAGCTGAGGTCATTCAGTCAGCAAAAAACCAGGATTTAATACCCTCTGAGGTGCCAACTTGCTTCTTTCTTTGTGTCGATAAATAAACAAAGTAGGGTAGCATTTCATGTTGCCAGGATCATCTTTGTTTTATTAGGAAGGGCTTAAAGGTTGTTGATTTTTTTTTTCTTTTTTTTTTTTTTTTTCCTTCTCCTTCCTCCTCTTTAAATGCAAAGGCTGCATGTTACTGCTCCCTTTCTGTTTGCTCCTCCTGGCTCATGCACACGCCCAGCCTTTAGAGTTAGAACTAATGTCTGCTTCTTGTAAATCTCTGCTGGCTGCCCCAGGCTGTGTTTTTAATTCCTTTATTCAGCTTTGCGATGAGTAGGAGAAAGGTGCAGCTTTTTGAGATGATGGAAGTTGCCATTTCCCTTCTTCAGTCAATTAGGCACTTTAGTTGTTTTCAGCTAATTCTCTAAAACTTTCCATTGATGATAGCGCTAAGGGGCGGGGGGGGGAGCTGAGGGATCTGGGAGGGAGAAGGAGGGAGGGCTGGTAACTGGATTATCTACTGGTAAGATGACTGATTTGCTGCCCTGTGCCTCTGAGAGAGAGAAACAACCTGACTTCAGAGCTGTGCTCAGAGCAACTGAGCTTCTGGTCAGTCAGATTTATGGCTGTTGATTGTATTTCTGCAGTGCCTGTCCTTTCTCAAGAGTGACATGAGATGTGGTGATCCTTTCAGTGTGCTCAAGGAAACCCTTGCTTTTTCGTCCAGATCTTTGCAATGGGAAATTCCTTCCAAGTTTGCATGGAGCTTCCTTAACTATGTCTGGTACCTTCTCCACATCTTTCATCTGGTGACCCTTCTCCACATCTTTCATCTGGGTCTCTCCAGACCCTTCCACCAGTGCCTATTTTGGGTAAGTCACAGGTGTGCAGGCACTGCTGGCTGAGGAGGAACCTGTTGTCTAGAGGTGATCCCTACCTATTGAAAGCCTTCCCCTCATCTTTATTTTGGCCAGCTGTCCATCCCTGGCTCCTCTGAGCCTTCCTTCCTGGCCTGCAATTCCCAAGCCCCTCATGGCTGGTGAGTGCCTCATACAATGTTACAGAAGGCCCTGCAGCATCCTGGCAAGTCCAGCAATGGTACTCCTTTTCTTCCTCTGTGTTTCAGCAATGATGTGAGAGCAAAGAATGGCTTTGCCTTCTGAAACATCAGCTCTTTCTGCTTTCAGGCAGGAAGGAATGAGATCAGTTCTTCCACATCAGCACTTTTCTTTATCTTGTTGTTTTCTGCCCTAAGTCTGTCAGGGTCTGTGGCTCACCTGGTAATGAGTCTGCAAACCTTGGGGCAGGGAATTGTCTCACCTGATTTTAGTTATCTAAAACTTAGACATAAAGTTTAAGATTGTCATCTAGACTCCCTCTTTGCTCAGTGAGGAGTGATAAACAGCCCATGCCATTCACCTTACCCACTCTAGACATTTGCCTTAGGTTGAGATGATTCACACTTTGGAAGCTCCCATGTGCTCCACAAACTCTCTGGGAGGCTTAGGGGAACATCTAGATCTGGACCCCTAACTCTCACAGGGCTCTTCATCTGAGAAATCCAGCGCCTCCTTCTTTTTGCCATTTACCATGGATATTGTCTATGTGCAGGGTAGAATTGCAGTCACTTGTTTTAAGGGGAGTGACTTGTGTCCATATGACTCTTGAGATGTCTTTGTGCTGATTTTGATTTTTAATGGAGATGGTGTTCTGTCAGTAGTGGCCCAGAGAAGCAGAGGAGGTTTTAAAGTGAGAAGGTAACTACTTGGACAAATGTTGTCATTCTGCTATCAATTTTTTTCAGTCAATCAGGTGGATTTTAAGGCTACCAATTTCAGAGCTGATGAAAAAATATGGAGGTCTGGTTTCCATTAAAACTAAAGATCTCAACTGCTTTATATTTACCCTTATGCCAACCTGTGATGTGCTTGCTTATCCCTGTGTATATCTTTGAAGGGGAAAGACTGCAGGCATTCCCCACCCCACATGAGACACAGACCTTAAAATACGGAGGGGAAAATAGAGCTTGGAGCCAAGCTAATCTTCTCAGGTTGCTGCTGGGAGCACAATGGTGGCAAATTGTTGTGGCAGGGGGACCCTGCTCTTCAACCAAAGACAGGAACTAGGCTGACAGGACAATAATAGTGTGTTGGCTCAACTGGCAAACACACATCCCCTTTGGACAGACTCAAAATGTTACATTGAGAAGCAGTTAATACACCGTTGTGTAAAGTTCCTAATGGACTGGAGCCAGAATGCTCCATTAACCACACACATATAAAATATTCATTGAGCTTGGGTTTTGTTGCCAAGCTGGAGGAAGGGGGAGAAGCTTTGTGTGTGGAGATAACACTGTCAGTATTGAGGGCTGAAGGGAGGAGTTGATGATGTGTTCTGAAATCTTTTATTCTTTTTAAGAAGAGAAGTACTTTTCATCCTTGGCAGGAGGCTAAGGGGTGCAAAGAGGATTAAATGCAATACTTGCCAGGTTTTACATTTCTTGTTTAATTGACCAAGGGTTGAAAGTACCTCCTGCCTCTGTGCCAAACTCCCTGATCTGTTCTGTACCATGTGCTTTCTGCAAATTAAACACAGGGTCAGTCTTTAGAAAATAAAAATATTGCAAAAACCACAACTGTGTTCTCCAGAAGGTTGGCTTCTAAATAGAATAAAAATTCTCTGAGCACAGGAAAGTGAGGACTGTGGTGATAGGAAGTATAAGCACCAAGGCTTTTCTCTAGAAAACTCATGCTCACCTGTTTTTGTGCTAGTTTTAGGTGTGTGGTAAAAGAAGCTTTGTTTACTGGGTGCTGAATGTACAATGAACATTTAGAAGAGATTTGGTTGGGAGAATTGGCTTGACTTGCTTTGTGCTTGAATTAGGAGACAATGAGGCAAATAGTAAAATCGTGTTTCAGGCTGAATGAGTAAACATGTGTGCAAAAGATACTGTCCATGTGACCCCTCTCTTGCCAGAAGGCAGCTTTGTGGATCCACTTAAGCCAGACACACACTGGAAGAACCACAGCCCAGCTGAGGAGGAGCAGGGAGTGCTGTGTGGGATGGATAACTGGGAATACAAGGCCAGGAGGGAACACATAGTGGTTTGCCTGTGCTCGGGGGCCTTTGTATCTTGTGGTGTCTGAGCAGCCTTTGAGAGGGTACTGGAGAGGAGCTGGTGACCTTCCTTGTGCATCATGTCTGGTCCTGGTTGTGTGAGCACCAAGATATACAAGGGAGAGTCCAGAAAGCAAAACAAAACATTTTGATAGGAGAGGATGGTAAAGAACAGGAGCTCTGTTACAGCATTCAGAAACATCCCAGGCAATGAGAGACCCATTGTGTGTCTAAGGAAGTGGTGTGGGGAGAAAGAGGAGAGACATCTTAGAAACAGGAGAGATGCTCAGGAATGGGTGATGTCTTCTGAAATGGGGCCAGCCAGGCTGGTGGCGCTACAGATGAAAACAAACACTGGGAGAGTCTTCCAAATTATTTGAGATGAGTTCCTGGAGAAGAACACATTCATCCTGATGGCAAATTTCCTTCTGTGCCTTCATGGCAGGACAGCATAGCCACCAATAGTGTTCAGATAATCCAGCAGTCTAAGCAAATGCCTGTTAAACCAGGCACACACAGACTAAGACCAAAAGTGTCTGTGCTTTCCTAGAAATACTAAATCCATATAAGGTGAGGATGGGTGAATTTCACTGTACTGGCCTCAAAGAAATTATTCTGAATGAAGCTGATCAGTTCCAACACTGCACTACCAGGATACTCATGATGTGGAAATAACAGGAATAGATTTTGCCGTTGGAGAAGTGACTCGCAGTCAGTTGGATACCAGAATCCAATAAGATAAATCAATTATCTGTATCATCATTTGCCACCCACTCTCTATGAATTGGATGTTGCCACACCAAATCAAGAAAAACATTATAATAAATTTATCCTTTCAAACAGCTGACCATGACAGTGAAAATATCTATGAAATTCTCTAAAAAAGATCAGAGGCAATGGAGAGTATGCAAGAAAATAGACTGGAGAATATTTATCCTACTTAGGATATAGAGGGCAAATTTTAATTTACATTTCTAAATAGACCAATAAAAGAGAAAAGTAATTTTTGACTAGGACCTTGTCTAAATTATAGCTGTTGCACTGAAAGAATGGCAATAGTGACCATTTATAGTCAATTTCATTACTTTAGTAGGAATAATAACATTAGGAAAAACCCAAAGACCGAGACTGTTTTTATCTCAAAAGCATTTTAATATTAAGAAATTTAATTTTAATAGCATTAATGAGTACATAATTAAAAATGTAAGTACCATGCCTGTATAGTGGAGAAAACATGCCAGTTCCCAAAATTCACCTAAACCCCCAAAATTTACTACAGTAAAACAGTGGAAGAAGGGGACAATACAATGATGTCCTCTAAAAAAGTGGAAATCGTGCCTAAACAAAGAAATCAGAGAGGAGTGTAATTTCTTACAAGTTAAATGTAAACCCATTGCAACACAAACTAAAATGGTGTGAGGGGTGACTCATAAAACCCATAGAAAATCGTAAAATATTTCCTTCAAATATGACAGGAACTGACAGTCTAGAGGGTCCAGCAAATGCTCCAGGTGTCAAAGGAGCAGTGGAGTCAGCAAATCCACCAAGAGCAGAGTCACTGCCTGCACAGCCAACAGGAAAGTCCTCCAAGGGTTGAGCCCAAGGAATGGTCCTGAATTTACTTGCTAACAGAAAAGCTTTTAAAACATACATGAATGAAATGAACAGTAGCAAATCACCAGGACAAATGATACTCACTCAAATGTTCTAATTGCTGTGGTGTGAAACTCTTGGGTTCAGTCAGCCTCAGTTACCTTACCCAGCAGAGGTAACTAATGGGACACCAATCCTAAAAAGTGTTCCAGCAGGGAAGAAAAAAGCCTGCAGGTGACTCCGGTCTGGCTTGTCTACCAGGAAAGCTGAAAGGAAATTACAACAGATTTAGTGGCATCATACCTAAATACAATATATTGTGGGTGTGCTAACACAACCTTTGGAAATTAAAGGCACGCATTGCAAGCCCTGGAGAACTTCAAAGGAATCAATAAGCATCTGGAAAAGCATGTAACACTTAATATAGTGTGCTTGGGGTTTTGATGGATTTTGAAAAAGTCCCAGCAACGAATGAAGAAAAAGAGAGCTGTAGCTAGCCAATTTTCACACTAGAAAATGTTCATGTTCTTTTTAGCGATCCTTTGGGAGTGAGGAGGGGAGCGTAGTCCTTGTAGAGTTCCTGGGGCAGGGGAAACCATGTCTTTCAACAGCCCTACCTGAAAAAATAATTAGTAGGGAGAACATTCAGGCCAAAAAACGTGATTCAGGCCTATAAAATCATTATCACAGTGATAACTAAACCTTTTTGGTTTTTTTCTCAAGAATCTGGAGAGACTGGGCAATACTGTGGCAGACAAAAGTCAATGTTAGTATACATAAATAACACAGGAGAAAATAATCCTGACCATTCTTGCCTCTAGGTTGCTATGTTTTCTGTGTTTTTTGTACTCAGGACAATGATTAATAAAGTCACAGCTGCTCCTTTTCCTGAAATGTCAGACAAGTACTAGAAGTCCTATAAATGCTTTTTGGAGGTTTTTGAATAATTGGCAGCAAAATAAGACTTATGCCACTGCAGGTACATATAGGAGAGAGACAGAGATGTGGATCTTCCCATAATGTTCCTGCATCTTGGGTGCTTCATGAAGGACTGTTCACTCAATTTCAAAAAAGATGTATTAGAAGTAAAAAGCATAGAAAAGAGCAGTAAGAATAGCTAGAAGTATGAAATGTCTCTGTTTTTTTAATGGAGAAGTCTAAATAAAGTAATGCTTCTCAGCCTTAAAAACTGGAGAAGCATTTGACAGAGGCTCATAAAATCGTGAGTGATATGGAGGAGGTGAATGGGAACTGACCTTTCCTTTCTCCCTGCAACATAAGAACTAAGGCTGCTAAAGAAACTAGATGGACAGTGGCATTCAATAAAAGGAGCACTTTTTCATTATTTTATTGTGGAAGTGATGACAGATACTGGAAATAGCAAAATGAAATAAATTTAAGAGAGGATAAGTCAAAATTCTGTAGGATCCGTTCACCAGAGACTACTAAGCACAAGGGCCTGTGTGGGCTTGGAGATTGCTTCAAGTCCCTAAACTGCCAGTTGCAGAAGCTGGAGGACTGTGACCATTCTGTGCACAGCCTGTGTCCTGTGTCTGTTAATTATCTGGTTTTGGACAGAGCTGCATGTAAACTGCAGGGCCAGATAAGCCTTGGCTTTACCTGCACCACCATGCTTGTATCCCTATTCTACTAAGGTTGAACATGCTCAACTGCAAAATTTGCTTCCTGCTTTGTGTTGTCTTGCAGTTCACTTGGAAATATTCCTTTTCCTTTCTGTAGGTTTGTGTGAGCTTTTGGCCCAGCTGCCAATACTCAGCTTTTCCTGCTTGGTGTACAAGTTTCTGCATCTGACCCTATGGATCCCTTTTTATATTCAGAGATCAGGACTGTGTTTTTTCTTTTAAAAATCACAATATTTCAGCCAGATTCACAACATCAGTTGATTTATAAGCCCTGAATTACAATACATGTAAACAGAGGACTAACTTCAAGCATATCCTTAAGTTCTGTGCATCTCAGCCACATGCTTAAGTGCTTTGCCAGGTAAAAATAGAAGCATGATTTAACAGTAAGCCTGACTTTCCATTGTGCTATTTTAGTTTTATGCTGATTTATCTCCAGCTAACTCAGCCAGGATACAGGACTTGGTTTGGAGAGGACAGCTTTGGTCTGAAAACAAGTTATTCCAAACCCTAGAGCTGGAAGAAGTTCTCTAGGACCAAAGATTTACAAGAAGGGGTGTGAGGGCAGAGTGTTAGGCTGCTGCTTCTGGATTCATAGTATGAGTTTGAGTTTCATGCTGGAATTGCACAACACCCAGATACAAGTGGGTGTCTGGCCGAGCTGACGAAGTTAAAAGCATCCAGATGTGAATGTTTTGGCTATGGAAACTTTTGTGCTTTAAATATGCTAGCCCAATTTTCTTGGGAGAATATTTGGACTTCTCCCTCTGCTAAGATTTCTTTTTCAGCATCATTTAAAATGTTGAGCAATGTAGGGGTTTGTCCATAGCGTAACATAACATAAGAATCTGGCCCTTGAAAGGTAATCACAAGCTATTTCAACTGGATTTGCCTATAATGTGAACAGATATTAGGAGAGAAAAAGTACGCTCCTATTTTGAACTGAATTGAAAAATCAAGAAACCTCAACAGTGCTTGAGAGAGGAATAGCAGAACATTGTAAATATTATGCTAGGAGGACAAGATGCTGCACCCACCCAAGTTTGATAGCAGTCCAAAGGCATGGAAATGATTCTTTAATTTCTAATGTTGCAAGCTCCTAAATCAGAGAATCAGCAGCCTGATTTTGTTTGTATTACAGTTACCCTAAAGTTTGAAATGGAGACATCAGACTCTTCATAAAATTATCTAGATTTATACCAATTGCTTTCAGCTCTGTGTGAATAGATGTCCTAGAATTTAGAATGCTACTAACTTGAAATTGTTGAGAGCTCTTAGTTTTGAATTATTTTATTGAATGTATTTCTTTGTTCTGAATTGATTATTTAATAAGGGAAAGGAAAAGGCACGAGAAATCCCTTGAATCATTTGAAGGAAAATATTGGTCCTGCTCCACTGAAACCCCAGGCCTACAGATGTCCCATAGGAGACCTTTAGTGAACATCAGATGAACAATGGCAGTAGAATTTTCATTGCACTCTGTCAGGAAAGGGAAATGAGGGATCAGCACAACAGGTGGAAACCCCTAAGTACTTAAAGGATGATGTAGGGAACATAGAGTAATATTTGTAATGCTTTGTGAGTGGCTGGGGGTTTTAAAAATTTTTTGTCTTAAACTCTAATATAGCCCGCAAAGGTTACTGATGACTAAATTTTATGTGTTCTTCTAGACTAAAAATCTAAATGTGTTCTTATAGCAAAACTAAAGGAATTTCTATATCTGAGTTTTTTGAGCAGCTTACCTCCTCCCATTTGTACTGAAGTCTTTCAGGACTGGTAAGATTAGTCTCTTTTTTTGGCTGGGCAAATGCAAACTAATACTAGATTGTGTAGGCAGCTGTGGATTGATATGAATGAATCACCAAAACTCATCAATATCTGCAGATATTTTCTTGACAGAAGTAGAAAACTGCAGGGCTGGAGCTGCAGGGTGCTAAATAATAAATAGGGTATAAATAAATTTTGCTAGCACATATAGGAAGTACAATTCCCTTGAGTCTAGAGGCAGAAAGAGTCACCTGCAAGGGGATGTGTGGCAGCTTCTTCTTTCCATCCCAGCAGAGGAATGCTGAAATAGTGTCTTTCACTGTGATGATAAAGCCAGACTAGCTTTGAAATGAGTGTCTGCTGTCTTCTGCAAATAAGATTGCAGCAGATGGTTTCATTGTTCCCCAGTCCCAATCAGACTTATGAATCCCACTTAAAAGACTGAGGAAAATACTATGAAAAAGCTGTGCAGGCTTTGTATGCTGGTGTGAAATGGGTGTAGAGATACCATGGCTAAAAGCAGAGGTGTAAGACTTGCCTTTAATGGGTACCTTATCTGGAGAAATTACATAAACTTCTGGGCTTATCTTGCAGCTCTGTGCACAAATAGGTGTGTGTGCTCTGTCTGAACATAGCAGAGACCAGCCTAGACCACAAAAATAGAACAAGTCTTGTTCTCTGGGACACCACATTGGGATTTTAGGAATAT
The DNA here is from genome assembly GCF_012460135.2 of Molothrus ater. Lineage (NCBI taxonomy): Eukaryota > Metazoa > Chordata > Aves > Passeriformes > Icteridae > Molothrus > Molothrus ater. The sequence continues at coordinate 15,184,810 of NC_050487.2, read as the reverse complement.
GGAGGTCCATTTCTTATTTTGTTATAAAGTTTTCCCATGTCTTCCTGCCAGTTCTGCCAATTTATGGGCAGGTAGTTATGCATAGTACTGTAGGGTAAAATATTTGTGCATCTAAAAATATATAGGGAGATGTGCTCCTCCCACTCTTGCAGAGAACCAATGAAAGGATTCCTGAGTGCAGTTATGTCACCACTCTGGTTCTGGGACTGGAATCTCAGCTGTAGAAAAGCATTCTCTGGAAACAGCAAACAAAGAGTGTGTTGTCCTCTCTGGCTGCAGTATATCCCCAAGTCCTGGTGCAAGGAACTGCTTTTCATGTGGGCAGTTACATCTCCCTAAATATCTACCTGTATATGCATGTGCTCTCTCTGTGTTTTTTGCACTTGAGGATAAAACACAAATCCCCTTCAGGTGTGAAACCTCCACATCCCCACCTCTGGTTTACTGTGTACCTCACCAGGAGCAATATGGGTGCACAGATAATGGCTTCTTTCACAATGTAGTTGTCCAGCTCCAATTCACTGTTCCTTTTCCCTTGCACTGAATTCCTTGCTAATGCCAATATAACCTCTGCTTCCCTCCCTCTCCATCCTCAATGTAAATTGACTTGCTGCAACCTGTTACTCTCCAGAAATTACAAAGCCTAGGAAGATAATTTGTTGCTGGTGCTGATAGCATCTGTTTATTCTAATGCACCAGTCGGGCTGTGCTCGCCTGCAAGGGGAGAAAATGACCTTCAGTAGAATCACAAACTTTACTCTGGATCAGCATCTCCCTCGGCAGCTGACTGCTGGGAATCTGCAGTCCCTGTTTTCAGGGAGACAGCAGCCAAACCAGTGCAGAGCAAGGCTGCCACCAGGGAGGCAGAAGGCAACCTAGAGCTTTTTCAAGAGTAAGTATCTATCACAGCAGATTTGTGGCCTGAAAAAATGCTGTGCACCAGATCTTTTTAGGATGCTTGGATTCCTTGTTTTCATAAGTGTGAAAACTGCTTCTGCTACTTTGCACACCAATGCCCAATTAGACTTCAATGCTGGTGCCTCAAGGAATGTCTGATTGGGGCACTCTTACCTGGAGAATCAGATAAATAAAGAAGATAATAGAGTTTAAACTAAATAATCCATAGGAGTTCAATTGGCTGACTGGTTGTGATAAAATTGATAATAGTGGCACAAAAAGAACCTTCTTTGTATCTTATGAATAAACAGAAGATGAATGTTTTCTCTGGATAATGGAATAATTTTCACTTCATTGGTACTTGGGAGTATATTAATCAGATTTTAAAGTTACATATGCAAATCTCACTGGGTTTTTCTAACTCCAAATCCTAGAGGTACAAAGCTAAAGAGCTCCCTAGGTCTTTATTTTGATTTCTGATAAGAAACACTGGGGAAGTTCTAGAGGCTAAAGAAATCTAAATTTAGATCAATATTTTAAATAGATTGCTATGATCATTAATAATTAACATTAATTCAAGGACATGCAAGGAATACATAAGGAATAACATACTGAAGCAGTGTATCACGTGAAGAGATATCTAGTACTGTTTTTTGGAAATTAATTATGGTCAGCTGCAGCTGGATTTAAAAAACAGAAATCTATCTGGTTGATTATTACACTAATGTTGATGGAAGAACTCCCTGTATGCCTTAAACTTGCTCCCATACATATTCTTTCATAAACTCAAATGGTACAGTACCAAATAAGAAACAGCAGATGGATTCCAACTGTTTCAGTTATAAATTTCAAAGTGGGATTTATAAAGAGGTTTAAAGTATAAATACATCAAATAGTTGTGTTCCTAGTGGGACCCATTTGTTGCACTGAGTTGCTTAGTAGTGTGGCAGTGACTGTAAGAAGGGGTGGACTCCACTCTGCTGGTGTTAGCAGATGACAGAAGGAGCAGTTTAGCATGGTTTGGATCCTTTGGTAGAATGGAAATAGCAAATAATTTCTCTTTTCAGAATCCTACAGGTAAAGGAAATGAAAAATCTGAGATCTATGTACCAGATGGAATAGACTGGGCTGAGAAACAGCGATCTGGAAAATGACTGAGGACTTGAGTGCATAATTGGCTGAGTGTCATCTCTCACTTCAGTGCCGTGGCCAAAGGGTCTAAAGCAATCCTTGGAGCCTTTCTAATGCCTGCTTGATATTCCCTGTCTCTCTGCTCAGGGATTGCTTTACTGCTGTGTTTGGCATTGGTGCAGCTGCCTTGGGAGCACTCCATCCAGCTGTGGTACCCACAATTAAAGAAGGATGTTGAAAACCTGGCAATCTCTCAGAGAGGAGCCACAAGAATGACTGGAGGATTGGCAAACACTGCTCAGTGCAGTGCATCCCCTTAGCTTACCAAATGAGAAGTCAAGAGAAGTCTGGTTCTCAAGTATGCTATATAAGGAAGAGAAATTCAGAAACAGAAGCTCCTTTGGGCAATAGTGTAATAAGAATTAGTAGTTAGAAGTTGGACAAGTTCATACTGCGTATAAGCCTTCACCATTTAACAGAAGAAACCATTCTTGGAGCAAAAGTCAGGGCTATGATTTATTCCATCATTTGCCGTAGAGATTGGATGCTTTTCCCATCAGCTTCACCCAGGTTCATGCAGGAGATTCATTCAGAGCAGTCTTGTTGCTGGCATCCTTTCAGAGGTCAGACCTACATGACCATGGCTGCCCTCTGGCTCTGTTAATTTACAGATCAGAGTTCTCACTCCAAACTGTGATCTAGAGACACAAAATCCTCCAACATACTAATTCTGCTGTCTGATGCTAAACCCCATTCTTCAGTTTCACTGTAGGATTGGATAGAAAAAGCAAGAATTTGTGGAAGAATTTGTATGTGAGATTTTGTTTGACCATATGAAAAGCTTTGGGACTAATGTTAATTTTAAAAGCATTTTTCCATTTTTACAATTCCCATATCAGCAAAAGCCTTTGGCAGGGGGCAGGGCAGGAGGTTTTGAATGAACAGTCAGAGTCAGGCTCCTTTCCTCAAAGGCTTGAAGTCATGGTCTGGCAAAAGGATCCACCAACATTTGTGAAATGGACACAGGAGAGCAGGGAAGAAAAGAGCCATCCCTCTGGTGCCAGGTCCTACCCCTGATGTTCCCTGTAGCAGAACCTGACCTTGCAGTTTTGGCTACCAGTCAGTCTGTGTTGTGCCCTGTGGCCTTGGTTGTTACCCTGCCTTCCTTTCTGAGGAGAGAATTCCTCTTGGGCAGCAAAAAAAAGCACATTGGCTATGGCACAGTAAGAAATTCTGCCTTTCTGCTGCCCACCTGTGAGGAAGAAGTCTGCCTGAAATATTCCTCAGCCCTTAAAAAGAGAAAGAGGCATGGCACATCTCAATGTTTGTTGAATTGGGATTGAATTCTAATATTCTTTGATCAAACCTCAAGTTTGGAGAATGTCTGAACCTTGAATTTGGGTTATTGACATTTTAGAAATACTACTTTCTGGTCTGTTTCTCTAGGATCACTCAAAACTCTTCAAATAAAACCAGATCTGTGGTTTTCTCCACTTCCCTACTGGGCTGCTTTGATTTCTGAGCTCTGAGTTTAACAAATAGAGGCCACTTTGCTTCCTCCTACAGAAAAGTATTGTCACCAGGATGATGTGAAGCAAGGAATTTTTGCTGAAGCCTTGATCTGAAATGTTTTATTTCAAGGGAGGTTTTTTTGCTTACTTTCATGTCTATATATAGCTTCCTCCAGGAGTGCTTTTGTAAGACCCAGACTCTTCTATGATTGAAGTTGATTCTTCAATGAAGAAGTACTCCTAGTTTTTCCCATTTTTATTGGAGAAACTTCCCTTTTTCTATGCCTACCCCGACAGTGGAAGAGAGCCCAGCACAAGGACCCACAGCTGGTTGTGGTCCTGCACCAGGCTCTCCATGCTGACACCTACCCAGGGCCCTTGGCTTCCTTTGGGCATCAGAACAGGTGTGGTTGTTCAATTGTTTTTGTGAAGCTGGGCTTTTGAAATCCCATCCCCCAGGAACTCTAAGGGATACTTCTTGTTCATTTTTTCTCTTTAAAGCTCTTTATCAATGTGGTAGATAGAGATGTAGTTCTCTGTTTCATCTGAAGGTATTTGGTATGATGACTGTAAAGTGATATAAATATTTTAGTTATCAGCAATTGATAGGCATTCAAGATAGGTTGTGGATGATTACATTTGATACCTTTGAGGAGCAGTGGTAGAGATATAATGAAAAATAGCTTTTAAAATATATTCTGTTTTATAAAAAGTGAGTTTGGTTTGGATTAGTTGGAAACCCCTGGAACAACCTAATAATAAAACTGGAAAGAAATTTTCCTTTTTTCAATATACCATCAATATTGGGTCTCCTTAGTCAAGAAAAGATTGAGGTTGAAATTAACTTTGTGGAGATCCAGTCAAAGCAAAAATAACACTGAAATAGATTGTGTTGATTCTTATGAGACAAACATTCTTTCTGGAGCTATTCTGGAAGGATATTTCACCTGGAACAAGAAAATCAGGTGAGGAAGAACTTAAAAAATCATTTTCTGGATGTCACAAGTTTTGGTTTTTGGTAAAATAAATATTTGTATTATTAGATTGATGAAAGCCCTTTTTTTATAAGGATAAAGTGATAAATTAATGTGATCAGAATAAAGCGATAAATTAACTTGTGATTTCCAGTTTTTCAAAAATCAATACCTTTCACATTTATATTTCTATAAGTTTCCAGAAAAACAGATGAATGACTCTGTGTGTTCCCTGGGGTATTGTATCTGTCAGGAACCCTATATTCTCCCTTAAAATATGCCCTGCATGGTAAATATTACCTCTTCACCCAAAAAACTCTAATTGCACATCAGCCTTCCAGCTCCAAGCTGTTCCATTTGTGTGCAGAGAGAAGAGTGAATCACTGTCTTAATTAAGGTCAGTATGTGATACCTCTGCTATTCTTCCAGCTATTCTCAGCTGGTGAATAAAGAGTTAAAAATAGGACATAGACTGTCCTCTTTTGTGGTCTTTACTGCTAGCCCAGCATGTTTATAGAACCTTTCTCAGTGATAGTGTGTTTTGATTAATATTCACATTTCCATCCAGATTTTTCTTTAAAAGCCTAAGTTAAATCAGACCACAAGATCAATTAAATTGTGTTTGCCAGTACATCACTGGCAAGTCAGGCCATCAGTCACACAGGAACTTTTTTCAGCCTAACTCTGAGTTGATTGATCTTAATATTTTTAGTGCCCCTTGATAGGTTTATTTTTGTTTAAAGCACATCAGTAGAAATATCTCAAATCAAATCCATTTCTGGGACTCCAGATAGAACAGTAGTTAAAAGTCAAGGTCAGGAACTTAAAAGGGAGGGGAGAGAGGAAAGGGGGATGTGGGTTCTACATCAGTGCAGCTTTTTCTCCCAAAAACTTGTATGAGCTTCATTGCAGGCCCCAAGGGAAAGAATTTTCTGCTTGGCCTACAGAAGGGAGTGGTGGTGTGTTGGGAGAGGCAGGGTGAGAAAGCAGCTATGTTGTTCTTAGAAAAGCTTCATTGGCAAACAAGCACAATAATTTTGCAAAAGAAAAAAAGTCTTCCCCACAAAGGAGAATTTTGCTGACTAGGTGTTAAGAGATGAAATATCTGCTTTTATTTCATTCTGTTCTCTAAAGGGATTTAGAATTTTGCTGTGTAGGTCTTTCATACCAAACTAACTTTCAAAGTAAATCCAGTTCCTTTGCCAACACACTTTTTAAAGGGGTAATACAGCTTTATTTTCAGAACTTCATCTTGTTTGACATTTGTTGAATTTGTTGAGTTTTTTCTGGCCTAAAGTGAGAGTGAGTGCTTCAGGTTCTTTTTGGGTTTGGGTAAAAATAGTGGTAACATGGTTGAATCCTGCAGAAGTCAACCATGGACAGACATTTCTAACATCATGTCGTGTGTGATTTCCTTCAGGATCAGAACAGGGATCCCACAAAGGCTCCTTAATGCTGCTTGGAGGCTGATCCCTGCTCTCATCCCTCCTTTCCAGAGCCACAGGCAGTGGGCAGTGCTGGGGACAACCTACTCTCCTTTCTGGTGCTCCAACTGGATCACTGGCACCAGGTTTTAAAGGTATGTTATGGCAAAGATAAACAACAGTTCCAAGATTGCTGGAGTGCTTGGATTCAGCTTGTTGGTCTGGCCTTTCGGTAGGTCTGGAATGGGAACAGAAAATGGCTTTGACCCTATTCCTCCTGGATTGTCTGTCACCATTCAGAGTTCGTCCTGCAGGTATGAGTATCTCTTTCACAGAGCGGGTGAAAAGAGTGAAGGAAAAGGGTGTTTTGTGTGTTCAACTCATATCAGCATTGAAGCACATGTGGCTGTTCTCCCATCAAGGCATGCTAAGTAGGGACACCTCACAAGGTAATGTAAGGGCTGAATTTTATGACCTGAATACAAAACCTGTATTAGTTTCAACCTGCTCCTAGTAACATGTGTCTAATGCTAAATTATCTCTTTCATGTGGTTTTTGTATTACACATTAACCTCAGATTGCTTTCATGTGTTCAACTTTCACGAGTTCAAGAGTTTTGCAGGAAGAGCAGCGAAATGTGTTTTTGTCAATCTCTTTAGTTTTGGGGCCAAGCTGGGTTTCCAGTGGGCAATTGGAACAGCACTGACTGCCTGGAGGAGCAGGAGTCAGCAACCTGTGTGGTGCAGGCATGTGTGAGTGCCTGTGCCTGGAAGTGACTACAGAGGATCCCATTTGGGAAGAACTGTCACGGTGCAGGGCAAAGGCTGGAACAAGCAGACTGGAATGGGTAACCCTACACAGTCCTTGTTTTCCTAAGCATACATGTTTCTAGAGATGTGGACATGAGTGTATAAATTATAGACCTCTCAATGGTTCGTGCTGGGCAATGCTGTTCCACAGCGGGTGGCTGGACTGACAGCTTTAGGGCTGCTGGGCTCGCTTCTTGCTGGCCTGTCTAAGCCTGAATCTGATTTTTAAACTAGAACTAGTTTTAGATGCCTTGGGAGTTGTTTAGGATGGGTGGCTTCCACATTTGGTTACTGAGATAGGGCTGGTACCAGCATGGCAATAGTCATGGGGACTTTGTGCTTGTCATGGTGTCATGTGGATTTCCTGCCCTTAAAGCCAAGTGTCCACAGCCCCTGACTCTACCCGAGCAGGGAGGCTGGGAGCAGGTGCAGGGAGGTTGCACTGTGGCAGGGCAGTGCAGGGGTTACAGCCAGGCTCAGGAAAGAAGCAGAGGCATGCCAGGGATGCTTCTCCCAGACTGCCCCTGGCCAAGGGCTGTCACTGTGATGGATGCCATGGCATGGGCTGGCAGACAACATCTTCCTTGGGGGCTGTCTCTTTTCTTCTGCATAAAAAAGCCCCAAACCTCCCCAGTCGCAGGACCTGCTTTGCTCCTCCATGCCACAAGTCCTCCCTGTAGGAAGAGGGACAGCTCCTTCTGTGTCTTCCTGAGTGGGATGATCTCAGCATGAGTCACTTGCAGCAGGATGTGGACCCTTTTTCTTTGGAAGCAGCTGCACAGCTCAGCACGTCCCTGACACAGCTTCTGGAACAGGGCAGGGCACCTTCCAAACCAAAGCATTCGTGGGCAAGGCTTGAGCATGCTCTAATTTTGTGAATGGCTCTCACCCGAGAGCAGGATGTAACAACCAGAAAAGGGTGGGGATACTGTAGATCCATTTCCCTCATTCTTGGTGTCCAGTTAGTACCCTAAAACAGGTAACTTCTGAGCTTACAGGGAAAACCACAGGAGCAGTGAGCTCTCTATTACAGATATTGGCTGTAACACAAAGGGAGATATTGGTTCATTGTTCACCTCGTGGTCTTGGGTCTGTCTCACTAGTGTTTCTCAATGGCTGAGGATTATTCCTGAAATGTCCATTTGAGTCCCAGCCTTCTTGAGTATTTTTCTTTTCCCTCATTTTGAATATATCTCAGGAGATTATCAAATACCTCCTAGACCAACACCTTCCTTTCCTCACAGAAAGGTCTACCCTCCCCTTGAGTCATTGGAAAACACTACCCCAAAGCCATTTGCTTGGGCTGAGTGACATGCTGGGCAGTTAATGAACCAGCACAGCTGTGTCCAAGCATCCCAGCAATGAACATGGGCTAAAATAGAAGCCACAAGCGGGAAACATGCAAACCCTTCCTGTGCCAGAGACGAAATCCAGGGAGTGCTGGGCTGGATTGCTGGATTTTCACGCCTCTCACTAAATAAATCCCAGTCTGCAGTCCACCCCTCTGCTCTGTCCGAGTTGGTGGCTCCTTAAAAGCTTTATGGAGGCATTTCCAGTGGGGCATCTTCCAGCAACAGCAGAAACCCTCAGGAAACACCTTTAGGGTAGACACACCTAATTAGGCTGGTTTTTGGAAAGGTTGGTTTGCTACTGGCAACTGACCCATCACAGAGTTTAAATGACCAGCTTGCCCAGTTTTCAACCTCACAAAGATTTTGTTACAGTTAATTCTTTCCTGATTGTCCCTGAACCTGGTTCCAAGTAACTTCAATGATACATCTAAAGTCTATTTAAAATAAAGGGTGGAGTATTTGTCCCTCTTCTTCCAGCAAAGAAACAAATCCAGGCCAGTCAAAAGGTTTCAACTAATATTGAGTGATACTTGATATATGAAGCTATTTGTGTTTAATGATCCAAATGTGGTGAGTGGAAGAAAGTTGTCTAGCTTTTAATCAACATTTTAATCAGCAATGCTGAATGCAAAGTGGGAGCAGTAGCTACTATGTAGCCATTTTTCATTATTTTATTCTGAATTTTGCACTGTCATACTATCTAAAAAAAAATTTAAAAAAAATGTTGTTAATATCTAAGAAGTTCAGTTCTCATAAAAAACAACCAACTAAACAACCCCCCCCAACCAATCCATAATGTGTTTCTAGCCCTTACACTTATGGAGAATATGACCCATGTACACCCCAAAGTAAAATAAAAATACCTCACTAAATCTTACCGTTTCTGAGTCAAGCCCTGTACACTCATATTCTATTTTGTATTTAACTTTTTGTGGTGTTGGCATTTCTGCAGTTATAAGTCAAGGGCTGCCCTGAAGCAGTGATTTGATCTCCCTTGCCTGAGCTTGCCCCACAAAAGCCTATTGGTAATAAATATTATCCCAAGTGACTGTGGTGTAAGTAATGGCATTCCTTGCCCAAAGATCAGCCCCCAAAAATCACTCTCTGCTCATGTTTGGAAAGAACTGTTGGGGAGAAAGGTGCAAATGACTCTTGCTTCTGCTCGTAATGTCAGATACAGATCACCTGGACACCAAGAACAAGACAGACCCAGCAGGACCCAAGCGATCTCCAGTTCCTGATGTCTGACCCTGTTTTTCTAGTGGAGCCTATGTCTGAGGCTGTGCTCAAACCACCCTCTCCTCCCTTTTCTATGAGGAAGTACATGGTGCCTTCCTCTCTTTGGGCATGGCAGCTCGGGCCAGATGTGCACAGATGTGCACCTTCCCAGCAGCAGCAAGGCCAAGCTTACTCTAAGCAAGCATTAATGCCTTGGGCCTGAGCTTGGCCAACAGCAGCCAATAGGGAGACATGTGAAGGACATCAGATCATTCAGCCTCCATGGCTTGAATCCCTGCTTTCACCAGTGCCATCACACCAGCATTGTCCTGAAGAGGCTTCCACGCAGCACTGTGGGATAAGCCCAGGTGCTGCTCCCTCCTTCAAAGGGACACCCACAGGAGGTGAGTGTCACTGGTGATCCTATGAGGAAAGAATGAGTCTCCTTTTTTTAGTGCTCCTCCTTTCTTCTTTCTTGTGTTTGCAAATACAAGTGGTAGAGGGGTGGGAGGATTTGGAAATGCATTGCTTCGTCTGTATTTTTAATTAAGCGCTTTGCATTTTAAGCTTTGCCATAAAATGTGATAGATTTCTTCAATAATAATTACACTGGGGAAAAACAGCTTCATCTGAGTTGCATAAGACTTGCTTTATCCAGGCATGTGGTTTTATTAGAGCTTAAATGTGATTATCTAGGGAAGACCACAAGCTTTTGTTTAGTGATAAGAAGGGTCAAAAAAATTAAAGGAAACACAAGCCATAAACCCCTCTATGAAGGCTGTTTGGTTCCACCACAGTATACTAGTGATTCTCCCTGGAATCAGCATGTGGTTTCCCCTTATCTTGTGGTGGGGAGATAGACAGTCCCTGGGGAAAGCAGTAAACTGCCTGAGTCTTTGAGTCAAGGAATGGAAAACAGAGAGTGTGATTATCAGAGTCACTGTCCCTAATCCATCCTTAAATGTTCCCATAGTTCTGTGCAGTTTGAATTCCCTTAATTATGTGATGGATTTACAGTTTAACATTTCAGATATAATTACCTCTTATTATCGAAAACAAAGGAGACACGTGCCAGTCTCAAAGAGTAAAGACATAGCCCTGAGGAAAGGGATTAGTTCATCTTGTCTTTTCCCCTCACACATGCACATGCAGATATTTCTGCACAAGTCCCTCTATACCTACTTGTCAGTGCATTCCTTGTTCCTTGGCTTCCAGGGCTGCTCTTTCTTCATGCATCTGGGAAGTGATTGAAAAGTCCTTTGGTTGATTAAGTTCATGGTCATCATCGTAGGCTCAGGTACCAACAGAGGTCCAGCTATTTGAACTTTGATATACATGGCAAGACTAAAATAAGCTGTTTAACAGTGCTTCCCAAGGTTTGAACAAATAGAAACCTACTGGGCATCAGGCAAGAGCACCAGGGTGCTCACTGAAATCACTGTACCTGGTTCATAGAGTGTAAAGTTCTTCACATGAATGCTGGCTCTGTGAGGCACTGATTCTCATCTGTTAAATCCTCTCTTTGGAGTCCTTTTTGCATTTAGGATAGGCAACATGTCTGCAGGATCTTCCATACCTTGCTTATTCTCTCACTGGAAATATCTTGAGTTACTCTTGGGATCTGGCTGTTGAAGGAATTGATTGCAAATGGAAGACGGGCTGAACTCCAAATTTTGTTTGTGTTTAGACATTTTTATGAAAACTATTCACTTACTACTATCCAGTCAAACCATTTGAGTCCACTCCTAAACATAAACATGATGACTAATGCCCTTTGCTGGAAGTGGACATCACTAATATTGGACCACTAATAGTGAAAATTAATTTTAAAAATGTAAAAGGTACCTTTTATGGCAAGCAGTGCTGGTACAGCTGAGAGATACTGAGACAAGGGGCAGTGAGGTGTGTTTGTGTGTATGTAGATACATAGTAAGCTTTGGAGAATGACACTGAAGAATTATCTCCATTTCGGCAGGGTGGTGCCATTTCTCGTATCAGCCTCATTCATCTCTCTGCAAACTGTGCCAGGAATAAAAGGTGTGATGATCAGTGACACAGAAACAGCTACCTGATGGTCCTGTTGTGTACACACCGAGGATGTTGCCCTGGAGACCATGTAGCAGCAAGGGCAGTGTTCCTGTTTTCATCCAGATGCTGGGAGCTGCTTGGAGAAGTTCATCCATCAGGAAGGCTAACTGGGGGCTTCATCAGCACTGGCCCTCCTTCCCATGTGGCTTCTTGCTGCCCCTGCAGAACTCCTAGAGGGGAACAACACAGTTACCAAAATACCCCAGGAGCAGAGGAGAGCTGGGCTTTGGGCACTGTTTCTTGCTTGCAGCCACGCGTGGCTGTGCAAGTCATCCAGGAATGAGGCCACTAAATCCTCATGGGTGTCTAAGGCTCTTCTGCCTGCTTGCAGCCCTCTGCCCTGCTTACCAGGGTGGTGTCAGAGGGTGCCTTGGCACAGCATGTGGTCCTCCAACAGGGATTAATCCCACTCAATGTGGACAGGGCAACGCCTACACCTGAGCTGTCTAGACACCCCTTCTAACAAGCAAAAAGCAAGAGGTGTGGCTAGGGGCTGACTCATTTTAACTTGACAGCCCAAACAAGCCTGCCTAATCTGCCCTAAAAAGATGCCTGTTTTTTTCCAGCAGCTGCAACATGAGCTCAGAGTGCTCAGGTTGGATGGAGATCCTGCATTGTAAAGCAAGCTGAATCCCTGTCCCTGGTTTTGTGTTGACTGTGGCCATGTAAAGCATCAACAGATGAGAAAGTTGATTTTGTTCTGTACTTGTCTCTGTGTCTTCCAGGTATTCTGCTCTTTCTGGGGTTGCAAAAGGACATCCAGCTATCAAATCAGTGCCCCATCTTGAATTTTTATACATCCCTCTTCATCTTATAAGGAACTGTACACCTGGAGGTGTGTCTCAGTGTAGTCAGTGCAACCAGCTGGGCATAGTGCTGAGCAAAGATTGTATGTCCTTTCTCTAGGAAGTCAGACCCTACTGAGAGCTACCATCAGTTACACAACAAGTCCCCAAATTCTTGGTGTCTCCTTTGCCCAAGCATGAGATCATTACCTGTTGTGTGGGGGTAAGTTGGGTCCCTTAGTGAAGAAAAGCCCACAGCACCAGGCTTCAAAAAAGACAGGAGATTCTAAGTGACTTTCAAGTGTGTGGCTGGAGTTCTGCTAGCTATTCTCCAGTTCTGGGCTGCTTCCAGATCCTGCTGATAGGCACAGCATTCAGCAGGAGCTCTAGCAGCCAATCCATCAGAGCAGCACTGTATAAATCAGGAGATGGATGCAAGGAATCATCAAGGGTGAGGAGCTGGCTTTAGGAGTATGTTTGCACTCATCTGAAACCTGTCCACTGTCTGAGATGTTAAGCCATTTTCTGAGCTTCACATTGTTGTGTTGTGATCTTTCTTTCCATTGAGTTTGCATAAAGAACAAGCCTTTGGGGTAGAACTTTTCTGCCTTTGACACTCCCAGCTCATTCTTGCAAGTTTATATTTGTTGTTGTTGAGTAACCAGTAATAAATAATCTTTTGGTCAAGACTCTTAAAATGGGTCAGTGAACCTCAAAGCATCTCTGAGCTGTCTGTACCATGAGAGCCATTCCTCCTGATTTAGAATTTGGTGAAGCACTGACATTCTAGGGCATTTTAGAGTCAGACCAAACAGCCAAAAATTTGTGCTGTATTGTATTTAGGGGTATGTAGCATTCCCTAATAGAAATCCTGCACACCTGGATGTAGACAAATGAACAAAAGTCCTGAACAGTCTAAAAGAAAATACCTCCTCCATCTAAAAAATGTGGGTTAGAAAGGAGACTTTTGCCTTGTGCCTCCTGCTTCAGTTTAGAGTTGATCAAGCAACTTCCTTCTACAGAGAAAGTATTTCTGAGTGTTTCTGTAAGTGGCAGAAGAAAAATATTGCAGAGGAAAAAACCCTAGCTCTTGAATTCCAAAAATACTGTCTCCTTTCAAAGTAAGATTTATATGCAAGAAGACAATCTCTCTTACAGAGTTTTTCCTGTCACTTGGAGTCCACTCTCTGGAAACAAGCATACAGTTTAAAAATATATTGGAAGAGCAGCTTGGACACAAAGAAAGGAATGACCTGTAGTTCGTAAAAACAGAGAAGCTTTTCAGTAGCTTGAGGCTTGGAACAAGAATCTAAAAGTTATGTAACACCAGTAAAATTTGGGGCATTCTTGTTACCTAAAAAATAACCATTCTTGGCTTCTCACATTAATATCTCTGCTTAGGGATTACGTTAACTGTTTTGTGGGGAAACTGGATGGAAATCTGCAGCTGTGGTGGTGAGTTCTCTTCAGTGTGTACAGGGTCAGGATGAGTGAGTGGTTGGGTTATTTGAGGGCTGTTCCTGAGCCCTCTTTGTCTGGGATCCAGACCAGCCTTCCTGTTGAGAAACACTGTCCTACTTCAGTGCAAGAAAAACAACAGAACAGCTCCTGCTCTAGCAGGACAGTGGAAGCAGTAAACTGTTTCCAGTTGATGCTACGAGCCTGGAGTGGCTCCTGGAGTTATCAAAGCAGAGGTAACACACCTCCTTTCTTGCTCTCCTTGGTTTTATTAAGATAGTTTTGGTTCTTGCAAAATTCTAAGAGATGTTGTGTGGGCCTTTTGCAAGGAAAAGGTTGGATGCTCATGTGCACCTCTGAGGTGGAAGCAATGGGTACCCCTAGCTCTCTTCAAGGACACAACTTCATTTTCAGCATGAGTGGAAAGTATGTGGGAATGTTTAATAGCTTTTCCTAGAACAAAACAATAACCTGAACAAATTGCCCTCTTCCAAAAAAAACCCCAAAAAACCCCAAGCAACAACCCAGAAAAAAAACCCCAACCAAACAATAAAACAAATAGAGGAATATGTGTTTCATTTAAAAAAATAAGTCCAGATTTAAATATATATATATATGTATTTGTATATATATATATATATATATATATATGTAATTTTAGACCAGAATAGAGCAAGGACTTGTATGTCATGTGATATGTCATCCCAGCAGTGCCTGGCAATTACTTTGCTGCTTTGGTTAGCTGGTCAGTTCTCAGCCATGCTCTGAGGAGCGCTCTGCTGGGCCCCTTAGCAAGCACTGTTTAGTAAATGGGGAAAGAAGTGCAGAAAATGTTTTGTTACACCTTTGAAACTGATAACTTGAGTCTGTAAGTTCAGCTGCTTTTTGGAACTGTGTCCAGGTTGTCATGGGGCTGCTTAAGAAACCCCAAAATCCCACAGTACCCCCAGTGGTCCCCCCTTTGTTCCACCACAGATGTCCTGCACAGAGGCAAAACCAGATGGATCTGCCTTCAGTGGCTTTTGGTTTTATTCTTCATTTTGTTTTTATTCTTTATGGTATTCAAATAGCACAGTCTTTTTGTCTCCTGTCCCTTATAAACCCTTGTGACCATTTAAAGGGGTCCACAGACTGTCCATATAAAAGCATGTGTGTAAATAGAGCCTGTCTGCTGTACTGATGACTAGATGGGCTATTACATGTACATTTAATAATTGTATCACATGCCTAGTTTTCTCTGTGTGAAAAGCATAGAGGTACCTATCAGCAGATATAAATGCCTACAAAAAGGCTGTGATGTGGTAGAAGGGCTCTTAGCAGGAGATGTGTGGGAAGTAATCTTTGTTATGGCTGTACCGACCTTAACTAGCCCAACTGTGATGATCCCAAGCTGAAGAAACCTTTGTACCACACAATATTTTCCAGTTAATTATATATATTTGTGCATCTGGGTGTGTGTGTGTGGACAAGTGAGATCATCCATTCCTGTGAGAGTTTTTTTTAACCTATCCAGAATATTTTTCCTCTCACTAGCTCCTTTCCAGGAGCTCAACAACAACAATAGGGCCAAGGGCCTTCCCTCTCCTCTGGTGTCTGCAGTCCAGTATCTGCACTCGGGTGTGGGCTCTCCAAGTCAACTCCAAGGACTGCTCCAGCTTGAGTCTGCTGCATTTCCAAGCTCAGATAACATGGGATGTTTCCAGGCCAGCCTGGCTGCTGGCCAGGATCTTGCCAGAAGTGGGAAGTGGGAACCAGGAAAACAAATACTTTTTTTTTTTTTTAGTTTGTGTGTGTCTGGATATGAGAGAAAAATGACAGAGAAAAACTCTAGATTTTGAGCCATCTGGCATCCCTTAGTGATGTGCAGTCAAGGGTCTAGCTCAATTCAAACAAATTGTTCTAAAGTTGTATTTGAAAAATTCTAATTTAGTGCTTGCTTAGAAGACTATGTGTTAGTTTTGGTTGATTTTTATAAGGTGGGTTGGTCTGTGTAGGGTTTTTTCTTTTTGAAAATGGCACTATTATTTTCTCCTTCCCGTATTTTCTTGGATCAGAAGGTTCACTGAGATGCCAAACTATGGCTGGCTACAGCTCCAGCACATCTTGTAACCAGGCAGGCCATGACATGCCAGAGTGGTGGAGCGTGGTGTGTACAGTCCAGGAAAGATGTGACAGATGAACACTGCTGATAATGTTCACCACTCCGGATATTCTACTAAAATCCCCTTCTTCCAGGTAGGTTAACTCTTGAGACACTGATATAACGAGCACCCGAAGAAAGCAGATGCCTACAGACACCCACCATCAGAACAAGGTTTCTTTAGTGTAGAGCTGAGCAAGAGTAGAAATGTGAGTTACCCTTTCCTAGCGGGGGAACCATCATTTCTGCCCAGTTTCTGTGTAATTTCAGGCACTGTGCTGGCTGGGATCTGCATTCTGTCCCTGTTTCCACAAGGAATATGAGGAACACTGAGCAGCACCACCATAGCTTGTTTCTCTTCAGCATAAGGTATGACAACCCCAAAATATACCCCTCTGTCCTTGGTCAGAAAGGGCATTCACAGTCCTCCCACTCTTCCCATTCATCATCTCCCCCTTTTCACACCCAGAAAACACAAAAGTATTGTGCAATGCCTGCAAAGTATGGCATTGCATAGTATGGGCCAGGCCTTGAAAAGGTACTTTAGTTCTGTCTTGGTTTGGGGGATAGAAACAGGGATTTAGGGATATAATCTTATGTTTAAAACTTTGCTTTGGGTAAGGTGCCATGTACCAGTGAGATCCTACAGCCCTGACCAACAGGCCAGCCCACAAGGGAAGGAGGCAAGCTGGGAAATGGGATTGTGAGTTCTTAACCAGCAAGAGGAGGGCTGTGCAGGGTGTTACTGCTGACTATAACACACCCTTCCTAAGGAAGCTGCACTCTTGTCTAATGAAGTCTTTACCTTGTGAGAGGCAATGAAAGCTGATTGCTGTACTCATCAGGCTCGTGGCTTCCTTTGGAGTCTCTTTCACTCCCTAAATGTTGATAACATCAATCTGGATGGAAGGAGAGAGACTGTAGGGATGGTCTGAATATCAGGATTACTCACCTGCCCTGAAGGACTGATCTTCCTCCTGCTCACCTGAGCAGTGGCAGGGCTCTCTTGGTGAAGCTCCATTCCTGTTTTTACAAGAGGAGGTAAAAGCAATTTCCAAAATCTGGATTGAAAATATACTTACAGCTCTCCCTTCTTTAAAATAACTAATAGAAGACAAGACAAGAAAAGACAAGAAAAGACAAGAAAAGAGAAAAGAAAAGGCACAATGATCATTATTGTGTTGAAAATAAAAATCTCCAGGATATCCTAAACTTGGGTTAGAAAGACAGTGTTTCTTTACCTAGCATTGGACAGGCTCAGGCCAGGCTCTAGGATGAACTCTTCATTTGGGATAGAAGCCCTGTTTTATCGGGAGCAAACTCCACAAATAAGTTTCACAAATCTTAAATGAAACTCGAGGAACTTTGCCTGGCACAATCCAAAGGTGGAAAAGAAAGGA
This sequence comes from Molothrus ater, assembly GCF_012460135.2. Classification (NCBI taxonomy): domain Eukaryota; kingdom Metazoa; phylum Chordata; class Aves; order Passeriformes; family Icteridae; genus Molothrus; species Molothrus ater. The sequence continues at coordinate 15,167,623 of NC_050487.2, read as the reverse complement.
CAGATTACCAGAAGCAGTCTGAAAGCGTGTTTTTCTGGAAAAGAAAGAAGAGAAGGAAACACTTGTTAGTTTGTCATTGTGAAGTGAAGCATTGCCTTGTCAATAGAGCCTCTGGTATAGGGAAACTAGACCCCTGTTTGTTATTTGCAAGCATTTATTTATATATATATTTATTTATTTGCTCTTATGAAACAGAATCTTCACATTAAGATCCAGCCCTTTCTATTCACCCTCTTAATTATCTGATTGTGTCCATTTCTATGGCATTGGCTGTTGCACATAGTCCATACATCCTTGCATCTGTGCTGGAGAGCAAAGTTATTAACAGATAAGATCAGTTATTGCACAGATTGACTGCACTTTATCTCTTCTGCTGTACCCAGCCACATGCATGCCCTCAGCCAGCAACCTTCAAAAGGCAGCCTGTGCCATGTTCAGCAAGGACTTAACCTCCTTCCCTGGTCCCAGGACAAGAGCTGGAAAAGGGAAGTTACCTTATTCTAAGTGCTCTAAAATTCCACCCTCGCTCACCTTGCGGTAACTTGCTCGTGTAGTCATGGTCTTAAGGCTTTGCTTTAGTATCCATGGCCACAACATCTAAGCATTTTTATGGTACAGCACACACTAAACATTAATTTCAAATTATTGAGAGTATGTTCATGACTCAACAACTTTCTAATGACTATGTACCTTGTTAAAGTCTTGCAGCTCTTTAATAACAAAGTTTTCCCTGATCCCTTGGCATTCAGGCATTCTGTACAACTGAAAAGAAGTGCATAGCTGAAGTGGGTTTTTAGGACACTCGATTTAAAGTAAGCCCAAGGCAGGAAAGGACTCTTTGAACATCTCCAGAGTGGACACTCCCAGAGCTGTCTGTGTACGGTTTGAATTAATTATTCTCTTCATGGAATTCGTACAAAATGTCCCTCAGGCTCTTTTTGACTGCCTTGCTGCCCTTTTGTGATAATCCCTTGCTATCCACTGGGCTTTCTGTGGTCCTAAACTTAACATACAAAGCCATTTTTATCTAGGGGCTAGGGTGTGAATAAATGCAAGGAATGTCTCTCAACATGACTTTGTGTTTGTGAATCTTTCTCCAACTTGATTAGAAATGCTCAAACTGTCTTGCAAGCTGCCTTTAAGCATCTTCCTGTGACATAGCTGCAGTCAGAAGGATTTCTTCTGCCATGGGTTACTCAAGACAGCAAGCAGCCAGGAGCAAAAGGGAAGCTTGGAGGCAGACTGGAGGCATAGGAGATGGATCCTCTGGTCTCTATTCTTCAGTGCACCATGTAAAATGACCTTGGGTAAGTCTCCTTGCCACCTTGGGTAATGCAGGTGTGACAGAGCCATGCTGTCTGCCTTTGCTGGGCTCAGCTAAATGCCTTTAGCTCAGGTTTCAAGAGCACCTTAGGCAGATGGGTTCCCAGCCATTTCCCACTAATTTCAAATGGGGACACATGTGCCTCTAGGGTTCTTGAAAAACCCAGCCCTTAATGTTTTATGAAAAGGGTATAAAGGGCCAGAAGGAGGATTTTGTTCACATCATTAGTTGTGATGAGTTCTTTGGATGGAGGAAATTCCGTGAAGCATTGCAAAGATCCTTTGCAACAAGGCCCACAACCTCCAGTCTTTAATGATCACGAGCAGAGAGCACACAGCAGAACTGCTTTGTACCCAAACACCACTTTGGTCAGGCAGCAGACAGCAGCAGCTCACCTGCTTTGCAAGAGCCTCAGTGAGCTCCTCCTGGCAGCTGGGCTGCTTCTGAGAATCCAAAAGGTGTACAACTCTAGTTGTTTCATCATTTAAACATCAGTTGAGAAACAACTGCTAGACTTCCAAAAAAACAACCAACAAAAACAAAACCACAAACAAAACAACCAAAACAAAAACCAAGCACCAAAGCCAATAAACCAATGTAACCAGCTTAGAGCTGCTGTTTGGGGTGAGTCAGTGTCCTTGGGCACTGCCAGCTGTGCTCCAGCTGTGCTGGAGACCACACTGGCAGGTTTTCTGGCTCAGGTCTCGATACTGCCTTGTGGCTGCCTGGTTCAAGGCTTGCACAGGGATCCTACAGAGACCCACCACAAGCTAGACTGGGATAAAGGCTGGCTTACAGGCAACATCAGCTTGCTTGTGGGAGGGACAAAACACTTCCAAGCACCAGCAGCCCTACCGCTGCATAGGAATTCATGAATTCAGTGGCTCCTGCTGTGACAAAGAAATGGTGGTCTCAGATGTTCTGGGCCCATGAGAGCTGTGGCTGGTCAATTTGGGTCACAGGTAACATGACCAGCATTCTGTCAGGCCATCATCCTTCTTATTTCAGTGTAAACACTTCCCACCTGTCCCAAATATGCATGTCATTCTCCAAGACTCTCCAGCATTGCTTCCATTGGCAGAACTTTATTCCCTGCTCCCGCTCCCTGTGCCGCATCTGTTCCCATCACAGCTGTGGCCACCCTGTTCTGGCTGCTGACACCCTGGCCCCCCCTTCCCCTCCAAATCACCTCCCCTTCCAAGATCAAAATACTCTGTTTTTATTTATTTACCCTGCAGCTGTCAGTGTTGTGTCTGGATCACTGCACTGCTACGTGGACGGACATAGGACACACGATATGTAGAAAATCCTTAAAACTGCCATCCTGGTAGTAACCAACATACAGACAATCAACAAATGGATCCCTTGACCCCCTGCACATTTGAAAACAACAGGTCCAGGTGATGGAACAAATGACGTTGGAGGCTGGTACGAGGTCCTGGCCCAAACCAGAGCTGCGTTTGCCCGTGGTCAGGGAGAAGAGCCAGGGCTGGAGATAGCGGCTATCCCAGGGCTGCCCACCCCGATGGTTTTTGGCGCTGTACAGAAATACACAAGGCAGAGATGTGGCTCTGAGATATCAGTGCTTTGTTTTCTCTCTGCCCCACATGCTGCTTTTTGAGATGAAGGGAAACACTCTCTCAAATGTCTCAAGGTAGAAGATGCTGTTGAGGACCAGGAAGCATCTGGGATGGTGCATGGTGGCAAGGAAGGGCAGAGCCTAGAATGAGTTTGATTTTCCTCTGTTTGCTGATTTCAAGTTCATTATCCAAACACTGGCTTTGGAGGTGAAGCCTTAGCCCTGTTCAGCCACAGCACCTTATAAAGACAGGCTGCCACATGGGTTCACCAGTGGCCTCTCACTCCTACATCAGTGCTTAGGAAAGTAAGTTAACATTCCAGCAAGCTCCCACTAGCAGGGTACCCAACACCCTGCAGCCCTGCTGTTGTGTCCTCATGGCCACTGGGAACCAGGATGGATCAACTGGCTCAGGGCTATTGTATGTCAGTAGCAATTGATTTTTTCAGTATGTTAGATAGCGTTTTATAGCCAGCCACTCTGTAACCTCTACCCCACCAAAATGGAAATGCCTTCTAAAGAATAGCTGTAGTCTGCCCACTGCTTAAAGATGCTCACCTGAGTTTCAGCTACACCCAACCCAGGGCTGTGGTTTCCTGAGCATGAGGAGCTGGGTGCAGCCAAAGGCAGCATTCCCTGCAAACCCAGGTGTTCTCTCCCGCTGGCAGCTGTGATTCAGGCTGAGGTAGGACACACACCGCAGCACTTGGGTGTGTGGCTGCAAACCAGGTCTCCTTCAGCTGCCAGCCAGTGCCTCAGGCAGTGCTCAGGGCCACAGGCACTGCACTTTCCTCTGTGCCTCCTCAGTGTGCAGGAAGAAAGAGGCATCATTCTCCTCATGTAGCATCAGGATGATGTTAAAAAAGCCTAGCATGGAAAAAGGAATTATCTTCTTGTCTTTCTGCTTCCCTAAGAATAGGTGGGTTTTAGGCCTGTTTAAAATCAAAACCAGTAAACTAATGCCCAGTTGAGGAAGAAGCTGGTAGCAGCACTGTAGCCAGGTCACAGGTGCCCTTGGTCAGCTTCCAACCTGCTAAGCATCACCTGCCTTTTCACCTTTGGTACCTTCCCAAGTTCTGGAAGGCAATGAGTGGGCACCTCAACAAGAACCATACTGGAACCTCTCTCTGACCACCAGGACACACTTTTCACGTCCAGGTTTTTGGGAAAGAGGACAGAGATGAGCAGGTGGGCAATGGTAAATGACTCCAGGTAGGTGTCATGGAAGCTGCAGGATGTTTGGAATCTGGGAATATGGGAGTAGAATTGGGAACCTGAATTAAGGGGTGTGTTCAGTGGGGACATGCCAGCTCCAGGCATCAAACTCTCACTGTAATAGTCAATTGTGTTGTCATACTGCTCTCTCTTCGGCCAGGGAGGGATGTGCAGGACCCTGAGGGCTGCAGAAGGCACTGGGAGAACAGAACCTGTGTCACAGCTTTACTGCCATGCACTCTTCAATCTCTGCAGCTAGTGCAGCTCATTGGTAACCGCAGCCCAAGCCATGGCCTTCCTCCTTCCCCACCTCTGCCCTCCCAACCACCAGGATGTGCCTCCTTCTTGCACTGTGGGGCAGTGAGAAGAGAGACATGCAGATGATGAGAGGTGGGAGAGAGAAGATGACTCTTTTCTGGCAACTTCACTCCTTTTCCACCTGGTGTTGGTTCCTTTCTCAAAAGCATCCTTTGAGAAGACATAACCCCTTCCAAAAGGTGCAGGAGGCTAAGAACTACATTGATATTTATCTATTATTGTTCTGTAGTGCACATAAGTGATGAAAACAGCTACTGACAGCCTAGCAGGTTAGGCAGAAATAGATTGCCTGGAACTACAGATTCACATCCCAGCAGTAAAATTTCCAGTCCTTGAGATGCAGCTAAACTCGTAGCCAGGAGCCTGCTGGCTGTTCAGAGATTGATGTTAGTGACCTGCCATGCAAAAGCATCTCTTCCAGGACAGAATCTTGTTCCCCCCAGTGCAGCACACACAGTTCCTGCTGCCTTTCACCCCAGAAGTGGCTGCATGTCTGATTCTGGCCATGTACACAGCAGTTTGTCAAGCATGCCAAGACTCTCCAGCATGCAAGGCATTAGAGAAATGCAAGACAGGATCTGAGCTATGACAAGCACAGTGCACGGCATCATATTCCACTGTGCAGAAGGGGAAATGGGGATGCAAAATATCTTCTTGAGCTGAATAAGCCATTTCAATAAAATTAGGACTGAGGTGTGGTTTTGCCTCCAAATTGAAACCAAAGTAAGACCATAATGCCTCTCACATTGTTCTGTCACAGTTAATTCATGAAATTACCCCACCTCCATTGCCACCAGCTATTTTCTAGTGTAGGAGTTTAATTTATCATTCCAATCACTGTAAAACACCCCAAAATTAGGGCAAAGCAAACAGGAAATCTTGTAGCTGGAGTGCAGCAGGGTGAGTAATTTCAATACTCAGTGCAGTGTACAACCTCTGACCCCAATGATTACTTTTAATTTCTCTTTTGACCTTTTGTTAATTGGACTTGCTCTGTGAGAAGGCATTTCAGATGTGAACATTTTTTTAGGTCTTCTTGCTGCTTCATGATTTGTGGTTAGTTTCTAGCTGGAGAAACCCAGAGAAAAATCTCTCTGGTTAGGCCAGTGTAATCTAATCTAGTCCAGCTGCAGCCCCTGAGCAACAAATTGCAACATCTAAAGATTTTTCAAGCCAAGTAGCACCTCATCACATCCAGTTACTGCTTCCACCTGGAGCAAAGGGAAGATGGGAGCCCCAGCAAGAGGATGATGTGTTTGGGCTTAGAGTGCATCCATGGGAGAGAGACCCCCAATGCAAATCAGGGCCAGCCACTATCTCTGCTCTTCAGCAGGAGTTGCACTTGTGTCAGCCAGGAAGTGTGAGCTCTCCATTCTTTGCTGGTTACAGTGGAGAGTCTGTGCAGCCTCAGGGACTGTTCAGCAGCATCTGCAATCTGTGTTTCCTTCTGCTGTGGGATGTACTGGTGGCTGCAGTGCTGGCCATGTGGAAGGGCTTGAGCAGGGTGATGGCTTTCCTGTGCTCTCTAGGGTGTATGTGGCTCCGGAAAACCAAGCAGTCAGCAGCACCAGTGTGCACCAGAATCTCAGCTTGCACAGACTGGGGCTCCCATCAGCCTCACCAGCATTAGGTGGCACTGGTTGTGCAGAGAGGACAGCTGGCTCTGTGTGCAGCAGTAACCCAAGAGTTCACACCACCTCTCAGGAAGGATTTTCTGAGCTCTCTGTTATGTGTCTGTGTAGCTCTGGACAGCTCAAAGCTGCTTTGGCCACCCGTGCATCAGCTGTGCTCAATGCCTAGAGTTGTTTGGGGATGTTTGATTGTCAAAACATTTTGGTGTCAAGGGCCTCTCCACACCCTCTGGTGCGATGTGATCCCTGGCTCACAGACTGAGCAGGACTGTTTGGGAGCCCATCCCAGTTCTATTTAGACCCACACTGAGGGTAAGAGAGCATGGTGTCAAAACTATACCTGATGTGACACTATCTGCTGGGATGGCTGAGGTGCTGGGTGTGCAGACTCTGAAGCAAAGCACAAGTGTCTGGGCTCATTCATCTGCTGTGGGACTGAACTGAGGACAGCAGAGCCCAGACCTTCCTGTCCCACCAGGGCCTGGTGTTCTTGAAAACAACCAGAGAGGCTGTTTCTTGTTTGGGGAATTTATTCCCTTCTGCTTTAGTTCTTTAAGATCTTTGGTCTGAGCTTGCCACAGGTTTTAGTGCCTGGTGCTCGACCACGGCTCAGTGAGCCAGGTTCAGCTGTTGCCATGTTGGGGTTGGGAGCTGTTCAGCTCCTCATGTGCACTCTAGAAGAGGAGCTTGCAGTGGAGCAAAATCTGCTTCCACACCCAATTGCTGGATAGGATTGGCTGCACTGTGCTCAGGGTGCAGCCCCCCCAAGGAACAAGTGGCAAAAGCTGGCATGTCTCGGGCCCTGGGCTCTGTCCTCTGCAGTGTGTGGTGCTGCAAAGGGGCACAGGCAGCAGCTGCTGACATTCCAGAGTGCCCAGCTCCATAACTAACCTGGCAATCTCCCTGCTGGTCCCCACTGGGTGCTCACTGGGTTATCACAGCCATCAGCAGCCCCAACGACTGGCAGCAGCAGCAGGGTGACTCACCTGGCCTGGCCCTCCTTGCACTAAATCTTGCTATCAGGATGATAATCTGCCGGTAATTTTTGCTCCAGCTGAGAGCTGTAGACCTGCTCTCACGCATCCTGCTCTCCCTGTAGGCAGAAAGCTTCCCCCCAAATTACCCCACCCTCGCTCAGTGTACCCACAGCCCCTGGCCACTCTCCAGCACATTGTCTGGTTTGGAGACCAAAAACCTCTGCCCTAGTATCTCATTTCAGGAATTAGGCTCTGGAGGCCAGTGAGGTGCCGTGGAGAGATTCAGGCAAGTGCATTTTTGTGGAGGTTGCAGTGCTGAGGCCATCCATCATTCAGCCAGGGAGGGGGTGCCCATGCTGCCCTGCTGAGCACAGTTAATGCTGAGCAGCTTTTCCCTGAAAGTTTCCTCCTCGGCCTGTAGTGCCCAGACAAGGACATGGCACATCTTGGCACAGCAGTGGAAGAAGCCATTAGACCTTCAGCAGCTCCAGAGCACAGACCACAAGCTGTGAAGTGCAGATGTGCATTGCTGCACTAGTAACAAGCACACATCATGACTGTGTGTCCTGCTCTCTTCTCTGTTCCTCCTGTCACCTGTTTACCCCCCTTTTCCTTCTCCCCCTGTCTCCCCCCTGTGTGATAATAGATGTGATACAAGGGCTTTGTTCAAAGAGGATGCTGCACTACAGGGCTGGGCTGAGAACTGGCAGCTGATTTCATGCAGGACTGAACAACTCACTCCAGTCTGCCTGGGCACAGTGGAAGTGCTGAGAGAAACTGTCTGAAATCTGTAACTGATTTCCCTGATCTGACTTTGGTGAAAAAAGAGCCAGGCATGCACATCTAGACCCTACTGCACAATCACTGGCATTTAAGAAAAAAAAAAGAATAAGAAATTAAATGGGTTTTTTGCTTCTCCTGATTCCTGGGAGGAGCTCCATGTTGAGCACTTGATGGATTTGCCAGTTTGGAGGGGGGACCCTTTATGTCCTTGGAAAGGGAGTCTGAGTCATCTCCTCTGCTGGAAAATGAGCAGTGCTAAAGCTGTGCCACCAGCCATAAGTCCTGTAGTGACACTTCCAGGGATGGTGAGAAAGGGGAAAGCTTTCTGCTGGAGGTAGGCAGAGATTTCTCTGTGCTCAGAGGAGAAGCATCCCTTATCCATAGGGATATCAGAGCTACCAGCAAAGCTGAAAGGTCTGACTGATGTTATGAGAGCATCTTGGGGCTGGGTTAGAAACTCTGGGGTTTATCTGAGCTGGGACTGTGAGGAACCTTAATGATGTGTTTCTGTTTCACAGCTACTAGAGATACAGGAAAGCAAGTATCCCCTACATATGTAATCCACAGACCAGGAGTAAAGAGAAGGATGATGTGAATGATCTCTTCCTGCATATCCCCTTCCTGTAGACCCCTTTAATCTAATTTACATTATTATTTATTTCAGGGTGACCAGTGTCCTGCCTTGCCTTGGAGGTCAATGGAAGTTCACTTATCGACTTCATGCACAGGATTTCAACCCGTGTCTGTGATCAGTGATGAAATGAAATTCACAGCTTGGAATAATTTATCCACATACCAAATCAAACACAAACATCCTTTGTGATTGAAAATGAATCAGGGCTGGAGGCAGCTAGCCTGCTGCAGAGGTTTGTGATAGATTAATGAGCTGAGAACAAGCTGCCACCTCCACCCCCATCATCAGTGACTTTCCAGTCTGAGGAAAGGGACGCTGATCTGGAGGTGAAGGATATACTCTCTGATAAGTGTTGCAGTGGGAGGTGAGAAATACGAGCTTCAAGTGGAGGAGGAGGGGAGGAAAAAAGACAAGCGCTGTCCTCTGTTAAGCAGGGTACAGTTTAGACAGAGCAGCTGCCTGACAGTCTTGTGGCAGGAGGGTCAGGGCAGGAGCAGCCCCGTGCTTGCAGCACCTGTTATTGAATGCTACCCGCAGGTACCAGGGCAGCACAGACCGTGATTCTCTGACTTCTTCCAGTCACGTGGGAAGGCCAGGGATCTGTGAGACCAAAGGAGATGATGAAACACTGACAACGTCTGCCCTCAGTGAGATGCAGTAACACCAATGCAGAAGGGACCGTATCCCAGAGGCTTTTTGGGCTTCCAGATGAAAATAAAGTTTGAATTCTGAGTGTCTAAAGTCTGAGTGTCACAACTCAGTGATTTTTAATTGGGAAATTCATATTACTTACGCTTTCCTTTCTTTCCCTTTAACGTGCCAGCTCTGGAAGTGTGACAGAAGGTCCAGGCTGTGACAGTAACACGCTTCTCCTGGTGCAGAGTGGCTGCAGCATCAGCTGAGCTGAGCTGTGGGTCAGGGTGGGAGCTGTGGTTCAGCTGGGGAATGGTTGTGCATTAAGCCAGGGCCAGTCAGCCACTTGCACTTCTCTGCCCTCATCTCAATACTCACTAACATCAAAGTGAAATTTCAGTTCCCAGATTAGCAAAGAAAAGCTTGAAAGGGTGAAATGTGTATTGCCTGAAAGTGAAGAAGACAGAAAGCAAAGCCAACCTTTAAGTGATCGTTTTGAGTACACATTATTTGTGATTGTGGGGGGTTTTTTGTGACTGGGGCAAACCACACTTCAGAGAGATATGAGACTTTTATAAGCGATGAGCTGACACTGTAGGTTTGACAACCAAAGAAGATGAAAGAGACATTTCACAGCTGAGGCCATGGGTTGAGCTGGTGCCTAGTGAGGGAAGGATTTTTGAATTTGGTGCCCCTCATGTGCCATGTGCTCAAACACAAGAACACTGCACTGGTGGGCAGCTGGCAGGAGAAGCTGCTACCAAAAGCAGAGCTGGGGAGTCCACTAGGTCTCCACCCTGACAGCACTGCATTTTTGGGCTGTCTTCTGAAACCTCCTTTATCAGCATGTGCTGGGGGTCCACAACTGCATAAGGCAGGGGAAAAAGCTGTGCTGATCCCACTAAATAGCTGGGGTCAGAATCTCCTGCCTGCAGGCTCAGATGAAAAAATCTGGTGTGAAGTTTTCCTTCCAAAGGCAGCAGACAAATTAAGCTGCCTTAAAGCTGCCTTTCATAATTTAAAGCAGCTTCTGGGGTGCTCCAATTATGCATCTTCCTGGTGCTACATCTGAAACTCCAAACCCTCACAGTCTGAGTGACAAGAGTAGCTCCTGCCTCTTGCTGCCTGCCTGATGTTGTGTCCTTTCACACCAGCCCTGGAGGGGTACTCTGGAGGGGTGGCTTTGCCTTGACTCCTGTAACATCTCTTTATATCAAAGAGGGAGAAGAAGCTCCCAAGTGACTGAACTTGAGGCCATCCTGTGCAGGTCCAAAATCTGGACTTTCATGATCCTCCTGAGCCCTTTCCATGTCAGGATACTCAATGATTCTATGAAGCTGCAGTACCAGCCACTGAATGGTCTTGGGTAGCTGTGGGAACCAGGCACCTCTCCTGCTCCCTTGAACCAGCTTTGGGAAGCACATCCCTGTGAGATGAAAAGAGCCTCTTCACTGGAGCCCAGCTCTTGCACATAGGCATGGAAGCAATGCTGGATCTCTTAAAGCACTGTCCTATCTGTTCTTTTGCAAGGAAATGTGAGAGATTTATTTTTAAGCAACATCTAATTAAAAAAAAAAAAAAAAAAGGAAGTGGTTAGGGGCATATTTTACTGTGCACTAATGAACTATAAAGGATGTTGTCTAAAATTTTCAGATGTTTCGAAAGCAGCCCTGCAAAAAGCAAATACACTTCACAGAAATCTCTTTGAGCTGGTGCTAAACTAGAAACTCCTTCAGCTGAGGATCTTTTCACCATCCTCCCACCCCCCACTGCTTTCTAACTGCTGACAATAGGTGAAAATATTCATGTTTCAGTCCAATACCTTTATATGCATTTCACACTGGGTTTTTTCCATTCCCCTGGGGTTGGGCAGGCCATGATTATCACTCTAATAGAGTTAATTAAGAGCCTTGAGGCCCTGACGTTTTGTTTTCTTTGGGACCAGACCTATGGCTTGGGCCTCTGAGCTACCTGCTCTGCCCCATCCCTTTCCTTAGAAAAACAGCCAGGCAAAATCTGGCAACCTGCTCTTCAGGAGCTGTGTGCACCCTCTGGCCTGAGCTGGTGCTACAGGATCAGATGCAGATGTCTCCTATCCTGTGGCTAAGGTAAGCTCCCTGGAAAGGAACAACGTGTGCTGATCCTTAACTGTGAATTGGACAATAGCTCAAAGAAATAAATTTACCCTAGGAAGTGAATCAGCAAGACAAGACCTGTCCCCAAGAAGCCCATCTCTGGGATGGGTTTGATGCTGCCAGAGCAGCAGTCTTTTGAGAGAGCAGGCAAAGGCCATCAGCTGGGGGCTGTACTCCCTTATCCTTAACACCTGGGAGAACCATCCCCCAAAGGGAGCTTTTCCACTTGCCCCAGTCTTGCTCAGCTCAATGGGAATCGCTGAGATCAGGTAAGGACTTTTTTATTTAATAAATCCAGGAGCATAGGGTCACTCCCAAATGTGGAATAAAATAATAAAACACTTTCATGTGGGAATCTTGCTGTCCTCTGGAGAGTTATAGAGATCAAAGGCTTAAAACAGTGTCTAATTGCAGGTGAGGTTATTCCTGTGAAACAATTAGCCTGTGTGCATGCGTGTGAAAATGGAGTTGCTAGCAAACTGAACTGGGTGCTATGAAACTGCCTCAGTTTTAGGGAGTGTTAACTATTCCCTTGCTGGGTTATGATTCTTTTTAGTGACCAGTTTGAATCCACAAGGTCTTAGTACCCCACTGGCTCCTGTCCTCTTTCTCAGCTTGTAACTGGAATACAAGTGCAAAGAGCATGCACAGGACATAAATGATGGGGAGAAATGAGGACAAACTGGTGTGGTGGTCTGGAGAGGAGACTATGTCCTTTAGTTTGTGAAAACTCTTAGTATAGCAAAGAGGAAAATGGAGATTTGAAAAATAAAATTTGGGGCCCTGAAGCCTTTGTCTCAAATTTTCACAGGACTGTTCAGTAACTTAAAGGATGACAGTAAACTGTAACTAAAAGTCTAACAGACAAACATACAAAACCAGGGTGAGAAAACAGACAGCTTTACATCAAACTGAAGGCTCCCAAGGAGAGGCTCTGAGCAGGAAGTCAATCCTAGATTGTTTACTGCTTCTGTGGAAGCTATGATGAATGGTAGAAAAAAAACTGTCCTTAAGAGTAGCAAGGAGGGGCTTCAAAGGGAGGGAGTTGAGCTGGTAACTGACCAGCAAAATGGCCTTGGGAATTCCTGTCTGAGAAATGTGAGTCTGGAAAGCATGAGCAGAGCTGAACAGGAACAGCCCTTGAATGAAGGGTAGCCAATGTTCAGGACACAAGGCCTGGGGCTGGCTCTGTGGTGAACCCTGTCTGGTCAGAGGAACAAGCCAAACATGACCAGTGAGGAGTAGAAACCAGGACCTGATGTTTTCAAGGGTCATGGCCTGATCTGGGCTCTTGTGTTTCCACCTCAAGTAGAGGAGAGGCTGAAAAAGCCTGGGAGAAGGAACAGGAACTTGAGGGACAAGGAGTAGTTCTGTGTCAAAGCAAAGTGAAAGGCACTGCTTAAGAGAGTTCTTGATATAGTAGAGAATTGTGAAGAAGTGATGAAATGGCAAATAACAAGGAAAGTGCACCTATTTTCCCATTGCTTCTCTTTCATATGCGAGAGATGCTCAGTGAAGAGGTTAACAACAAGCAGGTTTTCAACAGCTTGAGAGTAATCAAAGCAAAGTCTTCTGTCAGCTTTTAGGCAATTGATTGTTTTTTTTCTTTTTGTTAGTATCTATGAACTCTGCAGACTGATAAACTGTGAAAAAGGTTACTGACATGCATCTGAGCCTTAGAGGCCTATAGGCTTGTAAGAGGGCCCCTAGTCACATTGTGTAGGCATTTGAGGTCTTTGTTCAGAGACAGGAAGAAAAAGCCTGTGTATCCTTGTTCCCTCCTGGGCTTTGAGGTTCTGCTTCACATCCTTATAAAGTCTGAGGCAAGACACTTGTCCTCTGAACTTTGGAACATGGCTGTGGCTGCCACTTAACCCCTCTTTTCACAACAGGTATCTCCTCTCCTCTCCTCCCTGCACCAATGGCCTAATTGCATGCATGAGTGTTGACACAGGGTGGAAAGAAGAAAGTCTTTAGTTAAGCAATTAGTTGCTGCCATTGCAGGCCCTGCCACAAGATAATTGAGCGCCATTAAGTAATGTTTGGTTCTGAAATGTAGCAATTATCTTGGTAATTGCAAGGATGTTCCTTGAATTCTAACCCGTTTTTATTGACGTGTTGAGTGTTTCTGCTGCCATCCAAGCTGCTAGAGCACCTGGTGTGAGACAGCAGAGAAGGAAAGAAGCATGTTCTCTGGGAGAGCCTGCCAAGAGTGATAATTTGGTGATGCTTTTTGTGTTGCAAGCACTTGATATTGAGCTGGCTTCACCCTGCTCTAGCCAAGACCTCTAGCCTGGGCAGGGAGATCTTACCCTTCCTGAGACCAAAGCAGAGCTGGGGTGGTGGAGCCTGGGATGGCATTTGAGCTTGCCGGAGCTCTGTCTCCTTTCACATGTGCAAGTCATTTCTGCCAGCTCCAAGCTCCCTTCTGGTCTTGAGGGCTTGCAGTCCAAGGCCTGTCCTCTGCCAGGAGTGGAGATCCGAGCTCCAAGGGGATGGCATTGGCCACTAGAGGGTAGCACAATTAAAAGCATAAGGAAGTCTCATTTCTCGGAATAGATCCGGCTGTGCCAAGGGTGCGCAGCAGGGATGGTGAGAGCACACAGTGACTCCAGGGTGCCCGTGGATGGGGCAGTGCAGGACCAGAAGCAAACTCATGGCAAGGAGAGGACTTTCCACAATGGATCAGGAGCACGTGGCAGCAGAAGCAGAGCAGGGCTCCCAGTGCTGCTGCTCCTCTTCCTGGCCCCATTCTCACTGCTCCATCTTCACCAGAGCCCAGGCTCCCAAAGGAGCCTTTTGGCCTGGCTCTACTGTTGGTTTAATGTAATTTTTTGGTCTGTGGCTCTGGCTCCAAGCTCAGAGCTGGGATACCATGGTGCCAGATGGCCAATACCAAGGTCTTTCTCCCTTTTGTGAATTAACACATCTATAAAAGACTTCTTGGGTTAAGAATAAAGAGTATATATTGTTCTTCTCTTGGCCTTCGCTGGCATGTACAAAGTGCCATGCACACTACCAGATAAGAACACAAACACTTTTTAGAATTCCACTGCTGTATGAATGGAGATAAATTGGTGGTGGGTCACAGAAGAAGAAAGGTTTTAATTTTAAAGCGTGCCTCTGGATCCAAAGGTCAGAGTGGAGCCATCCTCCCTTGAATAAAATCCCCACCACAACACTGTATTAACATGATACTTAAAAATGCAGCTGCGCTCTCGGGTTAAAGTCCTGGCTCTGCAGAGAGCACACTCTGGCAGGATCAGTTTCAAGGATGGAGAAATGTGGTGTCTGACGCACACTAAAATGTCTGTGCCCCGATCTGCTGTGCAGCAATGCATCAAGCGTGTCTTGAACCGTGGGCTCTGCCAGCTGCCAGCACGAGCCAGGCACAGGGGGGTGGTTGATGGTAACGTAGTTAATTGGGGGGATGGAGAAGGCAAATGCTTTCCTTATAGTCGTGTGGCTCATTAGATCAACTGCATAGCACTGGTAGTGTGAAAGAGCTTTTTCTCTTCAAGGGTATTTGTAGCATGCCAAGAAGCCTTGTTGCTTCATGGGGGTCATGATGATGTTTCCTCGCAGTGTTTGGGGCAGCACTGGGCCACGAGCAGGTGCATTGCAATAGCACAGGGCAGTGTTATGACACTGCTGTGAAAGAATCACAGTGACTCAAGGTAGAAGTTTCTCATTGCGTAGAAAAGGGCCAATTTGAAACTGATCCTCACTAGCTGCAGGACATCACCACTGTGGTAGCAAGACTTAAAGAGCACAGAGTGCTTGTTTAACTGTGAATATACCCTTGTGACTCATGGGGCAAAACTGTGGTCTTTGTGCTGTGTCTGACCATTTTAAACCAAAATATTTATTCACCAGATTGAGACCCATCAGGTTAATGCATCTTCAGAGGTCATTGCCAGTCAGCTGACACCAAGGAAAGTTTAATCTGTTTTTCCCAGAATACCCTTAATGAGAAGTGAATCCTTGCCCACTCACACACACACACCAGTTAACCTCCAAGAATACTTGCAGTATTTCCCCTTTTGGATGGGTTTATACCATTTTGGTCTCAGATACATAGTTCCCTTGGAGCACTGGGGGAAGTCATGTTCAACCCCCACCTTGTTTTACAGGCTGCAGGGTGACCTGGGGCACTTGAGTTTGTGCTTTGGAGAGCACTCTGTGTGTGTGTGTGTGTGTGTGTGTGTGTGTGTGTGTGTTACAGTCATGTCTACAGTGAGGGTCATTGCCTTCTGGAAGAAAGGTGTCTTTCCTAGAGACATGGGCAAGGAAGCAATGGACCTTGGATGTACCAACTCCTCCTAAGCAGCACATTTCCCCTGTGCCTCCCCTGGTAGCCTCCAGCCCTGTGTGCCTCTTGCTGCATTGCTCTGGGCTGGTATGTGGGCAGGGCTGCCCAGGGGTGGCCAGCAAAGACTGGGAAGCTCTGAAGTGCCTTGCAGAATGAAATGAACATCCACCAGCTGGAAGCACAGGTGTGAACCTTTCCCCTGGGACACTGGAAGGACGAGCAAGTACAGTAGTGTGTTGAGCTGTGTGTGTTGGCTTTTTCCTTGTTACCTTAGGCAACAAACAGGCCTCTCCTTAGCCCTTGGGTGGCCTGGTCTGGGCTCTGTGTTCAGCGTGGCACACACTGCTTCCCTGGCCTGACCCTGACCCTGGAGAGCAATGGGAGGAAGATGACTGGGAGGGGGAGAGCACTGGGGCTATTTTTGCTCCCATATCACTATCTAGTTAGACTCCAAGATGCTGTCCTTCACTGCTGTCTGCTGCCTCGCTTGCTCTGTGGCTCTCAAGTGTTTATCACTGACAGGCTGTGAGCAGATGGACTGGCAAGAAGAGATAAATTTGACCCAAGAAGATGTCACTTGAGGAACAGCTGAGGCTAGTGTTTCACCAGATGTCCCAGCTTTAACCCATTAGCAGCTTCAAGGAACTCAGCATTGTCAGTGGCTTAAACACGCTCCATTACCAGTCAGGGCGCAAAGGCTATTGTTACAATTTGCACAATAAGCAGATATTCCAAGTTTTTCCAAGGGGGTTGCATGAACTCGAGCCCAATAGGGGCATGCAGTGGTGCTGTGTACTGTGGTTAATGGTGTCCTCTGCAACCTTGGCTCTGACTCTAAACAGCTAGAGTTAGTCAAAATGTTACCCATTTAGTGCTAAATGAGTCCAGCAGATACCACCTTATGGCAATACTGACAGATGCTCCCAAAGGCATCTGTGTGATTTGGGTACTGGTTTTCCCCTCCATGGTCTGAATTGGGTGTCCCAAGAGGCTCTGCTGCTTCTGCTGCCAGATTAAATATGCAAGCACGGGCCTGGTGGCAGTACCTCAGGCTGTGTCAGTGTGGGCTGTTCATCACCAGATTAAACCTAGAAAATACTGCAGAGCAGTGAATGAGCCTGTGTGGGTGGGTGGATGTGCACAGCCACTGAGCTAGAAGGTAGAGAGCACTTTCCAGCCCCCTGGATGGAGAGAACACACAGCACAGAGCAGTGATGGCTCTGCATCTCACCCACTGTTTCTGTAGCTCTGCCTCTGTGGTCCTCCAGGAAAGGCTCTCATCTGCTTCTCAGATAAATTTAACAAACCACATTTAAACTGGTAAAAGGAAGTTGTGGCTGTAAGGTCATTCCTGAGTGTAGAGATGTGAGATTTCTAGATATTTGAGCCAGTGAGACAATCTGGTTGTGGCCTGATCATGGGAGTATCTCCCACAAGGACAGTATCTCCCATCTTCCACTAATGGCTTTATCCTGGTTTGTTGGAGATGAATTCAGCACTGGTTTTGTTGGTGTGGCAGCTTCTGCACTGGGACAGTGTTCAGGGTGGCAGAAACACAGGCAGGTGTTGTCACTTCCCCATGTCCCCCTTCTTGCTGTCAGTCTTGTCAAGACCTGAGCATCATGGGGTTTTTTCCTATGTGAAGTTTGAAAAATACAAAATACCATGTTTACAGCATCTTGTGGTAAACCCCAGCTTGTCACCTTTAGCTCTGATGAATCCATTACCATGTACACTCCCAACTGACACAGCCAGAAAGCCCAGGGGAAACTGAGCACCTTTTCACTTGCTGGTGTTATTTAATGGATGTTTTTTTTACTTCAGGCAAAATTGAGTCTAATCAAGTTGCCCTTTTCAAATTAATTGCCTTGTTCAAGGCTTGATCTGGGAGGTGGAAGAGCAACTCCTCTCTCTTTATCTGGGAGAGTGTGAGGGAGTGTTTGGCACTGCATGAGCCTATTTCAAATGCAGCACTTCTCTTGCTGGGTCTCCACTGTGTGATTCTGGGGAAGTCACAGGTTCAAATCTGCCTCTATCTTTCCTCTAAAGCCCCAAAATGAGCATCCCTCTTGGCAGCAGTCTGTACAGTTTTCTACCAAATTTTGTAAAACATTTAAGGCCAGATTCTCAGCCAGTATAAAACAATGTCCTCAGATCCCCACAAATCCTTTTCCTGCTGAGGTGATGCCATACACTTCTGGACCTAATTCTGCTCAGCTGGGAGAATGCTGACACTGAAGTCAGGAGTTGATGTGTACCAGCAGAATAATTTTTTGGCAAGCAGTTTAACCTGGGATTCTTCAGGGGAACCACTCCTGGGCTCAGTCACAAAGCTGAGAACTCCATACTGCAAGGATTGTACTGCACACAATTTTTGTGCCTGAGCAGGGCTCCAAGGGCTTGGCTGTGAATGCCAGCATTTACTCGAGCTGCCCAGCTGCTTTTGGATGTGTGTGCTGTTTATGTGCAGACTCCAGATGGTTGCTACAGTAGGATTTAGCCAGGCAGGGTCTGTTGGAAAAAGCTTCCCTCTGCTACAGAGATGAGGCAGTGTCTGTGTTGCTAGCAGGACAAGCTGGCTGCTTTTATCACCCTGGGACTTGCCTTCTGGACAAGAAAAGTCACCAAATCTGCCTCAGAAAGGCAAAGGAGTCAGTGGTGTTAATCTATACAAAAGATGCTGGCACTCCCACTGCAGGGGCTTTTGATGTCTCTGGAGCACTTGTAGGGACAGCTTTGCTGTCACTGGGGAGGGCAAATAAAAACTGAAGTACAGAAAGCAAGAACTCCCTCTTTCTGTCCTAGCAGTTTTGGTTTTGGCCACAAAATGGCCTCCTTTCCTAGGAGATCACCTCTTCCCAATTCTCCCTTCAGACAATCTTCAAATGGGAAGATACAATAACAAGGACTGAGTTTCTTGAAAATAGTGCTCAGATAGGGAAAATTTGAAGCTGTTCTATGCACTAGGCTGGGAATCCAGCACCCCTGTGGGCTGACCTTCGCAGACTGTCTATATGGGAATGGAAGCTTTAAATATCAACACTTCATTGGTATTTAATTCAATGTTTCATTCAAAAGGGATTTTTTATTCCTCCACCTTCTCTCCCTCCTCCCCTGAGTGCTGGGAAGTTCATCCCAGAAAAAAAAAGAGACTGGAAGATGTGTGTCCCTTGGGGATTTTGAGAACAGATAAGAATTGTGGAAAGTCCCATAGGTGTGCATTTTCCTTCATTACTCAATCAGACTTGGCGTTAATATTTCTTAGGAACCTGCAGTTTGATTGTTATGACATGTACAGTAGCTGAAATTGAAAATCCATTGAACTGGAGCCAACATCTTCTCAATGGCCACTGATTGGGAATTCTGTGATTTATTTTTTTTTTTAGATACCTATGGTTTAGATACCTTTAGATACCATGGTTCACCCCTGCCTTTCCAGAGGAGCTGAGCATTTGTGAGTTCTCTGAAATAATAGAGCATGACATGCTCCTGGGTTGGCAGTTTTAATGAGATTCATGGAGCAGCTCTTGCGATCTCATTATTCTACTGCCTAGTAATTGTTAATGAGAATTCTCTTTGCCCAAAAAATGAATATATTGTAAGGATAAAAACTGCTGGAGCTTATCAACTACTTTCTTATTCGGTTCCTCAGTCAATGTTTTCTGATTAGAAAAAGATAAATGCTTTGGAAATGCTACTTTTAGGGAAACTACTCTTGAGAAGTAGAATTTTGAGAGTTTGCTGACATATTTCTGAAGCATGATGCAATTTTTTTGTTTTCAAAAGGTTGCATGAGAAAATGTGGATTTGTTTTATTTGGGATTTTTTATTATTTGCTTTTTAATCAAGAGCAAAGCAAGAGACTAAGATCATTTAAGACTGAGACTTAAATGAACTAAGACTAAGATCAAAGCCTTACATCATTTTACTGGGCAAAAATGTTACTCTTTGAGTATTTTAAATGTATTGCCCATGCTATGCCATAGAGCAATGTTTCCTTCTTGATGGAAGTAAGAAAGATGTTATAATCAAGGACAGATCCTGCAAGGGCAGAACAGTATGAACTACCTGGTGACATCTGGGCTGTCTTCTGGGCAAGATGCCTCTCTTGTCATTCAGTCCATGCTCTCCTGCATGGCCTGGATGCAAACCCACAGGTGGGCTGTGGCTCAGGTGACCTGGGAGCAGTGGGGGGAGAACTCAGTGCCTTGTGCTATCCCTCACCATGCACCATCCTGCAGTGCCAATGGCACAGTCACATTTTGCCTGACCTGGCTTGCCCCTGCACCTCCTCCCTCCTTGCAGCAATCCCAGGTGAGGAGAGAACCATTCTTGGAAAGGCACCCGAGACCCAGAGCTGCTGAGGTCAGTGCTCCTCTGAGCTCGAGCCAGCACGGAGCTGAGCAGACATTTTCGGGTGCGCTCCTGTGGCTACAGAGCCCTTGCCTTGCTGGGCCCACACAGAGCTTGGCCTGGCCCTGGGGCTCACTGAGAGCAGCAGGTGATTTCCAGAGCAGCCTTTCTGGGAGATGCAGCCCAGGGATGGCCGGGTTCACCTCCGGGACGGATCCCGGGGGTTCACTGCGGGCCAGGCGGGAGGAAGTCGCTGCTGCTGCCTGGCTTAGATCTTCCAAAAGTGCTGAAGGCAGAAAGGAGAACAAGCAGCAGACAGCAAAGGGAAGATTAATTGGCGAGCTGCCCGAAGGGCTGGTTGGGGTTGTATTTCTTGTTCTTACCCTTGCAAATTTCTCCAGGATTGTAAATCTTGAGCTGTTTCCCAAATGGGGAGACTTCAGGTGTGTTTTTTTAAATAAGTAAACCTGAGCATACTTAACTTTGACTCAACACCCAGGAATTCCCATTGGCTTTATTACACACTGACAAGCGTGCTGGGGAAAGCAGAGCAGATCAATGGCTGTGTTTGAAGCGGGCCATAAATCACTTGTGACACCAGGCAGCAGATTGAGTGACTCTCCTTGTTCCTCCTCCCCTCCCAGCAGCCCAACGCTGACCCCGGCTTGCCACCGAGCCCCGGGGAGAGCTGCCCGTGATTAATGCTGCAAATGAGATTCTGCCCCAGTCAGCAGCAGGCAAACTTGAGCCAAAGGTCTCTGCAGGGAAAAGTCAGAGGACAACAGAACGAGTCCGACAAGGAGTACATTTAAATGGGTTAAATCCTGCCCAGCTCCCAGCACCTTTGCTCCGTACTGTACCCACCCTTTTCTCTTTGCCCCTGTGAAATCCTGGCTTTCCATGAGTGCCTGTCCCTGCCCCAAACACGCTGTGAGAGCCTTCAACATCATGGGTTGGGCAATGATGATGTTAGAGCTGCAAACGGGAGAGGAGCCTTTCTGATGCCAGACGTGGGAATCTGGCCTCTGATGGGTTTTGACTTTTCGGAAGGAGCCGAGATGGGCAGATGGTTTTGAATTTAATACTTTCTTCGCTGGAAATTGTAGCCTTGGGGTGATAGAAAATCAGACATAGCCCTGGTCTAGACAGGAGAGGGGTGTGAGAACCTCCAGAGTGCCAAGCACTCTCTTCCCCTGCCCCTGTGCGCCAGGGCTGGCGTGGGAAGGCAGGGACAATAAGGAAAACTGCTGGAAAAATCACACCATTCTCTTTTGAAGCTTTCAGACCGCTCTTTTGTATTTAGCGATAGATTGAGATCAAAATTAGGGAAATTATAATTTAAAAAATGAAAGCAATAGAAAGCACAGCCACTCATCCAGTCTGGTTGAAACCCTTCTTTTTGGTGGGAGGAGAGAATGAGATCTATATTTTCTCTGTGGAGGAAACAGTTAGGCAACTAAAAGAAACCCACCCGTGCATGCACAGAGCTTGCTCCTTCCATAGGAGTACAGGATACTGGGAGTGCCTTGTGCTGGCAGATAAGAGATGCCAGGGCTGTGGGTCTGCCCACAGGCAAGTTCTTAATTAAAAATTATCTGTATTATATCAAATATTTTCCTGAAATTTTTCAAAGTTGTTTCCATGTCCTCTGCTAAAAAGTAATCAAGGGAATATTTTGCAGGATCCTGACATTCATGCTTATATCATTGACATCCTTTTTTTGTTCTAAAATAATCCAAGCCCTGTGCTGATACAGAGTTTGGTAAATAAGAGGTCTTGGTAACATTGACAGAAAATTATTCTTTTTTTCCATGTCAATAAGAATTGTAGGAGAAGCAGGAAATGCCATTCATGATAGCATCTTCAAGCTTTTCCTCTTGAAAAAGCAGACCTGTAATGTACACCCAAGGGCCCTGCCCTGTCTGTGCAAATATCCTCAAAACTCAGGAAAATGCAGTAGAAATCAGCTACTCTGGGGATGGGACCCTTCCAGCCTCGCAGGCAGGGCAATGTGCAGTGTTAGCACATACCAGAGGACTTCTGCCAGTTGTGAAAAGGGAGTTTGATGTTTGTTGGCACCTTGGTTCCTGTGCTCTGGGAGTAGGCAGGCCTGGCCAAGTTGCTTTCCTTTGTGGGTTTTTTTTGGGGTTTGTTCTTTTTTTTGGTGGGTTTTTTTTTTGGTGTGGTTTGTTGGTTTTTTTTGTTGTTTTTTTTTTTTTTTTGGGCAAAGCATTCAGAAATGGAAACTCTGGTGAGGAGGTAGATTTCTTTCCCTGCCATCGTGCTCTTCTCAAGCACCACTCAGTTTTACTTTACAGGGTTTCCCTTTCATCTGAAGCCTTCCAATTTCAGGCATGTTAGCTTGCCAAGGTGCACCTTCCCTTTCATAAATATTGCAGTAGCTACAGGCTATGGAGAGTTAGCCAAGCCAGTTCTCTTCATCTATCATAATCTCACCCCTCCCTTAACCCCCTCCTCTCCCACTCTCTCATTAAATAAGAACAAAAGGTAAACCGTAGCCCTCTCACATGCCACATTAATATATGGTATAATTTTCCAGTTCTGCCCAGTTCTGGTATGGCAGCTGTGTGCTTGTGTAGAAAATGGGGAATCCTTCATGTTGGGAACACTTGCAATCCTGTGTGAACACTTGCTCCACACCAGAACATCCTGGGCTGCCCAAATGCTGCTCAAATAACGAGGTATTGGGCACATTTTTGCCCTCTGGGCATTAGAGGGTGAAGGACCCACCCCTGCTCCCCAGAACCTAGGAGGCAGCTTCCCAAACTCCTGTTTCCCTGGCCTTCAGCTCATGGAGGGTTAGCAGAGCTGCTGTCTCTGATGTTTTGAGGGTCAGCTCTCTGGGGAAGTGGCACTTGCTCTGCCCTTGTCTGCTGTGGAGGTTTTCCTTTTGGGTCTGGGGCTCCGGGAGCTCTGCAGCTCAAGCTCCTGCCAGGAGCCAGGGCTGCTCTGCCTCCCACCTGGGCTGCAGAGGAGTTCAGTTTAGTTCTGCAAACAGAAATGACTTGAAATACAGGTTCCCAGTGCTCAGCTAAGGAGGGGATGCTTTTCATTCCCTGTGGCTTTCTGGCACTGCTAGCACACGGGAGAGTGGGTTTTGTGTGCACCCTCAGTGCTGGTCTGTTTGAGGCTCTGTGCATAGGCACTCGTGTGACTGCAAAAAGGCACTCTTTGAATCAATGTGCTTGTAACATGCTTCCAGGATACAATTACTTCTGGTTCAAGCAGCCAAAGACAAAGATAAGCAACTAATATCTCATGGAATTAACTTATGGAACCACACCTTTGTTCTAATGTCATAACACCAGAACTGTGCCTAGTCCTGTTATTGGCTGCATTACAGCTGTGTCCAGAACCCTGGATGCTCTGACCATGCTCACCCCTGTGCACAGTGAAGTTTACACATGCATGTAAGCCTGAGAACATAAGATGATGAAATGGGTGAAGGATGAGACCAGAATCTGTGAAATTATGTGAAAAGGTGCTTCTCAATAATTTCATGCAAAGAAGTAGAGCAAGGAAAAAAATTCTTCTGTTTTCAAATTTTCAGGGAAAATGTGACACCCAAGCTGTTGGCATTTTGTGGGTTTTTTGGGGATTTTTTTTTTTTTTTGTTTCTGGAAAGCACAGAATTATAAACAAAGTACAAAACTGCCATAAAATCTTAAAATTTCCCCAGAAGATAGCTCTGCCACTTACATGCAAGATACATGGAATTGATCTCACATTCACAGGGGTGAATATGTCATGAATGTGGTCCAAAAACCACATTTCCCTTATGCTTTCTTAGAAACTTTCTAACAAACTCTGATCATCACTAGACAGAGCAGGTTATGTGGAGGTGGGCTTTAGGGCGAACATGCTTTACCCTTAGCACTACCCTCCATTGCTCCCAGAGCAGAGATGCACTGCTCTGCATTTTTTCCAGTCTCTCATTCCCCTTCACTCTGAGTGCCTTTCGTTTCTGTTCAGGGCTGAACTGTCCATCAGGGGCTCTGCTGGACCCTTGGTTGCTGCTGAGAGTGGTTTTCCCTCCTTCCCTCTTTCTATAACCTCTCCCCTTGCATGCCCACACTTACATCTGTCAAGGACACCAACAGGTGACACCTTCCTCCTCCCCATCGTGTCCAGGCTAGAAAAGGCTGTGGCAAAGGGAGCACTTACAAATAAGGCCAGATTTGGGGACCAAGGTGCATGATGCATTTTTTTATTTATACCCATGCACGCACACTCGCGTGTATGTTACAATGACTTCAGGGGACTGAGGGGACTTTCCACAAGGATTAACTGAGTGTGCCTCCAAGGTAACACAGCGAGCTCGCCTCTCCTGCTGCGTGCTCACTTAGGGCTTTTTGTCACACGGAAACTGGTCTTTTAAAGAGCTTAATGTGCTTAATGAAAGATACACTGGATTCTGCAGTCCTAATCTGGTGAAAACCTCACAGGAAAACTAAGCAGGTTTGTAATGGGTCTTCTTTTAAAATCATTGCTAGCTAGATTTTGTCACTGATAGTGCAGAGATGGTGTCTGCTAGTTGCCTTCTGTATGTGAGCAATGAGTCCCTGCTCCAAAGAGTGCACAGATCCAGATGCTGGGTGCAATCTGATGAAGAGTGGAGAAGATCCAAAGACTGAAAAATATGCCAAATTTGTGCCAAGTACAATTCTCTCCCTGAAGTCCAAAGTAATATGCATTATGGTTGAACTGGATCCTGAAAAACAATGAGAAGAGCATGGACTTTCCTTTTGCACCACCTTTACTTCTGTAAACATTCAATTCACCAGGTGGATCTTTGCAAGAAGGTCACAAGGTCACAAGCAGTGGTCACAGAAAATGCTGCTGGTGTGCTGACAAGGTGAAGCATCTCCAAGGGTCTCTCTCTCAGACATTTTGAAGAATTACCTGTCATCTTTTTAATGTCCACGGCATGCTCTTGCTCTATCTAAACCTTAGTACAGCATCTTCTAAGGAAAAACCCAGCTTCATCTCTGGAGGTTATGCTACAGTGCTGGAGAATGAAAAGAGTTGATGCATGTAGGAATCAAGAGATTTAGAGAGTGTGTGTGAACTTAGACTTTTCCAAAGGACAGTTTCATGTGCTGCAGGGAGCTGGGAGAAGGGATCAAAACAATTTGCTTTTATTCCATCCCAATCCATCCACTGATCGTTGACCTCGGGTCTTTGAGTGGCTGTAAGGTAGAAGTGAAACTCCTGATGTGAGTTTTCTCCTGCACTCAGCATCTGTGAGGGAGCTGCTCCTCAACAAAGGTCTTGCTGTGGTGCCTCCCAGACTTACCACACTGCAGTCACGGGGAGCAGGAGCTTCATCCCCTCTTTCACCTGCTCTCACCACAGCTCCTTTCATGAGTTATGTGCACACTGCACTCACGAGCACAGGCAGCCACTGAAGAATAATTTAATAGGGTTAATTTGCACAGCTTGACCCCAGCATGTTTCTGCTCATCCCAGGAGTCAGCTGTATCAGTAAATTATGATTTTGACTAACCACATGCAGTTTAGTGTCTGTAGAAGCACTTGAGGCTCTTCAACACTCATACTTGCAAGAAACACAAACATGGGGTGACCATGAAAGATGAGTGGAAAGAGCCTTATCCTGCCCAAAAACCTGAGAGTGCTGGAGAAGCAGGAATGGCTCAGCAGAGTGGAAGCTGAGAACACACACTCTGCAACACTTGGTGGCTCTTTGCTTTCCTTCCCTCTCTTTTCCTGGCTGACATTTAGGCTGTAGGACAGGCAAGGTAGTATTTTCAAAGTCACGTTGTCCCAATGGGGATGTAAGGGGGTTTTGGCCAAAGGTCATGGCTCACGAAGCAGTGCAGAGTTTTAGGGAGGCTGAACTCATTACCACGTTGTTGGGCTCTGGTTGCAGCATTGCCAGAGCCTGGCCAGGACAATTCCTACTCATTATTTCATGAATGCCATGATCTCTGTGCTGAGTTTTATTTTATTGCATCAAAGCTCTTTGCTTGTCAGTGGGACATTATTGGAAGCTGGGTTCCTAAGGCCCCAAAGGTTCAGGGATCAGCTTACTACTTGCTCTCCTGTCCAAAACCAGCCTGATCTTGAAAGCTTGGGATGGCTGAAAGTGGTTGTTCCTGGTGACTGGGAACTTAACTTTGCTCTAGCTGACTGAGTATTGATGGATGAACTCAAAAAGGCCTGGTTATCCTACATCAAGGAAGTATCAAGCATTTGAAAAATTACCCTGCTTAGCAGTTTAATCTTTTGATACTTCTATGAATGTTAAGTAAATTGAAAGGTTTTTCTTCACAGATTTTTATTTTCTTCCTCTGGTATCCCCTGGAGAAAATAAGAGAATTTAGCCATGTGCTTTGCAAGGGTCTATTCAGTGTTGGTGGGGCTGAGTCACATGCCTGCTCTGACTGATGCCATCCCACCCATGAAACACATAACATGTTATTGCTCAGTGGCTTAGCAACATGCACTGTAACCTGCCTCCTGCAAGCCTCTCACCTTTGCCTTCCCTTCAGGGCCAGTATTTAGCAAACAGAATTTGCAGTGCCATGGTTACCAGCAAATAGGGCTTGGGACCTTTGAGCCATTTGCCAGTGTCTTGGGTGATTTCATTAGCTTATAATATTGTAGTACCTTTTGCTAATTCAGCATTTCATAGGATTGTAGCTGCTGAAAGGGGAGTTAGATTTTGAGGAGTCTCAAGATGATGGTGTCATTTTGTCTCTCACTGCAATGACACTGGAGCTTTCACATGCTGAAAGCCAAGAGAGAATTAGGGAACTTGTGTTTAAGCTTTCCACACCATCTGCCAGCACTGGCCAGTGAACTATAATGTGTGTACTGTAATATAATGGACATCTGAGCATTTATATGGAAGGGAATTAGCTGCAAGAGGAGAACTGCAGGGGCCCAGAGATCTGCTGAAGGCTAAGGACTGGAGTAACCCCAGCGCTGCCTCTGGCTGTACCCATTTATGGCTCGGAATAAGCCTGAAAACAGAACACGGCCTGGTGCTTGCAACCAGGTGCTTTCCCAGACCACCCTGATACTTTCATGATACTTAATATCTGCAATACTTAATAGCTGCAAATTCCATGAGTGTGTTTGGTCACCTCTTCCACTCATTTAAGCTTTTAGTGACCTGCCCTTTCTGATGACCCCGGGCCGCAGTGCCCAATGTTGCACATCTCGCTGCCATTGAGTGGCAGAATCTTGCTTGTTTTTTTCTTAATGTTCTGCCTCCTGGATGTGATCCTGGAATATGGCTACTACTTGGCAGACCATGGCCTTTCTCATCCCAACAGCTGTCAGAGCATTGCTGAGGTGGAGGTATGTTAGGTCAGGACCTGGCAGAGGAAAAGGTGGCCCTCAAATAGAAAACTCACTCTTACAAAATGTCTCCTTTTGTCTCCAAAATCCAGCAAAACCATCACTTCTCACCTCAGGAGTCAAAATTTAATTTTATTACCAAATTTTCTCCTGAAGTCTGAGCTCATGTTGTGCAAACAGGCAGATTTATGAATTTGTTTGTGCGGAATTATTCACCCCAAGTCTGCTGGCTGTGTATCCACCCTGCTGGTTACTCAGATGTTCTTCAGTGCAGGGATTTTTCTGACTGCACCAGTCAGCAGCTGCTCCCTGGGGTGTCTCATCAGTCACCTACTTCACGAGCACAGCGCTCACTCCTCAGTGAGCTGAAGCCCACAATATTTTCATGGTGCCCACACAAGCACTTTCAGGGTGAATGTGCCTCAGTGAAGAGTGTTTGTGAACCTTCCTTGTCTTTCTCCAAGGACCTTGCCAAAGGAAAGGACCATCCTTTTTCTTTTTTAAGGAAAAATGCTCTCCATTGTACATGAAGTGAATGCACTTGGAGCAAAATTGTTCCATGAAATCTAGTATTTATTCAAGATCACAGATGAAGGTGTTTAAGTACCTGAGGCTTTGTAGAAGCACCCAGAGGCGCCAACTTTCAAACATCCCTTGTTCTGCAATGCCAGGATTTTTTCAGACACTCTCAGGAGAGGTGAGAGAGAGTCTGGAAGACAGCCCAATTCTGAGACAGTGCTTAGTCCATATTTTTCTCTGTAGGTAAAGTTTCTTAAAAGAAAGCTAAGAATTTGGGAGTTTAATGCCTCTGGGGAATTGCAGCTCAACCTCTGTCTTGCTTTATGCATCTGTTTTTCTTACCAATGCTTTGCAGGATTGCATTTTTTTGATCAAAATCATGAAGGATTGGCTCAGCTGGGATGAAGAAAGGGCCCATGAGCCTGGCTCCCATTGCTGAGTTTTAGGCACATAACTCCCTGATGGAGTTGCAGAGAGACAGAGGTGCCTTACTCAAGAAAAGTGTCAATATAGAAGCAATTGACAGGAGATCTCTCTCTGATTGGTGTTCAGATTTTCAGGGCCTTTCCTTTCCTAACTTTTCTTGCCCAAATTCATCCTGTTTTACAAGCCATGCCATTTTACAGAGTTTTCATTTAAGAGGTTGAGTTCCTGCCTATTGTGTCAGATGTAGCTCCCTAGGAAAGGACACAGGCAGCAGCCCAACAATATCCACTGTCATATGATAACAGTGCACACACAGACATCTACTTTGCAGTGAATTGCATTTAAGGTGAGGAAAGAGAGCCAAGCTTCATTTGCTGCAGGCAAAGCCCAGGACATAATCTCTTGCACCATGTCAGGAGATGTGCAATAGCTCATTAGGCAATAGCAGCTTCATCACACCTCAGATGCGCACATCCTGGCCAGTGTGGGAGGAGGACGGGAGGTAGACCATCCAATTTCCTGACATCCTTGTGTGGTTGTGTCATCACAGTAGCTGCAAATCTATCTTGAAGGTATTTTTACTCAAAATTTCACTCCAGCCCAAAATCAGTGTGCACATTCCTGAAAAGAAGCATGTCTCCAAGCAGGCAGCTGAGCTCAGATCTCCCAGAGTGGCAATAAACGTTCTCCAAGGAGCAGGACAAATTCAGAAAAACTGTTGAAGGGTCCTTGGCATCATCAACTTTCACTTTGGTTTCCACTTAGCATCTTCCTGAGGCAAGGCAGATCTCCCTCCACCTGTGCTCTCGTGTGCCCTTTGTGCTGAGATCACAGCATGGGATATTTTTGTAAATTATCTAATGACCAAACTGAAAAGATAGTCTATCTAAGGTTACCACTGAAGGCAGGGCACGGCTGCAGAGCACAGTATCCAAGCATCTTTGCTTACCCTGGGAGGGTGCTTGGCTGCAGTGGCTGCCCCGTGCACCCAATGAGAAGGGCTGCAGGGCTCAGGATCTCCGTGATATGAGCCCCCATAGGGTTTATGTCATACCTATATTTCAGAAGTTACAGAATGTGGAAGATATTATTACCAAAGAAGCATGTTGCAGAGCCAGCTCCTCTGGCCTAACGACACCTTCTTTTTAAAGGTGTCTGTGTAATGCAAATTTAAAATAAGGGCTCCGGAGTGGTTCTTTATTAGAAGTAATATGAATTCCTCTTGTCCCTTTACACAGAGAATGGAATGGTTGTGCAGCAGTAAATGGGCGTCAGGAGGAGTCCAATGTGTAAAGCTGAGATCTGGTTTGGGAGAGCACAATATTAGCAAGGGCAGGTCTCGTGTTCACAATGACACTCACAATCTCCCTTCTGTACCTGATGTGAAGCTGAAATTATTCCAGGACATGAATATTGTCATATTGATCCTGCTGATGCATCTGTTAGTTAAACACACTGCTCAAATATTGTAGTGTTGTAATTCTGATTTATTTAATGGTTGTGAAGTCAGGCAAAATGTTTGTCCTTGTTTTTTAACAGAAAATTATAGCTCCTTTGGTTTGTGATTTTCAGTCTTACTGAATTATTTTGTTTACTTGTAATTCTGTAATGTAAATGAGCTTGCAGTACATCTAAAAAAGGAATCTAAAGTTGGTGGGGTTGCTTAAAAGAACTTTTCATCTAATAATTTTCTTCTCACTTTAGTTAACACTGCGGTGCTCGAACTTTTATACTCTTTTAAGCAATCTCTCCTGGTTAGACAAAACATTTCCTTCAGAAAAAGTCTTTACTTTCCATACATGCTGTACGATGAAATCACCACACTTCTGTCTGCATCCCAGGACAGCAGAGTTCTCTCATTCTGATTATCAACACTGCCTGTGAGAGGAAAGCAGTGATTTTAGTAGTGCTGGGTCTTGGGCTGAGTGAGGGCTCCTGCTCTCCCCTGGCAGGAATGCCAGATCTCTGATCATGCCCAAGAGCATCCATTCCTAAATCTGGTACCAAGCCCTTGACCATGGCTGGAGCATTTTTAGGACTAGGGCACATAGCACAACAAAGGTGGTTGGTCCCAGAAGTGACTTCAATGAGCAAATTGCAAGCAAATGTGGTTCTGTGCACCAAAAACTAACATAGGAAAATTCTGTGGCCAGCTCTAATGGAACAGGAACTTTATTCCTACTTTTTCTATTACTAAATGTGCCCAAGTGGCAATACCTTCTATTGTGGGGAACTCTGAAGGTGTATCTCATCCCCCAAATGCAATGCCAAGAAATTGTTGTAGAATTATTCAGAAAGATTATTATTGCCTTTGCATGGCCTAGTCCCCATCATTCCCCCAGAGCTGGGAAGACTTGGAATGATTCACTGTACCACCTCTTTATACAAATTGGGCTGCTGTGAAGGAGGAACCCCCAAAAAAGTACAGCAGAGAATGAAATCAGGGCAAAGTTCTCAGTCATGGCTCTGAATCAACAGAAATTTTCACTGTGTAAAGGAAGCAAGGCACACAAGCCCAAAGGTTCATAGGCATATGTGAACACTTGCCCCTCAAGTAACAAGGAATTGTTTAAAGGTAGGATACTGGGGAGATCAGGTTATAAGTTAAGAGGCAGAGTTGGGGCATTATGAAGGGTTCTCCTGAAGTTCATCTGGAAAACTGTTCTGCTTTTTGAGAGAGAGGATCATACACAGGTGGCTGTCCTTTGTAGGGATACAGGTCTCCTGCAGGAGATACAAAACCTCTTTGGATGCTTGAGGTCCTTATCTGGCTTTGGAAAAGAAAAGATTCAAAACCTTTTTTTAAAGGACAGAAAATGGGCGATGTTTAACTTAGTCAGTTTCCAGTCCTAATTCCCTCTGCAGATTTTTGCTTTTTGACATTTTTCCTAGCCCTTTTCCTTTCCCCACACCATCTGTAAAATTGGTTGGACAATATCCCATCTCTGTGCCTGACTTTGTGTGCCTGACAGGCAATTCTACTTTTCCCTCCTCCCAGAGTCATCAGGCCTAAGGGGATGATGGGCAGGAGTGACTGTTTGCAGGATGGTGTGAACTGGAAAGCCCTGAAAGGGTCACCAGGTGTGATCTAAGGCTTGTGGAGTTTTGTAGGGTTTGAGGAACAAAACAGTAGAGGCCCAAAGTGTGTTTTTGCTTTCTCTCTCCCGACTTCATTTACTTGCTCATTAAACTCAGAAGCATGTAGCTACACCCAGAGAAAATTACTGCATTTCGTAACCTTTAATTGATTTGCCTATTTATGGGGAAACTGGTTTCGGGACTATCCAACTGTGCCATGGCTATCACCTTTCCATGGGTCTGTCTGCAGAGAAGCTCTGCTGTGTGTTTGCCTGGCACAGAGCTGGCAGACCCATGGGCTGAATTCCTCACTGCAGGTTACTGAAATTGGGAGAGCTCTTATTTGTAGATGGGGCAGATATTAGTTGCAGCATGCTCAGCTCTGTTTGTTTGCCTGGGTGTTGGTATTCCAGCAAAGATTTTGAAACACATCAGCGTGCTGTTTGCTGCTGGTTATGTTCCTTTTCTGTACTGTTAGGAAAGGTAGGGACATGGCTGGCATGGAAAGCACTTCAGCCCACAGTTACTGACAGGGTAATTGCTCCCCATGTTACCTCTCTCAGCCTCCTGGGATTTTCAGCCATTGTAAATTCAAGGATGTGGTAGGATGTCCATGTGAGCTGGGAAGGAGGTAAGGGTCCTCCCAATTCCTCTTCTGTCTCAAGGGCACAGTTGCTGAAAATCCAGTTCAGTGGCCCCAGCCTTTGCTTTGATGGTCAAATCTGTAAGGAGACACTGCAGGACAAGAAAATGCTGCTTAAACCACTTTGTTGATCTCAGCTTTAACTTCTTCTTCTACCTTCTGAGGCTGGAAAGCCTCACAGATAATGTACTGGCCATGAAGAGTGATCACTTGGTGTCCTTTCTGTAGCTGTTGCTGGGTTTGGAGCTGGTTATACTGCTAACCCTGCTGGTGTGAAAGGTGTTGCTTCAGGCCTGGATGTTACAAGAGTCTTTCCATGCATAAATAATGATTGAGCTGCCCAAAATAGCCCTGTACAAGACCACCCAACCCAGAGCTGATACATGTCAGAACTGAAAGTCAGCTTCAGCTTCACCTGAGGGGTTGCAGCTGCTCAAAGGTGGTGCTGGGTACCTGGTCCAGTAAATCCCTCCTCAACAAGCCTGGTTTCCTCAGGGAGAGCACAGTCCCAGTGTGCTCTGCTCTGCTCCAGCAGGTGTTTGGAACATATGATCAGAATGGGGCCCTGCTGTGGGGAAGTCCAGACCTTCTTGGTGAAGCTGCAGCCAGCTTGGGCAAGCCCAGGGTGTGCTGGGGGACAGCAAGGCAGTGGTGGCAGGGAGACCATGGTCAGCTTTAGGAACTGATGTCCAGCCAAGCTACAGCATTGGCAGGAGGACAAGCAGGGCAGGCAGGAGGCTCTGCAGGAAGCTGAGACCGTATGACACAGCAGTGAGGAGAGGAACCTGCAGCTCAGAGGCACCTGAGGTCACTGTGAGGCAGCTGGGATTCACTGAGGCTCTCAAGCCAGGCTGGCTCACAGCAAGCTGAGGGCACCGTGTGACCCTAACGTGACCTGCCTTTCTTTCTAACCCAAGAGCATGAACACTTATTAAATTTTGTATGTCTGGTGGGAAACACCATTCCTCAGCAGCTAGAGCTGATGCAAGAATGCTTTGTGGAAAGCAAAAAGAACATTCATCTGTAAAACACCCTGCCCATGCAGTGAGACCTTGCAAAAGTGTTAGCCCAGGGTTGCTTTGCAGCAGAAATTGGAGCTGTCAGACAGGGCTGTATTCACAAATGCAAACCCAACAAAAGGAACAAAAGAGGAGAAAGAGTCTGTGTCTTCTTGAAAGCATTTCCAACACTTCAGTCTTTGTGGGTTATCTGTTCCCTCCCTCCCCCCCCACCCCCCATTGTTCCTCTCTTCCATTTCTCCATCTCTTTCTTTCTCTTCCTTTTGGATGCCAAGTTATGCCCATTTGTCCAAGCATCTCTGCAAACCCCAGTCTGAAACCAGTCCCATCATGTAAGAGCCTCATTTCACTCCATCCAAAATGTGGTCTCAGAGGGGTCAAACTGACTGGGGCCAGGAGCTGGATGTTCCTTTATTGCTCTTGGCCCAGTGCCTGGAGCTTATTGCTACACCAGAAGCCATCACACACCCTCTCCCTTGAGAAAAATGACCTCAGGCCATGCCACCATCCCCAGGTTATCCCCTGCTAATTGCAGGACATCCTGGGGAAGATGGTGGCGTTTACACCTTTGATCCCAGTGCTGCCAGGCTGGGTTCTCTCTCCTGCAGGCTCGGGGAGAGTGTAGGTGTTTGCTTTAGGCTACGATGACATGAGAAATACCTTAGTGAGGCGAGGCGTGGGTGTATTGGGGCGTGACTCAGAGGAAGTCAATGTACAGGGATTTGTTTTGTGTGCAAGAGATCTATTCACTTTAGTTACCAGCATGGGTGTAATTACCTCTTTTTTTTTTCTTTTTTTTTTCTTTTTTTTTCTTTTTTTTTTCTTTTTTTTTCTTTTTTTTTTCTTTTTTTTTTTATTATTTTGGTTATTAATCATGGCTTAAGAATGGCTGAGCCACTGAAGATTATGTATGCAATTTCAAAATGTCCAAGATACATATTACCAAGGGCTGACTTGAGAGAGCCAGGGAATTTGATGACAGTTCTCTAGATTCTGATGAGGGACCAGTGCAAATCAAAGGGGCTGGTAGCCTGGGGCAGGATATCCTTCTTTAGAAAGAGAATAGTGAAGCATATACTTAAAATTGGGCTTGGAGTAGTCTTGTCAAGACAACTGTGGAGAAGATCTGTATGGAAACAGCAAGATTCAAAGAAAAGGAAGCTGCTTGTTTAATTAATCCAGATGTCCTTGGATTTGGAGTTGGACCTCTTTTTTCTCTTATTTGTTTTAATTGACAAAAGACAAGATTAACTACAGTTCTTATACAGGACAAGAATCGCTCCGAGGTTATTCAAGTTTGCAGAGCCCTTAGTCTTGTCTTAATACATGCAGAGTCAATCTCTCTGCAGGAAAAATCTTGCCACAGTTTGGGGCCCTTTTCTGGTTCTGGACCCCTCAATTCAGGAAGAACATTGAGGTGCTGAAAAGGGCAATGAAGCTGGTGAAAGGTTTGGAGCACAAGTCCTATGAGGAATGGCTGAGGGATCTGAGGGTGTTCAGCCTGGAAAAGAGGAGTCTCAGGAGGGACCTTATCCCTCTCTATAACTCCCTGAAAGGAGAGTGCAGCCGGGTGGGGGTCAGGCTTTTCTAATAGGCAACCAGCACCAGGATCAGAGGACAGTCTCAAGCTGAGCCAAGGCAGGTTTGGATTGGACATTAGTAAGGAATTCCTCACAGAAAGGGTGATTAACATTGGAATGGGCTGCCCAGGGAGGCGGTGGAGTCACTGTTGCTGGAGGTGTTTAACATCCACTGTTGACTGGATGTGGCACTCAGTGCCATGGTCTAGTTGACGCGATGGTGTTTGGTCAGAGGTTGGACTCAGGGATCGCAGAGGTCCTTTCCAACCTAATTGTGACCTGATTCCATGATTCTGTGATTCTATGATCCTGTGATGTGCCAGTAGAGCTGCTGTGGTGTGTCTAGAACAAATGTGAGGAATGCACAAGGACCACATGGCCCTGCTGCAGGAAAGCTCCTCTTGTCACCACCCTGCTGCATTCAGCAGTGAGATCACCACAGTAATACAACAATCTATGCCAAACCAAGTCAGCAAGCAGGTTGCAAATCCTATAAAAGTTAACTTGAGAGAAATATTACTTCAAAGCAAAGGGTAATTCATTTTCCGAGAAGAAGAGGGTAGATTGAAGTGAGAGGCACATGAATCATGCTGCCTGTAATTTGACTTCTGCTCCAGTTTGAGACTAAAATCACCATGTTAGGAGGTGAGTCAAGAGAAGCAGCTGGGCTGTCTTGCGCTGATCAAAACCAAAAAAAGTTCCTACAAACTGTGCAAGCCTGGAATGTTCTAATAGGCAGGTTCAGAGGATCTGATAATGTATTTCTGTTCCTTTGGAAACTCTAAGATATGTTTGCATTCATCCTAAGAGGGAGAAACAGTGTCAAGATATTCAGGAAATAATGAGGGGATTTTTTACAACTAAGTACAGTGTGTTGGTCTGGATATAGTCTATAAAACTTCTGTAATATATTTGATTAAAATGAAACTTTTGTTGGGTCTGCAAGTATTAAGAATTCTGAAGCAGTTCTCAAAAGTTGGTTTAAAATGAAAGGTTTTGGTTTGCTTAGAAATTCCAATTCAAATTATACTTGAGCCAAGACAGGCAAGAGGAAGTGTGAGGTCTGGAGGTTTTTGTCAGGGGAAGAACTGGGTCATTTTTCCATGGTAGAACATAAAATGGTCAACTGGACACATGAGACAGTATGTGCAGGCTGGAAAAGTGCCCTTTCAGTGTGCTAACCCTCTTCAGAAACAGAGTGGGCTTGCACAGCAATGCCTGGAGCTGTGACCAGGCCACTCCAGAGGTGGCTGGTTGTGTGCCATCAGCACAGGAGGATGTGCATGCGCTGCCTTCACAGGTCGTGTCAACCCAAGGCTGCCACGTGCTGAGCTGCTTGGGCATCTCTGCACCCACTGCGCTGACACATCTGTGGTTGCTGTGTTTTGGGAGGAGTGACACTCCCACTGCAGCCTGGATGCTTGTAGGTCTCCTGGAGAGTCAACCAATCTTCTTCCCTCATTCATTTCCAGCACTGTCACAATGAGGTGCCAGCATCTTCCTCTTTTTATTGCTGGAAGAGCGCATGTCACCGCTGATGCTGAGGAGTTCTCAGCCTGTAGTACAGAATAGATGAAATTACAAAAGTCTCTTATCAGGGACAGAAAAGGGAAAGAGACAGGAAGAGGCCAGTGCTGGTGAGTGTCAGGCACAGTGAGGACTAGGAAAACTTCCAAGCTCTTTCTTGCAGTTTGTCAAATCCCTGGTTGACTTTTCCACAACTCATTCCTTGTACCTTATAAATAATACTTAAGTCAACGCAGACAATTGTGGCTACTGGTGAAAACCACAGAGAGCAGCTAAACACAATGGAAATTACTTATTCCACCATTTGGTTTTACTTTGGAGCAAGCAAAAAACTTATGAAAAGAAATGAGTCATTTCTTTTTTTCATCTGTCTTGGCTTTTGTCTGCTCAACAACATGTCCTTTTTGTGTGTCGTTGTGGTCTTGATGGTTTTTTTGCTATTTTTTATTTATTTACTTTTTTCCTGCTTTGCTTTCTTGGTTTATGATTGTCTCCCAATGACAACTGCTAGCACCACAGGGCTAGAACCTGGTAAAAGACAAAGCAAAACCACCATGCCTTTGGGGAAATGACTCTGCTACCTTGCCAAGAAACATGTTTGGCTGGTTTATAAGCCAAGGTGGAGTTGGAGTTCTCTGAGCCCTTCTGCCCTCCTTGAGAGATGTCAGGTGGGAACCTCAGCAAAGCTAATATCTTGAGTAGCATCTCCAGGGCTGGGCAAACTGGTTCAGGTAGAAGAAACTGCAGCTCAGAGTGAACCTTTGCCCATTTCTTGATGGGCTGAGCCTAAATTTTGTCTTCTTCCATCTCAGAAATCTAAACCTGGAATATGTCTGTCCTCAGAGCTTAACCTTCACATACATTGAGAAATGTATAGCTGGTATCTTAAAATCTTCCTCCTGCATGTCTGCCCCCCTGCCCTACCTTGAGGCTGATTGTTTGAACATCAGCCAGAATTTGCTCCATGCACACCCATCCCAGAGTGCTGTGGGCTTCAGGCCTCCAGCAGAGATTTACTCCCCACAGGACCACAAACTGATGTGTCCCTCTGGCTCTGCCAAGAGGGTGTTAGAAAGTAGGGGCTGTGGGGATGCATGTGGTTAGCCCAAGCAGCCTCTTGTCATTGTTGGAGAGTCTGTGTGGTTTTTGTGAGGAAAGGGATTGAATAGTATTCCTCTGAGTTGACTTAGAAAAAATAGAGTGAGGGGCTACATGGAGAGGTTTATTTTTGCCCTTAGGGCAATCCTGGTCATTACACCTCCATAAAGAATGGGTCTTTGCACAACAAAGTTGTTTTTCAGTTGTACCAGCCCTAGCTCGCTGCTGGAAGGGTTACAAGCTGCTCACCCAGCCTTTGTCCCAGCTGCTCTAGGAGGAAGAACAATTAGCCAGACTTTGTAAAAGGACACTTGGTGCAGGGAAAGATGATCTGCCTGTTA
This sequence comes from Molothrus ater, assembly GCF_012460135.2. Lineage (NCBI taxonomy): Eukaryota > Metazoa > Chordata > Aves > Passeriformes > Icteridae > Molothrus > Molothrus ater. Next base: position 15,130,151 of record NC_050487.2, on the reverse strand, counting down.
CCTCCACAGAAGTAACCTGTTAAAGCATTGGTCCCTCCCAGGTCATGTAGGATGGGCAGTACAAGATGGCCCAGTGATAAAGAGATGGCCAAGGAAGGAGCCTGCAGGGATGTGGCTGCAAGAGGACATGCAGTGTACAGATGGAAAGAAGGGCTACAGGACACAGAGCAATGGGAGAAGGTACAGAAAAGGGAGCAGTTTCTGACAGGGTAATCAGAAGCATTTGCTGGCTCAACATCTTCTGACATTTACCAGCCATGGGAGAAAATGGTGAGTGATGAAGAGCAGGGCTATGTACTGTATCCCTGAAATCTGGGATGGGCTCTGGACTGAGGATGTCTGCATAGATTTTGTCAGTAAGCCATAATGAGCAGGACAACACCAGGGTTTGTTTTAAATTAAATTAAGAATTTTGGTTTAAAATGTCTCAAAATCCAGACTGCTCCAGTTTCTTGTCTTATTTTGCAACTGCAGCTGAATCTATAAATTCCTGATGCCTCTGCCAAAGGGATGGAGGCACCCTTAACAGCTGCTCAGGCCTATAACATCAGCAGCTCTTCTAAGCAGAAATCAAAGGCCTTGAGTTAGCAAAATAATGCTCCTCTGGCCTGAAACTCAGCTCAGAAAATGCTTCTTGGGGTCCTTATGCAGCTCCTGACCTGCTGCAAATTTTCATAGAGCAGAGAGCCTTCTGTTTATATTTTTGCTTGCAGTTGGCAGGGTTGGCAGGGGTTGGCAGGTTATCTGAATACTCTATCTCTGTCTATATTTGCCTACTTCTGATCTGTTGACAGTATAAGAGTGTCAATATTTTTTTCCTTGTAAGGTGATATAAGCAACTGCTTAACTGTTGACTCAACTGAGGATTACTAATTCCAATAGCTAGTTAACAAATCAGCCTACACTCCAGGGAGAAGGTAAGTGCCTGCCACTTCTGAAAGAGCCCTGGGAAGCCAACACTGATCAGTTGCTTGGAGCCCAGGGCTAAGCCAGGGTGGAGCACAACGATGCTCCCCTTGGGAGGTGGCTCACCTGGCCAAGAGATAACCTGGGTGGGGCAGGAGCAGGAATGGTGCTCCATGGGATGCATTATTTCTTCTTCCAGTTGTTTGGATGGTAGTTTCCAGTTACTCTGCATTTAAATTGTGGCAAGTAACTGTTGGATTTCTTTTCGTTCTCTTAGCATGGTTTTATAAAACTTATCCATCTTGCTTGAATCTCTTCAGAGAGAGAATGGAAGAGCAGGCTGTAGTTAAAGTTTGTAAAAATGTTTGTAGGGAGATTGCCAGCCCAAATCCCACCTGGCTGGGTCATAGTGAGGGTTTTTTGCCATGTGGCAGCCGTGGAGTGCTTTTAAGAAATAGGGTGGTTCCATGTTGTGCTGTGTTGTCCTCCTCCAAGCATACAGGCATTGACTCTGAACGTGCACAGTGTGTGCAGCACCTGTGCCTGCTCAGTAGTGCTTCCACTCTAATTTTTATTTTTATTTTTAGTAATCTTTGAGATACCAGAAAGTATCTCACTAGAAATCTCCTGTTCCATTTCTCTTTGTCTTAAAATGCTATTGAGATGGCCATGAGAATGTGGCGCAGGCTGTGACTGAATTTATCTGGCTCTGCTTTCTATTTGTTCTGCAATTATCTTGTAAAACATTGTGTGTGCTTTTAGGCGTGTTTTGTTTTGGTTTTTCCCAGCTCTGCTCATCCCTTTCTTTTTCACATATGCACTTACAGTTAATGTTTTCTAATGGAAATAATGTCCTGCAAAGGTCTTGGGTTGAGGGAAAGGGAGGAGCTGTGTGTGAGCTCTTTTCATTACACTGGAAATGAGTGATGATCAAGTTCCACTGGGGTATTTTCATGTAACAATAGCCTGGAGAAAAGGGGTTTTTTGTCTTTTTTTTACAGTTCTGCCGTGTGTGTGAGCAAAATGAGCTCAAAATCTAAGTAGAAGATGTTGTGGTGGTGGGAGATGCCCATCTTGGCAGTTTGGGCACATGCCCACATTACTCTGTTAATAGTTGGTCTGGTGTCCCTAGCTTTCATGAATGTTTTTGTCAGCTTCTGTGGAAAATACCACAAAATTATCAAACCTATTTTTATTTTCTGTCAATGCTGAGGGGCCTACAAAGTTGCATTTCAGCATTCAATTACCCACCCGAATGCCCTGTGACACATGAAAAGCAGCTGGCAGCTCTGCAGGACCAAAGCCACAGTTTAGTTACAGGTACTGTTCATTGCCAAAAATTCTGGGTGCCTTGCTTTTTTCACGCCACCTTTTACATGTGGAAGGACTTCTCACATAGATTGACAAGAAAAGAGTGGAGAAAGGAAATATTAAGAGTGGGAGAAAGGAAATATTGTCCCTGTTTCTCTCAGGGGGAACTATTGCCCAGACAATTTCATCAATGCATCTGAGGTTGTGTGAGGAGCCTGGAGGGAGCTCTGAACTGCAGCGGAGTGTGAGAACATCACCCCTCTTCTTTCTACGCAGCTGGGACAGTCAGGGTGTGGGTGGACAGAGGGAGCTGTGCACCAGCTCTGTGGTCAGCCCAGGAACAGAGAAGCTTCTCAGGGCCCTCTAGGTCTATGCAGAGACACAAACTGCACCTCCTGGTGACTCACTCTGGGGCTATTTTGAGCACTGAAGACCTTCAATTTACAGACTCAGCTGCAGTTTCAAAATAATCCAATAGAGCTGGATTTTGAGCCACTTTAAGTCAAATCTCTAATTTGGATTAATATAAATCTTGATAGTTTGGATCCATTATTTCTCTTACAGTGATTAAAAAGTTCCTATCCAGGTTGGTTGGGAAAGCTGCTTGCTCCTTACCTTCTTTACAAGAACAAGTATTTCCCTGCTTATCTCACTCAAAATCATCTATTTCACATTCATCATCTGAATTCAATTAAAAATAACCTGCAGCTGTAATTGTTAAGGGCTGTTTTTAACTGAACTCCCTTCATCCCAGAGCATGTGGGATTTCCCCCTACAGTTTTAAGAGCAGGTGGTCAGTGGGAAATTCCTATAAGCTCCTCAGTGTAGGATTGCTCTTGGGGGCTGTTCTCGGAGTATCAGATGTGATTTAGCATTCATCCCTCCAAAGCAGAAGACTGATTACTTCCCTGCTGCCCTTTCTATCAATACTTGACACAAGCTATGTGAAAAGGGGGGTTGTGGGGTGTAGACCCATCCCTGAGTTCTCCAGAGCATGTGTGGGCTATTTGCAATAGCCAGCCAGAGCATCCTCCTGCAAATACATTGCAGGGGCAAGATGTGCCACAGAACTATTTTGTTTCATTTTGAACATACAGACTAGAAGTTCCCAGAAAAACTTGTGTGACTAGCATAGTTTATATCACACAGCCATTAGAAGTGAATGGTTTTGGAGTGTATGTAAGCATTCATTTGTCATCCATCTCTTATTGTTAATGGGAAGCTTCCTGTTAAGAACTGGGTGAGGCACTGCCTTGCAGAAATGTGTCCAAGCAGCGTGAGAGATTCTTGCTTTTGTTTCTACTTTGTGGGAACTGTGCAGTGTCTGCAGCTCAAACTGAACTTCTGCAAAATCCACATCTCAGTCATGGAGACAGAACTTACTGTAGATGAGAAGAATGTGATTTGGCTCAAGTTGTCTTAGCTTTTCTATCCCCTGTTCTTTTTTCAGGAATCTTGCTAAAATGTACCATCCTTTTATTTTTTTTTTCCTGTTTAATTAGAGTGATTTTTTTTTTGGTGGAAACTCAAGGCTCAGTGGTTTAACTCTCCTCTCTGACTAATAGCAGAGAAAAATGTTAAAACTTGTTACTCTTTCTTTTTATTCAACTTGGCAGGTGAGGAGAAATAGTTTACTCAGATAAAATTTGGCAAGGGAGTTATCTCGATTTCATTCAAGGTCTTTGAGTGTTGTAGTGAAAATGGGTTTTGATTAGACAAAGTTAAAAGCCCTTGAAATTCTAATATGTACAATGTAAGAAGTGGAATCCTTCTCTTGCAACTTGTCATCACCGTGTAAATTTGAGCTCTCGGTACCTCTTTCACTGGCTTTGAAAAGGCTTTGAATCCAAGAGCTGCTCTTAGAGAAAAAGGCTTCTGCTGTCTGCTTGTTTGCTTGACAACATAGTCTTTCACTTGTGGTCCAAGACAGAGACACTGTGCATGTCCCACCCCACTCAAATAGCAGCAGTCACTGTAGAGCAATGGTCCCCACAGCCTGCTCTGAATTAGGGATCTGCTTGCACATTCTGTCATTTTTCAGCTGGAGAAGCTTCATTTCTGCTCCAGCTAGGGAACTTGGTCTCCCCCTCCCCTGCTCCCTCATCCCTTAATGCAACACTAAAAGTGATATTAACTTAGAAAGGTCCTTGGTGTCCAAGTACACCCACACTGGAGCCTGTCCAAATTTACATCTCCAAAGCAACTAATCCTATGCCCACTGATGACTTTTTTCAGTGACAGGGTGGGTGTCCCTGAGGTCCAGAGACACATCTTCCTGGAGCAATGTTTGGCTCCTGTTCCCACGTGTATCCCTCCCAAAGCCCAGCTCAGGTAGGCAGTTTCACTGCAGCGATGCCCAAGTGGTTGCAGTCAGAGCTGCAATCACAAAACCCACCTCGTGTCACTTGTGTTTTGCAGGGCTTCCCTTGCATGTGCACATCTGCTTCGTGTGTCCCCAGGCCAGCCCTGTCCCTGCAGCAGGGACAGGAACCCAGAGCTGCTTCCTTCTGCAGCAAATCCACCCCCAGCTCCCTCTCATGCCAGTGGGAAAGCAAGGCTTGTAAAATGAGTGCTTTTCCAGGCTCTCTTTCTCCATGCTGAGACAGACCATAACATTTTTCAATTTTAACAATGGGCAGCTGGGTTTGGTGATTGGCAGACAATGAAGTCAGATTTCCTAGGGCTTTGTCTGGTGGATAATGAAGGGCTGGCTTTGTTTGGGTTTTTTTCCAAAACTTTCTTTCCCCTACTGCATTATATTAAGGCTGCAATGTAATAATAAGCATTATATATGCAGAGCAGAGAGATCCCCTGATGGACAAAGGGATCCTCTGCTGTTCAATAAAATAGTCTCCCCCGTGGCTACTTCTCCTACATTCTAGTTTTGTAGATGTTCTCATTAAGATTAATTTAAATCTGATGAAGGCTGAACCACTTCTTGCATTCTTCCCTTTAAAGAACATAGGGCACTCATGTTTTCTACCTACCTGATCACCAGGCAGCATAAAATTTGTAAGAATTGGGAATTTTCCTGAGCATCTGTCAGCAGCAGTGGGAACTAACCAGTTCCAAAAGGAAAGTAGGGAAGTTGTAAAGGCAGAGATAGGAAAAGCATGTAATTACAATCTTCTTTAAAGCTTTCTAGCAAAGACAGTACCACCTTCTGCTGAAACCTTTGTAAGGAGAAATGGGAGCAAAGCATTCAGACACTGTCACAGTGCACCAGACCCTGAAGGAACACACCTTAACTGGTGTCTGGAGGTTTCTGTATGGAACTGGTACACATAAACTGGAATACATTCTTCTTTTTCTTATGCTTGAGAAAATGGCTCAGTTCTTGCAGGTCTGTCTCTCTCTAGTGGCTTACATTTCCTGTCCTGCTCCCCAGCACCACCACAGAATGGCTTTCATTGACTGATTCCTAGAAGGCCTCACCAGATAAGAAGAGCTTACCAGGTTAAGAAGAGCATCTGGATGTGTTTGACATACAGGTCTTATCTGAGCCAAGGCCCCACTACAGCTCTTCTTTGCCCTTTTCCATCTCTGCCTGATACCTCTGAAGGGATGTGTGTGCATCTCCTAGTTCTGCTTGAGTCCCAAGCTACAAGGCTTTACAGAACCATCCAAAGCAGTCCAGTAATGTCCCTTTACTCTGTGCTGATCACATGGCAATTTCAAATGACTGGAGCATTTCACATTTTTGTGTAATCTCCTTAATGTGGGGGCACTTGGGGAGCTCTCGGATTGCAGGGAGTTCAGGGTAACTTGAACTTGTTGGAACACTACAAGTTTCCACAGATCTGAGCATGGATGTTTGGTGGGGTTGGGAGCTGCAATGCTTGCCTGGGAAATGAGGAGGGGAATCAGCAGGTCCATTTTCCTTTCTGCTGGAGCAGGCATTTACTGAATGAGTAAGGACACTGGCTGTCACCTAACTGCCACCTTGCAGTGAGGAAGGCACAAGGAGAGCTGCATGTGGTGTTTTGCAGGGGTGATATTTCAGATTGAAGTGGATAATGATGCTGCCTGGAAAAGTTAATGTAGGTATTTGCTGAAGAGTTGGACTTCGTTTTACAAGGTTACCATTCAGTCAGGTTTTATTGACAGCAGATTATTATTGACACACAGATTATTATGCAAATTCTCAGAAGTGCTTATCTGTGGTTTGTCGCTGTTGATCTATTCACAGTTATAATCTCCTTGCCTCCATAAATTTTTCTGCTCTTGGGAGATGTAAAATGTTGTAGGAGTAAAAGCTATTTAGGTGGAGCCAGTTACCCTGAGTTTCTTGCTCATTATGTTTCCCAGTGAATTTTTGGGAAACATTTAGGTTTCTGGTAATTCAGTCAAGGTTCAAAAGAATCAGTTGATGAGTTGATGGTGCACATGAAGCAGTTCTGATAAAAGAGACAGCTAAGGAGGTGATAATTCCAGCCTCAAAAAAGTGAGGGAAAGGGGAAGAGGAGTCCACTAACTAGTGAGTGACATGGAGAAGGTTATCCAGATGCTTCCTGCTCACTTTCTCTCAGAAGCTGAAACATAAAAGTAAATTGGTGGCTGTGAAGTGCAGAACAATCCAAAGGAAAGTGCCTGCAACTTGAAGCTGTGCATTTCTTTCCTCTTACCAGAGTTGCTCTTGTCACACTTAACCATTACTTGGTGTAACTTGTTACTAAAGAAAGCTGTGAGTACAAAAAGCTCCTTCCAGTTTAAAATTAGGGACCTAATGAAAGATATATGACTGGGTTATTAAATGCAATATTAACATCTCTGACTTGACTCTGACTATTCCAGCTTCCAAAAGTTGGAAAACATTAAAGAATGATAAAGTCCTGCAGGTAGGGTCCTGGTGAGTCTGGTGTGCTGTAACCCACCCCTTTAACCCAAGGATGAGCCTGGTCCCTCTCCCTTAAGCTTCTCTTTGGGGTCCAACAGAACAGCAGAAAATATGGGAGGTGAATTGTCCTGTATCAGCTGCAGGATAATGAGACATGCAAGGCACCAGCTCAGCAGGAAAGATATTGCTGTGGTTGAGATCCCACCATTCCCAAGTGGTGCAGGAGTAAGCCTGCATTGAAAGCTGGGTTCAGCCCTCAGAGGGCAGAATTTCTGTCAGCATCAGTGGGGATAGGGTGATGTAATAAACTTCAGCCTCCCTCTTTCTTTTTTTTAAGAAACTGTATCTCCTCCTAGTCCTTCATCCTCTGGCTGAAGCCCAGAACATGAATCTTTGCCTTGTGTTTGTCCTTCAGAAATCATGAAGAGAACAAATGCTGAGCCCAGGCTGAGTCTGCTCCAGACTCAGTCAGAGATAGAGAGTTTGCAGGGTTGTGTGGAACATCTGGGGCTGAACACAGCAGTGACAAAAGCCAGAACATGCTGAAATACAATGCTGAATGTGTGCTGTCTGGCTGCAGAGGAGCTGGTTCTCCCTGAGATCTTAGCTCTTCAAGCAGCAGACCTGAAGTCCAGGAGGTTTCCTGTGTGCCAGCTGCCCCCAAAGCCTGAGGGCATCCTGGTCCTGCTCCATGCTTGGTGGCAGGGTCGGGGCTGCAGATGCTGCCAGCATCCCTGCCTCTGTGACACCTGGGAGAGATGAGAGGAAAAGGAGCTTGCTGCCTTCAATAGCTAGACTGCAGCTGATTGTCAAAGGCAGCCTAATTTAATTAGAGTCAAACTGGATCTTTATTTAATGAGATCTGAGACTAATTAATTTTTGGAGTCACAGTATGAAAGACGCTTTGTTCCTTTTGAATAGGTAATTAAGTGAGGCATATGCAGACAGTCAATGCCCTGCTGCATTTGCAAAGGGTTTGTTCTCCTTCTTATCTTCATCTTCTTTGTATAAGCACTTTGGAATTAGGAATTAATTGTTTTGCTGCTAATGATGTTGGGTATAATTATCTTGCTTTAGAACGACAGACTTTGTCCAGGTCATGGGTCATGGGTAGAGAGCAGAAGACAAGCTGCCTAGGATAATGAGTTGTCTTTGAACTTCCCAGAGCTAAAGCTACTTTTGCTCAGGAACAGAATGGCCAACTGGGATCCACTGCAGAGTGGCAGGTGACAGCATTTCTCAACACCAGCTCCAGCTGGCTTTCCAGTGTGGACAAGTTGTCTTTCATGTGGTTTCTCCTCACCTGGTTCTACCAGAGTAGCATGGTCACACCACAATATTTAGCTGCCTGGTTCTCGGAGAGGGAGATTTTTTTTGTCCTTTTTCTTTCATTTGTAGTGGTGCTGTGTGTACCACTGCACTGGATCAGAACAGCTTGGCTGTTTTGATCCTCACACCCATAAAAGCCTCAGGGGCTCCAACGTTTGCAAGCACAAGGCAGCATCTCCTTAATTGAAGTGACATTCATTTGCAAGCCAAGAATTAATATTTTGAGTTCTGATGTTTATAAATTAATCTTGTGTGACTTGTTCCCCATTGGCACCAGCAAATAACCCACAATGTTCAATATCTAGCAGGTCATTTCCATTAGAAAGCAAACTTGGTGTTTGAGCCCAGCATTTCTTAGCATGTCCTTGATGACTCTTTTTTCATTTGTGATGCTCAAGACAGAGGTTCATGGTCGCTGGCAGCTGAGTTAGCACATAGATGAGAACAACTTTGATTTTTCTGAGGACCATCCCTGTCCTGACTATTTTGTGGGCTCTCTTTTCCACCTCACTGCACATTTATGTACATTATCTATACCTGGGGTATAAATCTGCATGAGTCTACAAGGAAACCAGGTGACATTCACAAGAGTTTTCTTCCATGTGCACATGTTCTTTGTTGCAAAAGCTCAGTCTTTGAAGGTTGTGGGTTGGTACCAGATCATGGCTGTATGATCAGTTCAAGCTGTTGATGTAGTGTATGTACTAAAACCTCTGACCTCAACTCAACCCATTAATCAAAAAAAAAAAAAAAAACAACTTCTTGGTGACCCAACTTTATCAGAAAGAAAAGGAATAGTTCATACTGACAATACATAGAAGCTAGGGCAATGAGAGTGTTTCCCTGTCAGGTGTCAGGATACCACCCTGACACATACCTAGGTTGATTTCTTATTTTTCCTCCCATCCATATCCTTGGAGATCCATTCTCATGTTCCAATGTCTTTCCAAGATCATAGCTGAACCTCTTCCAGCGGGCTGCTCCAGAACGGCACATATTTCAGACTTGTAGCACAAACAGGTTAAACCATTTCTGCCAACCCTAGTTTCTACAGCAACATATTCAACTTTGGAGGAGACCTGTACTCAAACACATCATCAGAGAATTCCTACAGCCTTAACTTTGGGATTCCAGCCTATCCTCTCTGCTGGGGTCTGTCTGTGCTGAATACAGTTTGCTATAATCATGCTTTTTTATCTTTCATTGCTTAAGGGCTGCTTCCCTATTCCCTGACAGAGTCATTAATTTTTTCCTACACTTATGAACCTCTTTCTACACTTTTAGATGGTCCAAACCTCTTGGATTTTCTTCAGCAATTCCCCACAAGAGGCATCTGGTGCTCTTGCCTGTAGGGCACTCTCTAACCACAGGCAGTCGCCTGTGTTAGCTGGCTGCCAAAACGCAAGGCAGTCCTGGCAAAGTTGCTCTCCATTTCATTGAGACTGGAGCCCGAGAAAGCCATGCTGGTGGCCACACCAGCTGTGTGCCTGCTGCAGGAAACCTTGGCCCATATGGCTCTTGCAGGGCAGGGGATGTTTGCAGAAAGGGGCTGCTGTTCCTTTGATCCTTTCCACGTGGCAAACAAGCAGGACCGCAGGGCCCTTTGCCCTTTCTCTTACCCTTTCCAGCTCCCTATCCCAGCTCTGCCCCTCTCCCTGCTCCTGTTCCTGCTCTGCTGGGAATTCCTGAGCTGCCTCAGGCACGGAGAGGTGCACTGGGCTTGCATTGATGTGGCAGTGTGGGAGGGCGAGGTGAGGGTGCCGAGGGCTGGAGCAGGAGAGCCTGCGAGCAGGTGCACTGTGGTTAGGGCATATGACTCTATCCACTTAATCACCTCTGAGCAGGTCTCCACCTATTCCTCCCTCTCCTTTTCTGGAAAGTTACTGTAACTTGCATATTTGTGCTGCTTTCTGCTGCTGCAAGCAGGATGACTTGTTTACCTGCAAATAACTTGCTTTTGGTCAGCTGCATTATCTAAGGACAGCCTGAATCTGCTGAATGGCTTCCCCAGCCTGGCTTGCACAGTTGTTGACCATTGTGAAGTGCAGGAGTTTCTCCTACAGCCTCTGGTTGTTCTGAACCGAGATGATGGGGCACAGAGCCCAGCAGGATCAGACCTGGCTGGATGGGGAGGATGGCAATGCAGTGTTTGCAGACAGATGTGAGCCTCTGTCTGGCCTGGACTAAAGCCAGCACTGGACTGAGGCATGGCCATGTTGGTGCTGAGTATATTGGTCTGGGGTCTCAGCCAGACTCAAATAACTGCACAGCTTTGGGTCCTGAGCTGAACCTTACCGGGCTGGGGCTGAGCTTGCCATGGATCTGCTCAGAGACCAGCAGGACAACTCAACATACATGTCTCACAGAATCTAGTAGCTGATCCATCCAGATTCCTCACCATTAATCTTCATCTGGCATCACACATCTTGAGGTCAGCAGCGTTGAGCTCAGCCAAAATCAATATAATTCTACATTGTGAGTGTATGCCTCAGTGCAGTGCAGCTGTCCTTGCTGTGCAGGGAGCATAACTTCATCTCCCAGAGCGATGTGTTGAATTTATTGCTTGGGATGTTCAGTGAACATGGGGTGGTGGGTGGGGAAAATCCAGGGGTTTGATTCAGAATTTGTGCCATATCTGTGAGTAAGAACATGCATCTGACTCAAAGCATGCAGCTCCTGTTTGGCTCCTGTGTTCCACTGTGCTGCCTCCTCCTCTCTTGGGCTTTGCAGTACAGAACTGGCTGACTCAGGGGTGCAGCAAAGGGAGATCAGGAACAGAAATAATATTGAATAAAATTGATCATGTGTGGGAAGAAAAACAGGGTTTTATCCTTTTATGCAAGGGGGAGGGGGGATGATTCAAATGAAGAGATTGATTCCCTTTTAACTTAGCTCTTGAAAAATGCCACAGTGAATTATTTGATCTCTTTAAGGAGATTCCTTCATCTGGCTTCCTCGCAGGTATTTGCTCACAGTGTCCATGTCAGGCTCAGCACAGGGAAAGTTGCTCACAGCTTTGACTCCTGTGCTAAGAGAGATTTCTGCATACCTGCTCCCCAGGCTGCTTGCTCTGCTGAACACTCCCCAGGGCATGAAAAGTGGGAAAATACAAAAAAGGGAAAGATACAGCTGGAGTCTGTTAATTAAACTGAAAACAATATCCCAGTGGCAAAAACCCTACTGAAGTCAATGAAAATTCTTTTGTGACTAGAATAAGGACAGTTTCAGCCCAGACCTGGATCCATGTATCCTGTTTATATTGGTTTTGGGTCATTTAAACCTCTAATGCTTATATTTAGGTTTTGAACTTCATGTTGTGCTCTTATCCATGGGCTTTTCTTGGCTCTGGTCATTTTTCAAATGGTTCCTGAATGCAACACCAAAGTCCAAACCAAACAGACCTCTGTGGCAGAAAGAGAAGACACCAGTTTTCAGGATCTTTGCAGAGATAAATAAGACTTTGCTTTGCCCAAGGGCATAACTCCACATATGGTTGAGGAAAGCTTTAGGAGGTCTTTGGAGAATGCTAGACTTTGCTCTGCTTCTTCCTTGAGGCTGAAGCAACTGATATTATTCTGCTGTTGCTTTCCTTATGGCCTAAAGTTGAACTAGAATGACAGAGCAGGATTTTCTGGCTCTAGGACCAACTTCAAGGAAGTCATAATGGAGAGTGGCTTCTTTTCATGCATGGTGTCTCCTGCAGGGTTATTCTCAGTGTGCATGTTATCGCCTTGTGTGATATATAATCACCCAGAGGCTAGGACATGCAAGCACATGGTTATGAATACCCACAGAAACACTGTGATCCCTTGCCCTGATGTCAGAGATAAATACTTTGACTCTGGACTCTATTATATGCGCAGAACCAAACTACTCAGCAAACCTGCCTCGTGATTCCACTCAGCCCTGTCATAATGATTTTAGAAGAAAACCACAAGAAACGTGGTGGTTTTGGGGCCTTGTCAAAGCACAGCAGAGGAGTGTTGGTTGATTACTTTTTAAAAATTCAATTTAACATTACATTCAGAGTGAAAGTCTGGGCGTATACCTAAATGTTAGAAATGTAAAGAGGGTCTTACATGTAATTGTGGTGAGAAACCACTGGATATCATTTGAAAACTTACTGTGGATGCAGGAGATGAGATAATTTAAATATAACTTTGTGAAATCCCACCATGGAGACTGTATGAGCTTCTGGGTTACTCTACCCTTTCTTAGCTTTCTCTTTTGTTTAAAAAGCTATATTCTTTCTGGTACACTAACAAATATAAACATTCACACTTCAGCTCTGTGAATTCAACCTTTTCTTCTCCTATCCTCTTTGTCTGTGCTTTCCCCAGACACGCACACAAACAAAGAGTAGCCCATGGCATGTACCTGGGGAGGACGTGCCCTCCTCTCCACAACTGGGCACAGACACAGTTGCAGGCAGCTGCTGTAAAACCAAATCTTTTTGTGATGAATAACAGCTCTGGAGCTCAGCAAGCATCTGACTATGACTGGTGAGGGGATTGCTGAGGTCAGTGGCGGCGTGTGCAATTACAAAACACTGGGCAGTTGTCCAGGTGGTTGGTGGAGGCACAAGCACAGCCCTACAGCTACAAGTGTGCTTGAGGCTCTGCACAGGGCAGGGTTCAGCACAGGGCAGTGTGGTGGTGGCAGCTCAGGCAACTGCAGCAGTGTCTTGTGACAGTGAGCAGGGCTGTGGGGAAGGTGACTGAGAGGCTGCAGAGCCTGCAGCAAGCTTCTCCTCCGTGGCTATCCAACAGCCAGCCCCAGCTGTGCAGGGAGAGTGGGTAACCATGCTCCCAGCTAGGCCAGATGTGCTGCTCTGGATGGTTGGGGCACTTTCATGTCTTCATCCAGCCCTCTTCTCTGCTGAGATAATTATTGTTGCAGCAGGCATGGAACACAATGGGGGCTTTGCCTTCAGATGCTGCTGGGCACAGTATGATGTCGGAAGTCCCACCTTTCTTCATGTGGATGAGAAACTGGCCCATGAAGTGATAAAGCTGAAACACTTTCTAGGGATTTACTAGTAGGGATTTACCCTAGTAATTCTAGGGATTTACTAGTAGGGATTTACCCAAAACTACTAGGGATTTACCCTAGTAGAATGTGTGTGGTGTAAGAACAGCCACAGCAAGAGGAGCCAGGTGGGCAGCTGGGCTTGAAGCACGTTTAGCATCCACACCAAAATCCACAGAATTTATGTCAGAGTTCTTTCCCAATGCTGTAACTGCTGATGCATCAGCTGTTCTGGATTGCTCATCTTGCTTTCAAGTCCTTGTGGGACAGGAACATCTGGCTTAGAGGCCACCAGCACACAGCACTGCTGTGGCCCTCTGGCACAGGGAAGTTTACAGTCCTTCCAAGAGGTGTGACATAGCAAAGGCCTCAATTAATAACAGGATCTGCTTCATGTGCAGAGGATCCTCTCCTCTTCCCTAGTGCTTAAAAAGGAGGGCAAAGGGCCCCAGTGAAGCCAACCTTGCACACCATAGATGGAGCTTCCTTAGATCTCTTTAACGGTTGGAATTGTGAAATATTTGTTGCATCTGTAATTAGGGAGTAGAACAGATGGCTAAAGCTTAGTTATAATTAAAGTCTAATACACAGGAAAATAACCCAATGCAGCCGGTGATTCAGCAGCAACCAAAGAATTTTAATTCTTTTTTTGCTGGGCTTAAGCTTCAATTGTAGGAACTGGGACTTCAGGGAAAGTCTGTTGCATCACTTATTACATAGGGACATGGCTTTATATTAAAGAATGGTGTGGAAAGTTTTGATTGCTATGTATTAAGTTATATTGTGTGGTCTTGCCTACCTTAGTGACTTGAAATCATGTGTGAAAAAGGCATGTGAATTGTTTTAACAACACAGAATCTGCATGTTGCAATTCGTTTTAGAAGAGCCTTTCTTAAAACCTGTCTGCCTAGTCATTGATTGACAATGCTTCAGGTTAAGGTATTTGGAAAGAGGCATTAATTAGGTGCTCTTAGACAGGAATATATTTTATTTATAAATCTGTTTTAAAAGGAGCTTTCAGAAATATAATTTAAATCACATTTAACACCACTTTCAAGTAGAGACCTCATGACGTGAGAACTGGAGGCCATTGAATAAGCTTCTCATTTCCTGAGAGGCAGGAGACCAGATTAAGAGTTAGCATCAGGCAAAGAAACATAGAGTGGTGTTACTGTGAGCTTTGCAGACTCTGGAAATGGTTTATATGTTTGGGGTTGGGTTTTTTTTGCACTCTGCTCTTATTAGAGCAGAGGGAGGTCTATAATACGTCCTGCCAGAGGTATGTGAAGCCAGCTCTCTCAGAAGGAGAACATGAAGAGCTCTGGACCATTCCTGGAGACTGGAGAAAACATCAGAGAAGAGTCCTTATGAGCATTCCCCTTCCTCGTCTTCTGAGAAAACTTACTGGAAAGATTCACCTGTATCTCCCTGGGATATGGGGACATCCATTGGTCCATTTATGATGCACTTGCTGAGCTACAGCTGCCTGAGAGGTGTGACAGGTGTCCCCTGCTCCCTTTGCAGCAGGCTGGAAAGAGCAGTGTTAAGTGACAGGTTTTTCTCAAAGCTGTCATCAGCCTTGAGTGGCCACTGCTCTTCCAGAACCTGTCCCTGGAGGACCTGGGTGACATCTCTTTGATAGTGAGCATGAAGGGAACAAGGGATGCCAGTTATTTGATATTTATTGTGGATTGTAGGCATGCAGACAGCCCATAACTGCTCAGTGGCTAATCAGCATCCCTTGCATTTTGGTTGTCCCTCAGTGCTGTCTTGAGCCTCGGCAGATTTTGGTGCAAGAGTGGTGTGTACTCTGTCTGGGCTCCACAGGACTTGTAAGAGATGCTAGGTTTAGTGGAGTTATTGCTGGGAATCCTTGAGCAGGAGGCCGGTGGTGTTAAGGTTTCTGAACTGATGCTGTTTGACCAACCTGTGCCATGCTTTGGAGCTCTACTCTTAGGACAGGTGACTTGGGAAAAAAATTCAAACAAAACCACCACAAAAAAAAAGCAGGAATGTTTCCCATCTCTGCACTTGTCTCAAATGTGGACCCAGGGGCTAAAATGCCCTTGCTCTTCAGGGCTAGTGCACTCCTGCAAGACAGAGCTGACCTCTGCTTTTACACTCACACAGACCATGGTCTCCAAGTGAATCTGGAGCAGCCCCTGGAAAAAAGTATGGAAAGTTAGTGGCCACCATGAAAGGCAGGATTTGGCTCTTGCAGCCTTTTGATGAATGGCAATAGGATGGGGAGCAGAGGGACCTAGCTCAGTTTCTCTAAAACCCATGCCTGCAGGACTTTCCAGGAAATCCAATATGCAGGGAGAACACAAAGCACCCCCCTTCACCCTTATCCCTGCTCTGGAGTGCTTCTGACCTGTCACCCCATAAGACAACAGCAGTGAGACTTGGCAGTAAAGGTCTGTGGAGCACAGTGGAGCCAGTCTCACTGGTACCAGGAGTTTTGGGTGCCACTGCCCATCTGTCAATAATGCCATGGGCAGGGATCACCGATGGCAGGGATCCCAGGTGGCAGGGATCACCGGGGACAGGGATCCTGGGTGACAGGGATCCAGAGTGGCAGGGATACCAGGTGGCAGGGATCACCAGTGACAGGGATCCTGGGTGACGGGATCACCAGTGACAGGGATCCTGGGTGACGGGATCACCAGATGGCAGGGATCCCCGGTGGCAGGGATCACCAGTGACAGGGATCACCAGTGACAGGGATCACCAGATGGCAGGGATCCCCGGTGGCAGGGATCACCAGTGACAGGGATCACCAGATGGCAGGGATCCCCGGTGGCAGGGATCACCAGATGGCAGGGATCACCAGATGGCAGGGATCACCAGTGACAGGGATCACCAGATGGCAGGGATCCCCGGTGGCAGGGATCACCAGTGACAGGGATCACCAGATGGCAGGGATCACCAGTGACAGGGATCACCAGATGGCAGGGATCACCAGTGACAGGGATCACCAGATGGCACTGTTACTCACACTCCCAATAACTCCCTTTCCTGCACGGCGCTGCCTCGGACCAGGCAGTGTTGCCGAGGTTTTTGAGAGGCTGATTGTTCTGATTGTTAAAAACCAGCTGTTGGTCTCAGTCTGCCCACAGCATTGCTGTCTGGGGGAGATTCGATCCCCTCAGAAGGAGGATCTGGGCTTCTCAAATGTAGGAGTACCTGTGTGTGGGTACCTCTGGTTTTAGCTGTGTTGCCGATGGTGTCACTTCTGGCAGCCTCACCTCCCAAGGATGAGCAATTCTGGCTTCTGCCATCCCGTGGCCGTGGGAAAATTACCCTGGTTTGAAAAGCTGAAGCTGAGCTGGGAGTTTGGGACAGGGAGCTATCTTTTGCCTGCTACAAGGGTGCAGTGTATGACGTGCTTGGGCTGAGTCACAGCAGAAATTGTTTCACTTTGGAAAAAGTGAGGTGCGAAGGTTTGATCATATCACATGTGAGGCTTTGTTTTTTTTCAGGGATGCATGTATGGTTATTAACATCAAAGCACAAGGATGGGGGTAATGCAAGAGACTCTCTTTTAGTTGTTATCTTCTCCACAAAGACGTGAAACACTGGCTCTTCAGCTTTCCTCGGCTTTGCTCTGAGACAGGAAAGAAGGTTTTATTAACTTAAGGGACACCAAACTCTTATTTTATGTCCTGTACTGTCACTGATTAAGTGGATTTTGTGCTGCATCCTGAGGAGGAAGCACCAACGAGCAGAGTTAAGTACATCCCACCCCTAGTGTATTTCAAACATTAAGCCTGGAAAAGGACCCGTGCCCCTAACTGCAGGCATTCTTGGGCTCTATCTCCAGCACAGACACTGCCTGTGTGAACACACCCACCTTAATGGTGTGCTGGGTACTGCTGGCTGGGGAGGTGTGGAAGTGCAGGCTTTAGCAGAGGATGTGCAGGTTTGCAACCAGGGCTTCCATCGCTAGTGGTTAATGCTTTAGGGATTTTTGTTTTAGTTGCTACTGTTCTTGAACTGGCTTTAATCCCATTAGTTCAGGTATGCCTGCAGGAGCTGTGCTTGCACCTTGGATTGCAGGAGAGACATAGCCTTAATGCTGGGAACTAGAGCTCTGCCAGCCAAGCAGCGAGTTTTTGTTGTATCCTGTTTGGAAACGAGAAATTCTTTTGAGACCAATGCTTTTGCATTGAGGATTTATTTTCTGCAGCTGCCAAAAGGGTAGAGAGGTTTCTACTTTTGCAGAGCAGGCAGGAGATGGGAAGGTGCAGGAACAGCAGGGTTGATAGCAGCAACATGACATTGCTACAATTCAGCTCAGCTCTGACTCACAAGGAAGAGTCAGAGGCTGTGAAAGATGAGTGATGCAGCAATAAACTTGGTTTACTGCATTTCTGTGTCTTCCATTGAGGCTGACAGTAAATGCTGTTCTTGTTAGGAACTTTCTCTCTGAGTCAATCTCTCCACACGGACAACTTGATTCAGCAAATCTTTTGCTTTGCTTCACGTAGAGGAAGCCTCTTCTTTCATTTGCTGCTGGGCTGGTGCTGCTGGCTGTCACCAGCACTTCAGAAGCTGATACCCTGGAATTCCATGAACCAGCCTCTGAGGCTTCTGATGTGAACACCTGGAAGATGTGAGCAGAGCGTGAGAAAACTCTGGGATGGGTCTGTGGTGAGAGGATGAGCGTGAGCCTGTGCTAGAAAACTGATGGGAAATTGCAGGGAGCTCCCAGTCCTGCCCTCCTTCCCCACCCCCTCCACTGCACAGCAGGGCTGGGGCAGACCTTCACCCACCAGGGATGTGGTCACTGAGGTTCCTGTCCCCAACCTGGGCCTGACCCTGCAGGGTGTGATGACACTGTGTGTATTTGTGGCACAGCTCTTGCCAGAATGCCAGACATGTCGTGCGGCAGCTGAATGGGGAGACCAAGCCTTCCACCTACACAGCCCCTGCCACCCCTTTGATATGCAATCCTGACCCCCTGGCAGGGTGCTGCCACCTGTCCTGGGGCGCTCTGGCCTCCAGACCCGCTTGGGGCCGGGCTGTGGCCCCGCAGAGTCTCGGAACAACGCCTGGAGATGTGGCGCAGCTGCGCTGACGTCAGGCAGGGAAATTCCCTCCCTCCTGCCTCGGGTGGCAGGAGTTTCCCGTGGGAGTTGCACAGTGGCCTGCCAGCTCTCGAGGACAGGGGCCAGAGCTGAGAGAGAGCCTCCTTTTGGCCTTGCTTCTGATTTATCATGTGGTCGCTGCTCTGTGTTTTGCCTTCTTCACGTGTGCCTGAATAACCATAAGGCTTGGCAAGGGACATGGAGCAATATTCCAAATTTGGTCTGTTAGACCTGCTTCCCTCTGCTCCCTCTTCATAGGCAGAAGTGCCCTGATTTTTAGTAACAGTGGAAAGAAACCTCTACAGTGCTCATATCTGCTCTTCACTGATGGTATTACCCTTATAGTTAGTTTTGTTTGATGACTCCTCAAAGGGGAGAAAATGGAGACTGCAGCTTCCAAAACACATGTTCAGCTTCAAGTCTGCTCCTATGCCATCTCCTTCCAGCTCGAAAACAAGGGTAAAACTTTCTGCTGCCCTGACTTCTGGAGAAAATAGACACAGTGTGGCCCTCAGTGGTGGGAATGTCCCCAGGAGAAGGGACATCCATGGCTGTACTGAGGCTTAGCCAACAGACTGTGACATAGGAAACTACACCTCTGAGGACCTTGATGGGGGGTCAGTGAGATAGAGGGTGATGGATTAGAAGTGAGGCCAGCCTCAGGCAAGCTTTTTGGCTTGGCCCAATCCCATGGAAACACAAGGAGTTGGTGCTTGCAGGAAGCCCAGAGCAAAACTGAATTAACCTGCTGAGATGGGTGCTCTGGGCTTTCTCTTCCCTGGGACTTGGAAGATGGGAAAGCCTAGAGCAAACAAAGGATGCCACTCAGTGTCCCGTGGGAGATGGAAGTCTCCATAAGCATGTGGGAGAACAGGAAAAGAGTAAAAAGTGCTTTGCTAGAAGCTGTGGGGTTGGAGTAGAAAGGGAGCCAGTGGGAAACTCCTGTTGTAGCTGTTCTGGGTTACTTTAAAATATTAATACTTTCAGGATTGCTCAAGCAGAGAACTAGGGCATGCCCTGAAAAAACTACAAAGTTTTTGTCGTTGGTGTGGTTGTAGATGGTGAGGAATGAGATCATGGAAGACTTCAGCTTTTCTCCCCCTCTGAGGAGGTCAGTCTTCCAGTCCGTGTCATCTGAGCTCCTGCTGAGACAAGATCCTGGGGACAAACACTCAAGAAGTGGTTTGTGCCTCATGAAAATATCTGTTATCCCTGCAAAGGAAAACACCAATCTACATGACCTTTGCTGTGGGTGGATGATGCTGTGACACTACAGCTGAGACACAGGAGACACCAAAGGCAACCAGACAGCTCTGAAAGCAGTTCCCATTGTCCTGTTGAGCAGGGCTGGAACAGTGCCCTGTCCTTTGTTTCCTCCTAACTCTGCCTAAGTGGTTGATGGCCAGCATGAGGATTGTGCAGAGCTCCAGGTGTGTGTTATTCACATGGCAGCTTGAAGCTGGTGTGCATTTTAAAGTCCACAGTTGTTGGCTCTGAGATGTCCAGGTTTAGCTGGAGAAGGATGTGGGGCGTGGTACACGGGGACACCAGGTGTGCCTGTGGGGGTGTGCTGGACTGCTGGCTCACTGGACTGTCATCAGTCCTGGGCCACACTTGGTGACCAAGCATGACCTGCCCAGATGTTGCACAGATGTGGGGAGCTGCTGCCTGGGCTCAGTCCCTCAGGCCCCACATGGGGGCCTGGGGTGTGAGTGCCCTTCTTTACTGCTTTGTGTTTGCACCAGGGACAAAGGTGCTGGGGGGAATGGGCAGGATTGTGTGTAGAATTGCGGTGGTTTTATTTATTAATTTATTTTTTACAGTTTGCTCTCCTCCCCATCCCTTGTCTCTCAATATGGAAGGTGCAGGGGGAAAGGCTTGAAAGAAAGCCAGAAATTTGACACTTCTGAAGCAGTGGGATCAGAAATTAGCCTGAGGCAAAATCTGAATTCTTAAGGAAGCTTTTCCCCTACCATCACAGCATTTGGGTAGATCCTGTGATGGTCATACTCCTGTTTCCTCTTTCCCTTCACTGGAGTTACTGAATAGTTGTCTTTGCTTACTTCTGTTCGTGAAACTCCTAAAGCCTTAATTCCTTTGAAACCTTTAAACATCCCTAATATTTAGTTAAAATTTAAAAATGTGCTCAAAAGGCACGCTGATGTGGCTTTCTGTTCCCTTGGATAGCCAAGCTAAAAACATTTTCTTGATGGTAGGATGGAATTATTTCCTCTCTTCACCTTTTTCTATCAAAAAAAAAAAAATCCCCAAATATCCCACAGACTTCTTGCTCTTAAAAGAAATAAATTTTAACTTAACCAAAAAAAAAAAAAATTAAAAAATCCAAACAAACAAAAGGACCACAACCACTCCCCTGGAAACCCCAAGCTGTGAATGAATCGTTTCATCCCCTGGCATAAAGGGTGGGTCTGATTTCAGGCAAATCCTGGAGGCAGCAGTTGCAAAGGTGGCTCAGAGCAAAGCATCTTCCTGTCTTCTTCAGCTCCAAGTGGTTCAGAGGTTCCCCGGAGCCACGGAACAGGGCTGGAGGCGCAGGGATGTCAGGGAACTGCCTCTCCCTTGTGCCCTTTTCAGGAGCGGGGCTGCTCACAGGCATCCTGACCTTGGTGGCGGTGCGGGGACCATGGTAAATCCCCCGCAGCAGTCTCCTCCCGGGGATATAAATGTTTGCCTCTCCACAGGATAATCTCCCGGTCATTTCAGCGCCAGCCTAAGGCGGGAGCGGTGCACGGAGGGGTAACGGGAGAGCGTCCCACAGCTGTTTCCTGGCTCTCCGTCTGCCGCAGACGTGGAAGCGGCGGAGCGGAGCGAAGCACCGCATTCCTGCCCACCTACACACATGCTTGGTGCGCTGCCTGCCCCTCGGGCTGGCTGTAAATCCGCTGTCCAGACAGATCCCCGGCAGCCCCGCTTCCTGCGGGACGCGTGCCTGCAGCCCGCACCGCCACCGGCCGCGCCGAGCGCGTCAGCAGCCCCTTCGCCACGGAAAGGAGCTCCCCTCGCCTCTGCCCCCAGGCTCACAGAGGGTTGGAAGGGACCTCAGAGATCATCCCAGCCCCTTGCGCGGGGAAGGGACACCTTCCACTAGAACAGGCTGCTCAGAGCTCCATCCTGCCTGGCCTTCGGCGCTTGCAGGGATGGGCGTCCACAGCTTCTCTGGGCAACCTGCTCCACGGCCTCGCTGCCCACACAGCAGAGAATTTCTTCTTAAAGTAAAGAATTTCTCCCTAAATAATTTCTTTCCTAAATTAAATTTACTAGTCCTCATGTACCCCCCCCCCCCCCCCCCCGAAATCCCAACTCTCAAACGTCTCAGGCTCCATCTCCCAGTAGGTTTCCTTTAAGGCAATGCAAATGAACTTGGCCAAATACCAGGGACCCCGAGAGCCTCCCAGCTATGCACGGGGCACTGGCAATTCCCACAGGCACACACCCTGTGCTTGTGTTTCCACTGCTGACTGTGCTATGCAGCGTGCCTTGCAGCTGAGAGGAGCTGCATGCAACCTCACTGCACTGGTGAATATCCCTGCCCAAATTCCTGGTCAATAAACCATAGCTATGTGTTGGCTGTGAGCAGGAAGGCTGTTTGGGTTGCAGGAGAGAAATCAGGACACTTGCTGGTTTTTGCAGGGGGATTTTGTACACTACTGCCTCTGAGTTTCCATGGCTCTGTTTTCCAGCTGGGTAAAGCAAAAGATAGATATTCTGAGCCACCTCAGAACATGTCCAGATCTCTGTGGGAGGCTGAAAATGTCCAGTTCTCTGGGAAAAGCAGGCAGCTACTGTGTGCACTGCCAAAGAAAACCAAATCATGAGCAATTTGCATTTACCCAACTCCAGGCATGAGGGGTGGTACAGATCTTAGGCAGCCCCTTTTGAAGTTCTTGTGGAAATGTCCTTGCTAGAAACATCTCTCATCAGTGCCTTGTGAGTGAGAAGAGAGCCCTGCTACAAGCCACTATTTCTCATCAGAGTTATGTGGTGCTGCTTTTTTAAATTAATTTTTGCTTTGCAGGAGAAGTTATTCTTTTGCTGTGAATTGCTAGCTGGAGACTGCCACTTCTTAACTGCAGCACTGTAAGATGTGTTCAGCACTGCAAACAGGAACAACAGGATTGGGGGTTTGGGCTGTAACAGACTTGTATTTACTGTGCCTGAGGTACCAAGGCTGTGCAGAGCTAAGGCACTGTAAAACCAGAGGGCAGCTCCACCCTCAAACAGGGGCCAGCCCGGCAGCAGCAATGTCAGGAGCTGCCAGTTTTACTTCACAAAGCCCTTGGGATGTGTGATCTGGGCACGTGCTGGGTGAGGAGACTGGCCAAAATCAGAAGAGGGTCTGTCTCCAGCTGGGAGTTATTCCCTGCTCCCAGAGCATTGGCCACTGCACCCAGGTCATTCTGGGAAAGACTCTTCTCCAGCTCCCATGAAGAAGTAGAACAGGATTTCACATGAACAGCACTTTTCTCATGACATTTCTTTTGTCTTTCAGGTTGAAACCTATGAGGAGAGACCAACTTTTCCAGGCTGTTTGGAGAGCACACAATGCATGACCACTCTTCCATGAAGTCAGGCTTGAGGAGGTAACAGCTAATCCCACCATGGGCAGGGTAGACAAAATCCAAGCAGCTTCTGGGGTTTCTCCAGGAGCAAGCACGAGGTCTCAGCAGTGGGTCCAGAGCCCAGCCTGCTGCCTGTGTGCTTGGTTGGTTATCCATGGGTGCAGGTTGAAACCATGTCCTGGAGTATGAGAGCATGAACCCAAGCTCTTGCTCAAATGGGCTGGGCAGGGAGGGCACTTTCTGCTGTGTCTGTGGTTAACGGTGGATGCTCAAGGCCTAGACCAGAGCCAAGCTGGCAGTGTGGACCATGAATTGGTGTGGCCCTCCTTGCCCATTTCCAGGAGGTATTTGCCCACAGCCCTGATTTCAGGAGCAGAAGAGGATGCAGCCACTCTAAAGCTCTCCCTGGGCTGCTTTGTGTGTGTGCAAACCCTGCTGTGAATCTTTCTCTCTTCTCCCCAGCAGATTTGGAGTTTCCCATACCTCTTCCCCAATAACAGAAGCTAAAAGGTTTGCTGTTTATTCCAGGGTTCAGCCTAAGAGAGAGAAGGTGTTTGATATTTCTGTTTTTCCATGGGCCAGGCAGGGGAAGCAGTGTCCAGCAGCAGAGAGCCCTTAACTCCAGTTAATAAACATATCCTTCACTTCCAGCCTCTCTTCCTTGGTGAGTGCCACTTAGTGAAAGCTGCTTGGACTTGGCTGGGGATCAGCCCTGCGAGTTTACAGGATTCACAATTCACAGATGTTAGAAGCTATCAGGCTGAGTGTGGGTGGAGAATGTCAAGTCTGAAATAGCTCTCCTGCCACCCTGGCACAGGCAGCAAAGAAAATGTTTCCACGTGACATTCTTCGAACCAACATTTCCTACAAGGAAAACACAGAGGGGAAAAATAAGAGGCAATTGCTGCCATCTCAGAGGGTTCCTGACTTTTGCCCCAGGGGTGGCTGGAATTAGTGCTGACTGGCACAAAATATTCACTATAGGTGAGATATAGGGCAGTCCCTTACACTTTTCCTTGTCCACACAAACGTATGGGTCTGCTTGAAGATGCAATCCCTCTGGTGCACAGATATGTGGGTGCTATTTTTTTCCTGCTGGAATCCATTTTAATTTAGCTCCTGATTCATATTTCATTCATTCTCCAAATCCACAAAACCAGGATAGGTTTACAGCCTGTACTATTTGGATAAATCATGGAGGGGGAAAAAAACAGGGGGACAAAACAGGTTGCTTTCCTGAATGATTTTCTGTGTGAGTCAAAAGAGAGAAGAAAAAAAGAAAAAGAGGTGGTGGGAAGAGAATTAAAGCCATCCTTTCTTGCTTTTGTCCTTCTTTAGGAAAATCAGATCAGCTTTTCATCTTTGGTAGTTTGTTTTGGAGATTTCACTCTTGTTTCTCTAAGCTTTAATGTCTGACAAAGATGTGATTTCTATTTTCTTACTTTTACTTTCTCCTCAAAACCATTGAAAATATTGGGGGTTTTTTAATGTGAAAATGTATATGTTATTTAGAGGACACCAGAACAATGCAAGATTTCTGTATCATCTCATTTTTGGGGGGAAAATGAAAAGCTATAAAGGGAAAAATTAACAAATATATCTGATAGCTTTCTTGCAGGGAGGAGGGCAGGAAGGGGAGGCAGAGAGGCAAAAGTTTAAAAAAAAGTTATTTTTGATTGAGGAATTTCCCCGTATTTTGTCATTCCGTTTTGAAACTGTGACCACAACAGACTGTGTGAACTGTGTATGGTGGGAGGGAGACCGAAAATTTCCCCAGGCAGCTATAAGCAGGTACTAACCCCAGAGCTGACAAGGGAAGCTTTCAAAGGAGGATGAAATTCAGCACAGGCACTGCACCCAGCAGAGGAAACTCTGGCCATCTGGAGACAAGGATGACCAGCGGCCACAGCAGTTTGTAAAATTGCAAGAGCTGCCAAAATTAAACTGTGAAGTCAGGCGGGAAGGCAACCAATGACCGGCGAGATCAGAAGTTCAGAGAAGCCCCAGATGAGCTCCCAACAACAAGTGTGGCCAGCGTACACCAAAGTTTATTAAGGATGTTGAGAGGAGGGGAAAATATCTGTGCAGAAGATGCCCAGCTGGCGAGGAGGGAGTGGTGGTGATGCTCGGGTAACTGGACGAATCCCATTGGCCAAGCCCCTGGCAGATCCCACCCATCCGCAAGTGTAAAATAAATCTCTAAAGTTGTACCTCGTGTACCACTTGACCTTATTGCTTTTAGCCTGCCGGCTTTATATCTATTTATTTATTTTATTTCAGTTTGTCCCCAGGGAGGGGCTGGAAGGAAATGAATTTTGAAGCAGCACCTTTCAGCACCTTGCCGTACTACCCCGATCCCTGCATCCCGCGGTGAGTGACGTAACCCCGCTTATCGCAGCTTTGATCGCAGCCTCCTGATAATCGTTAACTTTCCTGCTATCGGCCGCCGGCAGCTGGGCTGCACGCGGAAAAAATGTGCCGCTCTCTTCATGCTCAGTGGAGCTTATTATTATTTTTGGCTTTCTAACAGGTTACTGTTTAATTATAGGCATCCGTTTAAGATATCCCCTTTTCCTCTTTGGCATTAGAGGGGGAAAAAAAAATATGATAAATAACACGAAGGCTGATAGTATCTTTGCCTGGTGTTTTGGAGCAGAAGGTTACACTGTGCTTTGGGTAGTACAGGAATGGCTTTAGGTTTCTGTTGTGTTTTTGTTTGTTTCTTTAAGTGAAAATACTCCTGGAAATAACACGAGCTGAACTACTGAGCCCCGAGATTTTGGAATTTAAAGGATAAATAATTAATTTAAAAGATCCAGAGAAGAAAAAAACTGCCTTCTAAGAGAGAGCAAATTTTCCAGGAATATTTTTTCCTTCTGTCTAACAGCCAGCGTCAGAGCCTGACAACCACTCTTATTTTAGCTTTGTTGTTACGCCGAGTTTTATAACTTTCCAGCAGATAAAAGAGCATGTCCACACGAGGTGTCACAGTATCACATTGTCGGTTTGTTTGTTTCTCCCAATAGAAGATACTATATTTAAGCATGCAAATGACATGTAGATGGTATTTTTCCAGTCATAAAGTTTGGAGAGGTGAAATCCTCTGGGTACAGTCACTTGTTGAGCTCCTTTATAAGACTGGTTTCTCTCTGTGTTTTGTAAAAGCCCTGGCTGGTGTCTCACGGAGGCATGAATCCCTGGAAGAGTTAACTATTAACTCTGCATCCTCCACAGCGTGCTGGGGAAGGCTACCCTGCTGCACAGCTCTGTGTTGGAGAAAGGGCTCGGCCACCATCACCCAGCCCGTGGCATTGCAGGCAGCTTGGTGATCTCTGGGTTGTTTCCCCACTGTTGTGCTTTGTTACAAGGTTTGTGGGGGCTTTTATCCCCCTCTAACCCGGGTGTTTGGTGCCACTGCAGTGTGAAGGTCCTGGGGAGGAGAGTGGAGACCTGGCAGCGAGGAGGGGCCGTGTCTGGGGCCAGCAGAGGGAAAGGAGAGGCTGGGAAATAGCTCACGGTCCTTGGCAGTGCTGCTGGGGCACAGGAAGGTGGAATGAAGCCGGGGGTATTGGATTCCCCAGAGAGACCTTCCACAACACCAGCCCAGGGCTGGCCAGGCACATGCAGCCAGTCTCTGACCTCCTGCAAATCCACCCAGCCCTGCTGAGCCCAGCAGGGATGTGCCTGTGGCAGCAGAAAGTGTGGGATTCACAAGAAAGCAGCACCACAGCAGTGCCCACCCAGCAAGGTGGGATTGGGCTGGCGGCTGTGGAGTCTTTAGCACATTAATGTCTCCATGGCTGGAAGCCCCAGCCAGGCAAATTCCAAAACTGAAAACGAAGAAAAAGGAAAAAAGGGAAAAACCCTGACATTGGAAAGCAAGAAGATGCACTGGGAAGTGTACCTGAGCTCTGGGACAGCTTCCCTGCCTGTCTGCTCCTGCCAGTTTGTATCCCACCTCATCCCAAATAACAAGTTCTGAAAATTGGTGCTGTGGCTCAGGAAAAAATTCAGCTGGAGCATATATTAAAGAGAAAGGAATCAATTTGCTTTATTTGGTAGAACTTTTTTAATAAGCCTTTCAACCCCTGCAAATCTGCCTCACCCAGCAAGTCAGGCCTTACAGTAGAAATGCTGCTCCTCACCACATGCCTGAGCAGCATGATGAGTTTTTAAGTGACCACTGCAGTGTGGGAAGCCTCAGGACAAACAATTTGTGACACCCCTCAGTCATAAAACCTGTCTGAGATATAGCTTAGAGTAACAACATGTCTCAGCTGTTATGCATGTCTGTTTACAAGAGCCAAGAGTGGCATTTGTTCAATTGTTAGTGACTGTGCTCTGCCACAGGTCAAAATCAGCTCAAAGCTGATCCCAAAGATACTTTCCTCAGTCTGAGACATAGATGGTCTTCATCTTTAAGCTCCATTGGTTGCACATTCATAATATGTTATGTGACATTTCTCTGACTGCTTTAACATTCAATAGTTTCAGAATTGCATTTATTTTACACAGTTTGAAACACTTCTGCTTTGATGTGGCCAAAATACTTTATTTAGCTAATACCAGTGTGCTTCTTTGCAACTGTAAAATTACATCTAGTAATTATCTAACCAGCAAACTGATAATGTTGAGGTATGCTGGCAAAAAACCAATAGTGAAAAATATTTTAAACCCTGTTAAACTGCTGGGAGGGATGCATGCCACACAGATTTCCCTGTAGTTCGGTGTGAAGGGGGAATAAGTTATAAATCCCAGTTAACTCTAAGATTTGTGGCTTTGATTTACCCTCTGCTGTTGCTTCATCTACTTACCTCTTCAGTTTGGGGCTGTCCAGCAAGAGGACACGTGGGAGCCAGCTAAAACATTTCCTCTGTCAAGAGGTGAATGCAGAGCACAGTGAGGAGCATTAGTTAATGTGCCTTTATGAGGCTCATGTGCCTTATGCCTGCCATTTCACATGCCACTGTGAAATTATATATCCATAGAACACAGTAATTCAGTGCCCTAGATGAGGAAAAACAGCTGAGTGGCCAGACTCTGTGCTTTGTGGGGTTGTTTAAGCCACTTCAGCCTCTGTCTCAACAGCCCAGCTCCCTCATTGAGGCTATTAAATTCTTTGTAAACGTGGGTAGCAAAGCAAAGCATCACAAAAATCATAGGGAACTCAGCTGGGTCACAGGGCAGCAGCCTCCTCCTTCACAGCCTCACTCATTGCTGTGTGCTGGAGATCAGTGCTGGAGCTGCAGCCCAGCTGACAGAGGGGCAAAGGAGCAGTGGGTGCTGAGAAGGGGATGTACATCCTTTTGCAGAAGTGAAGGATGCAAATGTAGGTTGTGACTGAAGTGAGGTTGTTTGGACAGGTGTATCCTGAGTCTGCCCATCTTTCTTCTTCTTAAACAGAAAGAGCTGAGGAATGCTAAAATTCAGCAGACCTCAAAGTCTTTCTCCTTCTACTTCCCTTGCAAAGGGAAATAGTTGAAATCAGGAATATGCACACTCAGTGCTCTGGCTCTGGGACTTGGGAGGTGCTGCTGTAATGACAGAAGCACCTGCACTGAAGTGCCAGGCCACTGACCCCATGAATTACTGCCTTGGATGGTACTGTGGGAGCTCATCCTGTGCTGCAGAAAACCCAGGTCAGCTCTGAGTCATAAGAAGAGCAGATTATCTGAAACAGGCGGGATTTCCACCTTCCAAGAAGTGCCCACCTAGCTGCAGCTGAAAGCCACTAATGTAAGATGAAAAAGGCACTGTAATTATGATCAAAGTCCAGCTGTTGAGAGCTATGTAATTAGTATCTCTCCCCAAAGCTGCTTTTTTTTTCAGCTAATGCCTGGTTGGGGGAGTGATGTTTACAGATAAGTTACTTGTGTTCTTGGAAATAATGGTCATTAGGCTGTGCTTTACCCAGGAGCCCTCTTCTTTGGGGGCTGTTGGGAATGCACCTGCTGGTGCACTGGACTGAAGTCCTGCCTGCTCTGCTCCTCCCTCTCCCCATGCCCAGGCTAATTGGTGGCCTCAGGATTTCACATCAGTGCTGAAGGTGTTCACCGGGGCTCACTCTTCCCTTTTGAATGAAAGGGCTCTCATGCAAACTGCTCTTTCTCCTTTCATTTCTCACTTTGTATTCTCAGCACAATGTGATACAGTCCAACCTCCCAATTCTCACTAATAACAGAGGAACAGCCCTGAAAACCACTGCCCTCTGCAGCATCTGTGCTGGAAACCTGATTTCTTAGACATGGTCCTGGGTTTTGAGGAGGTTGCTAAAACCAAAAAATCAAACAAAACCTCCCAGCTAGGTATGTAGAAAAAAAAAATCTATTTTTAGAAAGCAATGAGGAAAACTGTAAGAAATTACTTCAGGGAGGGTATTAGAAAGTAGTTGGAATGGAGGGGAGTGTTTGGGCCATGGAAACAATACATCATCTCTTGGGTGCTGTATCTGGACTGATTTTGGTGAGCAGGGCATAGTTCCAGGCAGCCAGAGCTCCAGGGTTCAAAGAGATCTTTCATCAGGAGCACTGCATGTGTCACTTCAACTTCCCTCAGTGGTTCCCACACGTATCAAACAGGGCTGGTGAGCAGACTGCAATGATCAGACAGGAGTCTGGCCAAGGTCAATGCTGCAGCACAGCACAAAGGTGGAAACTCACTGCACCCCATGCTCATCACTGCCAACAGGCACCAGTGACACTGCAGGCTTCTGTCCCTTGGGCTGGGAGGGGACAGACCCAGGCCAAACCTGCAGTGCTGGCAGCAGTCAGCAGAGTGCTGTACCCCTCATGGTTGTGAATCAGTGCTGGAGTAGTATTTTCACTCAGGTATCAGCTGGGTGACATTGCGACAGAGATTTGCTAAAGTTGTCCCACAGGAGCATCTCATCCCACATGCAGGCTCTGCAGAATCCTTGCATTTGGGCAACTGCACATTTTTCCCTTTCCTCATGCTATGCTTTGCTGAGGAATAGCTGAACTCCTGCTATGACAGAGTGGACAAATTTCAGTTGCCTTCACCTATGCAATGGGAGCCCAAATTTGCTGTGTTGGCAGAAAGACCTGAAGTCAAGTAAAGAAAGACACATGACTTGGTATAGATCTGTTTGCAGAAACAGCCAGTGATAGTGCAGGTACTTTCCAGAGACTCAGAGAGGGCCCAGAAATTGTTGTGAGCAGCTTGTGGTGTGCTCAGGGCAGCTGGTGACTCCTGAAGGAGCAGAATTGGCTGGATGCAGGAGGAGAGGTGAGAGGGTGCTTTTGTTTCCAGCCTTTGTGAGCTCTCCTGTGGTCACGTCCACAGCTACGCTGCCACCACTGGTAAAAATTCCATGGGGGAAGGACCAGAGCTGGAGGCAGATGCATATGAGAGGACAGCACTCCATGTGCCATAAAACTCTTGCAGAGTGGCCTCCTTGGCAGGAGGGCTTTGCAGAGCAGCTCTATAGGGGATGCCAGCATGGGACCTCTCAGCTGCCTCCAGCACCTCATCAGGCGTGTGTGCTTCTTATGGTGAGGAGGGGGGTATTTATCTCATATTTGAGGTCTGTTCTTTGGCCACTGTCCTGTTCTTGAACTGCAATCTCATTAGAAGATGGGTTTAAAATACAGAATCTTTGCAAAACAGCACTCAAGAGTTGCACATTAAACCCTCTCCAGTTCCCTCTTCCTGGCAGAGCCCAAAGTCTGCTTATCCCTGCTGCCCTCCTCCATTCTGTCTCTGCTGCACCCTCTTTACTCCACAGTCACTGACAAGGACAGCACTTTTTCCTCTTCAAAACAGTATAGCCTTCTCAAGAAAATACTTGTCTGCTTGGAGGTGTTTTTAGTGCTGCTTAAAGGATTAAAGTGGAACCAAACCAACCATTTTTTTTCTCAGATCCCAAAGGACTGCAAGGAGAATATGTGAAATCTTTCATGGGGTCTTTTGTACTGTGAGGAGATAATACCTGATTTATAGTGCCTTGCCCAACTTCCAAGAATCCTGAAGAAATTAAAGAAGCAAGTTCTCCATAGTTCATCTGTTCAGAGGTGTTTAGAATGTTCATGGTGCATGTTATAAGTTATAATTCCATGCTGATTTACATTGTACCTTCTGCTACAAGCTAATTTGCAAAAGTTGCTCTCAACAAGCACCAGGATTTCTGGTCTGATACAAAGCAAAAGGGCTCAGCTTTGATTTGGGGAAAAATAAAACCCTTTGCAGTTCAACATGTGTTCAAAAGAGTATTGAAGCCTTCTGCATAAAAGCATTTCAATAGCAGTAATAAGGTATGGGGGAGGAAGGAGGGGCTTGGATGAGGAAGAAATCAAGGAAACTTGGCTTTCAGTTTGGTGCCTGGCTCTAAGCTAGTTTGGCACTTACATGAAAACCTTCCTGGGGACATTGACATGGTGATGGGAGCCAGTGGTTATACTGCTATACATATTTTTACTTCTTTTTACCTTAAAATTTTGTAGCCCATGATCAACACTGAAATAATCAGAAGGAAAATGTTTTGTAATAGATTTCTGAGGTTTGACTAGCTCTGCTGGTAATAGATAACATCAGCTCAGACAGCTTCATGAAAACATCTGTATCTGTTCTTAGGCCCTGCTTGGGAGTTTTTGGTGCCTGTTTACAATCACTCCTGTGTAGCAGATCACCTCCCCACAGGATTTTGCTGCTGAGTCATTTCCAATCAGGTGTTTAAATGCCACAGGTGGTCTGTGTGATAAATACCAGTACACACAAGCAAGGGGAATTCAGTTAGTGCATGGAGCTATAAAGAGAACAGCCACCTCCCCAAGTGAGAAGGGGGAAACCCTGCAGTAAATGATCAGGGCTCCAGCAGGTTCTTTGCAACATAAAAATAAGCCTGCTTACAAAACCTTGCCCTGGGAGGTTCACTGCCTGTGTGGTCTAGCAATGTTGATAGGCACAAAAGTCACTGCAGGCTGAACAAATGCATGGAAAGAAGCTTGAATTGTGCTGGCGAGCTGGATGTTGCAAACAGCAGTGGCTCAGCTTGTATTGCCAGCAGTGTCTGGGGAGCAGGAGCTGGGAGGAAATATCAGTGGGATGGCTGGAATTGCTGTCAGTGGGGTATATGAGGTGAAACAAATGTGAAACTGTAGTTCAGCTGGCTTTGAGAGTTAACATGGGCATTAGGTGGCCAAATATTGCAGGGTTAAAACTCTCCACATAAAACAACAAAATTTCTTTACACAGCTTTCCAAGTTTGGTTGTTCATATTTGTGAATTTTCATCTTAAAATATACAGGCTGGAAACATCATTCCTTTTTTGATGAAAAAGGTGATGCTATATGTATTTATAGCACTGCAGCAGCTACAGCTTTAAGATTATCACAAGCAAAAATCATAAATCACATTAGGTGTGGCAATGTATTGATAAAATTATAGGGAGCCAACCCTGTAATTTCTTAGCACCCGGCACAGTTACAAAAGCAGAGATCCTGTGAGCGCTCCAGGTAGCATTGCCTTACACCAGCAGGGTTCCTGACAAACAGTTCATTTCTTCCTGTCTTCCAGGACTATAATCTGCTCTTAATTCTTTGTCCTTCATCTGCCCTGTCTTGGAGCTATTTTGTGACACACAGGAAGGTTTTTGTAAGTGCTCTTATTTTTGAGAGGAGGATTCTCTGCCCTTGGGCTTAGGAATAGCTGCCCTGCCACAGAGTTGCTACACGCTGAAAAATGCATCCCACATGGTATTTAGCAGAAGAGCTCCTTTTCCTGTAGGAGTACCACTGGTAGCAGGGGTGAGGAGTGGGAGTTAATGCTTAGTATCCAAAACACACCAGATTTCACAGGCTGGCTGGGGGGGGACAAGTTTGGGGAGCTTCAACGAAATTCATATTACAGGAATCTGCACCTAACATCTGCTTTGCTGGTGTTTCTGTTTTGCATTTTAATTATTTACTGAAACTCAGGATGTTGCTGTTTACAGCTTCCTGCTTCTAAAGAGTTCTGGGGACTTTCTGTATTATCATGATGATTTATTTGATATTTTTTTAAAAATTCAGCCTGTGAGAGAAAGCTTGTGAGAAGGACTTTATAAGTCCCCTGAGCAGTTCATAAGGGGGTTTTGTAACTAAAGATAGAAGCAGTTTTTGTAAGAGTAGGTACCTTAGGGAGTCAAGTGTCTTACCTGGCTCAACACAAAATGTCACAAACCTTTTGCAGTAGTCAGTCTGAGAAGCCTCCTGTTCTAAAAAAGAAGCGTGTATTTCATGCTCCCTGTCTGTCCCTCTCTTCTCTCACTTTATTTATATGACTAAATGCCCTGCAATGCACAGTTTCCCAGGGCTGAAAATCAGCTTGGGCTGCATGATTTCTCTTGCTTTGCTTCCTCTTGTTGGGGGGACTATCCTGAGATAGCCCATGTGGGATGTCCTCTCCCTGCTGCCTCCTCACAGTGGCCAAATTTGGGAAATGCCCATTCTGTGTGCACTGGGACAGCAGCAGCTCAGCACCTGCTGCTCAGCATGCAGGGGTGCCCAGTGCCTTCCTGGAGGCTGCAGCTGCAGCACACCAAGCACTTGGCCAAAAAAACCCCAGGAGCTGCTGGGGCAACCCTGGCAGAGGCATGATCTGACTCCTTGACATGCCAAAAAAGTTCAAATCTCAGCAAGTTTAAAAGAAGCTCCACTCTTGGCAGAGTGTGTTACTGTCCCTGGGACCGTGTGCCCTTAATACTGCTGATAGTGATATGGGGCAAGCAGGGAAGAGGCTGCAGGCAACATGCCAGATTTGAGCAGAGCTCAGAGCACGTTGCAGGGCCACAACCCCATCATGAGCCATCGGGCCTCAGCCTTTTGCTCTTTGCATGACAGAGTCTCCACTTGTGTTACCAAGCAGGGCAGCCAGGAACTCACAGAGATCTCCCTTGCAGGGCCCTTGGTTTGGGGGCCCAGCCATACTTGTGATGAACCCTTCATTGGGGGTTTCTCTCAGGCAAACAAACAAACAAACAAACAAATAAATAAATAAAGCAATTTTTCATTCTGTGTTGTGGTCTCTGTATTGGTGTGATGGAGATAGACCAGTGAAAACTTACTGATGCTGGTTGCACTCAACACTGTAAAAGTTTGGCAGACAATTATTAAGAAAGTCCCATTTCTGTGGGAAATGCTGAAAGCTCCTTGTAAAAAATAGCAATGAAATCAGGTAGATAATTTTACTGGGTAAATGCTACGATAGCAGGAAAAATACTAATGACCAAATCTCAAAAGAGGGGAATTTGATTTTGCAAGCCTCAGGAATATGAGACTTCTGGCCATTGCCTCTCCAGAACTTTGCAATTTTTGTGATTAAATATCTAAAATCACTAGAGAAGTGCAGTGCTGAAGAGCTGTCATAGCTGTATTTTTCTCATGACTGACACCTCCTGAAAGTGACCTTACCCTTTTTTATTTCTGTGTCTGTTGCTTTATTTCTTTTAAAATTCCCTGGTGCTACAGAGATCTGAGTATCCGAAGGGATATGGTAAACTGGTTTAGGCTGCTTTGGACACTTCACACTGCTCCTCCAGGAAAGATGAGGGGTTTCCCCATCTTTCTGTGCAGCAGAATCCAACAGCAGAGGTGTCTGCCCCACGTGCCCCCAGGCACCTGCTGCAGATTATTGATGGTAGATGAGTGCTCCATAGTGTGATTTTGGGTTAGAGAGACAAAAAATGGTCTTTGTTGTCTTCAGCTGTAGCTGCAGCTGGACATCAGAGGTTGGCATGTGGCAGCAGGGCTGGAGGTAGCACTGACCCATCAGGAGATGGCTCAGCAGCGAGCTGTGCTTGTCCTCTCCTCTCCTGGGGGGAGGATGCATCACTGCATTCATCCTGCTGTGAAACTGCCAGGGCTGTCTGGCTACAAAAGTCCTCTATCAACTTCCAAAGTTAGACCCAAATACGTGTTCTCATCTGGGTATTTGAAAGAGAGCAGATAATATCTATTACTTAGACCAAAGATTTTTTTTTTTTTTAAGGGACTTGCAAATGTTTTGTGGCTTCTGGACAGTTTGCCTGTGAAGTTTTTCTTACAGCACTTATTTTTGGACTTGGACCAAAAATACCTCAGAATTTTGAGGGCTAGGCCTGGATTTCCCACTTGTGCTGCTTTTGAGAAGACTTTCTCACTTACTGCAGTAAAAGATCTCATCTCTGTCCAGCAGCTCTGACCCTTCTCCAGATGGGCACTGCTTCTCACCACCACTACAATAGGTTTGGGAAAGGGATTGACTGGAAAAGTGAGTTACAAAATAATGCAAATGCTTTTAATTGGTTTTGGGTTCAAGGCTTTCTTAAAATTGATTATTTACATTTTCTTTTATTATCTAAATTTGGAAAGTCATGTTTCCCTGGAGATGTACTGATTGTTAGCAAGTCTCTATGTGCTTTACCAGTTTGGGGATTATACCTTAGAAATGGAAGAACAAAGCTGGACGGGTGACCCAGGGGCTGGGGGTTGAGCTTGGGTGTCCTGAGCTCCAGGTTTGCATTCTAACTCTGGGCTTCTCCACACAGGTGGTCTTCTGTGGGTTATGAAGAGTTTGTACTCCAGACTAGAAAGCACCAATTGCAGTGGGCAGGTGGGGGAATTGCTGTGGCAGTGCTTCACCTTGGCCAGGGCTGAGAAAGGAGTGGGTGTCAGGGCTGAGCAGAAAGGAGGGGATGTCCATGGCTGAGCTTTTGTGGATGGATAAGAAGGGGGTTGCCAAGAGTGTCAGATAAGAGATGTCTAGGAAAGTTCACAATATGCTGAAGGAAATCCTGAAGAAAAAAAAAAATAGGGTTTACAATTATGGGAGAGAGTCTCAAATGCTGGTGGAGTGCTGAGCTTCCTGAAGCCCAGAGGATGAAATCTCTGTTATGCAAAAGCGGTCCCTGTTGTCAGGCTGACAATGATGATATGTAGATAGCTGATTAGTCGAGCTGTTGATAGGAAATGCAGTGGGTTCCTGGGTTGTGGATGTACGGAAATTGCTCAGCTTCAGGAGGCCACTCCCAGCAGTTTGCAGGGAGCAGGCCATGCAGGGCTCATTCTGGGAACCCCAGTGGGAATGCAGAGGGAGTCTTTTCCTCCCAGAGGAGCTCTGCAGCCAGCACTGGAACAGGGCACTGGTTTGGGACACAGGGCTACTTTGAGGGGCTGCCACAAAGCTGCAAATGTTGCCTTCACTGCAGGCAGTCTTACTCAAGATGAAAGGAGATGATGAAAGGAGAAAAATCCCCCTTGTGTTTTGCAGCATGGTGAATTAGGAGGATTACTCTGTACAGCCAGTTTCACTTTGTTTGATTAGGTCAGTGTTGCCTGTGCACTGAAGGCTTGAGTAAAAATCAACCAGGAAGCTGAACCATCCCTTCCTACCACTTTCCATTCATCTCACACATGTATGCTTCCAAAAGACAAATGTAAGTCACAGAGAGATCAGGAGGCACTGTTAGAGTATACCCTAGCAGAACACTCAGCATTCCTGTGAGACAGAACTGCTTTATTGGCCCCCAGTACCATGCAGCTCACAGTTGAAACAGAGTGTGTGCAGGGCAAGCACCCTTCGCCTGGAGAACAGGAGAAGCTAACAGTCCTCCCTGGTCTGTCCTTTACAGATGCTGTAGGACACCAGCAGTGTCACAGAGCCTTTGCTGTTGCCACTTCCTGTTCCTTCATGTGTTCCCTACACCTCCTTGGCTGTTGGCCACTTCTGAGATCAGGGTTCACCCTTCTGGCAGTCAGCTTCTTTCATTTTCTAATGCATATCCCTGTGCGACCCAACAACTTTCTCACTGCTGCTCCTCCCCATAACCTGTGCTGCTGTCCACATTTTTTTGTGAGAGACCAGATCAGTGAAACATCTGACAAATGTGGGAACTGGGGAAAAAACTGAACTATAGGTGGAAGTTCTGTTCTGTCTCAAAAGAATCCTGTGCTGGTGTTTGTTATCCTTACATTTGTCCTTTCTAACCCATGCATCTGTCAGTACTCTCTTGGAGTTATATTTTAGGACTGACACATAGGAGCAGCATTATATGCAAAGACAATCTGAAGGGTTTAAAGAGCTTGATGGAGGTCTAAATTTTGAAATGCTAAACCTGAAAGCTCGGCTTAAAATCGAAAGGAGAATAACGACTTGTGAGCTCAGTTCAGCACAACCTGCCTCTGCCAGGATGGGAGTTAGTCTCTTTTGGGCTTTTGTGAGTTAAGACCTTGGAATATGGCATCAGGCAAAGAAAGAAGCAGAAAAATGCATTCTACAGTGCAATTCATGCTGGGAAGAGAGGCTGCTTGTTGATGAAGTAGACATAGAAAGAGGTGCAGTAGAGGTAGATGAAATTCCACTGCAATCTTCTCCGAGGGGCTGGAGAGCCTGCCTGTCTCCCATTTGGCTTTCATCCTGCCCCGCTGTTTACAGGGTAGCAACGAACCTGTTTCATTTCCAAAGGCCTCCAACCTTTGGGAAAGGGTTACAAGGGGGTGCTTCCAGGGTGTGCCCTGCTGGCTGAGGGTGGCTGCTCCAGGCAAGGGGACAAGAGCGCTCCGCAAGCCGGGGAATTCCAGATGACATCGCCTGCCAGGCGCAAGCCTGTCCCGTGCTGCCAGACCCAGCATCCTTCTCCTCTTGCACAGCTGTGAGCTTCATTAGGTACCGATGGCTACAAATCACTGCAGCGTTACAATGCAGAGCAGGGGGAATTCCAGCAGGACGAGGGCTGCCAAGTTCCTACAGTTTTAACGGCGTGATCTGAAAAGGAGCCCCCTCCCCACGCAAAAACTAAAAATACAACTGACTCCAAGATTCAGGCATTTAGGCATAATGCTCATGAACTTTAAATCCTTTACCACTGCTTTTGATGCGCTTCAAGGTGTAACTGGAGAAGGCAGGGACGAGCATGTGGATTGGGATTGCTGGAGCTGAAGCTGCCGACTCCTCCGTGACTTAAATCTCTATCCAGCTCACACCCTATGGTGGCTGAGGGCTAATGTATTAATATGTACACAAATGAAGGGATTAAGGGGTTAAATGCTGTATTAATTCAGGAAGAAAGATTAGGTTTTAGTCTGGATTGGAATTCTCATTCCACCCTGAACTCTGTGTGTTTCCTAAAGCTGGTCACAGCATTTCTGCAGCCCCTTGATTTTCATTCCTGGGCATCAGCATTTTGGTGTCTGAAGATAAATGAAGTTTGGGAGTTTCTTAGTACAGGAGGAACAGTGTATAGTCTACCAGAAGAAATTAAGGCCTTTCTGAATTTCTCTACCTAAACACCCAAAATCACTAGTTCGTTTTAGAGCAAGCGCCACATTGCAACTTGGGTGACCAAGGTTGTATTTATGGCTTGCTGACTAATGGTGAGTAATTCTATAACCTCCTGGTGTCTTCGTTTTCTTACAGGTAATATGGGAGTAATCACACTATTTTCCTTTGTAGAGCACATGAATAAAATGAGGCACGTTCGCTATCATTATGTAGACTTTATTAATCATTTCTTGGGTACATTTGTATAATGTGGAAGTGCTGTCTTCATAAGAACAGATGTTCTTCTCTCTGCATCAAGGTTTCCTGAGTATTCCACTAGTTTATTCCTTAGGGGACTGTAACTTGTGAAAAAGAGTGAAGTTTGTAGCTTACAGACAAAGACTTTGCTGACCCCATCTTCATGTCCACTGACTGAGAACTACAGGCCAATGATAGAAAATTGTACATCATTGATAGACATTTCATAGGGAGAAGCAGAACGGAACACTGTAGTTTTGGAACAAGCAGAAAGAAAGCTCCAAATCATTTTGCTCATCCCTGCTGTGAAAGATTTTATTTTACAAAATTTTACAGTGTGGCTTTACACCAACATCAAACCACAAAGTTCTGCACCCATAAACCATACTGATAATTTCTGAGAACTTGCATACCGCTGGAGAAACACAAACCAAACCAGACCTCCAGTTTTTGAGGGAAGTTATGGAGAAATTGAGGTGCTTGGACCTCTTGAAACCCAACACAGCAGCTTCACTGAGATACCTTATTGATTTCTGGCTTCCTCACAAACCATGCTATCACTCCAGAGTAGTTGAGAGTGTTGAAGCACCAAGCCCGTTTTTGATGAAAACACAAAGGAAACCAGCTACCTCTTGGTTGCGACAGTCTTTATTTTTGGAAGGAGGTTGCTGGACTCGCACTTGTGCCAGCGGTGCTGGGGCTGCACCCTGTGTCAGATGTGACCCCTTATCAGTGCAAGCAGGTGGCATCTGCCTTTAAGGTTCAAAACTGCAGAGGAGGGGCTGGGCTGTGCATGCCCAGTCTCAAGCCTG
This sequence comes from Molothrus ater, assembly GCF_012460135.2. NCBI lineage: Eukaryota > Metazoa > Chordata > Aves > Passeriformes > Icteridae > Molothrus > Molothrus ater. The sequence continues at coordinate 15,090,769 of NC_050487.2, read as the reverse complement.
GGTTTTGCTTTCCTCGGGAGCCCGTGGCTTTTCCCCAGTGGTAAGTCAAACCTGGGTGTTTTGGTTTAAGCCCTTTCTAAGAAAGATTGCTTGCAGCGGAAGGTGGTATTTTGGGTGAGAAGTGTTGTTGTGTTGCAATAGTTGAGTTTAATGGCTTTCTGTCATTGTTTCTTGGGGTGGTGAGTGGCCTGTTTGCTTTATCTTTAATCTCTTTAATATGAAGGTAGGAAAGGGGGTAATGTGCTGAAGAATGGAAGGATGTGCTTAGACTGAGCAGTGGGAGCAGAAATAGTCTTGTTTTCTCTCCACTTCACCACCACTTTTATGTCATGCTTGGCCAAGCCGTCAGGGCTTTGTTTCCTCCCATGATGGGACACTCAGCTGCAGGGAAAGGCGACAGCAGTGTGGCCACAGTTTATGAGAAACAAATGCTGTGCTTTTCCTTTTTTGGAAGGGTGAGTTAGTTTTGGTATGGGTTTTTTTTCTGTAAACTCTGAATTGGAGTGCTGTGTGGGCACAGCTACAGGTGCGTGTTGTCATTGCCGTGTTTTCAGAAATGTCACTCATCAGTGGGGTGGCAAGGGGGATCAGCTGGGGCACATCCCCACTCAGGGGCTGTAACACAGCTCTGCTGGGGGAGTGCTCACTCAGGAGGCAGCACAGCAATCACTGTGCCTGGGGCTCCAGCCCACCTAGTGAATTTGGAGAAGTGCTTTCACCTGGACTCTGTGCTGCTCCTGTTTCAGCAGATAAATAGGAGCTCAGTGGGAGGGCATGGTTGCCTGAAGCCTGTTCTGGGATCCTCCGGCTCAGGAGCTGTGTGCTAGTGCTGCACAGAGGAACGCTGCTCTTGGTGAGGTGCTGCTTCTGGGAGAAGACTTAACTTGCTATTAATAATCCCCTGGTGGTTTTTAAAGGAGGGGCTCGTGGATGCAATGTCCTATTCAGCTTGCAGTTTGATGGGGGCTGTAAATCCCCCTGTAGCTCCTGGTGCAGTTAGTGCTCTCTGTTTGTGAGAAGCATCCTGCCAGATAGTTCAGCAGTTGGTGCAGGGACCTTGCAGACTTTGAACAGAGACAACCTAGACAAGACTTACTGCTGTGCCTTGTTCTTTTCTAGTCAGTATTTTGATATAAGAGGTTGTGTTCAGTAGTGCTATTTCCTGTGATGGCCTTTGGGATGATCAGATGTAGGTAAAAGGATGTTGTTTAAGTGCTTGTTAATAAAAAAAGCATCTGGTTCATAGAAGCAATTTAAGCAATGCAATCTTGTGTTTAACTTTAGGCACTCAACAATTATTCTGCTGAAAGGAGAGATTTGCTGATGTGGGAAAAGACAATTAACTAAAGTAGTGAAATTTATGCACAGATTTTATATAGACTTTAGCTATTATTTCCCAGTGGAAATTCAGACACTTAAGTATGTGTTTGATAGACAGAAGCTTCTCCTCTTTGTTGAAGGCTGTTAGTTAAGGAAAATAGATTTTGTTGAGGTTTAGATTTTGATTTTAGGTTTAGATTTTTTTGAGACCACAGGGAAGGAGACAGTTTATCTGGCATGCAGCTTTGTGCTGAGCTGAGGTTGGTTTTCTTACCTTTTGACAGCTCTTTCCTGTCTGAGAACACGGTGCACCAAACTGAGTTTACTGTAATGCTGGGGCCTCCTCTGTAATACTGTGGCCTTGCCAAGGCTGACTGCCTAATCTTGCTGCCTCCTTTGGAAATAGAGCTGTACAGGTAGTAAAGGTGCTGAAGGAGTCTCTGTAAAAACATTAACCAGGAGACTCCTTGTGCTTGGTATAGGGAAATGTGCCCTTTTGGTCATCAGGTAAAATCTTGCAATGCTTTTCCTGGAATGAGTAAGCTAGGAGTTTGTCTGGCTACAGGGACAAAGATGCTGTAGCTGGAAAGTATCCCTCTCTGGAGAAATTCAGAGTTGTGGTTAGCAGATGGATGCACCAGCTGTGTTCCTAGCTGGTGCAATGCTTTCCAACAGCTCGGTTAGCTACAAAGGTGTAGAGGAGCAAAGCTGGCTCTATCAGTTTGTGCAGCTGGTATCTCATGCACTGCTTGGTTGGGGAAGGTTTGTGCAATTGCATCTGAGCAGGACCACCAGGAGCAGAGCAGGCAGGGTGAACTGGGACACTTTGCCTTTTTGAGGCAGAACTTTGTCCAGCAGTGAAACAAAGCTGGGGCGTGCTGAGGCATGCAGGAACCTTGTTGCACTGAGACTTTCTGAAGGAAAGGTCTCTGAGAGAGGTCTGGTTTGGTATAACTCTTTTTCCCTTGAAGTCAGTTCCTGTCTGTGCAGTAATGAAATGTGATTTTTAGTGTACAGTCGAAAGCAGTTGTTTTAAGTGGCAAATAATTGTTAGAAATGAGCACTTTGATGGCTTGAGAGAACCCATTGTGGGGTTTCTCTGCCCATTCCTGGTGGTCAGGACTGGGTGCAGGGTATTGAGCAATGCCTGTGGTCTGTCTGGGTGTAGCAGCAGAGGAGGTTGCAGGCCTTCCCACTGTGCAGCTCCAAGGCTCGTGGTGGCATTGATCTGCAGTTTATATGACAGGCTTTAGGCCAGAGCTGTTCTTCTGGGTTTCAATATGGCATTCTTGAAAGTGTCTTACCTGACTGAAAGGCTGAAAGGAGTAATTTTGGGTACTTTGTGGGATAACTGCTATTCTCAGAGGATTTGTGATTATTTTTTCACATGTAGTGTGGGCATGTGCTCCTATCTGTGAGGTAGAGCTATTACCCATGCATTTCTGCCTTTCATTTTTGTTTCTGGCTGTTTGTGAAATTTTCAATTATGCTGGAGGTTTTTTTCCCTGATTGTAAAAAGGATGAGGAACTGAAGTGATGCTTTCACCTATTTTGAGGCATGCCCAGCACTGGCTCCAGGGGGCTTTAAAGCCACTTTTGTTTCCTTTAGCTTAGAATAACAATCTGCTCTTTCCTGAGAGCAGAGGTGAGGAAAACCCAGCTTTTTGCAGTCTAGAGTCATCCTCAAAATGAAAGTGGCTATAAATATTCAGTAAAGAGAGCTAGATACCTCTATGACAGCAGCCAGAAGTAAATACTTCAGGAAAAGTGAAGTAAAAGCACTATAGTGTGATCTTCCCTCTGAAACACTTTTTCTTAATTTTGGCAGCTTAATAAATTAGGGTCTTCCATGCAATTTGTTTAGACCATTGTACTAATCAGGACCAATATGTGCCAAACCAAATATTAGTCCAAGTCTCTTTGGAATCCAGTTGTAACCTTGGCTCCTGCCATGGCCATTCCCCTGGCAGAGAATGTGGCTGTTCACTTGCATTGTGCTGAAATAACTCTCATATGGAAATTGTGCAGGACACCCCCAACCCTGTAGCAGGAAAGGTGGTCACCTGCCTCATATTCTGAAGTTGAGCTGAGACTTTTTGTCAACTGCAAATATACTGGAGAAATTCCTCCCACCCCCTTTACATCTGTCAAGTATTTTGACATGGGTCTAAAAGCTGCTGTGTTTGAATTTAGAAATTGGCCAGTGGGATGAGAATGTGCAGCTGTGGAAGGCATGAGTGCTCCAGCTCTGTCACTGCTCCTCTTGGGCCCACCTATTTCTGTGAGGCTTGTGGGAGCTTAAGGGGATAAAAATGGCCAAGGTAATTAGCAGATCTGGTGGAAATCAGTTGGTCTGGCTCAGAAATTGGTGGAGGTGAGAAAGCAGTAGACAAGCAGATAAAATCTGATGTGATTTAACTTACTTCCATAGAAAAGAAAACAAAAATATTATTTTATTCTTGTTATTATTCAAAATAAAAAGAGGAAAACAACCAAAAAAAACCCTAAACCAAGCAAAACCACAACTGAATACTTCGTTCATGACCTCAGCTGCAGTGGCTGGGTGTAGAAGTCACCTAAATCATTCAAGGGCATGCCATTTAGACAGGCAAACAGCCTGGGACAGTGGTATCCCACACTGCTTAGCTGCTTCACCCACTGCAAAGGCTACCTGCTTCAGATGGGGAATTGATTATTTGAGGGAAAAGGGAAAATGGTTTGTTTGGGTTTTTTGTTTTTTTGATTTTTAAGAATCTCTGGGATTCTAATGACGCAGCATCCCAGTGGACTCTGATGGGTATTTAACTTACTGGGAAGGGTGGCCAAATTCTCTCCCATCTAAATGCAGCATCTGCAGCAGTGTGGAATGTGTGTTGTACAGCTGTGAATGTCTCAGGCATTCAGCGTGTCTCCTTTTTCACACAATAGCTTCTATTTATGGGTTTTCATTGAGCTGGACTCATGAATTCAACATGTCTTTTTGTGTGTGTTTCTCTTTTTCTTTTGGTTTGTTTTTTTCTTTCTTTTTCCCTTTTTTTTCTTCTTTTTTTTTTTTTTTTTTTTTTTTTTGTTGCTTTTGTTTTTTAAGGTTTGTAGAAACTCCGAGCCCCTTCTCCTGGAAGGAGAGTTACTACCGATCAGCCATGTCCCAAAGCTCTCAGCCCAGGGAATTCCTCAGCCCAGAGGTAATCCAGCACATCTGGGACTTCCTGGAACAGTAAGTAACCCTTATGTGGAACATATGGAAGGTGTTTTAGGGCAGGATGCCTCTGTAATTAGGCTGCTCAGGGACTGATGCTGGGGAGTTTGGAATCCTGTAGGTGTTGATTAGATATGGCTGGATGTGTCTGTCTGTTGTGACTGACAGCTCTGGAGCTCCCCAGAGGTCCTGCACCGGGCTGTGGGGACCAAGTGCAGGGGTCAGCAGTGGCACTGATTGTCTGCCAGGCCTCTGGTGCCTGAGCTGGCTGCTTCCTAAGGCTGGTGGTTGGCATTTCCCCTCAGGAAGTGGGCTCATCACTCTGTGTCCAGGCTGCATGTTTTCCCCCTTCTGATGCCAGGGAGGGAGAGGAGGTGAAGATGGTGCAGAGTTCACCCTGTCAGGTCCATTGGCTGAAAGAAAACTGACTCTGTTCCCATTCCTGACTTGCCATGACTGATGCTGAAACAATCACTGCTGTAAATCCTCCATGAGCTCTGTCTTTGAGTGGTTTGACTCTTCTGCTCTTGCCTCAGAGTGAGTGAAATGTGCCTCAGGGCCCTGTCCTGTTCGGGGCTGCTGTAGTACAGTGGTGAGGAGGTGGCTGCTCCTCAGTAATTCCTGACTTTGCCATGAGACTGGCTTGTGGTAATGCCCAAGTCCTGGGCACAGGGGAAGGGAAGGAAGGTGGGGTGGTGGAAAACAGAACTTGGCCAGTTTTAACTCCATTACTGTGTTCTTTCCAGGCCAATATGCTCGGTTCAGCCAATTGATTTAAACTTCATTGATGGCCCATCTGAAGATGGCTCCACAAACAAAATTGAGATCAGCATGGATTGTGTCCGGGTGCAGGACACCGAGCTGAATGACCCAATGTGGGTGAGTAATGAGAAACTTCCTCAAGCTTTGGGGGCAGAAGGGGAGTTTTTGCAGGAGCTATTCCAGCTGCATTGCCCCAGGACCATCTTCCCACCTTGGCTGGCTCCTCACCTGCTCCTCTTCTGCAGCAGCAGTGGCAGGAGAGAGGGATGAGGCAGCTGAACTGGCAGGAGAGCTGAGGAGCCTCTTGCACAGGCTACTCAACCATCCTTGCACTCTCCCTGCTTAAAGCTAGTTTGACCTCAGGGTTAAAATAATTCTGGGCACAGTTGCAACTTTGCTGACCAAGGCCAGAGGTTCTTCACTGGTTTTTCTTCTCTTGAGGGCCATATATGAATGAAAACTTGTTTTCAGACCGTGGTTGGGTTCTTTTCCCCTCCAGTTTCTTCAGACTAGAGAGTGTTTGTAATGAGTCTTGGCCATGGGTGTCTCAGGGATATGGCTCAAGACTGGAATGCAGATGAGGCACTGGTGCTTGCTGGTTCATTGCCTTTGGCACTAACAGACTTCTCTTTCTTAGCAATAGCTCTTCTGAAGAAGCCATGAGCTTTTCTTGCAGGCTGGAGCAGGAGGTGTTTCAGGAGTTTGAGTTGCTTAAGTCCTGTTTCTGTTCTTCCTGGGTTTTGTATACTTTGGGGTAAAAATAAAGTGTAGTTTGGAATTTGTGTTGGTATCTGTAAATTTTCTTGTTGTTTGTCAGGATGTTTCCATCCTGAGAAACTGTTGTTGTTTAATTCCCTGGCTGATCAACCACAATTTTTGATGTGCCCAGTGATGGTGTGTTGGCAGTCTGTGTCCTGGTAGTGTTTGTGACCTGGAGGATTGTGTCTGCAAGGAAGGAGCTCCTGGGTCACTCTGGTTGCAGTCCCTGGTGGCAGGAGGTTTGACCTGTCAGTGCTGCACTGGTGTGACTGCTGGGGAGGCTGCAGTGCTCTTCCCTTTCCAGTAAGGTTGCAAAGGGTTAAAAAGTTGCTTTGAGGTTAGGTATGCCTGATGATGTGGTGAACTAATCCAAGTGCACAAGGAGAGGTGACCTACGTCACGTCTGGTTATCTTTTGATTCAGCATTTGGTGGGGTGCAAGCTTTCCATCAGCATCTGGATCTTGGCTTTTTCCACTATTAGAGCACAGCTCCAGTGAAATGGTGTCTCTTCAATAGTCCAAAAGATTCTCCATGTTTACAGGGGATTCAGATTTTCAAAGTGAACTATAAGGGTCTGTTTGAACTGTCCCCCTGAAAACCAGTTCCTAACACTTTAAAGGTCATTAGCAGTAACTTTTCTCCTTCCATGCTCAAATCTAGATTTGTGGCATTGAGCACAAGCTCACCTCCCCATCTCCTGTCCAGGCTGCCTGCAGAGCCCTGTGGTGGCTGTTGGGCTCACTGAAGGCCTGTTCAGTCTCCCCCTGCCTCAGTGCTGCAGTGGAACATGAATGGAAAGTCCCTTCCCCTTGTTCTCTCTGAGCACCGCTGCCTGGGAAGGGGACAAGAAGCTTTCTCTATGCAATATTTCTTGCTGATGATGAGTTTGAGCCCAGCCTTGCAGGAGGCATTTCTGGAGAGGCCAGGCTGCAGGGTGACTTCTTTTAAAGAAGTGTTTTTCACTGACGTGACAAGCTGAAGGGGGAGCGGGGAAATTCCATCCCATCCTCACCCTTACTGTAAAGGCAGCAGCTCGGAGTACATTAATGTATGTACATTTATAAATGTTCCAGTTTGTCTTCAGTGGAAGACAGCACCTTCTCTCAGTTGAATGCTGGACAAAAGCCTTCACAAAGCAAAATATGCACTGCAAACCTGTGCAAACAGCCCGTCTTTTAAAATGAGGAAAGCTCTTTTTATTCCCCTTACCACCACCACCACCTCCCTATAAATTTGCAAACATCCCTGACAGGTGACAACTCCCCTTGCAGAGAAGTCTGTGTTTGCTTTGCTGTTTCTGGGGCTCGCAGCGGCTGCAGCTTTCATTGGCAGAGAATGTGTAGCCTGGGGCAAGGTGTTTGCTTTAATCTGAAATACCTTACAACTCTCTTCCCCTCCAGCTTCTCTTTTCCTTTGGATGGCTCCGGGGCACGAGCTTCCCTTGCACCTGTCTCTCCTGTAACCTCAGCCATGTCACTCCTAGACACGAGGTGCTGCATGCAGCTGATTGCAGCAGAGGGTTGAAGAGGGCAGATAAACACAAAGGAATGCAGCAGAAACAGAGGGGCCCGGGGAGATGAGCACTGAGATCAAGGCAGAGTGCTTTATAGTATTACATTTGTCTTAGGAAAAGAGCAAAGCCAGTTTTTGTCCAAAATGCAGCACCATGTGAGATTTAAATGAGCACAGAGCAGCTGAAAGAGTGGTTTATTTAAGTTGATTGTCCTTGCGTGGACTTTAAAGCAATTCCAATCAGCTTTTAAAATAAGATTTGCACTTTCTTGTAATTTATGGCTGAAAAATGAAACTTGCAAATGAAATGTCTTAAAAGATGTCCATCCTTGAGCCCAAGAGCTGTGTTGGTAGAACCTATGATTTTTAATTTTTCTTTTATTATTTGACTTTTGGGAGTGCAAATCTGGTTGTTTGGGAGTCCAAGTGTTGTTCTATTGTTCACAACAGAACTAGTAGTGGGGAAGGAGCTGCAGGGCCTGAAGAAACTGTCCCCCAAGTGGGCTGGAAAATGAGCAGGAGTCCTGCCCTGTTGAACACCCATCAGTTGTGTTCGTTGCCTTGAAAATGCAGTTCTTTGGGGAGAAGGCTGGCTGACACAGAAACCCCTCTCATCTGGGCTGTAGCCCTGTCTCTTGCTGAGACCTTGCAGTTCTCACTCACGTGTTTGAGGAAGAAATAATCTTCTGCATCTGTGTAAGAAAGGGGTAAGAGAAACTGGTGATCTGCACTAGCTTGGGATGAAAAGATCTGAAGGGGGCAGGAAGAGGTTTCTGGCTCTGGTATGACATTAGACAGTCAGCAACCTTCCCCAGCCGTGTGACCAGCTCTTTCACAATGTCCTGGGTGGCCCATCCTGGCTGTCAGCTGTGGCCTTTCCTGTCCCCTGGTGTGAACCACAGGCAGCCTGGGAAACCCCAGCGAAGATCTGCCTTTTTTGCATAACTGGAGTGAAGGGCTGGTGGTCCCTGTGGGTGTGGAGAGCACTTTGTGCCATGGCCCTGGTGTGGGAAGGAGCTGCAGATGGCCAGGAAGGTGAGTTGCACGTGTGTCCTTGTGGGCCTCCTGCCATTCATTTAAGTGCACCAAAGAAGGTGATCCCCAGCCTGTCCTTTGATCAAGCATGTAGCCAGCAGCTGTGGGGTGTGGTGGGGTGATGTCTAGTTCCCTGCATTCAGGATGAACACTGATTGCAAAGCCTGTATCCTGCAGTGCTAGAAATCAGGTAATGTTACAGCAATTTTATATTTGTGTCTGACTGGTTAAATGCCCTGGGGCATCAGGGAGGAGAGGTCTGGAGATCCATCTCTAGGAGTGGGTGTGTGGCAGTGCAATAACCCCTGCCTTGTCCCGGAGCCTTCTTAGTGCTGTCAGCCTGCTCTACCAGGTGCAAAATTGCTTTCTCTTACCCTGTCTCAAAAGTCCAGCAAACTCATTGATGCTAAGAGATGCTGGTCTGGACCCAAAGCTGCTTTGGGCTAAGGATTTCATCAAGAGCCTTGTAAAGTAAAAGTGTTATTTGAGGGGCTGGCAGAGTTTGTAAATCTTCTGCCACCACCCCAGCAGCGTGGCCAGGGCCGCGGGGACGCTGCTGGCAGGAGCTGGAGTGCTGTCCCCAGGGATGGAACAGCTCATCCCCCTCCCCCTGTACATACCTTCCTGTCATGCCCCTGAGCGAGCCCAGCCGTCCTCCCTCCCCAGCCCCTTGCCTAACCAGTTCAGCGGAATGCCTGCTCCCCAGACACTGCCTGGCCAGAGTTTTCTTAACCTGGATCCATCCCTCCCTGTAAAAGGCAGAGAGAATTCCTTGCCTTTTTTTCCCTTTTTTTTTTTTTAATTTATTTGTTCTCCTTCATCTTCTGCAAATAATTGTGGGGATTTGCTGTGTGTGGCTTGATCAGGCAGTGCTGAGCAGCCTGTGGAGTGGGTTTCTACCCTGGGGATGGTGGTGTGTGTAGGGCTGGGTTTGGGTGTACAGCTTCATGGGCTGTGGGTGTCCCAAGCGTGGTAGCTGCAGAAATTTTGCAAGTGCAGTGTGTGTTTCATAGTTTTAAAACTGAGAGCTTCAGCTCTGTGGCTCTGCTGCTCTCCTTTATGCAGAGAGGTGGAGGTAACAGTAGGGTAGATATACTGGATGCATCTTGTGCAGGAAATGGAGGTGTTGAGGCTCTCAGCCTCAGTGCTTTTACCAATGACATATCTCAGAGTTGGTATCTGATGCTTCCCAATGGAAACAAGCAACCTTTCCCATATTTAATCTGCTGTAGGCTCATGAAAGTGCCACCAAACCGCCTTGCACAGAATACAAAGACCTGGGAATTCAGGCCGCAGCCCAGCAAGCTGGCTCAAGGTGGCTGCTGGCTCTCTTGTGCATGCTCTCAGCCTTAGCACCCTGTAAATCAGTAATTCGTATTTGATGGCCATGCACAGAATTCCTGGTCCCCATCATGTGGGAGCTGTGGTCAGGATCAGCTGTGCACCTGATGGACAGACACAAAAAGCTCCCCCCCTCCTGTCCTGCACGACTGCTGCCTTCTATCCAATGCTTTAATATTAAAGTGCAGGCTCTGAACTCTGTTGATTTTAATTGCTTCTTGAAAGTGTTTTTCTGGGTCTGGAGAAGAGAACTGCACTTGTTGCAAGGTAATGGCTGAAGAAGCAGCTGGAAGCTGGTTATGGGGTGGTGGAACTGTGGGATGAAAGGATGTCCCTGTGTGCCCACAGCAGGGCAGGGGAGCTGATGTGGTGAGCAGTGCAGGAATGGTGCTCTGTGCAGGGACTGGCTAACACGTGATGTGTGCTGCCACGGGCTCTGGCAGCTGCCACAGCCCTGCATTTTGTTGGGAAATGGTTTTGCACCTGGAGGATGAGGCTGATTTGATAAGGAGGTGCAGCAAAGTGCTTGTGTGGCCATCCGTTTCCGTGCCTAAGTATTCCAGGACTGACCATAGCAGAGAAGGAAGGAAGGACTTTGTACAGCACAGGGATGTGATCAAAGCTTTTATTACTGTCTGGTTTTTGTTTGAGAGAGTTTGAGGCTTGCCAAGTTTCTCTTCTTTGTGGTTATTTATTCGTTCCATAGCTGTGCAAAGAAAGTTGAGATTATGCAAAGACATTTCCATAATGAGCAAAGGCATTATTCTATTGGAAGCTTCCCTGCAGCACCTCTCCTGTTTGCAGTTGAACTCAGAAGCTCTCTTAATTTAGGCTTGGCTTTGTAAGCCTGCTGATGTTTAATCTTCTGCTTCATAGGTCCCTCTAAATGATCTAAACATCACATTTAGGGCTGCAGATCCAGATCTAGAAATGGTCAGTTCTTTCAGATAAGAATGAATGTAAAGAATGTATCTGTATGTTCAGTTTAATCAGAGTCTGAAAACTTCCCTTGTCTTGTGTCTAGCAGGGCTCTAAAGACATATTTATGTTTCTTTAAAATAATTTTTCCCTATTTCCCTTTCCTGTGCTATTTGGCCCTAGTTCTGGCTGCAGACCAGGGATGGGTATGTTTCTTCTTGGAGGAATGTCGCCAGTTGTGAGTTGGATCCTTAAACCAAGTGTTTTGTTTTTATTTTCACCTCCCAGGATTCTCGGTGGTACTGAAGAAAACTAATGGGTGATCTGTGTGCTGCAGGATCATTTTAGAAGCATATTTAAAATTCTGTTAAATATTTCTTCCTTTTCAGCATCTTGCTGTACATTCGTCTTGGGAAGGAATAAACTAATTTTAAGCTGAAAAGCACACACCTACAGGGTTTGTCACAGTGAAATGGGGTGTTTCAGGAGGTGTGGCTTTGACTCCCCAGCTCTAGTGCTATGAACACCTGATGTGGAAGAGTGTGGTAACTGGAGTCCTCTGCCTATATGCAAATGCCTCCAAACAAAAGAAGCAGTCACTTCAGAAAACATCTTCCTCAAGCGGCTAGGCCTGCCTCCAAAGGTTTCCATGGTGCTACATGTGCTCCTTGAGCAAGTTTGGAGCAATAATGTGTTAATGCTTATTTTACATCTTTAAAAGGTCTGCACAAACACCTCCTAATTAAAAGGCATCTTGATCTTGAAACAATAGATTGTAGGCACTTTTTCCTCTGGAGAATGTTTAAGGCTTATGCTGTCTTGATGGGAGCTTCACTCATTGTTTCTATCTAGGTGATAGGATCCTCTTTTTTTCCCCAGAATTCACCTTCCTCTGGATGTTTTGTTTGGTTTTTTGTTATTTTTGTTGGGTTGTTTTTTTTTTTATTATGAACCAGATTGTGTGTAGAAGAAATAAGGTCCTTTTCTCTTGTTAGCTGGAAGGGTGATGAATTGAGCTGTCCATGTCCAGCCCAAAAGAAAGCTTTATGGTGCCCCTCTTTGTGGGGTGAGGTGAGTAGAGGATGGGAAGCACCTCACAGTGCTGTTTCCAGCTGCAGAGCTGACCATGCCAGGGAGGGGTTTCTCCTTCCAGGCTGAGACAACCCTGGAGCACAGCCCTGGGAGTGTCCTGCTCCCCTTCCTTGTCCAGCACAGCCAAGTGTCTGTGCTGCAGCCAGCTGTGGGGTGTAGCTTTTGTTTAAAAAGTTCTCTCTTGCATTAATTGGGATTCTTGCTTTGAAGAGAGTCTCAGGCATCCAAAGTCTCACTGTATAAGTTGCTTTGTGGTTGTGCAGATTCTGCCCACAGTCCTCTTAATGACTATTATTTTTTCCCTCCAATATTTCACGAGGAAACTTTTGGACTAGGTAATGTTTTCTACTGAATGAATTTCTACCATCTGCTTTCCACTTCACTGTCACTGATTTGATAGCGCTGAAATTAATGAGGGAATGAATTGTCAGGCAGTCACAAAAAATTAAATCTGTCTCTGTGAAGCGTGGATTGAAGGAGTGGTTTGTGGCCTGGGTTCATTTGCTCACTGCTGACTGAACTCTTCTTTAATCAGCAGCTGAATTTGCAGAGATTAATAAGAGATCAAAGGAGTTTTCAGTAACAAATATAACTGTCACTCTAAAAAGTGTGGACTTCTATCTCCAGCCTGTTTAAATAGAAGGAAAAGGTACTCTGAAGCACTTTTATTCCTCCTTGAGAGCATGGATGGGTATAGTGGACCTCATGGTGATATCCAGACTGGATTAAAATTAAACAAGTCTGAAGCAAAAATGATCAATCTTCTGGGGAAGAGCAGCACTGCAAAATGCAGCATTTCTTCATAGGAAAAAAAGGCATAAGCAGACTTCTAGGCTTCCTGCCTTGGGAAGTGTGTTGCACTCCAGAGCACCTGGGCAATATTGGATAACAGTGATGTTTTAATAGGAGAACTGTGAATTGCCATGGGTTGCCGGGTCAGAGTGTAACCAGGCATTTGGAAGACTCTTCTTGAATTATTGCTAAGTGGTAACTTTCTTTTAAATACTGGATTATTGTAAAAGTGCTTGGGTGGGAGGGAGTTGGCAGCAGAGCAGAGGCTGGTTAGAAGGAGCTGCTGTGGTTGTGCAGTTAGAAACAGTTGTGCATTTCAGGAGACCTGTCTGTAGTTTATAGAAGATAAGGGACTTTCCCCTCATCTGCTTGTGCAAGAACTGCCCTGGTCTGTCAACAGTTGCTCCTTTCTCTGAGTGAAAACAAAAGCTCTGTAATCTGTTGCTATCTCCTTCTCCCTTTCCCTGGCTGAAGTGCTTGGTCTCTGGGGATGTAGGTTTGTGCCATGACCCTGTCCTGTCTCCAGCTGGAGGGATGGGACTGTTTATGCCAATTAGGATCAATTTTCATGAATTTTCTTGTGTAACTTCCTCTCTCTTAACTTTTGAAAAATATTTTATAAATATGGAGGGTTTGGGGTGGTAAATTATACTGTGCTGAGCATGCAGAGATCCTTGTGAGGCAAAAATGCAGTTTGAGTGTTGAGGGTTGTTGCTCCAACCAAAGAGCTGCCCTGGCTTGAGCCCCCAGAGTCCCCTGGACACATCTACATGCATGAGTGTCTACTGACCCATGGGTTTGCATTCATCAGTGTGAAATTATCTGCTGGCTGGTAGTTTTGTAAGCTTATGTGCTGCCTTGTCAAGATATGTATCCATATGGTTTTACCTCTAAGCTTCCATAGTGAAAGCAAATTCCTTTAAAAATAATCACTAGGGTACAGTAAAAGTAAGAAAATTAGATAAAATGTGTGCCACAGATAAGCAGAAACACTTTTTGATAAATGAGCTGTATGCTTTGTCTGCCTCCTATGTCATACCCCAGCTGTGGGAGGGCAGTCACTGCTGGCACGTGGGTGGGAATGACCCTTGATGGGGTTACAGGCTTTTTGGTTGTGCAGACAGTGAGGAAGGTGTGGGGACCTTGCATCACCTTGGCTGGAGAGCTGAATCTCTCCGGAGGAGTGTCTTGCTCTCTCTCATTAAATGGAGCTCAGCAGCCCGAGGGCAGAGGCCCAGGGGCTGCGTGAGCCCTTCCTAAACCAATATTGCACAGTGGTTGTGAAGGGAACTGGTTTTGTTTCACAATTCCTTTCCACCTTCCCTCTCCCTGCTCCCCCACCACCTAGCGTTATCTCTTGACATGATGCCATTAAGTCTCTAATTAGCCCTAGGGGTATTCTGGGGGAGATAACGAGACTGTAGGAGCTCAAATAAGCAGCGTGCGCAGATGTTTACCCAGGGTCGGAGGGCAGGGCTGTTGTGACAGGGATTGCCTTGGGGAGGGCATGTTCCTTGGGAAGGAGAAGCCAGCCTGCACCATGGGCAGAGCTAGGAGCTGGGCTCTCCTCCTGCCTTTTACCCTGCCCTTTTAAAATGTGGAGAAAAATGCAGTTAGGAGTCCTTGGAAGAAGGGATTGATCCTCAGTACTAAACACTTGCAGACAGGGCGTGTTTCTAATGTGAAGGTTTGTACATTTGAGTGCATTTCAAAGAAATTTCTGTACTTCAGACCTGTCCCTGGGTCAGTGGTGAGGAACAAGGAGGTTTGAATTTGTGCTCCCAGGTGCACAGAGAGGTTTCTCTGAGAGCTGGGGGTGCCTGGTCCCTCTCTTGTGTGTGGAGTTCCATGCGGTGCTGGGATGCACACAAGGCTGCAGCCAGTAGGATGCTGTCTTTTATACCTCATCTCTTTTTATTTGTTCTGTCTAGCCATAAATGGTTAGATTAAAAACAAAAAAGAGGAAAGTCCCTGTTTCAGGGACCACATTGTTTTTCCCTCTCTTCCTTGTGGTTTGAGCAATGAAGATCAGCTCTGCATGACTTTTCAAGAAGGCGGGTTGATTTTTGCTTTTTCCTTTGAAAGTATTTTCTTTTGGCTTTTTAACCTGGCTTCCTGCTATCGCAGAGTACACATCTGTCCCTGCAAGATCTGCACTGGAAAAGCTGTCAAAGCCAATTGGCAGAGGCTTGTTTTTCAAGCATTCAGCAGTTACTCAGAGGTAACAGAAAAAAAATCCTCCAAAAACTATGTTCTATTTTTTCCCTCCTCCTCCTGTTATCTCCATCCTAATTTGTAAACATTTCTGAGTTAAGTGAATGTCACAGTCTGTGGTGACGCACTCGATCCAGATGCTATTTTTATATGAGTGGAGAGGTCTGAGCAGATTTTTTTCATTTGATCTGCAGGAAATTCTGCATGAACTGCCTAACACGCAGGCAGGTGTGCATGCACACACCCCCCTTCTACAAGAAATTACACAATCTCCAATTAACACTGCAGTTGTGATAATGACATTTTTAATCGTCACATTTTGTGCACTTACCTTGGGACCGGAGAGGGTTATTGAGAACTTGCCCATGGTACTGGTGAGAGGAGCTGGGATGAGCCATGTAAGAGCACGGGAAAAGCATTCAAACAAAGACTCTGAATCAGCAGTTTGACTTGGCCAACAGCTCGTTTTGGAAACTTAGGGGTCTTGTTTGCATTTTATTTTGTTCTTCGGCATACCAGCAGGAGCCACAAAGCATTGCCAGAAGCTTTCTAGAATATCTGAGTCAGACCTGGGAGGGTTGCAGCTAAAACTTTCAAATCTAACTAGCAATTATTATTTTTAGTTTCCTACAGTATTGGAGGTAAATTACTTTAAGACTTCCTTTCCTGAGGCTGAGCTACTTTTTTAATTTCAATCCAACTAAGCATCCAGAGCATAAGTGCCAGGCTCTTCTCTTGACACTGTTTTCTTTGTTTTCTACTTTATTCTTTTCCTGTTTGGGGTGGGGGAGAGCTTGTTGGACTCTAAAAGCAGAGTTAAACCTTGTTCATCTGCCCTCAGTGTGCAGTCATTCTTACAAATGTGTGAAAGGAGGGCCTTTGCCTGAATCTGTTTGCTTTTTCTGATTAGGCTAATTGGTATGATAAGGCATAATCTCTGTTTACAAAGATTGTCTTGCCATGACTTCAGACCGTTACAGTTGATGATTCCCTTGCAGAGCTGTCCAGAAGACTCAGACAAATTATGACTATCGCTGTCCCAGAGCTGAAAAGTGAGTGTGCAGTGTGAGGAGGGTGGGGGTGGCCTTTTTTTTTTATGACTCAGCCATTTAACCATATGATATTTCAGGAAATCAAGTTTTCCTCTGAGAACCCCAAAGAGATGCTGCCTGGCCACCATTAGGTTGTTGTAGGTTCATCTGTATGAAAATTTTGTACCTGCAAAAGGAGAGAATCAAGTAGGGTCTGGGAATTTTTCTTCTTCATGATAAGGTAGAAAGGTTCAAGCTTTACTTTTCACTGGTGCCAGTGTGAATATCCAGAGGATGGCACCAGCCAGGAGAGCATCTTAGGAGGAGAGTGCATTTAGATCTGAAGCCAGTGAAACAAAGGTTGGGTCCCTGGGGTGATGAGAGAGACACACCTGTGCCTGGCTGTAGCAGCATTGGTGGGCACAGTGTCTGGTGCCTGCTCTGTTACCTCCTGCCACCCCTGCTGGTGTGGTGGTGTCCTTTTTTGTGTCCTTTGTGGATGGTGGATTTGCAAAAAGCCACTTGTCCAGCATCTGATTCAAGGTGACCGCACAGGGTAATGCATCTGAAACACCGAGCCAGGTTGGGGCTGTGTGTACAGAGGGCAGGTATTTGTGCTGACATGTCAATTTATTCATGCTATATACACCTCTCCTCGTGTTTGACATGCAGATCTCTTTGGATAAACTTCCACATATCTCTCTGTATCTGGGTGTTGCTTCACCCACAGCCACCTGTGGGGCAGAAGATGGCAGATACCTCATACAACAATGCTGCATTAATGACCTGGAAAAGGAGGATCTTCTGAGTTTCAGAGCATAGCTATGAAAGAGGATTTTACAATGACCTGCTGAGGTTGGGAGATTTATGTACCTTTTCCTGCTCTCTCCTTCCCCTCCACAGTTTTTGAACTCATGGGCCAATATGAAAAAACTTGACAATATTTAGGGATCAAAATGGTCATTGGAGCATGGCTTAATGTATCCTCACTGTTAGACAACAGAAGATCCATGGGTGACATGAATTCTTGCTTCATGTCCAGCTCTGTGTTAGCTTTGCAGTGGTGCTGCAAAGTGTCCCAGTTTGGCTAACGGTGCTGTGGCTGCTCCCTGCAAACTTTACCTGGATCTCCACATTAGCACTGGTGTGGCTTTTTGGCTTGTGCCCATCCCAGGTGAGATCAGATAAGTACATTGGGCACAGTCCCTGGTCTCAGGTGGTGCTGGAGAAGATGGAGAGGAGGGCAAGGGGCCCTGGCAGTGGTCTGTTGAGCTGTTCCTGTGCTGTGGGAAACTGGCTGTGTGCTCGGCAGCTCTTGCTGGTAGCTCAGGAGCACTGAAGGTGTGTGTGAAGCTCAGGTGGCCCCGACCCGAGCTGGGATATTGCTGGTCCTGGTAGGTCAGGAGCGCTCAGTGCTCCTCTCTGCAGCCTGTTCTGGGAAGTGCCTCCTTGCACTGTGCTCGGTGAGGAGGAGTTGGGAAGGTGCGCTGGAAATGCTTCCAACCTTTTGCTTGCACCCAGCAGCTCCCGTGAGCTGTGCTTGCAGGGTGAGAGCTACATCAGACCCCTGATTCTTGTGGCAAGGGGCTGCTGCAGGGGAAGGGGGGTACATTGTAATCCTCTGCTCTGTGTTCTTGTTTCGCTTCCTGCCTGAAGATGGTTTTGCCCCGTTTTATTAGTGGCAGCCTTAGGAATGTGCTGGCCGCTCCAGCCTGGTGCGCTTGCCATGTCCTTTAATTTGCAGAGCTGCCGTGTGCTGGGAAGGCAGTCCAGGGGCCGCCAGCCCCGTGAGCAGCACAGCCTGCTCCAAATCGCTTCCATCTCCCCCGAGCCCCGTGAGCAGCACCGCCTGCCCGCTTCCATCTCCCCGAGCCCCAGTCCCTCGCTGCGCGCCCGGGGAAGCCGGGGTTAAATGATGCCCGGGGCCAGGCGTGGCAGGAGCAGCAGCCGCTCCGGGCAGAAGCGGGGAGGTGCTGAGGCTGTGTGTGGGTGGCAGCCCTCCCCAGGACCCTTGTCCCTCCTTGCAAAGCCCCTGTGGTCGCTCTCTCGCCGCCCGCAGCGAGGCTCGGTGTTCCCTGGCAGCGCTGGCAGTCCGTGCTTTGCCTTTCGGCAGAGCCCTGCGGGAGCACCGGTCCTCAGATAAAGTTGGGAGCGCTGTCATTATGCTGGGCCGCGCTCTGATCTGGATGTTTGGTTTCCTCTCTCCCCCCTCCCCAGCCCTGTGGAAAGGTGTTCTGTTTCGCCTGGCTCGGTGGCGCTCCGGGAGCAGCCGCCTTTGTTCTGCCGCGCATCCCGCTCGCCCGGCCGATCCTCACGGGGCTCGGGTGCCGCCAGCGCAGCGCTGAGCTCGCACCCCGGCACCCCCGCTCCGGGGGACACCAGGGCAGGACAGGAGGCTTGTCTGCTTGTCCAGAGTAAAATCACAGTGGGGATCTCTCCTGCAGATCTCGGCTAAGTGCTCTTCCTATCTTTTGGAAAGTTTGCCGTGGGCATCCTGTCCAGGTGCTTTTTACTGAGTGGCACCTGAAGACTTGTCCCATATATTAATTTAATACCGTGAATCCCTTTGGATGGGTTGGGTTGTTTTGTTTTTTTTTAACTTGTTTTTAAATCATGATGCAAGTTCGAAGCAACCGCAGAGGAGCGGAAAAAATGTAGCTGGAGTGATGCCCTGCAAACACAGGACCTGTTGGCAGTGAGTGTGGATGGGAGCACACAGGTGACAGAGAATGTAGCTGGATTATGGTGCATGGAACCAGTGATTGATTCTCAGAAAGGTCCTTGGGGCTTTTGTCCCAAATCTGCACACAGCAGCAGCCAAATGCTCGGCTGCATTACTGTACCACTGGTGTTGGTCTCGATCCCTTCGTGAATATTTAGGTTCTCGGTAGCAGCAAAGCCTGTGCCTGGAAAAAAACAGCCCTGGAATCTTTGTAGTAAATAAATAGGAGAAGTTTCTTGGAGCAGCTCCTTTAGAGCAATTCCATAGCTCTCTTTTGAGTTCCTAAACTTGTAGAAAAGTGGCAGGGGAA
The DNA here is from genome assembly GCF_012460135.2 of Molothrus ater. Lineage (NCBI taxonomy): Eukaryota > Metazoa > Chordata > Aves > Passeriformes > Icteridae > Molothrus > Molothrus ater. The sequence goes on along the minus strand of NC_050487.2, from coordinate 15,071,761 downwards.
AGTTATTGTTTCCTTTCTTTTCCCTGCCTGTCTTTCTTTTTTTCTTTTCTCTTTTTTTGGCCATCCCCCCCCCCCCCCCCCCTTCCCTTCCCTTCCCTTTGCTTTTTAGAGATTGGTGATAAGGAATTCTAACTACTTAATGAGCTGGGAGAGGCCTCTCTCCATTGGAGTGGAGGACTCCAGGTGGCACTTTGACAGATTGGACAGGTAAGGCAGGAGAGCCCCACCTCCTCCTCCTTGCCTATACTTAGGTATATAAGGGAAACTTCAATTATGCAGAGAGGCACACTCTGAGTCCTGTTATCTCCACAGTAGCATCCCATATTTTTAGGGTCTTCTAGGGGGTGGGAGGTGTTTGTCAAAATCCTGGAGCCAGAAGAAAGAACAGCAGCGTTGATCAATTTGACTGCTAACATGTTGTACCTGGAAAACAATGCCCAGTCCCAGTATAGCGAGGTAAGGACTCTAGGTTTCAGCTGTGATATCGCTAATGTATTTTTATTTTTAGTGAATACGTGCAATTTCTTCACCCCAGAAGTTAGGTGCAGAATATACACTTGTTTTTGTGAGACTTTTGCATTTTACAATGGGAAGCAGAGTTTGTTGGGCTAAATATCTAAATGAGAGCGAACTTCAAATCTTTACATTTGGGGCAGCAAATTTGTTTTGGGAAGCCTGATCAGCCAACATAATTTTCTTTCATTGGAGAAGCAAGGCAGTTTTTATGGTGGGCAATGCACACAGATTGCATTCCTATAGCAGTCTGAATACTAGCTGTGTTGTCTGCATTATAACTCTTTTATGAGTCTTTTATTGCCAAAATTACTGCTTGTGGTTTCAAGTGGATGGTATCTAGGAAATAACTAAAAATGTGTTAAAAATCCCTTCTTAGGTTACTTTTCAAAGCAAAATAATATGCAAACAAAGGTCCTCCGCTGCAAATGCTGCGTTAGCGTCTGCACCAACACCTCTGTTACTCAGTGCTGTTAATACCTTGCCTCATAACTTGCAGCAGCAAGGTATTTTACACAGGGTGTTTGTAGAAGTATATTATATAAGGATAAATGCGTGTACAATAGGTGCATTTTACTCTCTACAGCTCTCTGCACTTCATGAGCGTGCATGGGACACAAACTTCAGGTGCAGCTTTGATTTCATTTTTAAAAATTATTTTTTTAATTGCTTTTAACCAGCTTGGGTCGATGCTTCGTAAGGTGGCAGCGGAGAGGATTGCCACACGCTGTGCAAATCTTGGAGGAAGTTACCAGGGGTTGAGGGAGATCTAACAACAATATTGGTTTACATTCCAGCGGAGACAGCAGCTGTGTTGACACTTGCCAGAGTGGCAAAGCGGCCAAAGCTCTGTGTGTGTGTGTGCGCGTGTGTGTATATTCCTCAAGAAAAGGCTTCAAGTGGAGGGCACGGGGTACGAGCCCCAAAGCAGACAGAACCTCAGCCACTTGGGAGAGAAAACAAAATAGAAATTGAAAGGCTGAGAGCATAGCTAGGAGATGAGGCAGGTGGTGAGGAGAAGTCTGTCAAAGGTTTACTCAGGGCTTGCACGGCTGGGATGGCGGGTCTGTGACTCGGGGAGAGCGAGAGGTAAACTGAAACCAGCGTGCTCTCCCCGTCCCTGTCTGCAGGGAGCCCAAACCCCCGTGTGCGCGCACCGGCTTCCTCTGCTGCCTCCATGCCCGAGACCCAAATGGGTGACTTTTGTTTTTTTAACTGGGTTAATTATAAACTCTTAAATGTGGAGAGAGCACTTCTTGGAGTGTTTGCTTGGTGTTATTTGTCCGCTGCTATCTGATCAACTTTCGCTGAATAGCAGCAGTGGGGCTGTGGAGTCCCTATGGTTGACTGGCTGGGCTCATCTGTCAGGAGCAATGCGCTCAGGAGCGTTCTCGCTCTGCTGTAATGCCACTCGTCGCTGTTGCTGTCAGGGGAGGTTTTTTAAAAGTCTTTAGCTCTAATTTTTTTTTCCTCCCCCACTCTCCCTCTTACCTCCTTGGATTTGAGCAAGGTGCACTGACTTTGTTCATCCAGTGAAGCATTGTACTCTGGGGAAGGCAAACCCCATTAGCATTGACTTGGCTTCATTTCTGAGGAAGAGCAGCCTCGCTAATGACTTGTCTCAAAAGAGAGGGAGACTTGTTAATGCTCAATTAAAATATATTGGTGATGATGAACCTCACCCATCTTAAGCTCGCAAACAAGAAGTAGACTTTGGCATGATTTCCTTAGAAAAGAAGAAAAAAAGTTCTCAGTGTGCAAATAGAAGCAGCACTTTGTTGTCTCTGGTAATTGCAGTTCAGATTTTAGAGCTGTTGCTGGGTTGGTCACAAGGGAGACGTACCAACTCATGAAAGACTTAGTATCGGCTAGCTTCTGCATTTAGAAATGGACCTCATTTATGGGAAGGAAATGATTTCCCCTGTATTAAAATCAAGTTTGAAGATGAAGAGCAGGGATTCCTCTCTCATCCCAAGCCCGTTTCTTGGGGTGCTGTGCCCAGCCACCCCAGGATGTTGGTTGCGTACTGGCAGATGCTGAAGGCTGTGTGGTGCCTTCAGCCCTGGGAATGCATTCCCAGCCTGGGAACGAGCCCTTGCACCCTTGCACAAGCCCCAGTGCAGGCTGTGTGGCCGGGGCAGCGAGCTCGCGCCATCGCCCACGGCCCTGGGCCGCCCGTGCCTGCGAGCGGCGTGCCCAACACCACGGTCAGATGGGTTCCTTCCAAATGGGTCAAATCTGCCTGGGAAAAGCTGAGAGAGGGGAGAAGGGTGTTAAAGTGAATCACAGCCCTGGGAGGCTGGAGGTGGAACCTGTTTGAACCACTTTTTCAGCTTAATCTATCCCAGTATTTGATCTGGGTCAGCTGTAAGAACAATTAAGCTCTTTGTTGGTAGAGCACTGGACTTGATGACCCTGGAGATCTGTTCTTGTGTGCTTATGAGTAGGAGATGTGAAAAGGAGAGAGACTTTAGGTGGTTATTAATAGGATGGTGAGGTACTGATGAATAGGAACCCTTTGGATGTTGTTGTGTCTTCCTGCCTCATCTTCACATGTGGAACTTTGTGTTGTGTACAAACGTTTGTGAGGAAGCATGGACAAAATTTGGGTGTGAAGGAGAGAACCTGCAAGTTGTCCAAGTTTCCTGTGTCCTTGTGAGGGGAGATGAGAGCAATAGAGATTCCCTTTAGAGACTCTGGGTTCCTCTGCAGTTTGACTGAGTGATGATGCAGAGTTTGGAGTGCTTGCTAAAATCAAATTAAATCATTGCCAAAAGAATAAACACATCTTGTTCAAGCACTGATAAGAAATATGTGCCATGACTTTTGATTATATCCATCATCCTTCCCAAAGATCTTCCTGCTCTTTGTGGGAGACAAATTAAAGAATCTCTTTCCGTTAAGATTTTTATCGTCGTTTTGGGAGGGGTGGGGGGGAAACTAGTTTTATACCAAAAGAACTTGTGCCCTGCTTTATGGGTTTTTGGCAGCATTCCTTCACGCTGAAAATTAAGAAGAGCTACATATATATGACTGCAAATATCTTTGAGGGTTAGGATAGCCTCTTCAGAAGGGAGCATTTTTGGTTTCTTTTTCTTTTCCCTCCTAGCTTTTAAATAAAAATTCACTAGTGTGTGTTTGAGCTGCAGTGCCCTGGGTGTGAGCCTTTTCTTTGTAAGAGCAGTTCAGCAAACCTTAGTTTAAGGTTAAAGACTCTGAGGGTTGAGATATAACTAGTATTTTGAACATCAGCTTCATTTGTGTGCAGTAAAAGTGTGTCCAGGATTTATCATGCTTGTTGTCAACTTGGATTTGGCTGAGAACTACCAGAGGACAAAGCCATGGCTTTCCTTGGCTGATTTTGCCACATGGCATAGTTGTCATTTCACAGTGCTCTTTCCCGCTTGCTGCCCCTTCTCTGTGGCCCTCAGCCAAACGTGGGGTAAAGGAAGCAATCTCTGAGAGATGCTGCCTGGTTGCTGCCCAGAAGAGCAGCCCACCTGCTTCCTTCCTGGAGATAACAGGAGGAAAGGATTATCTGTGCATTACCCTCTGAACCCCACATCTTGTCCTACCCCAAGATGAAAACACTTGGATAGATGCTGTATAAAGCCTAATTTTTTTCTCAAGGCAGAAGGCTTTGGCTAAACATGACTCTCTCTCCTGCTTTCCTATTTGTGATGCTGTCTTGGAGTTTTGCTAGTTCTGAGCAGGCAAGCAATTCCCAATCCCTGGGGAAGGAAATCTCCTCCTGAGATGTGCAGGATTCAGATGTGAGTTCCATGCCTTCCAGTGGCCTCTCTTTATTTAAATGGTATCAACACCCTGCATCTTTGGGCACAATCTGTCATTAGGAGCAAGAAATAGGGAGATGCATTGGAGGTTGTGTTTCATGATGGTATCCCTGCAATTCCAGCTACGCTTCTTGTGCATTCATCCTTCAATTTTGCTGTAATTGCACTTAGGGGATTAAAGTTTTTGTGATGTGGTGACATCTGTGCAGGCTTGAGAGGCATAGTTTTATCCCTGAGCTGCAGAGGTCTTCTGCAAGATTGTAGAAGCCCTATATAGCCAGGTTCTCTTTTTTTCCAAGACATTTTCAAACTGCATTCCAGTTGCAAAGGTTTAATCTGAGGTGGAAAAGCTGAAGGTTGGAAATGAGTTGATATTTTGTTTGGAGAGATTAAATGGATGCTACTGCCCTGTTTGGGTTTGCCAGGGAAGAGGGTTAAGTAGAGCAGAGAGATGGGTAGTGGGAAGCTGAGACCTGTCTCTTGCCGTGTGCCCACCTCCCTCCTGGCTGAAACAAGGGGATCGCGCTGCAGGAAAAACACAGGGAAGGGCAAGAGTTGAGTATGCTTCCAGTAAAGATCCACCCCTCGCTGCAGCAGGTTTGTCATGCCATGGATGGCCTTTTGTTCTGTCCTAGGGTACCAAAAATCTCCTGTGGTAGTACAGGTAATATGACCACCATGCTGAGCAACAAGTTGAGGATTTTGCCTGGAGAAATCCTCTCCTTGTTTAGGTGGAGGGACGAGACCTCAGCAGATTGTAACCTGCATGTGGATGGAAAAAATAAAACGTGTGCTTTATCACACAGAAATGAAACCTGCTGACATTTGACCATCTGCACTGCTTTAACTGTGCAGTAGTTGTGCAGAAATCAGGGCAGTCTGGCTGTGTGTGAAGTGTTGGTACTGCTCGGTTACGTACATGCTCTGGGGTTTGTGCAGTCATGTAATCGCACTTGAGATCAGATTGGAAATGGCAGCTCCGTTTTACAATTTTCCATGGTCAAAAGAAAGATTAGTAAGCACTATGAAATCAGGGACAGATGATCTTCTCAGTTTCTTGTTTCATTTGGCAAAAAAAATAATACTAAGTATTTTCTAGTAAGAAAATACAGTTTTTCAGTATGAGAGATGAAAAAGAGCTGCCATTGCAGTGTGGTCAGGATGTTTTACATTTTGAAGTGGTTGCAACAGATGATCCATTTTCTTTGCTGTGAGTTGACATTGGTTGAGACAGGATGAAATTATTCCTATATATGTGTGTGTGTATATATATATATAATCTCCATAGTCTGGTAATGTTTTTTCCTTGGGGACTAGAATTGCTCTTTTGACTAGTTATTTTTATTGGTCTGACTTGAATCTTCGGTGTCACCAACACCCGATTTCTCTGATTTCTTCCAACATGAGCCCAGTTATGCTATTGCCTAGCTCCCTCAGGAGCTATTTTTCTTTCTTTTACCTGCTTTGTTTTAAATAATGATCTAATGACTTTAAGTTGAGTGAAATAGCTTTTTTTTTTCTCCTTGGGCATAGAGAAACACCAGAAAGAAACTTTTCCTACCTTGTGTTTCAGCCCATCTGGTGGCAACCTTTTTGTCTGCATTTGTCAAGTTACGCCTTGTGGAAGGCATAAACTCTGTGGAAGGGTTTATTTCCAGTTGCAGCTCTGTTTACTGTGAGACAGAAGCTTCAGTAGATCTATGAAGAAGACATGGCATCTGCAACAGGAAAGTTGTGGATGTGGGATGTGAGAGGGTGTAAACCATTTGCTTTGCACTTTTTCCTCTGGAAGGCATTAGTTATAACTAGTGGAGAAACTACTTATTTCATTATCGTGGAGGGCTGAATAAAAGCGGGTGTTGCCTGGCTCAAGGCAAATTTTAAATTCTATTTACAAAATGTTCCCACTGAAAAAAAAATCTGGAAACGCTTCAGAAAGGAGCTCTTGCACCGATGGATTTGTGCTAGACATTGTTAAACCCTGTTATTTTTCTGGCACTGCCTCCAACGCCTCTTGAGAATGTGCAGAGTAGGCAATAAAATGAATGCAACTCTTTTAAAGCTAGGTTGCATAAATCATGAGAAAGGAGAGGAGCTTCTTGTACTACAACAGCAGCACTCACTCCATCCTCTCCAGCAGAGAAGTGAGCTCAAAGCTCTTTGTGCCACTTGGCCTGGATTAGTATTAAGTCACTTTTGGTATCAAGTAGAATTAAGAGGAAAATAATTACTCTCCAAGGGTGTTAAGGTTCAACTTTTTTCTCCCTTGCACGTGTTTTCTGGATTCTCTGCTGTCTCAGTGCCATGATCTTTGCAATCCCCTGTCAGCTCTCCAAGGCAGTGATCTTTAGAGTGACACATGAGCTCAGCCACGGTCCGCCATGCGGGTGGGTCTCTCCAATGAATAAACTTGCTGTTCTTCAAAATCTCCCTGTTTTGTTTTGTCTTCTTCAGTTACAGTACTAAATTATTCCTGAGAAATCTTCCAGTTTTCAGTCTCCCAGAGCTTCCCATCAGAACCTTGCTATGCTGGGAGAAGAGGCTGTGATTGTCAGATGGCTTAAAGAGCTGTAGGAGCAGACCATGGCATAAAGCTTTTTGTATAGCAGCCCAGAACATATTTTGCAAGTGATGATTTGGCTGAGAGCTACTGACAAGGAAGGTTCACCCCTGTTTCTCTGCACTATTTCATATAAGCACGCTGGGTCCTGGGTGAGATCTTGGCTCTCTTCTAAAGGAGAGCCTATGAGAGGCTGTCCAACTTTTAGCCTAGCTGCTGGGGCAAGGAGCAAAGAGCAGGGTGACATTTAAGGGTATTGGAGTTTTACTTCTGTAAGGCTGCTAATATAAGGAGTAAACCCAGTAAGAAACAACTGTTCAGGAAATCTCAGATAAGACACAGGAAAGGTTTAGGTCCTTGACGTTGGCAAAGTAAACTTGGATCCTCTTTGGAAACTTGAATTTAAATTTGGTGATTTTATTTGAAATTACTGACCATTGTTATCACCTCCATGCACAAGCAAGCAACAAAAACATGGGAGATGTGCAGGGCAGCTTTTTTGGTGGTTGCTTTTTTTTTTCCTGGTGCCTGTTGGATTTTTTTTTTTAATTTGTACTAGAATTGAGTCACCTGGGAGTTGATCCAAGCGTGCTCAATGATATCTTGTATTTTTGCAAATCCCTTGCCACTGCTGTTTCACCTGGGGTCTTAGTGGAGCAGCTAAAGGAGCAGTGTTTTAACCAAGACGTGTGTGTTCTATCTTGAGTGGATGGCTTGAGGTGTGATGAATTTCTGGGCTTGTGCACAGTCCGCTCACTTTGGAAGTGGACCCAAGTGGCAAGGCTGAGCATGCTTGAAAATTAATGCATTGATTGGAGCCCAGCAGCCTCTTGGGATCGATTCCAGAGTTTGGATCCGGATTAAACTTCCCCCCAAGGACTTTGGGAAGTGGTATACAAGGGGACCTGGTGAAATTTGAGATGAGTCCAACTTCCTCAAGATGGCAAGAAGATGAATGTTTTTACCAAGGGCAAGAAAGTGGGAGGAGACGCCCAGTTTAGGGAGGGAAGGGGAAATATTTTATGGTGGGGTAGTGTCTGGGAATGAAAGGGATGGATTGTGTCTCAGCAGATATGAATCTTTCAGTTTTAATCCACATCTAGGAAGTAAATACACAGAATCTTGCCAACTTGGGGGAGAGGGGAGGAGGTGCTGGGCTTCTGGGCTGTGCTGCTGAGGCAGAAATGCCTGTGCTGCAGAGCCGTGGTCCAGCTGTGTCAGGGGATGATGCACAGGGCTGGAGCGCGGCGCCTCGGGGGCCAAGGGGAACAGAACAATAGGAATAGGTGGATGCCAGCAGAAGTGTTGAGTCAGCAACTGGGTCTCTGCTGATGGGAAATGACTGAAAAGTGTATTTAATAATTTTGCTTGTTTGTTTTAGCTTTTTTAGGTAATGTCATGGGGTCTTTGGGAATCACAAAAGTATTTTTTGGAGAGCGGTGGCACAAAAAATTCTAAGTGCTCTGTAAAATTTGGATTCTGCAGATTTAAGTTATGTCTCTGAGATTCTCAGTAGCCTCTGCAAGCCTTTACTGTGACTTCTCACTGCTGCAGTTCTGTATTTCATCCATAGTCAAAGGATTGGCTCCCTCCAGAGTGCTGGTGGTGATTGACTAGAACTGAAGAGATGAGTAAATCTCCCTCCACCTTCTTTCAGCAGCAGGAAAGTATGCAAGAAGTTCTTTTAAAGGAAACCAGAATGTACCCTGCCTAGGCATCACCAGGACTTTGCCACTTCAGTATCATGCAGTAGTTTCCTGTTTCCAAAGTTGTTGAGATGAGCCTTGGTCAGTCCACTGTGTTTTGTGTCTGAAAGGAATTGTGAATGTTCAAGTTGGAGGGGTAGGGAGTTTAATGTGGTGTCAGATGGAAATTAGTAGGTATATTGTTGCTCAGAAATCTGGAACAGCTTTCTGTCTGCACAGGGAAAGGTCTGTGCATTTGAATACCTCAAATGTAAATCTCTGAAGCTGTGCCTTGCATAAATGACCATGGCACCGTGTGTCCTGGTGTTTACTGCAGTCAGTAGTATTGGACAGGGAGGGAAGTGCTGAAAACTGAGTTTAGTTTTGCTGTTAGACATTGGAAGCCCCATGCCAGAGAGCCCATTGGAAATCCTGCATCTGCAGCATATGTGGCAAACTGATTTCAATAGTTGGGGAAAATATTCTTGATGTTTGTAAAGCTGATGGAGTGAAGTCACTGTGAAAGAAGCAGTGCCTTTGCATGCATGTTGTGTCTGTGTACACTCACACCCCCCCCTCTCAAGGACTAGCTTTTGTGCTTCGTGTATGCACAGCCTGGCATCTTTGGAAAACACCACAGAAAGTTCCTGCTCACCCCTGAGTAAGCTGCAGTAGTGATGTGAAGCTGTTTCTGATATAGGTCTCCTGGCTGTGTGTATCCTGCTGTACTGAACCCCAACAGATCCTTGGGCTCAGGCAATGCCAGCTTGGTGCAACCCAGGAGCTGCTTTCATACAAAAAAATAGCGTTGGAAGGCAAAGCCCTGCCTCCTTTTGTTCTCTGCAGTTGGGATCTAATCAGAATTTGGCATTCAGTCCTCTTGACACCCCCCTCAACCTTGAAAGCTTTTCAGTCTGCTGTTTGGTGTCCAGGCTTTTGGGAACACCATCCAGGAATTTTCTTGATTTGGACAGAAGAAATGGCCAAATACATTAGCAAATCCAGCAGATCTTCCTTTTACCTATAAGGACTCTGATGCTGCCATGTAACCCTTTTCCTCTGCTTGCTCTAACTTGTTTTAATCTGCCCTTTGCCCTCCTATAACTCTTCTTATGAATTCTTATATTCCATAGTTGCACCATGCTTCAAAGAGTGGGCGTGGGGGGTTTATGTGTGTGGCTTTTTTTTTCTTCTTTCTTTTTCTTTTTTTTTTTCCTGTGTGTTTAACTGCTTGACTTATTTAACTTGCAGATGATCTGAATTTCTTGTTCTGACTAAAATGCTACTAAGCTCGAGTATTTTACTTTCATGTCTAAAAGATGATGCATTTGGATTTTATTGAGCATAATGATGACTTTGGGAGCTAACTTCAATTCCTGGTTCAATTCTGACCCTGGTTATTCACTGTCCTTGTGCCCTTTGGCCATACTTTGGTGGTTACTGAGCCTGCAGCCTTTCACTGTGGATGACACACAGATATCCTGTCCAGCCTAAGCTGCCCTCTCAACACAATAAAATGCTGCATGTCTGAGATGACTGATAACATCAATGGTTACTGTCCAATAAAGAGTTTTAGAAACAAGGCAGCTTTAATCAACTACTGGAGTTTTCTCTCCAGCCCCTGCTTCTCCTCCCCACCTCCCCATTTGTATTTTAATTGGTCCCTCTTAATGTTTAAAGTTCTATTTTTATTTTTTTATCCAACTTTTCAGCATTGCTGTACAAACTCAGCACACATGATTTCTGGGCAGCTGTCTGAGCTGGGATCTCACATTTGTTCTCAGCCACTGAAATCAGGCAAAAAAAGCCTTGCCAAGACCTTGGCATCTTTTTCTGGTTTTTCTGATGCAGGTCTTTGTCTTCAATTATGTTTACATTTCCAGGGAGCGTGAGGGAGTGCTTTTCCTATTTGTCTGTGCTTTATGGCTCTTCAGATCTTTGTTGATGTTGTGTTGTCCAGCTGGTAATAGGAGAACATAGGAAACTCTGGCTTCTCTTTCAGTTTTAGGAAACTGAGTGTTTGGGTTATTAATCAATTTCTTTTAAGATCATGGAGTTGTAATGTCTTGTGATTTCATGCATTTCATAGAGATGATATTGTATGATTTACTTTTTTTTACTACCTTCTCTTTTTTGTTGATATGTTTTCAAATTACATGTCAAGTAAATTGCTGAGCACAAGCTCAGGGTCAAGAAATGACTGTGTGCAGTGGGGGTGGGTCTTGGACTTTCCTGTTTTAAACTGTCTGAATTTTCAAAATAACTGAGCATAGCCAAGATACTCTAATGAAAGTGGTTTATGTTTATGAAAGGGATTTTTTGTTTTATGGAAGCTTTATAGTCTAAAAACCCTAAAATGATCTGACTTTCAGAAACACCGTTGCTTTCTATGCAAGTAGAACTTTTTTCAAGAGCCCGATTTAGAAATATTTTTAAGAGCGTAAATTCTGCTCTTGGGAAATCAGGGGTTTTATTTTTAAATGCACTGGAAAATATTTAGAAGTACTTACACAGTGTAGGGTGACCAGCCTTAATATTTCTGTGGAGTGGGATGCACTGTCACTCTGATAATCCTTGAATTAGACAAGGTCTCTTATGTGAACCTGTGGCAGGTGGTGGGAGTCAGGAATTACAGGCATTCCTGCTTTGGGCTGTACTTGTTTTAAAAGACACCCTGCTCCTGGCTGAAAAACAAAATGAATTAACCAAGGGGCACAACTCAAAGTTTAGCTAAAACAGAAAACTATTACAGCTGGGGGGAGCAAGACAACTCCAAAGCTTACAGCCCTTGTGAGTGGACAGGAACTCACCCTCACGTTGCTTTTTGTTCGTTTGTCTCATTCTCTGAGCCCGCAAATACTTGCATTTGTGGACTCTAACTTGAACATGAAGTTGTGCTGCATTCAACAGTCCCGTGGCTCAGTGAAATGTGACCTGCAGCTGTACAGGGTATGGCTCTTGAAATTGTGCTGCTCCTGTGAACCTAAGGGGTGTAGATGTGGCACTGCGTGCCTGCTGGAATAGCTCATCCCAGTGAAAATGGCACAGACTCTTCTGCCTCCTTCGGTGTACAAGCCAGATTGTTGTTCAAGTGTGATTCTGTGTGTGTTTGCAGATCACTGATGTGCACTGATTTCTCCTGTTCAGCTTCTGTACTGTTCACCAAATGGGCCATAGGGCTGATGGGGATGGCTGGGGCAGAAGAGATGCTCTGGTAAAGTGGGCAGAGCAGTCAAGTTTTTAAGCTTGAAACATAGTGGTGTGATTTGAGTTGGTCATTTAATGGTGGGTTTTTTGGGGGGAAGAGAGTAGTTATGGGGGCTGGGTTTGGTTTGTTTTTTTCTCCTCCCCAGCTGACTGAAATGGAGTGTCTTCCTTAGGCTTTCCTATGTGTTTAGGTGGTGTTGGAAGCTGTCCAGACAACTCCTAGGTTTATCTAACTACTTAACATGAAATACCTGTGCAGAAGGATTGTGTGTGTCACTCATGGGGTTTTGGTTTTTGTTCTTCTTGGAAGAAGAATTTTTTTTCAATATTAGTCTTGAATTTAGTTTCTTAAAATTACGATGGTTGTGCATATTCTACAGCCCTGTAGATCTCAAATGGATTCCCTTCTTAATAGTAAAGGAGGAAATATGCAGAAATATTTGTGCTCCCTGCTTACAGGTGGGATTGAGCTGAGGAGAGGCTGTTTGGTTGTGCTCAGCAGGTCTAATATCCAAAGTGATTGACTCCAGGGCTTCTTTTAATTCAATGCCCTCCATTGCACTGGGAACTTGTTATACCACTGGGATGGGAAATCGCCTCGTCTCTTCCTGGAAAAAGCAATGACCCAAGAGTGGGATTACTCAAATCAGATAGGTTTCCAGGCACTATCCTAGAACAAATCAATCTTGATAACTGTTGGTATCTTCGGTTCAACCAAAGTTACTTGTCCCCTTGCTTTTCACATTGGGTATATGGTGCACATTATCATTTTATCTGAGGGTTTCCAAGTGCTTGGTGTATCCAGCTCCACAGTAGTTCTGTGGAAAAGCCACTGCAGAATAGACCCACAGGATTTGTTTCCATTTTAGAACTGGAGCTGGAGGGAGTGTGGCTGAGCTGCTGTTGAAATGAGCTGTGCACTTCTTCCCCTCATAGCTTGAAGGGGACCAGAGCAGTGTCCAAACTGCATTTGTAAATTTTTCAGTCTTTCTCTCCCTCTTTTTTAATTTGTTTTTTGGTTAGTTTTTTTTGTTTGTTGGGGTTTTTTTATGTGAGAAAACAGACTAGAGAGGCAAAATAAATCACAGCTTTCATTGCGATGAGTGAGCTGTCTCTGCTTCAGCCCTGATCTTAGCTGAGGGCCATAGGTGGAGCCCTTTATTTCTTGGCACTGCTCTGTCATGGCACAAGCAGAGTGCTGACATGGGGTATTGTATCAGCTGCCATCAGAGCAACTGGAAGTCAGCAATATCTTGGTTAATAATTATGATAGAAGGCCTTCTGTTGAGCTTAAGGGACTTATTTCCCCCTACTAAAATCCTTTGCTAGAGAGGTTGGAAAACTTAGGTGGATTTAAATATTTCTGGGTATATTTGAGTTGTGTATCATCTGATTTGGATAGAAACATTTCTCCTGCTGCTTTTAAGATAGCTGTTCTCCAGCAGGAGTCTGAATGTTTCCCTGGGCCAGCACTGAAATATTGCTGTAAGTTGCTTATTAGTCCTACAAGAGATAGCCCTAGTGCATCATTGTGGTGTGGTTAAGGACAAAGCACAGGATGTCCAAAGTGCTGTGCAAATGTTCTTGTTGCTAATAACTATGGTAGTTTATTAGTTTCATCATCTCATATCTTTGGAGAATAAGCACCAGGTGTTTTGCAAGACTTTTGGGTAGTTGGACACTGCTCTTGAGCTGTGTAGATAGACCTGGTGGTGAGAATTAAAACGCAGTCAGTAGGTGTGTATGGTAATGCTTGTTCTTTTGGTATTAGGGAGAAGGGTTTTGATAGGGGTGGAGGCATCTAGGTGTTCTACACCTGAGGATGGTAACTTTTCGTCTATTTTCTCAAGTGGAGAAACCCTCAAAACTCTCAGAAATGCTGCTAACTGGGTAGTTAATAGCTGGAGCTGTGTATTTTAGGGGATTTTTTGACGTGGAAGTCCCCTTCAGAGCTTTTCATGACTTGCACTAGTTACTTCCTTTCCAACGGAGGGTCTTTTTGCAGATCTTTCTCACAACCTTATTAATTTACACAATGGGCTTTAGGCTGGAGAGCCAGGGCTGGGTTCTTGCTGCAGGGCAGGGTGGGAGAAGGGTTTGGGTGGGCTGGGGCATCTTGCCCTGCTGCGGCTCTGCCGTGCCGGAGCATTTGCATTGCCCTCTGGTGGCAAGCGCCCCGGAGCCGCTGGCCGCCGGCTCTGCTGTCCCCCCGTGCACCCGGGGCACATCCACCCTCCCGGCAGCACAACCGTGCTCAAACCATCGCCGGTTTCCAGTCTGGTTTTAATTCAGCAACCCCTCGGCAGAGCCATGTTTCTCCTGACCCGCAAGCATGAGTTAGCGTTAAGAACCCGAAAGTGAAGCTGATGGGATGTACGAAGCGAAACTGATAGTTCAAGATGCGTTGTTGAGATGATGTTCCGAAATACGTGGTCTAAGATCTAATTGTAGCTCTCTAATTATTTGCTGTTAGACTTGCCTGGAGGTTTTTATAATGGTTCAGTGATATTAATAGTTTTGGAAACTCGGTGGAGGGAACAAAATAGCAAACAAAGGCACTGAAAATTAGATAATCTGTTCTTTCAGCTTTATATGCAATTCATTTCTTTCCACCGAATAGCTTTCTGTTTATATCAGGAATTGGTGGTCGGGCTACATTTCAGTCATTTAAAACAACCCCACAGCAAAATATGAGCATGTGTTAAGTTCTGTGCTCCCAACCTACCAGGAATTAATTTCTGGATGAAATGCTGTTGTGTTCCTTTCTGTGAATGGTGAAAGGAAGCAGTGTGTGTGCAAACACACGCCCTGCAGCCCCCTCCTGAGGAGCAATACCTTGCAGACAGTCTGCAGCCTCTCTTTGTTCTCCCCACCCCAGGGGCCAGGGGGGTGAATTCCTGCGTGTGCCTTCCCCGGGCCTGCTGCCCCTCTAATTGTCCTGTTGTCAGAAGGCGTGTGCCTCCCCAAGCCTTATCAGATTCCTCCAAAACCTTGCAGGCAGTTCAGGTGTTGACCCCTTGAGCGCAAACATCTCCGTGCCTGCCTTGGGGCACAGCTGGGAGACCGGGCTTAGTGCTGGGCTGGGCCAACCTGGTGGCTTTGTCACAGGGATGGAGCACCTGCCTGGGGAGGGGACGCAGGGGCCAGGGAAGGTGAAAGGCTGGCGGGACTCGAAGCAGCAGAAGGGGAGCCCAACAGCTGCTTGTGTCAGCATGAGGATAAGTGCAAGGAGATTAATAGTTATTTAAAGAGCAAATGGGGACACGGCATTCGGCTGTGGCATGTGAGTGTATAAATGCACTGGAACGGCTGCTCCGCCGATAACATTTAGACAGATGGTCCCTGGACTGAAAGGAATGAAAAGGATCTTGGAATATCTGAAGGATATCTTACATTTTAATGGGGCACTTATTTTATTATTTTTGTTTAATTGGATCTCAGGCAGCACCTTCAGCATTTCCAGGCTGTGCTGTCTTGTTAACACTGACCGCTTGTTTGGCCATCTTTCCCCATTAGTTTAAGTGGCCTGGGATTAGAGAAATAGTTTTTAAGTGAAAGTTGAAACACTATTGTTCTACTGTCTGTGTGTCTGAGCTGGTGTAGGAGACTGTTTTCATCACAGCTGTCTTCTCATCATTTGCTGGTTAGGGAGTGTGTCTGATTATAATCTCCGTGAGGAATGAAACAATTGAATGATACTTCTACATTTTTGAGAAGGCTTCAGGTCTCACTAGGAGATTCTGGGGCAGGAGGGTTGTTATTTGATTATATGCAAAATTATTGATAAGGAAAAAGACTCTTCCTGGTACAGCACATCAGAATTCTGGCTCTTTCCATATGGAATTAGCCTTGAGGGAAGACGTGCACCAAAAGTCCGTTAAATAGGTCTTGGTTGAGTGAATAGCCTGCAGGAGATGAGACATAACTGTCATCTGTGTTGCCAAAGCTGCAATCTCCTTTTGGAGAAGAAGAACCAGTCTGGATTGCTCTCTCCCCCATCAACTATTTAGCTTTGAGTCCAATTAAAGACAAGCTCTCCCATCTAACAGGGGTGCTGGGCACTAATAACATCCACACTGCTCCAGAGGGGGAAACTGAGGCAAGGAGGGCAAATGACTAACCTGAGTCACTGGTTCACCCAGGATTAGGACTCAATATGTAATTGCTTTTATTACTCTGCTGCCTGCAGGCCTGAGACAAAGGAGGCCCATTAAGTGCAGGGCTTTTTACAGGGTGAGGAGCAATCCCTGCCCTGCAGACCTTGCTGCCTGCAGTAGGGTGAGGGTGGAGGGGGAGGAGAGGTGCCTTGCCCAAGGACACAGCGAGTCGCTGACAGAGCGAGGGAGGGAACCAGCTCTCCCTTCTCTCTGCAGCCTATCCCAGCTTCCAAAATTAAGTTTTCTGTGCTGTTCCCCCCTGCCCAGACCTTCACAGCACAGCTCCTGTGAGCTGATCCATCTCTGGAAGGTCCCATGTGCCTCACTGAAGACCCCAGAGCACCAGCCTCACCTTGAGTGTTCAATAAAACCCCCATAAATTATTAGCTTCTTCTAGTGAAACAGAAACCAAAGGAAGAGCTGCAGTGAGTGGTTTAAATTTCTCTACTTCCATTTTAGAAGTACAGCAGAGAGTGTGAAGTCTTTGGACATGTGGAAGACACTTTATCTTGGCAAAGGGACCATCCTGTTTTCCTCTGTGAAAGGCTGAAGTGACTGGTAAAGCTGGATGTTAAATGGCTTATCCAAAGTTCCCAGGAGAGCTCAGCAGATAGGTTGTGCCCTTCCCTTTCAGGTCTTTGGAGGAGTGTTATGCTACTCGAAGCTTCAGTAGGGCTACTGGCAGTCCCAGTATTGAGAAAGCTTTTTGTTATGGATCTTTTGGTTGATGCTCTGACTCAGGGAGCCTTTGCTTTGTGGCTGATAAGAGCAGGAATAACTGCTGGAAAGATGAGGGAAGTTGTGAGCAGAGTAGCTGAAATACTGACAAGATAGCTTGATCACTCTGGTTGGGATTGGAGCCAACAGGATGGTGCGGGACATGAGCTGCTTGGAGCCTTGGATCAGAGAAAGAGCCTGAGTCCCTTCTGCTGTGTCAGCAGCTAACAGCAGAACCAGGTGCCTTTATTGCTGCGTGTTCTTGGCTGAGCCCAGAACTGCTGGGAATAGGCACCACAAACCTTTGTGATGCTGCTTGCCCTGAGATGGGCACAGTAAGTGGGATGAGGCTGTGAACCCAATGTACCTGACTGAATCCCACTTGCCTGCTGACCTGCCACTCTGGCCAGTGCCATGTCCTTCAGAGGATTAAAAACGTGTGGCAATTGTGTAACTTTCTCCAGAATACTTGCCCAGCTTCCAAGTGTTGGTAGTTCAGATTTTTTAAATCAGATACACTTGTTTTGATGTATTTTTCTCAAGCAGAACTTGTCTCCTGCCTTTTTGAACTTATGCTTTTAGTATTGTGACATTTTGTGGCAGAAAAAAATCCATGTTTATTTGTGGGTTTTGTGAAGCATACATCTTTTGTGAAGAATAACTGTATGTTTAAACCAAAATTCTGCTCAAGATGTTTGCTTATTCCTCAACTCCTCTTTTAAGAGAACATGAAAATTAATTTTGTGTTTGCTGTTTTTCCATGTCGCCTAGGAATTTTTCACCTTCTATCATGCTGAGTTCCACCTTTCTTCTCATAGTCTTTTTTCCAGGCTGAAAAGTCATCCTGTCACATTACAGGATGGCATTAAAAGGATTTTCTTATTCTTCTCACCTTCCTCTAAACTGTGTTCCACTCTCTTTGATGTGGGGGACCATGGCTACACATTGAATTTAGGGTATTAGATGTATTTTTTTGGTTAACCTCTCCTTAATCTAAGCTTTGCCCTTTCTGTACTCTGTTCTCAGAGGTTTGTAGTTTTGATGTATTCCAGTTGTTTCATGTATTGTTTGTACTTGAAAGCTTTTAAAATGCTAAGTAGCACTTAGGTACTACTTAACTGTACAACTGATACTTCTTAAGAAGCCTTCCATGCTGTTTTCATCCTACTTGATGAGAACTTTGATTCTCCACCACCGTTTGTGACTGGTCACTGGGAGTTGAATGCAAGGTTCTGATAGTGGCACCTAGCAGTTTTTCCAGTGAGTCACATTTCAGCACAGTTACCACCTGAGTTAGAGGTCCTGATGTCATCCTGTGTAGTGGGATCAGATCCATAGCCTTTGTGTAGAGCATCAGACTGTTGAAGATGGTGTAGCCTTGTACAAGTTGCACTGTATAGGGGACCTGCTGACTTTTATCACGTTTCAGCTGTACCTTTGAAAAGGTCTGACTTTGTTGCTAGACATAGCAACCCTGTCTCTCTGTGATGGCTTTCTGCCCTGCAAATCACCTCCTGGTTATGCACAGGCTGTTTTCCCAGTTCTGCTGTTGATCCAGTGTGTGACTGAGGAGCTGTGCTCCTTTCTGTTTCAGTCACCAATGTCAAGTGGGGGATATCCTTTGCAAATCTCCCTCCTGGTGTGACACGAGCAGTGGTGCTGAGATGATGCTGTGCATCCTCCATGGTGGAGGCTGTGCCATGTCTGGCCAGCCCGTGCTGATGCAGCTCCTCTAACACTTCTGTGCATCTCTCTGCCTGCAGCCACAGTACACGAACCTGGGGCTCCTGAACAGCATGGACCAGCAGATCCAGAATGGCTCTTCCTCCACCAGCCCGTACAACACGGAGCACGCGCAGAACAGCGTCACGGCCCCCTCGCCCTACGCCCAGCCCAGCTCAACTTTTGATGCCCTCTCTCCCTCCCCAGCCATCCCTTCCAACACAGACTACCCAGGACCTCACAGCTTCGATGTTTCATTTCAGCAGTCCAGCACAGCAAAGTCAGCAACGTGGACGGTAAGGACACAGCATCCCTTCGCTGTCTTTGGTCCTCCTGCTCATAGCGACTTTATCATGTAATATATACCCAAGCTTGTGCAAGAACAAAGTGACCAGAGTCCTCTGCAGGGCATGATGTGTCACACAGAAGGGAGACATTTATCTTGGTTGCTCTTAGAGGGTGTGGTGGGAATTTAACCCTCAGTAATACCACTAAATCCCTGGAGACTAAAATGCCTTGCAAAAAACCAGTCACGCAGAGATCACGCATGATGAACGAGTGGCTCTCTTTTGGGCCTAGCAGGAGCACTGGAGTAAAACCTGAGGTGGGCATTAGCAGTGCCTCAGTGCTTCCCTTGGCTTTCTCCAGCGTCCGTGGGTTTGTGTGAGGTTTGGCATGCAGGGCCATGCCAGTAGGGTGGAGGTGGTGCTCCTTGCTCAGACCCATGGAGTGTGAGGCTGGCGTTTTCTGGCATTTCTCCTCTTGCAGCTGGTATGGGAACCCCAGTGTGTCCCCATCTCAGGTCAGCCCTGTGTGTTGCTTGGGGTTTTGTTGAAGGGAGTGGGGTTGTTTTGTTGTTGGTTTGGTGTTTTGGGTTTTTTTATTTAACACTTTGTTCTCAGAACACTTCTTTTCTTAACAAAAAAAAGAGGCAGAAGCTTGAAGCCTGAAGCCCAGCTCTTGATCCTTGGTGGCACTGGCTTGATTGTTCAATCTCTAGAGACTTCATAGCTCAGAACACACCACTGCTGAAGCTGAAGGTCCAGCTGTTGTGGCTTAGGGCTCTAGAGAAGAGATGTTTGCAATGGAGAATGTTGCTATCTTAAAGATGTTCAATATTTGCCTTCCCCTCCTGCTGGCACTTGGAGAAGGTGCAGTGAATAATGTCCTGCCCCACACTATCTGAATAAAAGCAAGGACCTAATTTTATTTTTTAAGCAAAAAATGAGAGACTTTTCACCAAAAGCTAAGAGCATTAAAATAGTGTGGGTTTTTTTATTTTTCTTTTTAATCTGAGGAACTGCTTTGATCTCAGATACAATCTAGCTGCAAATGCAACTAAAAAAACCTCCCAGCTACTGCTGCCAGCAAAGCAGCAGAGCCCTTGTGCTCTCATGTGGAAAAAGATGCCATATAACCACAGATCACTATAAGGTTATGTCCCTTATATTTTAAAAGCCTTTTCTGGTAAAATTTGTCTAGAACTGACACCAATAACTTTGTTCAGAAAATCATGTTAAGTGAGGTTAAAATGTGATAGGTCCAGTCACAACCAGATTTTCATTTGTTTATGCATAAAAGGGTGAGGTATTTCTAAGTGAGGTTGAAATTGCATTTTTTTCTCATCAGCCTGGGGAGTGATGCTGTGCTGTACTTCGCACTTGTTTTTATGTCCTTGTTTCTCCTACTACACTACACACAATATTTATTTTCAATTCCCTTTAGGTAAGGAAACTCTTGGTCAGTTCTTCTTTGCATTTCTCAGGGCAAGAAAATGCTGGCTTGGATTTTTGCTAGCTGTTCTGGAGAGGGTCCTTTGAAGGAGATATGAAAAGACGTTCTCTTTTGATACGTATGGTACAAAGAATTATCTAACGCAGCTGCAAGGAGCCAGAGTGTTTGATGCTGTCCTTTCAACTATGAAAAGCAGTCTTTTGAAACGAGGTTTGAACGTATGTAGTAGGTTGCTCCAGCAGAGATGAAGGCAAGAGAGCTACTAGCAAGCTTAAATGAGATGTTTCACCTCAGTGATAGTGGCTTTTTGGGGTAGAAGTGAGGGCTGAATTTCAATGTGGATCTAGGTAGTGGTCAAAGCTCACATTACATGCTGACTTTGAAAAAGAAATTAAATTACTGTTTGGTGACTGCAGTCATCAGATGTGTGCAGCCTGGGGAAAGGCTCATTTAGCCTTCCCTACTTTTTCATTGCCCTGATGTGGACCAGCAGATGAAGGTGTATTCCCCACGCATGTTGCAAGTCTGTTCAGGTCCAAATCCATGTATTTTACTAAAGGAATGGGCTCTTAAACAGCTGTCTGATTAGGGAGGAGGGAGTGTGGTCCAGGTGTCCCTGCACTGAGCCAAGTGACCCAGATTTAGCTGCTCGTGCAGGAGGTGGCAGTGAGCTGTACCTTCACAATGGATTATGACAGTCCTGTGGTGCTGGCTGGGGACCTTCAATCAATACACCTTGTGAAGTGGAGCATCTATCCATCTTCAGAGCTCTGCCCTTCTGCTAATTAATCCACCAACTCATTTCACATGAGCTCTTGAGCAGTTGGTAATCTGCATTTGACAGCTTTATCAGTGGGGTGGGTGGGGAAGGACGTGAAGGCTCTGCTTCCCACTGTCGTCCTGAGAAGTGTGGAAACACGCATGAAATGTTGATGAAAGCAGGAGTGATTGCCCCATCCTCTCAGTAAGAGCAAGTTCTTGGAGTTGCTCCCCCCCACCCCCCCCCCCATGTGACTTCATACACTTTGATTAGTGCCTGTCGTCTTTTTTAATGATGGATTAGGAACTTACCCAACTGGAAGAGTTTCTTCCACTGCAGTGACCTATTAAAAGTGTAATTACTTGATGGCCCCACCCTTATTAAGAGTCCAAAACTTGAAAGCCTTGTTTCTTAGTTTGTTTGGTTTAGTTTTTCTATTTTTTCCCCATTTTCCCTCTTGCAGTTCCCCGTATAACAATATTAAGTGAGGAAATCCATTGTGTTGCACTTTCCCCCTTTGTGGAGGGGATGAGCCAGTCTGATCACCTTGTCCTTCTGGGAAGGGGTTGGTGGTGCCTGGCAGAGGATCTGCTGTCCTGGCTGACAATGTGCTGCAGCAGAGCTCCTCTGATCTTCTGGGCTGAGTCATGTCAGATTAGGTCATGGGAGTGAAGGCAGTGAGCTGGGTAAGAGCAATGGATCATTTCTCCAAAAGGCAAGCACTGCTTTCATGGCGTGATTGGAGACCTGTGAAGGTGCTTCAGGTTTCTAAGCCACTTTGTGCATTTAGATCCCAAGGTTACTTCTGTTGGAGGTGGGGGAAAATACAGAGTGTACTTGCTGGTTATTTAAATGCTATGTTTCTGAAAACAGACCTGGAATAACTTTTTTCTTAAAACTTTTTAGTATTGTTTTTTCTCTTCCAAACTCTGCAGAGGGAGAGGTTTATTGTCCTAGGATGGTGGACACCCTTTGCAAAATCAGCATTATTTGTGTAGTATAGGCTGGGAGGGAGATGAGTGTGACAGCTTCTCTGCTCAGGGTTGTGATGGGGTCTTAATTAAGGGGCAGGGGAGGAATAAAAAAAGGCCAAAAATTACAAAGAGAAACACTAGCTGATGCTGGGTGACGGGGTGATTCCATATGTATGAGCAGTTCACTTTGAAAATATTGCAAATTTTCTCTCTGAAGTCTTTCACGACCGTCAGTAGGAATTCCAGTAAAACATGCTGTCTAATCAGGTTAGGTCTCATTTGTATGCAATGTTGATCTAATTAATGATGACAAATTGAGATTGGATTGCAGAGGACTTTATAAGCATCCTTGATTATTTTTTTAATTAATGACCTCAGAACGTGAGTAAGGATATAAGCAGGTTAATCAGCCTTTTCAGAAGGAAAATCTTTAACAGTTGAAACTCTATTGAAGTGTTTGAAAACAAAAGCCTTTATAGTCTAAATTGAACAAAGTTTCTCGCATGTACCCTCATCTAACAAAACCTTCTTGAAAACCATGCTGCAGAGGAACAAAGTTTTTGTTTGTAGAGATGAGACAGAGAGTGGGTTGTTGAGGTTGAGGGAGAAGCCCTCTGAATGGGGTGAAGTAAGAACTTTAGCAGAATAGTGTCTCATTTATTGTGGGAGAATTCCCATATGCCCATGCATTGCAGTATCTCCTCCTATTTCTGCGGCAGAAGAAAACAAGGCATTTCAAAAGTGTGCCACCTCAGATTTTTTTTGCTTTGTGGAAGTTGCATGCCGATCTTCCCCACCTGGAGCTCAAATAAATAAACAGCTGCACTCCCTTTTCCCCCTAAAAAATATTTGGCAATCACCTGCCACTAGCAGAACCTGTTAAATGGGGGAAAGCATGATTGCAGTAGGAAAGTAAAAATTAGAGTTGTATGTCAAGGTAAGTAAAAGTTAAAATTACTGCCAAATACAAGCTATCAAAAAATGAATCTGATCCGCCCATCCCCAAAAGCAAGATACCACCTTATAAGTCATGGGACTCTTTTTTTAAAAGATAAACAGGTGGTTCTTATTCTCTCCCAGGTTTTTGAGCCTTTAGGGTGCATCTGCTAAATATTTTAAAACTTTTCTTGATAATCACAAGAAGGAAGAAATTGCTTTAAGTTTTTAAATGAAAACTGAAATTTATTTGCAAATTTTTCATTCTGCTGAAGAAAGACACCGAGCCCTGCAAGACTTGCATAATTCAGGTGTTGGCAATACCTGAGTTTAGCAGTTTATTCTCATGCCCTGCAGTAGGTTGGAGCTGAGCTGGGTTGGTCCTTTCAGGGTTTGTTATGAAACCTGGAGCTCTCCAAAGCTGCAATCTGTGTTCCAGGCAGGCTCACTGGTTTTCCTGTTCTCAGTAAATTCAGCTGTACCTTCAACCATCAGAAAATGCTCAGATTTCAGACTCTCTTTGCTAGCAAAGCTGGATAATAGTGTGTGTGACATGCATGAAAGCAACTAAGTGGATTGTGCTGGCTGGGGTTAGTGAATTTGGAAAAGCTGCATTTTAAGGAAGCTGAAAAGAATGCACTTAAATTAGTCCACACAAGCAATAACAGGTTTTTGTGGTTGAGAGAACAGATTCCTTGGCTGGGCTATCTCTGTATTTCTATTTCAGATTGACTCATTCCATTTTTATTTTAAATGCATTCTGTTTCTGATCCATGTAGTAAATTTGCGATATTTTTTGCCAGTCTCTATAAAATGAATTAGAGGACTGTGCATAAGCATAGTGAAGCAGTGCAAGGGCAATTAGATGTGTGCATTGCCTTGACTCAACAGTTCCTAATTATGTGTTCAGTGTTCTCTTAAATAATCTGCTCAAATAGTGCCTCATTTCAGTAGCTGGGGTTGTGTCCAGTATGTCCTGACTGCTGATTTTCTCTCAGTATCATAAGGGAAAACTTTTTTTAAAGGCTGGTGATTCTCTCAGTGAATATACCTGGAGGCTGTGCTGAGTGTTCCTGTGGAATCTTAGCTTTGTGCATCCTCGGTGGTGTTGGTCAGTGTCATTTGAGCTTTCCGGTTTCACCCTTTAACATTGTATTTAAAGCTGTCGGGAAAGAGGGATTGAACGTGGCCTGCTTAGCGGATTTTGGGTTTTCTTCTCCTCAGAGGCTCCTGGTCAGCAGGGGTGTAGGCTGTGCCTGTTTGCACAGGGCACTTGAGAGGGGTCCTTGTGAGGCTCCTTTGTCCAGGGGCTTTGCAGCCCTCCCGGGCAGACAGACCGGGCACCTGTGGGCCTCTCTGGGAGGAAATGTCTGCAGCCCAGCAGGTTCCCCAGCAGCACTTATTTCACTGGTGATAGCCCCACTTTTTATGGCAGAGAGGAAGGGAGAAGGTGGTGCAATCCAAAGGGGAAGAAGCCACCTGGAGGGATAAGGCACTGGAGGAGAGGATGGGTTGCAGTTTGGGATGCAGGCGCTGCGGGCTGGTGCAGTGCTGGGAGCCGAGGCCTTCGTGGCAGATCAGCAGTGCTGCTCTACTTGGGCACTTGGCTCAGGTGAAAAGTGGCTCAGATTTGGGTTCCTTAAGCCCTCAGCAGCTGTGCCTGCCTCAAGAGGCTGCTTGCAGCACGTGTGGGCTCTTGGCCCACAGCAGGTGTCGTTTGCCACCATGCAGGGAGAGGTGGCATTTGTGTTTTCTTGCTTGAGGAG
Source organism: Molothrus ater (assembly GCF_012460135.2). Taxonomy (NCBI): domain Eukaryota; kingdom Metazoa; phylum Chordata; class Aves; order Passeriformes; family Icteridae; genus Molothrus; species Molothrus ater. The sequence continues at coordinate 15,047,236 of NC_050487.2, read as the reverse complement.
CTCCTGAGGTGTGTTTCCCTCTGTGTGACATTACAGAGCCCTAACACCAAGGCTGTTCAGGCATAAGTAACTTGTCCTGGGTCATCTACCTGGAAAGAGAGGAGCCAGGCTTATTGTCTTTGAAGGAGGTGCCTTTCTCACGGCAGGGAGGTGTTTTCAAGCTCACAAAGCTGGGAAGAACCAGTTCACCTGTGAGAACCAGTCAGGAGGGGACTGCTGGCTTCTGTTTGGGTTTTTATGCTTGAGTAAAATGAGATCTCAGTGCATTAGGTTCCCATTAGAATGTAATTGTGTTTTTTCCCCATAATATCTTTGTCATGTATATTTTGTTTTTATTACCAGTTATCTTCTGTTACTCCTTACAAGCAGCTGTACAGACCTGTGGAGCAGTTTCTAGAAAATGCCTTGTGATGTACGCTGTCTTGCTTTTTTTTCTGCTTTTTTATGTCACAGATTGTTTTGTAAATCCTACTAAGGCAGTATATCCTCTCTGTGTGAGCAGGAGTTTTGCTCTATGCTGTTAGACCAGTGCCCTCCATGGTGACAGAGCTGAACTGTGGTGCAGGACTGTGCTGTAAGGGACATCTGTACCCCGTGCAATGAGAAGGGAAGTTATTTACTTACTGTATGAACTGGTACTTGTCAGCACTGGGAACTGAAAGTTTGGCTTTCCTGCTTTGAGTGTGATCTTAAAAAGCACAGTCAGTGTGGGGCACCCAGTCTGCCTGTCCTGCTGGGAGAAAGCATCAGATGGTGTGAATGACCTCCTCTGCCCACTAGGATTTAGCTTCTTGGTTGCAATGTTTGTGGCTGACTCCCTCCCACTGTAACTGGAGATGAGTTAGAGCTCACTACAGGGATCTTACACTACTCCTGGGATCTGCAAGTGAAAAACCATGAGGCATTAGAACAAAGGATGTGGAGGGCTTGTGTCCCCCACTAGGGCAGAAGATCCCTCTGCTGTTTTGTACAAGCAATTTATAGTTTTGCTGGCATCATAAATTTTTTCTTCATAATTTTAGTTTTAAGGTTTGAGCTGTTTTTGAGGAGAACTCTGAGGGGAAAAATTAGGTGCAAGAAGCTTTTTTTGGTCTTTAAGGAGACTTTTTTTGTCTATATGGAGAGGAAAAAGCATAATTAAACATAATTTTCATCATTGCAACTTGCACAAAAAAAGCCCCACCTACTTTCATGAGAAAGGAATAAAGAGAATCATAATCCTGGATTAGGTATCTTTCACTACACATATATAGAAACAACACCGTGTGAAAAGGGGGAAAATATATATGTGTACATACACACACCAAACATACCAATGTGCCTCCAGCAGTATTACCAAAGGAATTAACTTTACAAGAAACAGCCACAGCCTGGAAAGAAGCCATTTTTCAAATAAAAGCTGAATGAGACTTGTGGTTTCTGAGAACTGTGAGAAGGAAGGGTTAAAAAAACATTTACAGATAAGAATAGCTGATGTTGGGAGATGAGTGAACATCTTGAAGTAGGGGAGGGTCACTATTTAAATCAGCTTTTCTTTTTTTTTTTCCTCTTCTTAGTTAAAAATTGGCTTCTACTAAGAACAACATGTAGGATTAATGTAGTACTTAAAATCTTCAAAGTGCTGCACAAACATTACTTCCCTAATCAGCAAACACCTTTGCTTGGTAGGCAAATCAGGAGTGGAGTCGCCATTTTAGAGAAGGGAAACCGAGGTGCCAGAAGTGCCAAAGTTTCTGAACCAGCAGTTTTTAGAGTGGAATTTTTTTTTTCCTTTTTATGCTTTGGGTTTTTGGTGGATTTTTTTTTTTTTTTTGTTTGGTTGGTTTTTTGGGATATTTTTTGTTGTTGTTTTTGTTGTTTGTTTTTTTGGGTTTTTTTTTTTGGTTTTGTAGCATTCAAGACTGGGACTGCCTCTGGGCTGGTGGTGTGTAAAAGCTGCTGAGCTCTCCTGGATTTCACAAGTGCTAGGCACGCAAAGCAGCCTGGCAGAGCTGAGAGAGGCATCGGCACAGTTGCCTCCTTACCTTTCCAAAGGTCACGGCTGCTGGCCCAGAAGGGAGGCAGCAGCTCCAGGGCAGGAGAGTTTCCTAATAGGTTGCCAGTCTCCCCCACACCATTGATATCTCTAACTTAAACTGCACCAACTGAGCACTGTTAGAAGATATTTCAACCCTACCAAAAAAAAAAAAAAAAGAAAAAAAGTAGTGCAAAAACTATTTGAGTGGCTGTTGAATAAGTTGCTTTTGGGTAAATTTTTTCAGGGAGGCTGGTGCAAGAGGTATTGCTCACCACATAGACAAAGAGTGCCCTTGGAGATGATCATTCCTTTCTTTAGGTCAGCTGAAATGCTGATTTGTCATAGATTTTATGTTCCTGCCAACTCTACACAGAGCACACAGCAGTTTGGAGGTGAGTTGAAGGGAGAATAATTCTCTGTGTTGCATTGGTGATGCTCTGTGTGCTGAGGGTTTAGCTGCAGTGCTTGGCAGGCCATATACTGTGAAGAAATTCCTACTTTGTTTTAAAAAGAAGCGTCTGAGTAGGGATGGCTTCTATATAGAAAGAGCATGAACTTTATTATGCAATGGAAATCTTTTCATGAAGTTTTGCTATGTGCAGGTGTGTCAGATTTGTTATTGTAAACACAGCAGGATAGCTGCCCAAGTAAAGAGCTTAGATCCTCTTGCAAACAGAGCTGAGTATTGATAAAAAAGTTACCATTTCCAGTTGTTCAAGATAACACTTAAACATTGGAACAAAACTTGGTGGAGCCGTAGGAGGAGGGTGCTACTTCTCCCTCATTTGTATTGTTTTATTTCTTTTTAAATATGCTCTGTGAGAGTTTTTTTGACAGAGCAAAATATTACAGGTCTGATATGAAGCAATGTTTTATGGTCTGCTATACGTGTTAGCTGCTGAAGTCCATCTAAATTCAGCTTTGTGGAAAGGTGAAAAATGTGCTAGAGGAAACAGGAAAACGGCACCTGAAGGCTGACCTGGCTTTCCTAAACAAATGAGACAGGACTTGGGTCTCCATTTTGTGGCCCTGTTGTTTTCCCCATTAGCCACACTGCCTTGGGGCTCTCCTCCCCACATGTGTTGTGCCCTGGGGTGCACCACGCTCTGCTCCTGGGGAGATGATGCCCTGGAGAGGAGATGCCCTCCCTGTTCAGGAGCAGCCCTGCCTGTGTTTGGCTCCCAGCCCAGCCTCGGAGCCACTCCTGCCTTGTGATTTAGATGTGATCTGGGTAACATTGTGCAAGTCATTCCCTCTGCCTCTGCTCCCCCTCTTCCCCCTTTCCACATACCCACCCTCAAATACAGAACTGTGATTCCATGCTGTAAAACACTTAGACCCCTGATGTGAGATGCCTGAAGGGGGCAACTGGACACTGCTGCTTGCTGTGTGTGCCCTATCACTAGCTTTAGCTTTCAGGTCTCTTATTTTGCTTTGTTTACAGGACATCAGAGTCTTTCTACAGACTAGCTTTTGAGGCAACTGAAACGTGTCTTCAGGCTAAAACGTGCTGCTTGGGTTATTGCTTCCCCTGCTTGAGATACTGAGCTTTACCAGCACTGGGCCTGCCAGGTGTGAGAATTCCTGACACACAGGCCATTTGGGGGCTGTGGATAGAGGGAAAGCCTGTTCCTGTTCTCTAGGCAGAGCACAAAGCTGTACCAGTGTTGTGTTAGCTGTGATGCTGGGCCTTAATAAACTCACCCTGCTGCTTGTCAGGGCTCATTAGCTCAACTGTGTGAGCTGTGGTTGGGAGCTGCCTCCCTCCTGACCTTACAGTGGGAGAAAATGAGCTCAGGTTTGCTATCTGACCTTCACCCAGAACTCCTTGAGACCCCCTCCCCTTAAAAGGCAGGGCTGGAAGGGGTTCCTGTGGGGAGGGGATGTGAGCAGTGCCACTGGGCTTGGTGCCCAGCCTGAAAGGTGTTTGCAGAGCCAGGGCAGGCAGTGCATCTGCTCTGTCTGCATTTGAGCGTCAGCACTGCCATGGGTGGGAGAGACACAGTCTTCCCATGAGATGTTTGTCCAGTGTCTGAGCACTGAATGATCCCTCTTCGTTAATCAGCAGGGTGGTGGCTGGTTTTGCAATGAGTTCCTTGTCTCCCATCTCTTCTCCTGTAAACCTCTCATACAACTCATTCTTAGTCATTTTTTTAGATCCATACTTGGTGAGTTCTTGTAGGCATATGAGCAAACAGGACTTCAAAAAAAAGGAGTCTGCACACTTCTAGATATCCTACTAAAACCCCTTGTGGTATTGGTGCTCAGAGAAGAAAGTGGTGAGGCCCTAAGAAAATCTTCAGAAGTGTTATCATTAGTTCTGTACGGTTTGATGAAGACAAAGCGTGTGGACTGATCAGTTTCTACAGGGAATTCATAAATTTGACCTTTATTTGGCATCCCCTTTGTGTGCTGACTTCTCTGATGAGTCATTTTTGCCCATTTCCTTTGCCATGCCTCTTGAGGTTGGAGTCTGTCTTTCTGGGCTTGTTTTTCAGCAGCCTGATCTGTGCAAGATAAAGATGGGGAGAGCTGGGTTGTGCTGATGCTGCTTGGCACTCAGAGGGAGCGCTGCTGCAGCACAGGAGTAGCAGCTGCATGGGCGAGATGAGTTCCAGGGTGAATTTGCAGGGACACGTGCTGGAAGAAAACCATTTCCATGCTGCATGTCTGGTGTCAAGAAACAAAAATGTTCTGATGCTGTTAGTCACTGTTAGTCTGTTTAATGGCACTATTTTGATTCAGTGCGCTGATATTCTGATGCGTGTTTTGCAGCTAATTTCAGAGAAGCTTCCGAAACACAGAATTCATGGGGGCCTTTCTCTTAAGGAAGATGGCTTGTTAGCATGTTAAACGTTGATAAATCACCTGGCCGAGACTGATTCTGTTAGTGATTGAGAATGACTGACTTATGACCTCTTCTCTCTCCACCACACAGGTCAGAGCTGTTGGCAGCCCTTGCCTCTGAGCGGGGAGCTCCTGGGGTGCCCCTTACACGGGACCCCCAGGATGGCACTTTGTCCACAGTGTGACCCCAGTGTGACCTGCTTGCTGGGGAAGTCAGCATTTCTCTGATCCCTGGAGGGGCAGAACTGAGCACACAGGCAGGTGTGCTGGCTGCCAGGGGGTGGTGCAGGATGGCCAGGTATTCCTGTATGCTGGGGTCTCAGGGCAGCTTTGCTGCCTTCAGCCTTTCCAGCATGGCTCAACAAGGGTGTAGCAGTTCACTCAGCCTTTTAAAATGTTTTTCTTTTTTTTTCTTTTTTCTTTTTTTTCCCTTTTTCCACTGGCCATACCAATCTGATTACACCTTCGAGGGATCATCTGCCCCTAAAGCTTAATTAAGGAGCTCGTCTGACTTGTCACTGACTCACCTGCCACTGTATGAGCTCATGTCTGACTTGTCCTAGGAAGATAGTGAAATATGTCAGGCTTCTCTGAAATATAGCAGGTTTTTTGTTTTATTGCACCCCTGACATTGCTGTTGGCTCCTGCAGAGGTGAGCAGAAAGATGACTGCCCCAACTTTGTTACTTTTATCTAAACTTAGTTGCTTGCCTCTTTGTGCCTTGAAAAACCAGATGGGGTTTTGCTTGCACAGCTGTAGGTATGTTAGAGTTAATAAAAAAAAATATTAAAAATTAAATAACCTTTGAGTTTTGGCTTCAGGCAAACTAGGTGAAATGATGTGTTTTGGAGATGAATGCTCTTGCAGGAGGCAAGATGTAGCTTGCAGGAGAACATCTGCAACCAATCCATTCTGTATGAGATGGGGCCAAGACTTGTTTGTATCTCAGTACCTGTTCAAACATGTTATACCATAGCAAAAAGAGATTTTGAATGCATTGAGGAAGGGTGGGTAAGAAGGAAAAGAGACATCAAGCTGAATGTTTGCTTAATAGCCTTGATTTCTTCATTAAACTTTTAAGCACTTTAATAATCTGATTAGCTGCTGCTGCTTTCAGAGCATGGAACAGTTTTTTCTTTCTTTTTTTTTCTTTTTTTTTTTTTTTCTTAAAAGAGGCAAACTCTCCTCATCTTGGTGCTGTGAGATGAGCTTGCTTTGTGACCTGGAGCAAATCCGCTGTTTGCTGCTTTTCTGTACTCACCCTGAGGACTGTTGGTGGAAGGATGTTCTGTAACACATTTGATCAAAGGCAAATGTTCGGTTACCAGGCTGCCTGCCTGGACCCCAGAATGCAGCTTCCCACCCAAAGCTCCTTGCCAGCTACTCCCATCTCCCGTCCCCTTTGTCCTGTCAGAGCTGCATGTAGCATGAACGTCTTGCAGCTTGCAGAGCTCATTTGCCTGCCTTTAATTGAGCATTTGAAATGCCTCTGAAGGCCTGTGGCAGCAGAGAACAGTTAGATGACTCAGGAGTGGCTGGAGTGGTGAGGCTGGCAATAGAGGCTCTCATGCTGAGGTTCTCTTATCATTGCACTGATGGCTCTCATCGTCATATTGGGCTCTGCATTGCTTTGGGGTTTTTTTTTTGTAAGACAACCCCAGAGATGTACATGCAGCTGTATTTCTGGTTTGCACGTGTAGCTAATGTGGGTGTTGAAGATGCGGACTGTGTATGACTGGGATTTGTTGTCAGTGGAATGTAGCAACTGTTAGTCAGATCTTTTTGCTTGTCTAATAAGGCTGAATTCCTTGCTGAGGAGATGAGAGAACTGATTTGGGCTGATTCAGGTGGAGAGTGTGAACACAATGCCTCTAAAATCTTTCCAGAGGAAAAGTACATGCATTCCAAGTGGTCTGTTCTAGGAAGAGATGGGGTTGTAGTACTACCTGGGTAGTATTTTGCTAGTGCTTAAAATCAGCAGACTGTTGAGGTCTTTTCCACCCTTTTGTCAAACCAAATCCTGCTGTGACTTCACCAAAAGTGCTTGTGTAAGTGGGGCAGCCCTGGTCATGTGCTGATCTTTGTCAAGACCTCAACACAGAAGCAAATTAAAGAACAGCAAGATGCACATATGCCTGTCCTCTGCCTTTGATGTCAGCAGGGCTCTTCCACTTTGCACTGGCTCTTCAGGGGGAGGTTATTCTGACTCCCAAGTCTTCATGCCTTTGTCAAAGGCATGAAGATTACTTTTGGTGCTGCTATTCACATGTGGCCAGCTATCAGGAAGGCCTCCTACAGCTTGTCCACACTTGGCAGATAAACACCCATGGGGAGGCATGGCCTTGGGGTCTGTGCAGTGTTGTGTGGACACGCAGGCTGTGCCTAGAAGATGTGCTGTGTCTGTGTAGGGCTGCAGCAACAGGCAGGGTCATTGGCTCTGGCACACTGCAGCTGGAATGTGATGGTTTAGGGGCTGTGCAGCGATGGCTTGCTGTGCTTGAACAACTTCTCCTGCATGTCACACACGGGGTCAGCATGTGGCCAGCCAGCAGCCCCTGTAGCTGCACCATGACCATGCCTTGCCCTGCAAAACTCATCTTGACCTGGAGAGACAGTCAGGGTTGTGTTCAGGTGCAGATTATACCTCGCTCCAGTGTGCTTAGGGCTTCAGACAAGAAGAATTTAGGTAGCCCTCTTGTCCTTCCTTGAGTTTGCTCTTGCTGGGGCTGCATAGAGTGCCTGATATGTATTTCAGGCTGCCCAAATGGGTCTCTGTCCTGATGCTCTGGCAGCTTATGCAGTCTTCTTTTCTTCTTTCAGAGCTGGGTTGCTGTGACACTTTTGAGAAATAGCAGGGCTCATCTCTGGAGAAATCCTCTTTTAGAAGGAGTTTCCAAAGTGATTGACTGTCCAGGGTTCTGTTTGCTAGCTTAGGAGCTCCATCCCAAAATCACTGAGAAAGATGGCTGAAGCCACTAATGGCACTCTCTTAGCCAAGCATTGGCTTAACACTCCAGTTTTATCCCTGTTGTGTGCAAACATTGCCTTGTTCCCAGAAATCTCTGTTGGCTCCTTATCTGAATTGGGTGATGTAATTATGCCTCCCAGCCCACTATTGCAATGGGAAAATGGGTTCCTCTTGTTGGAATTTTCAAGGAGCTTGCTCCTTGGAGAAGCACACAGCCTGTGTGGGAATGGGGTGTTGGGGGTGTGTGTTTTGTTTAGTGTTTTTCCCCTTGGCTACACAAGCAGCTAAAACCTGTAACCTACAGGAGTTGGAAGCTTCATGCAGAAAATTAGCTTAGGTTGGTGGAAGAGTTGAGATCACATTTTTCTTGGCTAATTAAAGGATTAAAGGTGCAGAGATTTAGAGAGAACTGTCGGTGTGCTACAGGAGAGAGCCTTTGATGGTTGAATCCAATTTGAGACTAAACAAATTGTATTTAAATAAGAAATACATGGCAACAGTTACAGTCTATCTGGGCCTCTCTGTTTCTTGGTGTCCTTCAGGGTCAGATAGATGGTGTGCTGTGGCTAGGGCTTCTCCTCCCTCACCAGTTTCCTTCTTCCCACATGCTTCCTTCTGCAGTGTTTGAATCTGTTGCCTCCACACTTTGTAAAATTGGGATTTTTTTCCTTCTAATCCAGTGCTTAGCACAAAGGAGCCTTGCACTCTCCCTTAAACAGCAGTGAACTGCTGTCCATCGTAGCAGTAGCATGGTCACATGCTTGTTGTGTGTTTTGTAGTATCTCTGATGCTCTTTAGGATTTTTCTGCATCCTGGTGCCTTGCTGTCTGCAGCTGGAGAGCTAAATGTTTACTCCCCTATGAAATTCTTTTTGTTGTTCAGTTGAGAAGCTGATAGATGGAAAGAGTTGATTGTTCAATGGTGTCTTCCTCTACATAATGGCTGGTAAAATTCTAGAGAGGCAGTGAACTTGTGCGGGTTCCAAGTCCTTGACTTCTTTGATTCCAGTTAATTGTATTCAGTGGGCTGCACTTGAAAATGGCTTGCTAGTGTTAGTCCAGCCCTTCTCCTGCCTTTTCATTTGGACAGCATTACTTTCAGAGTTGCTAAGGGGATGCTTTTAAGTGTTGCCCTTGATAGCACTTGCAGTGGTGCAGGCTTATGAGATTGATGGTAGCTATCTCAGAACAAAGCTTGCTTTCTGCCAGGGCAGTAATTCATCTGCACAGCATGGTGCAGGGCAGCAGCCTGTTCTGCCCGTGGAGACTTTGCACCTTTCTCTGATGCACCACGTATGAGTTGTAAGGAAAATGGGAGTGCCAGACAGTGTGAGTGAATAACTTCTGATGTTGCAACTCTGTCTTGTTTTGTTGCCTTTTGTTTTACTATTTTTAGTGAGGAGGGGACTTGCCTTTTGTTACCTGCCACCTATATGAGATCATGAGGGGGTTTTGTTTCCTTTTTTTTGCTGTTGTTGTGGCAATAGAGAAAATCACAAAATTGAAACTGGTAAAAAATCTGCTGGGACTCCATAATCACTCAAAAACATGGCATTACTTACTAATTGGGTGTGGTTAGTTGGGAAATCTGACTTTAAAATTATGTTTCCCAGGGAACTATTCCCATTCTCATTGTTATCCAGTAACAAAGACTGCTTTTTGGTTGGGAAAGCAGTCTTGCTAGGTCTTCTCATAAAGCATCTGTTGCTTGGGGTCTTCAGAGCTTGCAGTTTGCAAATGAAGCAGTGCAGAGTAGTGAGGTCTGCAGGGACAAAGGGCTGTTTGGTGTTTTCCTTGGAAAGCTATCTTCAGGTTGTGGTTGCAAGGATTTGCATCTGAAGTCCACGTTAATTCCTTTTATATTTCCAGTTAGATCATGCAGATGGCATTATTATCTGCGCTACCAAGTGAAATAAATCAATTGCTAGGTATTGAGAGACTTGATGTAATCTGTTTCCAATAATTTATAGATCTGTTGCTGTGTCATGGAGTATTTGGGTAGTCATTCCTTTGGAGTTTACCTAGCAGGCTTTTGTAGATCTGCCTGTGAAGTGCATCCAGCTCCATGCAAGCTTGTTTTATACACTTGTGCTTTCTTGCTGAAATTCCAAAGCAGCCTAAAAATCAGAGATCTGAACTATGCTGTGTTCAAGCCTTCCATTTCTTCTGTGGCATGTTACTGCACAATTCCCCTTGGCTTGCATGTTCACTGGGATGTGGTTTTACATTCTACTCTTAGGGGGCAGGAGATGCAAAACTGAAAATTAGTTATTTCTCTGAGGGGTAGGAAGGACTGCTGCTAACATTTTCTGACCTCATTGCAAGCCCTCCTCCTTTTCTAAAGGCTGTTCTGTGGGACACCTTTCTTCCCTTTGCTGCAGTTGTACAGCTCCAGGGAGTATGAGACAAAATGAAGGAGTACCCCAAACCTGGCATGGGCTTGTTGATCTTCCTAGCAGAGAAGATGCCACAGCACTGACCTCACTGGCTGGCTGGAGGTGAGGTGCTGTGTTTTTGAGCAGGGAATATCCTGATGGCTGCTGCAGCAGCTCTGCTGTGTTCCTCAGCATGGAACTTGATGAATTGTTTCCCACGGTACGTAGGAAAATGAAGGTCTCAGTTCAGTAAGGCACTTGAGTGAGTGCATAACCTCTAGCACGTGAATATTCCCAGTGAAATCTCTTGGGTTCTGTTGGAGTCAGCAAGGCTGCTCCCAACCTTAAAGGTAGGCATCTGCTTAAACACCTTGCTGAATCATGTCTTGACTTTGAAAGTAGGCTCAGGAGAAACCACATCAGTTGACTCAAGGACTGTGCTTAGCTAGGTCATTGAGGATGGAAGGAGAAGGCTGAGGAGGAAAATCTGGGTAGAATAGAGATCCCAGAACTCTGCAGATGCTGGTAATAGCTGACTTTCTTGCCATTAATCCCCAAAGCTTAATTGTATGAATAAAAGGTTTAAAGGTTTGACTTAGTCATTATTCATCCTAAATATTCTGGAGCTGCTGTCATGCTTTATTGACCTAAGATCTGAGTTACTGCATCTTTATGACTTGTTCAGTTAGGTTTAATTTTTGTCTTTCCTAATCCTTATGTTTTCACTGTGACTCAGATCTAGAGTGTGGCCTCGTTGGGTCAGTAATTCCAGAAAACAGAGTGATGTTTGCAGAAATGATTTGGTTCAGTCTGGACTCTCTATTGCCTAGTAGAAGGAGAGGGCCCTTTTCTGCTAGTCTTCATTCATGGGAAGAACATTTGTTCCTGCTTGGTGTCTCTGTATGAGTTTGTTGCCTTGCTCACCATCCTGGACAGAAAAGCTTTTGCTGACTTTTCACTTTAATTATCAATGAAATGCTCGACAAGCAGGAGAACAATATTTGCATAGATGTAATTCTGGAAGTTGAGCGTAATGTGATCAGGAAATGGGACAGGCCCTGGCTGTTATCATGGAAGAGACTTGCTGGTACTTGCACTTAGCTTAAAATGTAATAAGATCTGACTCAGGATAGTTTCCTGGACGTTAACAGAGAAGACTCAATGCCATTTTGGCAAGGGTCTGGCATTATCCTTTCTGCACAGGAACAAAAGAGATTTCTGGCAAATTCATACATTTGTTCTGAAAGGGCTTCTAACAGTGCACTGACGATTTACAGGGAAATGGTGTCCCTTGGAGCAGAAAAGCAGGGGCGTGTGTGTTTTCAGGACTTTCTTTTTCTGAGATAGAAGCCAAGGAACAAGGCGCTTGCGTGCTGTGCCAGTGAAATCTCCCTGGGAAGACATGATGCTACTTGCAAGGTATGCACAAGACAAGACCAGAGGCGCCGCAGTGCTTGATTACTGTCAAGGACTCAGTTGGAACTTGCCTTTGCTCTTTGGCCTGCAGCATTTATGTAGAAACTGGGGACGCTGCTGCTTGCTTCCAAAGCTTTGCCTTGATGGGTCCTGCCCACATCTAGGCAGGGAGGAAGGAGCGGGGGGGCTCCGAGCCTATGAAGTAAACAGGAAAATTACTCACCTTAATGATGCATTTCACTGGCATTGCCACTCTGAGAGCCTGTCAGATTTAATACTTTGTCTTCCCTTCCATCGCCTCCCATCGGTGTGATTAATAGTCTATTAGAAGGATGAAGTGGAGAGGTATCCACACCTTCCCTCAGGTGGAATAAACAGGAGGGGAAGCACAGTGAGTAGGAGAAAGGGGATCACCTTTGTCCATCTGAGCCATTTGGTCTTTGTTGAGAGTGCACATCCAGAAAAGCACTCATTTTCTGACTTGGTTGGTCGCCCCTTGATTTATTCCAGTTCACAGGTGAGCCCCTTGGCCTCCCAGTTAGCTACCAGCCCTGCTTCATGGGGTCCATTGGCCAGTTCCCCATCCAGAAACAGTCAGGGAGCAGTCCTGCACTTGGTCACAGCACAACAGCCATAGCTCTCTAGGAAGGCAAGGGAAAAAAAATTATTTGTATGTGAAGTTCTTCAGGGATTATTTGCCCTTTTTGCAGAGTACATTGGATTTGAAACCTAAGTTCAAGAAAGAACAAATAGGATAGAAAATGTACCTGGGTAAATGTGTTTAGTATGAGAGGTCACAAGACACTAAACCTGTTTTTATCTTGGAATTGCTTGAACTTTCTTCCCTGTATCAGAATGAATGTGCAAAGACTGGTTTGCATCTCCTGTGACCCTGTCCGTGCCCCAGCTAGGAAGCTGGGCCAGCATTTGACGTAAATACTCTTACCCTCACAACGTGCTGACCCTGTGGTATTTGACAAGTAGGCCAGTCCTTTGGCATGAGCCAGAATTTGGGTGGAAATCTGTAACCATCTAGTAAAGTGTCCTGCTTCCCAGGGTGTTGAATGGCTGGTGCAGTCTGTGGCACGGTGCCTGATAGTTCTGAGCCTGACTCTGACACTAATGTGCAGGCTTAGGATGTTGCTGATTGAAAAGATGATGTTGCCAGACTAACTTTGTTGTTTTGTTTTTTTGTTTAATGTGTTCTCTTGTCCAGCTTGGCTTCCCTCTGGTGTAACAGATACTGTACAAGTGACTCATTCACTTTCCTCTGAGTTATTAATGAAATCCCCTTATTTGCAGATGGAGGAACTAAAAGGAGTTTTGTACTAACATCTTACATTGGGCATTTGCTTGTACCCTGCTTCTTCCCCTGATCTTTAGCTGGTGTGGAGCTACCTGAATCTGTGGCTGTGTCACAAATTGCAGTGACAATCTATCTACTATCTAGTCTCTATGGGACTGCAAGATCTGACCTGCTTGTTTGGGACTTCTACTGCCGACTCATGCTTTTGAAACCAGGTTAGAAATGGTGGGAGCAGATTAATTTTGGAGAGCTTTGGGATTTTTTGCTTTGCTGTCATAATTGAGCAACCTTTATGTATAGCTGTGCTTCTTCCCTCATGGTTGAGTTCATCACCCTTTGACTTTCAGCAGGGGACAAAAGTGACAGGGAGATGCACTAAAAATTGGTGTCTGGTTACTCCTGACAATGTTTCCTCTAGCTGATTAGAGTTTTTGGAGTTTGGCTGGTAGGATGGAGCATGCTGCAACACGCAAACTTGAAACAAATGGGATCTGGGAGGCTAATAGGAAACACTCAGCAGCTTTCCTCTTTGGCTGAGCCTGGAACATGTGACTGTAAGAAAGTTGAATCCCCCACACCAAGCTAGGAGGAGGTTTGAAATGGCCAACCTGGGCTTCAAATGAAGTAGTCCATGAGCAGAACAGGTTCTGGTGCTCAGTATCAGAGGCCAAGGCATGTGAGTCAGGGGCAGTATGTGATGGGGAGGTTTTGCTGTTGGGAGCCTGCATATGTTCTTATCAGTTAATTTCTGGAGTCCTTTATAACAGAAGTCAGATTTTCATTAAAATACAGGTTGAATCAGATCTTAAATTCAGGTTTGAGCTCACAAATTCCCTTACACAGAGGCACATTGGCTTGGGCAGGCAGTGCTTAACAGTGCTACCAAAAGTTAAGCATATGCTGAAGATTTTTTTACTAAATCAAGTCCTGGAGGTTTTTGCCTGCAGCATTGGAGTATACATTCTGGTGTAATGAGTAGAATTGCCTGGAAGGACTATTGCTGGTTATGTCACTGTTGCAGTGTTCAGCTGCTCTGATACTTGAGGTCATACAATCAACTTAGTTTCATGTAGGCAAACATGTGGTCATATGTGTACTGTCCACTCACGTGCATTACCTGCAAGCAGGTGAGTGTATTTTATAGAGATGCAAATATTTGTAACTTCAGTGTAGTGCTTTGTTAGCAGTGGGTTACCCTCTTGCTAGGAGGATGTGAAGTAGCCAAGTGTCTTTGAGAGTAGCAGGCCTGTAGAACAAGGGAAAAAATGCAATTATCCATAAATCTGCTTTGGCACTCACTGTAATGATTAAAAATTTTGCTGTTGAGTTTTGTTGCCATACTGATTAATTCTTAATAATTGAAGTGGATGTTTTCCAGATCCAATATTAAGTAATTCTTCAGACTAGCGTTGATCACCCCTCACTATTCTGCTGGAATTTAACACATCATAGCCTGTAGGTGAGTTTGGGTAGAATGAGAGTGAACCTCCTATAGTGTGTGTTTCTTAATGTTGTATTTTCTGTGGTAGGCAAATAGGTTGCTAATTTGTTGTGCATTCATAGTGGAGAATTTGCTGGCAGATGTAGATATTGAGGACGATGTTCAGCATCAGATCAGCTTGCCTTTCAGCAGATTTGCTGTCATTTCATACTTCTACCTCAAAAAGTCTCTGCTGCAAAGCAATCTATTGGAAATGTAAATTACTAGGCATTGTTAGCATCTGAAACTTGTTTGCTACTGCTGAAGTTTTGATTTAGAAACTGGCAGAGAAACTGGATACAATACACAAGCAGTGTGTGAGCTGGGTGCACAAGCTAAGGCCATTTTACTGCAGGAGTCTTATGATTTTGGTTTTTAAATAAATTAATTTCAAAAATATTTAAATAATAGACCAGCAAAGGAAGGGAACTCAAAACCAAAGAGTAAAGCCTTCCTTTACACCTATCACTTTGTATCAAAAAATGTATAAAGCTTGCCTCCAAAGTTTTCCATTTTTCCATTCCATCAAGAGATTTTTTCCTCTTGATACAGGATACTTTTTAGTTGATTCGTTGTTGTTGTTTGTTTTTAGAATGGTTTTCAAGCTGAACCTCAAGAGGTTTTCATTTGTTGATGAAGTCTGTAGATCTGCAGCTGAAATGTAAAAGCTGCCATATGTAAAGTTTTCACAGTTACAATAGTTTCATAATGCAAAAGCAGTATGGGAAATTATCAGTGTTACTTCTGTTACTATCGTGGCTTTGCCGACAGTGTTAGGGAGCTGTGGTACATCCTGATGGAGGCAGTTTTGAATTAAAACCCCTGGGGAGCCTCAAGTGAGATGCTGAATATTATCTTTATTATTCTAAAGATGTGAGAGACTCTAGCAGATGCTGTCAATTCAGTATTTTTGGGAATTCCAGGGGGTGTTCTGTACCATGTCCAGGTGTGCATGTCCCCTTTTCATCCCGCCCTGCGAGTCGGGGTGTGTTGGCAGGCGGTGGGGCCGGGCAGTGCTGCTCACAGGCAGCTCCTGCGGGCAGGGCAGCGCGGAGCTGTCAGTGTGCCAAGGCCAGAGGTGGCTGTGCCTCTGCAGGGGGGCAGAGCTGCTGTTCCCCGTCGCTGCCCTGCGGTGGGACGGGGCCGGAGCGGCTCGGGGGCGGCTCAGGGCCGGAGCGGCTCGGGGGCCGTGCAGGAGCAGCTTGGGGGCCGTGAAGGGCCGGAGCAGCTCGGGAGCAGCTCGGGGGCCGTGCAGGAGCAGCTCGGGGGCCGTGCAGGGCCGGAGCAGCTCGGGAGCAGCTCGGGGGCCGTGCAGGGCCGGAGCAGCTCGGGGGCCGTGCAGGAGCAGCTCGGGGGCCGCTCAGCGCGGTGCCCGCGGCCGGGAGCGGCTCCTGAATCCCTGTCCGCAGGCTACGTTTCTGCGCTCTCCTCCCTGCCACCCCTCCCCTTGCCCGTTTACCTAAGCAGGTCAGCACACACACGCGCGCACCCATATATTTATTTTTTCGCTAAGGTTTGCAGGCGCAGCAGCTGCCGGCTGGGAGTGCCGCCCGCCCCGGGCACCCCGCGCTGCCCGTGCCCGCTGCCCGGCGCTGTGCGCGGCGCTCCGGGCCCCGCACACCCGTGGCTCGCTCGCTACCCCCGGGCGCGGGGGGATGCGGGGCCCACCTGCCTGATGTCAACATCCCGGCGGGCGAGGCCAGCAGGAATGTGCCGCTCCCCGCCCGGCGCAGGTAATTAATCCCCGCGACTGACAGGTGGCAACAGGCGGCCCTTGGCTGCGGCTCCCGGGGAAAAGCGCTCGGAGGAAGGATTTTAATAACTCATCAGCGCCGTTCGTGAGCGCCTGGAGAGGCGGTGGGGACGGGGAAGGGGGCAGGAGAGCCTCAGGGGAAAATGAAGTTTAAGTCTTTGCGAAGGTGAACGCCCTTGGGTGATTCACTGCCCTTCCTCAAGAGGGAAAAGTGTGACATGGTTTTTCCTTTGCCCCGGGGTGGAGAAATTTGGTAAATGCCTGCAAAGCACTGGTGGGGCAACATCAGCATCCCCTCCTGCTCCCGTGCTCCGGGAGCTTCCCTTGCAGATAGGGGATGCTCGCAGGTGTGCCTGGTGTCCGGGGCTGTGTGGCTGGGGGTTGTTGCCACACCTGGTAGATCTGTATTACTGGACCTGTTGGCCGTGCCCATCCATGGTTTGAATGCCAGCTATGCCCACTAGCAGCAAGCTGTCTGCTTTTCTCTGGAGCCTGGTGGGACAGAGGACTTCAAACCGAAGCTGTAACAAGTCAGCTCACAAGCCATGTGGTTATGGTTATGCTGAGCTGAAGGTTAAATCTGGAAGGTGTCCATGTGTGCATCATTCCTCTTTCACTGAGTGTCCTCTGGGTACAAGTTGGTTCCTAAGAGTGTGTGTGCATTTGCACACGTGTGTTTGACGTGCCCCCACACGCTCCCAGCAGTTTTTTGTAAGTGAAAAGTTAAATCATGGTCAAGCATAGCAAAAATGTTTAAAGTGGTTGTGTAAATTTCACTTTTTGTTCTTAGTTGGTAGCTTCCTTTCTTCCCACTGCCTTTTGTTCTCCTAAATAATTAAAACATGTTCAAATTATTTTCTATTTCTTTGTGACTCTCCTTGTTTTCACCTGTGAATACTTCAGTGCAGATAGCTATTCCATTCCCACTCTTCTAACCTGTTCTTTTTTTCCCCTTCTTAGGGAGTTAATTTGGTAGGGGAGAAAGCATAGCTGATTGACAGCTTTGAAAACATCAAGTAAAATGAATCTAGTTAACTGAGTTGAACTAAAACATGACTGCTTGAAAGAAGCTTGCAAAAGATTTGAAAGACCTGTTGATGTGAGCAGGAGGGGTTTCAGGGAGCTGTAATGCCTTAAGCCAACCTCTGGGATCACCTTCAAGCTGACATCTATCAGCATTTGTAGAGCTGACTGAACCCCACTCCTTTTAAAGATTTAGGAGCCATAATCCCTCTGCTGGATCAGATGGTAGAACAGATATTAGAGGTAGATTTCGAAAGTAGTGTTTGGGGGATTTCACTGCATCAGAGTTTTGCAGAGGAATTGAGTACTCAGTAAAAAGCCATTGTGGCTTGTATTACACTGAGCACTTCCTTTCAGGAGACTACAGTCCCTTCTAGCAAAAATTTTCCATTTGAGAGTCAAGAAGTGTTTTGTTTGTTTTGTTTTTGCCTTTCAACTCTTTGTTGACACACCTTCAGTAGAAGGGGCTTACTAAGAAATCAGACAGGTGTTGCCTGATGGTAGCTGGTGTGTGTATTGTGATACTGAATTACCAGCCAGGGTGCCAAGAGTGGGTAATACAGTATGTCTGCACAGGCAGGTGGGGAGAGCAGAGCTGCAGGCACTGGAACGTTTGCATCTTTCATTTTAAAATGTATTATTAAGCAAAATGCTAAATTTCTGACAGGCAGCAGTCAAACTCCAAGGAAAAGTCCAATGCCAAAGCTCCTTCCTCTCCCTCTTGAGTAGATAGCACATTTTCAGGCTCAGCTCTTTTGTTTTAAATGGCTTTCACATCTGTACTCTGGTGGAAGTGGTGCTGCACTCCTCAGGCTCCTCACAGCTTTGTTCCTACTGCTAGATAATGGTTGTTGTCATCTTGTGACCTGATAGGCTTTTTTGTTTGGTCAAACTCATTTTTTATATTGCTACTCCTAATTAACTTAGTTTTCCTGCTCAAGTGTGTTGATTAATAGTCATGCTTTGGGTTTCTGGGAATTGCTCACGATCTTAGCCCTCATACAGTGAGTGTCAGTTCACAGCAAAATGGTGAGCAGGGGGACGGTCACCTCCTGCAGGGTGGGGTGGGGTGGCACCACTGAGGAGCAGCACCTGTGCCAAGAGGGTGATCCTTGCTTTCAGGCACCATCTGAGTGCACAGGCAGCTTCTACCTTGGGTTTTCTTTCTGAAGTGCCTTTGCTTTGAAATCTATATACAATATCCTGTCTTCCTCTGTGGATATAGCAACTATCACTGATCCAGGACGAAGTCACTATGACCTAGTTGTTGGCATCTATTTATGCCAGTAAATGGCTGTGCATCAGGTTACTCCTGGTTGCAGCAAAGTTGGCGTGGTGGGGAAACTCAAGCCCGTCTCTGTCTGACAGCAGGTACCCCGTGGACAGATTTACACCGGTGTTAAATGACTGTCCCTTCAGTGATTACACGCTCACAGGCAGCTGTGCCTGGGGTAGATGTGAAATCATGGCTCTGTGCCATGTCCCCAAGCCCTGTGCAGTGCCTGTGAGGCTTGAACTCCTCTTGCAGTCAGGTGACAAAAAGGCAGCTCAGCCCCCATTGCCTCTTTTGACTCTGCCGGGCACTGTCACTAAATCTTCCCACGTCCTGACTGTGCTCTGAGGCAGAGGTGGGCTCCTGGGTACCTCCTCTCCTGACATGCCAAGTTCAAGTTGTTGGCTAGAACCTGCAGCTCTTGAGTCTGCCCTGCGTTTCTTTGTTGGATAGGCTTGTTCATCATAACCCATTAACTCTTGGCTGTTTGCTTTCTGTGAATTTGGGGTGTAGGTCCAATGCCTTCCTTGCTGATTGTAGCCAAAGGGGTCCAGCAGCTGGGGTGCCAAAGGGTGGATGAAGAGCAGATCCCTGTCTCCCTCACAGAGGGGCTGTGCTGTTTGATCACAAGCCTCAGTATTTGTGCTGGTTTTGTGTACATCTCAGTCCTTCTGAAAGCAGTGATTTTTGCTTTTCCCCTTCCTTGTAACCCCAGCTTTCTGTCTTTGAAGATACTATATGTAAAATTACAGTCAGCACCAGGAGTCCTGATCAGTGACTGAGGGTGTGTATCTCTTTCCATTTGTTCAATTCTCTGGATGCCTGCCGACACTGGACACGTTGCCTCCTGGCATATGCCATGCCCTCTGTGCACCCCTGCTCTTCAATATTTATCTTTGCATTTCAGCCCATCACCTTTGGGTGCCCAATTCTTTATGCTTCAGTGATGTTAAGGCATCCAAGTGATTAGTTGGCTTTTTGAGATTTTTGAGGCTTTCTGTCCTTGAAACCTTCACAGTGCTATGAGCAAACTGATGTGTTGAAGGAAACAGTGCTTTACAAGTTTTCTTCCTTTTTAAATATAAGTGATTCTTTTTCTACTACTTGAGATGGAAAGACAACATGGTGAGCTCACTCTTACCTTCAGTAAGGAATTGCTTTTTAATTAAAAAACAATAAGGAATTTCAGGTTTAAAAGATGCATGATACAAATCACCATCTAGATGTGTTTCGCAACTTTTTTTTTTGTAATTGTTTGGCATGTTCCCCGTTTCCGCAGGCTGGGTAAATCCTTTGTGGGCTTAATCTCTAGCCTGCAGGCACATAAAATACATTGCACAATTTGGCCTTTGCATTTTAAAGAAATCTTTTTTTGTATCTTAAATACCTGTAGCATCTTTTCTGCCACATGGCAGGATGGTGTTGAGTGAGGAGGGAAGGGACTGGCTTGGCTTATGTTTAATCCCTCTCTCCTACCCAGTGTCTCTTGCAAGTTTGGTTTTTCCTATGTTAGCAGTGTGTACGCTCTGAAATGCAAATAATCCCCGACTATCACTAGCTAATCCTTTTCCTGCTGCATCATCTGCCACCCACCCTTGCACGCGCTGGCTCTCCCTGTCCCAGTGGGTCCATGGCCACAGGGTGCTCCTGACCAGTATGAACCTGTCACTGCTGTGTTTGAACAGCTGGGAACGGGGCTCTATTGGCCCAGGGCTCCTAGAGACCTTTTCCTGTGAGGAAACAACCACCTTGGGGCTTTCACTTTTCTTTGTCTGCAAGAACTGAGGACATGGAGATGGGGAAATGCCAGCAATTCCTGTGGGCTAGGTTGTTACAAGGAGAGCTCTGCACTCAAAAATGTCTGAATATCAGGAGAAAACTGAATGCCTCTGGAGCAAGGTTCTGAAAAACCTGCTGTGTTTTGGAACAGCCTTACAGAGGAGGGGAGACTAAACACTCTCCTTCATGGGAGATATCCAGCAAAATGGGTTTAGGTTCTACAATACTGAACCACTTGGGAGTAAGCAGATGCCTTTATTTTGGTGAGGGATTTTGAAAAGAAACCAACTTCAGCCTTGATTTTTTGCTGAGTTAAGGTTTCCAGATGTGAACGCACTCCATGAAAATGCCTCATTAATTTACTGTTGTAGTGGAGAACATCTTAAGAGAAATCTAATATGCTCCAAATTAGCACAGTGAATAAGAGCATCTTGTTCTGTTCCAAGCTCGTTGCATGGTCACAGCCTCCCTTTTGGAGCCAGCTGCTGGGTTATGCTCTAGGTTTTGGTCACTGTGGGCTGGTCTTTGGGCTGCTCAACTCTTGTGGCCTTTAAAAAACAAAACACTGGATTTTATTTACCTCATTTTTGGATGTAATGATTTGAGTTCAGAAGTGAGGGGATTACTACAGAGATGTAGGAGATGATTTTAAAAGATGGCTGAAATGTCAGATTTGGTATAACTCTCAAATTGATCAGGGTGTTGTTTTTGAGTACTGTTCAGTTCCACGGTTGGTGTTTTTATTTAATCCCTCTGCAAGAGTAGGAGGGCTTCTTAGAAAACAGGATGAAACACTTTTATGTCTGTGGTTTTGAGTGCTTCCAGGATTACAGGATGCTGTGAAAAGAATAGCATCTGTTTTGTTAGGTGGGTGTTGGGTGTCCTTTGCAAGAGGGAGTGTGTGCCCAAGAGAAATAAAGGCTTTATTTGTTCGAGTAAATGAAGTGCTCTTTATCTGAAGATTTCTGCCTTTGGGGAA
Organism: Molothrus ater; assembly: GCF_012460135.2. Lineage (NCBI taxonomy): Eukaryota > Metazoa > Chordata > Aves > Passeriformes > Icteridae > Molothrus > Molothrus ater. Next base: position 15,026,021 of record NC_050487.2, on the reverse strand, counting down.
GCTAGGATGTAGATTTATGCTCTGCTATTTTACAGCAGGTAAAGGTCTAGGAGTTTTGTCATTTCTCTGGAAGCATGGTTGTTGTACAAACAAATGCAGTGCCTGTGCGCCGGTGGCTGGTGCTTTCAGTTACATGTACAAAGCCATCTCCATGTTCCTGGTGTGCCTTCATCCCTAGGTGAACTTCTGACTCTCTTTTGCTCTGTTCCCCATTCAGTATTCCACCGAACTGAAAAAGCTGTACTGCCAGATCGCCAAGACATGTCCCATCCAGATCAAAGTGATGACCCCACCGCCTCAGGGAGCTGTCATCAGGGCTATGCCAGTCTACAAGAAAGCTGAGCACGTCACTGAAGTGGTCAAACGCTGCCCGAACCACGAGCTGAGCCGGGAGTTCAACGAGGGTAAGGAGGGCAGTGCTGTGCTGGCAGTCCCTCTGCAGAGCTACTTGGCTGATGAGCAGCCACTGAGGGATGTGACAGCAGCTTCAGAGCAAACCTTCTGGAAACAGACCTCCCTGTGACACCTTGTGCAGCTTTTTATTTCCTGTGCTTGGCAGGAAGGATCATGCCATCAATGCTTTAGCTGTCCCTGTGCACGCTCGTCCTTGGGAGGAAAGCACTGAAATAAACCTCGTGCCTGCCCAGGTCGGATGGATGTCTGTCCCCGTGGCAGGCACTGCCCCTCTGGCAGCCCTCCTCTGCTCTGCTTTTGCTCCTGCAATGAGAAGCAGCTGTTCTTGTGCTCAGGAATGAGCTTCCATGTGGCTGGGACAGGGATCTAGTAACAGGATGCAATATCATCTCCATCCTTAATCCATGCCTCAGAGACGGAGGGGCTGTTTATCTCTGGCAGGGAAATGCTAAGTGCCAGCATCAACTGTAGGGAACGTTCTTCTACATGTAACACTCCCAGTTCAGTATAAATGTTTTAATCTTTTACTTGCTTCTCCTCGTGTTGGTGAAATAGCAGCTGTTTTTAAAATGTCCTTTGGTTTTCTGCAAGCTCACAGGCTGGGTTCCATTTTGCCTTGGTCATTTAAGTTCATGTAAGTCAGATGAGCATCTGTTTTATTCTACATACATTATTTATCTCCTACTGTAAAAAAACCCGGTTGGTGTCAGTTAGCAGCATGTCTTAGGAGTCTGGATCCCATTGCTGGTTACAGTGCAGCCAGATAGACAAGCCCCAGAAATAAGCAAGGACTTGGGAGTGTAAAATTAGAGTGGAGCAAGACAGTCCTTCAAAACTGTTTTTTATATTAAAAAGTGCTTTTCTGATAGGACTGGATTTATTGAGGTTTGACACCATTCAATAATGAAGTTTTAAGAAAGAATTTATAGGATTTTTTTCCTTATTCTGAAATAATTATTTCTGTAGAAATAGGCTGTATTTTGAGTAGGAAATGAACAGTTAATACCCAGAACAAATTCTTCAGATGAACCGATAGCAGGCTCCTCTCCTCAGAATTTAGTTGCATGTTTTAGAAACACTAAAGATAATTTGTAGGAAGGAAGCTTTTAATTATTGGATAGTGGCCTAGGAACCAAGAAGATCATGTTCCCTTCTGCTGCTGCTGTAAGCAAGCATGATTTTTCAAGCTGACCATTAATTAAATGCATATTTCTTTTGCTTCTTGGTTCTTTTTTTTTGAGGCTTAAGACTAATGAAAGGGAGCAGAAGAGGGCTAGCAACTGATAGGAAAATGAGTGGGAATTGAGACTTGAAGTAATTTGCTTTGTATATGCATTAGAGGGAGGAAAATAAAGGCTTTCAGCTGGTGTGAAAATCCAGCAGGAGTTATCTGCTGGAAGAACTGCTGTGAGCTGCCATTCAGTTCACATTTTGGCTCACTTCTGGGATCTTGGGAAGCCCTTGTTCAAGTTTAGCCACAGGTGTCCAGAGTGAGCTTGGGAAAGCCTGTGTTGCCTTTGGTGTCTGGCAGCAGGGATCTTGGGAAGGGATGCTTCAAGGGCTGAGAGGCACCTGTGTGTGCTCTGATGGACCTCTGGGGCCACATGCATCTCCCTTGATGGTAGATCTTACCACCCTGTGCATGATCTTACTGAACAGTCTCTTGTTTTTTTCCTCTTTGCCTTTGCAGGGCAGATTGCACCTCCCAGCCACCTGATCAGAGTGGAAGGGAACAGCCATGCCCAGTATGTAGAAGACCCCATCACTGGGAGGCAGAGTGTGCTGGTCCCCTATGAGCCACCCCAGGTATGTTGTGAGCTCGAGCTGGTGCCATCCTGGCATGCAAGGGTTGGGGGTTGTAACCCTGGTCAAAGGAGTTGGGATCTTGGGCTTTCCCTATCCTCAGCACAATGAATCCCTTCTTCCTTTCTGTCAGAAATGAGCTGTGAAACCCTCCTTATCCCTTTTAAGGAAGCTTTGTACTGGGGGCCTATTTCATGCTGGTCCACTTGCAGCCCAGCTTGGGAAATGCAAGAGGAGGGCTTGGAAAAAGCAGAGCTTTCCATCCACCACCTCTTCCTCTCCACCTTGTCTCACCAGGTCGGTACTGAGTTCACCACAGTCTTGTACAACTTCATGTGCAACAGCAGCTGCGTTGGCGGGATGAACCGCCGCCCAATCCTTATCATTGTGACCCTGGAAACCAGAGAGTAAGTTGTGCATCATGACTGTAACCCTTCTGGCTCCTCTTCCACTTAGGACATCATTCCATATCCTTAAAACAGCGGAATTCAAGGGGCTGTAGGATATTTTTCAGATCTTTGCAGCTGGGAGTTGCCCAGCGCCTGGGAAATGCAGGCTGGAAAATGGCAGGTGCAGAGTGTGGTGGGGCGTTGAGGAGAGCTGCTGGCCTGTGTCTGAGATGCCAGCTGATGTTTCCCCTCACCTCTGTTCGCAGTGGGCAGGTCTTGGGCCGGCGGTGTTTCGAAGCCCGTATCTGTGCTTGCCCAGGCAGAGACCGCAAGGCAGACGAGGACAGCATCCGCAAGCAGCAAGTGTCCGACAGCACAAAGAATGGTGATGGTACGAAGCGCCGTAAGTAGCTGCACAGCTGGGCAGAGGGGGCTGTCTCTGGGTGCTTGTGCCACAGGGACAGAGTGGTGCTGTGCATGGCCTTGCAGGCAGGAGGGCATTAGGGATCTGTTCTCCCAGGGTGAATCAGCCTAGAAATTGAGCTGGTGTTCACAAAGCAGTGTTTGACAGTCTGGGTGTGTGGGCTCCCTTGCAGCATTGCTGGTGTTAGATTAGCCCCGCCATGGTGAGTGGAGGGGGTGTTTATTTGCCACCTTCCAATTGTATGTCTGGAACTCTAACCTTTTGAACCTTTACTGCTTGTTTGGGGTCGTGCTGTTATTCTTTGCTTTATCTAGCCAGTGTTCTGTGCTGTGGCAGGTGTCTTCTAGCCACAGGGATCTAGACTGAGGCTGCACACAAACCCTGCTGTGCATCACAGACACCCTGGCAAGCGGCCTCTCTGTGCTCTGAAGGGAGCCAAGTCCTCGCTGGTCATGCAGGGTGTGGAAATCCACCTTTGGTTTCCCCTGTACTCAGTGTAGGCAGCAGGCTGAACAGCAGGCACAGGTTATGACTGGAGGCAGACTAGAGAGGAGCTTTATTTTCTCAGTGAGTTCTGCTCCCTGCCAATGGTCTCACCTTCATTAATCACTAGTTCACCAACAACTTGTGAGCCTTGTAATACCAAAACTTGCTGTAATTTTCCTGTAAAGAGCCAGCACTTGTTCAAAGTGTGGCTTGCCAGGGTTTGTCATATACCCAGCACTCCTTGGCTGATGAGTTTCCCCAAGTGACATGGCCAGCCAGCATCTGCAATCGTGTCTGCCTTAAGGAGCCTGGAGCTGCAAGGACAGTTCTGGAGTGGCTCAGGCAGAGATCCCTTCAGAGCACTGCAGATCTGAGCTGGTCATGCACTTCATATCTCTTGTATCTGTCTTTTTGTCTTTTTCTTTTTTGTGTGCTACTCTCCCCCCTCTCCCCACCTCTTTCTTTTTTGGTAATGGGATGTGTTTCGGGTTTCTCTTCCAGCTTTTCGACAAGGAACTCATGGCATACAGATGACATCTATCAAAAAAAGACGTTCCCCAGATGATGAGCTCTTGTACTTGCCAGTGAGTTCTCTCTCTTTTTACTTACCCTATGTTTAGCATCTTTAATGGTGACTTGAGGTTCACCTAGGCTTCAGAAAGACCTGAGGATGGGGTTGGGGTGTGAAAGAATAATTATTATTTTCTTTAATTCCATGAACTACTAATTTTAAATACATATTCCAAATAAACAATATTAAAAATCCAACTAGGTTGAGAATGGTTTATGCAAGGCATGTGAGAATATCCCAAGGGATCTCTCTGTCCTGGTGGAAACACTGTCTTCAAGATATAACTAGGTTTCCTCCTCTGTCATTTCTGGGTCTGTGGTACATGACCTTTCTCTAGAAAACTGATAGGTGGATGCTTCTGTGGCTTTTATGTGTATTGCAATTGTAATGCAGTGATAGAAGTGAAATATGCTGTATTAAGTGCAGACTCAGAAAGGGCAAGAAATATCTCTAATTGGCCATTTAGCTCCTTCCCATGAGCCATGTTTAGTTGCTTAAATCACAAGTCATGGTGTGCTTGGAGAAGATGGGAGAGCCAAACCCAGCTCCCAAATTTATGTGCTGTCTTTTCTGAGGGCATGTAAGATTCAGCACCAGATCTGCTTACATCTGAGGCAAGTAAAGACATTTTCTGTCTAAATAGGTTGGATCAGAATGTTGCTTTTGGCTGGCATAGATTCACACTGAGCCATATGACAACCCCAAGATGTTCATCAGCCTGCAGTGTGAGATTATCACTCTTCAGCATTATTTGCTGCACTTCTAGAACAAAGCTAGCATTTTTATTGTGTGAGCATACAGTATAAACAGATTATTTGCATCCTGCTCTGGTTGTTTAATTGACATTTTGAAGACTTTCTAAGGTGACTGTCAACAAGGTCTATAAATGCAGTCCTTTAAAGCTTTTCTTTCCCCCCAATCCCTGTCCTTTTCCTGTGACCCAGGTGAGGGGACGGGAGACCTACGAAATGCTGCTGAAGATCAAAGAGTCCCTGGAGCTGATGCAGTTCCTTCCCCAGCACACAATTGAGACCTACAGGCAGCAGCAGCAGCAACAGCACCAGCACTTGCTCCAGAAGCAGTGAGTACCAGTGTGCTTGCAGTGTCAGTGCAGTGGGGAGAGAGGAGAGAGACACAGAAGGCTTCTGCACAGGTGTTCAAAGGGACATGGTGCTCAGCTGAGGGCTGGGCAGTGGACAAAGCAGTCCTGCTTCCCCCAGTGTACATCCTGACTGCTGGCAAGGTCCCTCTCTAGTCTTTAATCTTACATATTACAACTTCTGGCCCTAGAGGGTGAATGAGGATGGGCTCAGTGCCTCATTTGACTTCCAGCCAGAGCCCAAGGCAGAGGCATTGACATCCTGTGGTCAGAAACCTGCTGTGTGTGCCCATCCCAGCTGGGGGATGGCTGCACTCCTGTCCCATTGCTCATGGGAATGGCAGCAAACATGAACCATCTCCAGGGTATCCATCTGACCACCTTGCTAAGAGTGTCTAGAGCTGGGACTGTGAGCACGAGCTCAGCTGAGCTGTGCATTGGAGGGCTGGTGTTTCAGTGGTACAACACTACTTCAGGTTGTTCAGCTCAACTACTGAACTGCCTAAAACAGGCAGCTGAAAGTCGAGAGCAAAGCTGATACACAAAAAATTTCCTTTGCAGCTAGTGGGTACTTCAAAAAAAGATTCTATACATACTTTTGAATTATTGTCACAAACTGCCCTTTGCCAGATGACTCTTCACATTGCTCATGAGAAATTTTCCATCCTTTCTGAGCTCAGCTGGCAGGGATTGCTCTGGGTGCTGTAAATGTGAGGAGGATAGGGGAAAAGAAAGGCCAGATAGGTGTCTGGGTTCCCAAAGCTTTGCAGTCAGAGGCTTGGGCAGAGAATGACTTCCCAGGCTGCAGTGAGCAGTGTCATTCATGGGCATTGCTTCACCTGCTGTCTGGGGTGACAGCAAATGGCCCCGGGCTGTAGGTGGCTGCCAGTGGCAGTGCTGGGATCTCGTGTCAGGAGGCTGTGGGTATAACTCATTCCTCTGCAGAGGTTAGTGTGGGGCCAAGGCACCACATAAGTCCCACTTGAGCCTGTAGGGATTTATTTCAATGCCTTGGCCTTGTCTCAGGACTTCTGCAATACCACAGCTTTCTGCCAGATCTCTGCATGTGTTCACATTTTGGCCTTGTGTGTTTTTAGTGTCAGCTGGAGTCTTGTGGAGGTGTGAGAAAAGCCCTCTGCCAAAACGTCTGGAGCATCCAGGGGCTCTGGACTCTTTTTTTGGGGCACTTAAAAATCTCATTATTGTTATTTACTTTTATCAGTCATCTGCACTGTTTGTGTATACTATAGCTTGTATTTACTAGCTCCTAGGCATTGTGGCATTTGTGTGCTCTACTGCTTGTCTTCAAAGCTTCACCTGAACCACAACCATTTCAGCTGAGAAATGGTTTTGTAAGCAGAAATGGACAGCGGCAGATGACAGCTTTCTCTTGGTGCTGACAGTTGGCTTTGCCATAATTACTTTTTTCATTCTATCTATATCAGTAGAATAGGTTCCTGGCAAATGAGGTTGGTATTTGTGTTACCTTTAAGACCAGCATGTAGAACTTCAGTCATTTAATTTAATGAAACTTCTTTTGGCATGTCTCCTGGCACTTGTCCAGTTATATACTCATTTTTCTCAGTTGCTGAGTGTGCTCATGCAGGGGAGAAAGATTAAGAGCTTTAAAGGGTGCCAGGAGCATGGAGAAAAATAACTTTAGTATTTGTCCAGAGCTGCTGCAGTTGTCTCTGTCCACAGCCTGCCATCAAGCAGTGTCCTCTGTGCTGAAATGCATATTCAGGCAGTTTGTTAGGTGCACTTTGGGTTTTGGTGCTTTTTCTTTAGTAATCCATGGTATGACTTAATATCTGAAGGAATGTGTACAGGGCAAAGGGATGTTTAGACTGAAAAGACTCTTAAGATGCAATTGCACCTCAAAAAAGGAGCCTCAGGTCTCAATGTGAGAGTGGGGAAAGCAGCTGCTTTGTAGGGCTTGGTTGGGGTAAGAGCAGCCTTGCATGAGTGCAGGTTGCTGGGAGATGTCTTGCCACTGCTTCCTTGTCAGAGTGGCCAAACTCAGGAGCACAGGGGCTCCTTTTTGAGTCTGTTCTGGCCTTTCACTTTGTATGCAGGGATGTACTTTGAAGTTTTGGTCCCAGTTCATGTTTGGTCACTTTCCCATGTGAAAAGTGGGAGCTGGGAAACTGTGTATGCTGTGAAAGGTGGAATGTGCTGGAAGCTGTAGATCCTAGCAGGGCTCTGTGGGAATGGAATGCTTGAAAGTTTCCTTTGATTCCTCCTTCTCAAAATGGAGCAGCATCCACGTGTGCTCCAGAGTCACACCTTGGTGGAGAACTGCTGGATTTTTCAGTTTATTTTTTTTGAGGCAGTGGTAAACATAGAGAAGCTATCCAGGTGTGTGGAAAGAGTTTTCCCTGTAACTCCTACAACATGGAAACTTCATCTTTTTTGAAGAGTAGGAAAAGTAAGGTTGAGATGATCATGGTGAAAGATACTTTTAAAAATAGAAATCTGTCATTTTGGAAAGCAATTGTATAATGGCTCTCATGCACATACAGACCAGCATTGCATTTGACAGGCCAGCAGATGCAGCTGTCTGACTGTTCTGGAATAGGAAGGACAAATCTGGTGACAATCAGCATTCTTGTGTCCCACTAGTTGACCAAAGTACTGCAATGCTCCACATTGTGCCAGACCACAATATTTCTCTGTCTCATCTCCTCTCTCTGCTTGCTCCTTTGTGCATGGTTTTCTCCTATTTACTGTTATGCCAAATACCTTCATGATCATAGGTGGCAAGTTGTTGGGATTTTTGCTTTCAGTTTCTATTCTTCCTTTTTCACTGTCAAATCCTGGGGCCCTTACTTGAACTGCAGCACACACATTTATTTAGAAGAGTTCATAGTCTGCTACCATTTGTGTAAAACATAGATTTGCCAGATGATTACTGCTGCAAGAGAGATCAGAGGTGGCTCATGCTTTGGGGAGGGAATGTTTCCTCATTACCCTGCTGTGAAATATGTTTGCCATCAATATTCCCACAGAGCTACCTGCACAGTCTTTAAGGGTTTCATTAGGAAACACCTTTTCATGTAGTGGGTTTCACTCTGCTGAGCACTGTTTTCAAAACTATCTGTATTTCAATTTCCTACAGCAGAGAATTACAAAATATTTCAAATTGGAAGAGACCCATAAAGTTCATAAGGAACACCCAACCCAACTTCTGTGATTGAAGGGTTTTCACAAAGTCTTCCAATGGCTACCAAGAAGGGGGCTCTTACATCCAAGTGGGATCTTGTACCCCAGCAAAGATTTCTTTCCTATCAGCAGGGCTGCAGCTACGAGCCTACTGGCTGCCTTTCAGTCTAGTGAGCAGCACAACTCACTATCCAAATGAGAAGGAATTAACCTCATTAGTGATCTGTGGCAGAACTGAGCTATCTAATGCCTGGAGTGCTCCAGCTGAGCTGCGAGGATCCCAGTGCTTGCTGTTGTGGGAAGGGGGCTGGTGGGGAAGGCATTCTTTGTACCTTCACCTCATTAATCTCACTTTTGGTGTGAAAGCTAACAGTGGATTTTGCATGATCTGGTTTGGTTTTGTGGTGCTGTGCTTGCATGTGAACTCCAGGCAGCTGGATAGTGTTCTCACTACAGAATGGCCAAGATGAAAGGAACCAGGTAGAAGTGCTTCATGGGCTCTGAGGATGCAGTGCCCTCTGCATCAGCTGGTGGCCCCAGGGACCCCTCAGCTTCTCAGAGGAGAAGAGTTGAGCTGTAGTCAGTATGGCCAATAGGCACTGTTCTCCCTCTCTAGCACCAGCTTCTGGGTTTGAAGTGATTGTAGTTAGAAGTGGACTCAATGGAAGCTGCTACTCCTTTTCCTCTTTGAGTGCTTTTATTCCTCCTAGATTTGTCACTGGAAACATTATCAGGGCCTTATTTGTACCCATGAGACTAGGACAGCATCAGGTTTCTCTATCAGCTGGTTGTTTTCCCTTCCTTGCCAAGCACTCGCTTGTGCCTGGGGCTTTCCAGCTTCCTAAATCTCCCTGTTACATACCCTCCCTGTAGGTGCTAAGACATCTGCTTTTTCCCTCTTTGAAAGCCCATACTGTGATCATGAAGGTGAAAAGTAACTGTTTCTCTCTTGGTGGCTGGCAAAGAGTCCTGTACATTCATCTTTTTCTTTTCTCTGGTTCCTTCTTTACAGTCTCCTTTCGGCCTGCTTCAGGAGTGAACTCATGGACTCAAGGAGAGACCCTCCCAAACAGACCGATGCCATCCTAAAACATTCCAGCCCCCCAAACCCATCAGTATATCCCTAAACCGAGCTGGCAGGGTCACTCTGCCCAGCTGGCAGGACTAGGAGCAGTGGGGCAAACACACAGCCTGATAGCAGCAGAGTGAATAGTGAGAGTAAACTTCTGAAGGGACTCAAACTTTGCAAAAACAACAGACACTTGTACAGACCTCTTAGCTGTAACCCATAGCCTTGTGAGGTCGGGAACCACAATTTTGTCTGTCTTGGTGTAACTTTTCTCCCCTTGGTGTAACATTTTTGTAATGTGTTAATACTCTTTCTTCCTACTTCTGTATTTGTGAAACTCAGCAGGGTTTCTCTGAGCAGGTCTCAATTTTAAAATGCCTTTTGTCTTGTTTAAGTTAAAAAATGTGTCCATGGACTGGGGGGATGGAAGCAGAGGATATGTGTTTAAATGGTCTGTGATAGTCAATTTGGCCTGTTTCAGTGCTGGTCGTGCACTAGTATAAGTAGATGATGTATTTTTTACTGCTGGACAGGGAGAGGTAATAATTATATGAACTGGCACTGCTAAGAAATATTTTTTTCTGCAGAAAAGCCCTCAACTTTGGCATCATGAGTTGTTTCCACTTATTTCCAACCCTAAAGGGTAAAGTACATCAGAATTGTAAGGAAGGCAGAGTGATTTTGACTTTGCACCAGCTCTGCTGACTTTGATCCAGCTTTATTGAACTTAGGGAATTCCTCCTGACTCTGTGGGCTTGACCCAAGTGGTGGGCTGACCTGCACAAGCTGAATGTGTGGTAGAGCTGTAATGATATCCATGTGTGCCCAGTGTCCCTGTCCCTTTGCAGCCCGGGGTGTCCCAAACTCCCTAGTGCCCTAGCAGTGGAAAGGGGTTGGAGCTAGCCCCTCTCCTTACAGATGTTCAGAAGTTTAGATGTTGCCTTAACATTTTCATCAACCCTCCTATCTTTTGCCCCATCTCTCCAAGCCTCATAGTTCAAAGGAAAGCAGTGTCATCACATGTTGCAGTTGACTCAGCCAAGTGGCCTCAGGCCATGTCCACCTTGCCCATTAATCCTGCAACCAGAGGGTCTTGCTAATTGTGTCTGAAGTGCTTCTGGGCTTAGCAGTTCCTGCACAGAAGACTTTTTCTCAGCAAGGACTTGTAAATTCTCACACTGCTTTTATTAAACTCTGTTTCTGGAAAAAAAGCCTGATGCAGTTGGAGAAGACTCTTCTCTCTGACCATCATAACATCTGCTTCCAGGCAGCAAAGCGGGGATCTGAGCAGGTGATGAGTTGTACTGACATCACCTTTGGGAGCCATATCCCATCTCTGGCTGTCTCCAATGCCTTAGCAAGACTTGCTCTACCATAGCAGTGTGGAGGAGGGCTGATGGAAAAGAGCCCCCAAAACTGGGGTTAAGTCTGTAAATAACAGCTAATTAAGCACTAGCAGTGCCTGTGTCATATAGTTGCAGCTCTATGGTCCTTCCTTGTGTAAAGCTAATTAAAATCAAGTGCCTTGTTACCTTGTCTGGAAATTCCAGGAAGTTCTTTCAGATCACAAAGCAGGTCACTATTGTTCTGTGCCTTTTTATTTGGGAAAAGAAAGGCAATGTGATTCCTTTCCCTGTGAGAGGTGGGAACCTGAACTGTAAATGCAGCCCAGACATAGGATTATATTTGGCACTATTTTCTGTTCTTCCAGTGAAGGTTTATTCTTGGATTTTTGCTTTTTCTGCTTCTGGATGGCAATATGAAAGTACTGTGACAGGGAAATACTGATCTGTATTTAGAGCACTGCTCCTGGACCTGTTCACCAGCAAGTTTGAGGAGGCATCCACAGCCTGCACTGGAAGATTCCAGTTCATCATTTGGTGTGGCCTCTGGGAAATGCTTTGTACTGTAATGAGCAATACATCTTAAACTTCCACTGAACAAGAATGTAAATTATTTGGATCCTGTTGTTTTCTGGAAAGCCTTTCTGATTTGTCCCACTTGGCAGTAAGAGGATGATGATTGTGATGCTGATCTTAGTGGTGACTTGATTTGCTTTCCAACTACCAGGTAGTTATATTAGAAGGTGCTGTTCTTTTTTTCTTTTATCAAACACCTGGAGCTGAAAGCAATTTGAGTTGCTTTGTAGTCTGTCCTCTGCAGATAAAATGTACACTTTATCCCAGCTGTCTTTTCATTGCTTCTTTGCCATCTCTGTGTCTTCAGGAAAATAAGCCTTTTCCTTTCAAGGAATAACCAAGTGGACTAATTGGGCCTTATCAGGTACTGAGGTCATATCAGTCTGTGTCAACTACTTGATATATATCCACTCCCTGTATTACAGCTCCATTCCCTGGAGAGCAGATTGCATCCATGGCCTGCCTTGAGAAATTCCCATACCTGAAATCTAAGGGGAGTCATTATTGCCACCCTTGGCCCTGTGCTGTAGTTCCTGTCTGCCCAGTAACTGCTGGAGCTCCTCCTTTCCCTGCTCCCAGTGAGGTACCAAGCCTTCAAACCACTGGAGTGATTGAAAAGGTGCACTGTTATTTGCTTTAGAATAGATGCAGTTTGGGATGGGGGGAGTAAGGGCATCTCTCTGCTTTTCAGTGTCCTGCTGCTTCATGGGCCTTCAAAGCAGAGGAATGAAACTGAGCAGCATCTGTGTCACTTGTGTGCCCTTATTAGACTATACCAGTGACACCCCAGTGTTACACAGCCCTATGGGAAGCCTTGCTTTAAAAACCCTTGTCCTTGAGCACTCTGGCCTTGTGTGAGCCTGGGATGTGATCCTTGGTGTGGCTGCTGAAAGAGAGGGCAGACACAGAACTGGGCAGCTCTGATTCTACTTGTGTGTCTCTGCACTGACTGGCTCTGGGCCTGCAGGCACAGCAAACTGCAGGCACAGGGGCTTGGGTGAAATCTTAAATTCTGAGCCTGATCTGCCCAATTGCATTTAATGAACCTTTGATGTCATTTAAGGTTGCTTACGCAGCTGTGTGCTCCTCTAGCCAACAAGAACTCTGGTCTGCTCAGTCAGGTAGTTGGTCTGTCCCAGCAGTTTTCTGCCTCTGGTGAAAGGGCTGGTATCCTGTGAGCTGGGAAAATGTAGAGTTACACGAGGCTGTGAACTGAACTTTGTTCATATATGGGACAGGAAAGTTCCTTCCTGACCTCTTGAGATGATCAGTATATGCCTTGAAGCATGAGAGACTGATTGCCCTCATATGAGCTTGCATAACTACAGATGTTATTTGTTAAATAATTACATAGCCTCTTGAAGAGAGAAAACTCAGTTGCAGAATGTGACTCAGTGCCTTTTGTATCAGACTGTTCCAAGAAGTATAATAGTCTCTTAATTGAAGCCCTTATACCTTGATATTAAAATGCATTTCATTGGCATTGATATCAAAGAAATGTTAATGCTCCGACTTCTAATCTTTCTTGAGACCTAGTAAGTAAAATTTTAATGAAAATCACTGTGCATGACATTCTTGTATCTGTTTTTAAAAATCGAGGAAAAAAAGCAATATATTTTAAATGGGTCCTCAAACACCATGTAGCTCTTGTGCTTAATACCAAAAACATTTTCTTGTGTTTCTAAGGCTCGTGCTATATTGATGTGTGACATTAATTTTCAATAAAATTTTGCATCTTGGTTTATCTTGAGACTTCTCTTTGGCTAGATGGCCTTTTAAACATCTGCTCATGTGATGGAATAGCTTAGTTGTAACTAGTGTGAGTACAGAGAAGAATGCTTTTGTTTTCTGTTTTACTCCCTTGAACTTGATGATGTTAATCTTGACTCTTACGAGTATGAATGAGATAAGCATGGAGTCCCTAAGCTATATGTTAAAGTATGCCTTTGTTTTCTAAAGTTTTGGGCTGGCTTGTGTTTGATTGCTTTTTGTTTTTCTTTTAGCCCCAAAAATTTTGTAGTCTCCTAATTAGCTTTGCTGAGATCACTACTGGTGGTGGAGAGGGCAAAGGTAGGCCCACTGCTGACCTCAAACAATGCAACTCAGAGTCCTTTGGGAAGCCTTTGTTGATTTAATTTGGAATTTTGCTGTGTTCATTGACCTCCTCACTTGCAGATCATGCAGATTTTGCCTTAAGAGACTCTTCCAGGTGTGTGTTTATTTCAGCTGAATCTTAAGATAAGTGCATGAACCCATGAAGTAAAATACTGATTGGTCCTAAATCCAGAAGCCTTTTGGGCTAAGGGTGGTGTCAGCTTAACTTGAATTTCATGGCTGGCCTCAACTTTCATAACTGGGGAATGAAAATGTCAGATCTGAATCTTTCTCTTCTCTCTGAAAAGTCAGGTCTGAACTTCATGGCTCGGTTTCACTTCCCCTTGGGAGCTGCTGCCATTGTTAATATTAATTTGTGAAGCTTCTTGTGCTTTCCACTTCCTTGAGTCTGTGAAGTTTGCTGGATCTTGTCCTGCATCTTCACTGCCAAAGGACAGTTCACACCCTTCTGTACCTCCTGTAATTGTGTAATTAGGTAACATTTCTTCAGGGCCTTAGATACTCTAGCCTGTTAGCATAGATGTTTTCTCCACCCAACACTGCAAGTCTTGAAAGTGCAGGAAGCTGGAGACAATGTAATTGTGTGGAACTTGACCTTGAATGCTGAAGGTTTTAATAAATTGTCTAGGAATAAGCCTTTTCTTTCCTTTTACACTTTGCTTATTTGGAGTAATAATTATTTTATTTGCATAGAAGAAAAGCCAGTTCCCAGGAATTGGTGTAACCAGTTATACCCAGATGGGAACAAGTTTCCCAGTGGGAACTAAGATGGGAATGTGCCCTTGGACACTCACCATGGGGTCAGTGTGATAGGAGTGCCAGGCTCTGTGGTGGGTGACCACGGAGCCTGGGTGACCTCTGCTCTGCAGGGTGACCACAGCTTGAGGGTACTCGTGCCAGGGGAGCAGGCACATTTCCCAAACCTTTGCCCAGTCCTACAAATGCCCCTGATGTAAGAGGGAGAAAAACCTGCTCCCTTGTGGCATGGCAGTGCTATGCCAATTGTGCTGTTGGGCCAGCTTTAATGATAATTTTCTGCATGTCCCACATAGGACCCCACTGTAAATGGGATGCCACAGCCATAACTCGATCTGGGAGCTGGGCTGCCCTTCAGAAGCAGCCCAGTCTTGGCAGTCTGGATCACTGACATGGCAGGATTGCAGCTGGGACCCTCGGGCTGGGCAGCAGGGAGTCTGGCAAGCCTCTCTGGCCCACTCCATGAGTATGCTGGGTGGAGTTTGGGGCTGGATGGACTTGAGGGAGGCTAGTGCTCTTGTCAGGTGTTGGCAGGAACCCGATCCTCTTTGCAAGCAGCCTGCAGGGTTTGGATACCAGGTTTGCATTAACACCAGCAAAAGCTGCCTGTTGGCATCCCAGGCAGCTCTGACCATCTCAGTAGTGGTCCCTGAAGTGCATGGAATCTGCCTTCAGCAAGGAGCCTCTGGCTGTTATAACTAGGAATTTTGGAAAAAACAAGGTGATAAGCAGACCCAATCTGAAAACTGTTTCTGCAGTCAGGTTTCAGGGGCATTTAGGATGGTTTGAGATGGTTTCCTTGGTTCTTGTTCCTATGAAAAAGTTTTTGACTACAAGGAGAGTTTAACTTAAAAATACTCTTCAAATCTTGGCACATGTTTGCTGGAATTCCATATATACTTTTCAACTGAAAAACTTGAATAGACACTTCTTAAATAAAAAGTTTCAACCAAAAATTAAGTTTTCCTTTTTTTGGTATTTCACTTTTTTTAAAGTGCTGAGAATATCTGGGAAACCTTTTATTTCCTGTTGACTCATTCTCCAAGGATCTTTCTCTGTGATGATCCTGTGGTATCAGTGATTTCCCTGGCCATGTAGCCCTTTGGGTGCACACTCTCAACAACCAGCTGCTGTGATCCCTGTCCTAACATCTCTTTGGTTTGCAGGACCTCCATGCAGTCGCAGTCCTCCTACGGCTCCAGCTCTCCACCCCTCAGCAAGATGAACAGCATGAACAAGCTGCCCTCGGTCAGCCAGCTCATCAACCCCCAGCAGCGCAACGCCCTGACCCCAACCACCATCCCCGACAGCATGGGAACCAACAGTAAGAAACTCTTATTCCTCCTTCTCCTGGTGCCTGTGTGCTCTCTGCTAGTCTGGACAAGGAAACTTGGCATCTCCACATGGCTACTGTTAAGCTGGAGAGCCTGGAGTCATTTGCTGTAAACCTGCAGAGCCAAATAAATATTGCTCATTGGTGTGCCACAGGGCAAGGCTTCAGCATCCTGCTCAGAGCCTCACAGGGTGATCAGAGCTGCTTCTTGCTGCAGATCTAGCTGGCTGCACTGTTCTCTGGCTTTTGAGACTTGTTTCTTCTTCCTTTCCCAGCAGAGGAGATGCAAACATTGGCAGCATTTTTTTCCCTCAGTTCAATTAAGACAGTTCTTAATTTTAAAGGAAACATCTCGCAGTTCTGTTCCTCCTGGCTGCTGCTATGTGCTCAGCAGCCCTGTAAATCCAGGATGACAGACATGGTTCTGGGGCGGAGTTTTGGTTGGTGTTTTGTTTTTTCATTTATTTCAAAACAGCTGGAGTCTTGCCCACACCTGTTGCTGAGCCCCTTCTGGTGCTCTTGCTGTCTCTGAAAACAAAGCTGTTTGGCTGCTGTATTGGGTTACTCTGCTGGCTCTGTCCTGCTCCTCTCCTGTGGCAGGGCAAGCCAGGGTTTCTATCCAGCCTGTCTGGGAGGGAAGGTGACATGACAGTGGCACTTTCTCCTGTGAGGGGAGAGCTCCAGAAGGACTGTCTGTTATCTGGTCCTTGGCCCTGCCTGAAACTTCTCATGAGCTCATCCTGTTCAGGGTTTTCAGGGGATTTCAGGCTGCTTCAGCTGTGGGTGCTGTCCTTGGGTGCTGTGCTGGGGGCAAAGCCAGGGTCTGGGCATGCCTGGGTAACAATGTGCTCCTCCTTCTTCTCTCCTCCAGTTCCCATGATGGGCACCCACATGGCCATGACCGGTGACATGAATGGCCTCAGCCCCACGCAGGCGCTGCCTCCTCCCCTCTCCATGCCTTCAACGTCCCACTGCACCCCCCCTCCTCCATACCCCTCAGACTGCAGCATCGTCAGGTGAGCAGGAGCAGGCTGCCCGGCACGCTGCCCACGCCAAGAGAGAGAGCCCTTGGGTCTGGAGCCTGAATGATCCTGGAGCACCGGATCCCACTGGGCTCTTGGCACCCTCTGGGCACTGAGCCTCAAATCCCCACCTCTGAGTAGCTGAGAGAAACAGGGATGTTAGGAGTGTGAGAAAGCTGAGGGATGCAGCATCTGTTGGACTGGTGGAGTTTGAGGGTGCCAGGCTGTCTTGCAAACATTTCTTGTTTTTCTTTTTTTCCCCCTCTGGCCCCTTGACAAGCCGTGGCTGGGGTCAGAAGCCCCTCTGCCCTTTGTGAGGTCAAACCAGTTGAAAGATGCTGCCCGTAAATGAGGAATCCTTTACACTTAGGGTAGAATGTGCTGATTGGCAGTGCATGATGTGTCTGAGCCCTAGACCCCATGCCTTGCTGAAGCCCTCTGTGCATGCACCAGGCTGCCATGGGCTCAGCCACCTTCTGGGTGATGTCACCTGGCAGGAGGATCTGTGTGAGCCCTCCTGCCTCAAGACCCAGGCTGTGCAGCACTGGCTCTTGACTTAGGCAAGATGCTGCCATGAGGGCTGGGTGCTGAGCTGAAGGACTCCCTCATTTGTTTGATGTGGCAGCGATGTGGCTTGCTGGCCTGGGATATCTTGGAGGAGGTCAAGCCAAGGGTGAAAGCTTTGTTTCCTGTTGCTGCAGATTGGCTGAGTGTTTGGTTTTTCTGAGGTTTGGGCTGTTGCAGCCAGGGTGATCCTATTTTCTCTCTCCTTCCTTCCTTCCTCCTCTGCAGCTTCTTAGCGAGGTTGGGCTGCTCATCCTGTGTGGATTATTTCACGACCCAGGGGCTGACCACCATCTATCAGATTGAGCATTACTCCATGGATGTAAGTAACTCCTCGCTGTTTCCTTTGTTTGTGCTCTTGGCCCTGCTTTAGGAACAGGTCAGAAATCCAGACTCAGTACACTTTTATTTTTACACAATTAGTTTGATTTAAGGCTGTTGGACATAGAGAAGAGATGTTGTGAGGTGAAGAGAGGCTGGACTTGGGGCCAGGACTATAACTGCCTTGCCTGGCACAGAGAAAGAGTCTCCCCTTCCCCAGCTCTGTCTGAGCCCCTGAAGTGGCCCCAGCCCACGTGCCTGTTAATTCTGCAAGGCTTGGTTTCAGTTTACACCTCACTCGCCTGCAGACAAGTAGGCTCTCCAGAAGTGGTCTGCAATTTTCCCTCCCTGCTTCTGTTTTCTGGCCTTACCTTAATCATCTTCCCTTGCCACTGGCATCTCATCCCTGTTTGTTGTTTTCACTTTTTTACTCTTGCATGGCTTTTGCTGCAGGGTTGCTGCTTCCTCTCCAGGGCCATTGCTCTCTTCTGAGCTGGCTGTCCCTTTTTTTTTCCCCAAGACTTTGGGAGACTGTGGTGCTGTTGCTCCCTAGCATGGGCTGCCTTCCTTTTGCTGCTGCTCTAATTAGAAAAGCTTACTCAAATTAACTGAAGTTGGTGGCTAATTTTTTCAGAGCTAATACTGTGTATCCCAGAGTTCAGGTAACGCAACCCTCATGTTTTGCACCAGAAATGATGGGGCCTCAAACTACAAGTTTTCTAAGGCTATGTGTCTGTTACTAAATTTGGTTCTGTTAATGTAATTAAGATGGTTCCTATAGAGTCATACCCAGAGCTCTGGATACTGGAGCTCAGGCTTGGATTCTAAAATCCTTTTGCCGGCTTTGTAATTAACATGGAAATTTTCAAGGTCATTGACCTTCAGGAGCCCAGCATCCCCCACCACTGACAGCCAGCAGATCTACCTGAGGTTGTCTTGGAGGCCTTGCAGTCCAGTTAAGCTTCTAGCTGTAGGTCACCACGTCTTATGCATGAACAAGTGTTTTGTGCGAGTTAAAAATGGAATTTGTGCCTTCAAAACAGGCCGTTGCTGCCTCGTGGCCGCACATGCCTGTTCCAGAGTGGACCACCACTTCCAGGAGCAGTGGTTTGTCTTCTGCTGCGCATCGTGGCCACCTGGGTTTTAGCAGCTTTAGTGGCACTTGGTGGCGCAGAGGCTGTGTTCGCTCCTGGAGCCCAGCTTGCCCTGGGACCCCCCTGCTAAGCCCTGCTCTTTGCCTTGCAGGATCTGGTGAGCCTCAAGATCCCGGAGCAGTTCCGCCATGCCATCTGGAAGGGCATCCTCGACCACCGGCAGCTCCATGACTTCTCCTCCCCTCCCCACCTGCTGCGCACCCCCAGCGGCGCCTCCACGGTGAGCGTGGGCTCGAGCGAGACGCGCGGGGAGCGCGTCATCGACGCCGTGCGCTTCACGCTGCGCCAGACCATCTCCTTCCCGCCCCGCGACGAGTGGAATGACTTCAACTTCGACATGGACGCCCGGCGCAACAAACAGCAACGCATCAAAGAGGAGGGGGAGTGAGACCCCCGGGCCCCCCTCCACCCCGCCCCGGCCACGAACTGCTCAGCCCTTCATTGCCTTCCTTCTGCTTGGTACTGCACCCCCGGACGGAGGGCGGAGGGAACCTTCTTGCTCTCTCTTGCTACGTCATGCCCTGGGTGCTGTTTAGGTCATGCTCCTGGACTGCAACCTCCACCCCAGCTCTTGCAAGGGGAAGAGCTGAGCAAAGGGGGAAGGTGGGTGGTATTTCCCTGACTACCGTTGACCTTCTCAAGAAGGCCAACTTGTTTTGTGTTTTCCTTTGGGGATAGGGCTTCTTTTCTTGACTTTTGAATCCTCACACACCTTGTGGGTGCCCTGACCTTGAAATATGTTTCTCTCACCCAGCTATCCCACTTTGTAAAGCAGGAAGGTTGAAATAAAATTATAAAAAGCCTAAAAAAAACCCCAAAACCCTGGGGAAAAAAAAAAGCATCCAAACATGCTACAGCAAGGAAACCAAATGCAAAAAACCCAAAGCAACCCAACCCTGAACTGACAGTTAATCTGAAAAATAAATGGGAGTTAGTCTGCTGAACGCTGCACTTAAACAGCCTCTTCCCATGGAGCTGAGTGCTCTGTTCATGTGTAATATTCTCCAGCGGAGACGGCACATGCACTTTGCTGGGCAGGCCAGCGCTGACAGCACCTGCATCTGACTTTTGCCTTGTCCCTCACCTTCTCTGGAAAAACCACGCCGTCTGCTTCTCCTCGTTTTGGGTATACATTTATATGTATGTCCTGGTTTGCCTCTTTGAGGCTTGAAAGTGTAAATAAAACTACTGGTCACTCTTGAATTGTCCCCACTGGATCTTTAACCGTATACTGTAATCCTGTACATATAACCATATGCCACGATACTACTGACATTTAAGCTATAGAATTAGGCTTTGCCACACATGCAGCCTGCCTAGTTTAGCATAAGGATTTGCCCACCTAGCCTCCAGTTAAATGGAGGAGTGAGAGCTGCACACCAGCTTGTAGGACTTGAGCTGCGCTAAACTCAGACTACCTTTTATTTGGACTGTGCTAGATTACTTGGGAGGAAGGCAGGCTTGTCTTTAGATATATCTGTAAAAGGGATGGAACTGGTTGTGTTTGTTGCTATAGGTTAAGTGACAAGCAACTAGAAGAATAACCATAAGATGTCTTAAAACAAAGATAATTTCTGGGAATTATGAGTGTTGTGATCACAATAAGCCATGTTTACATGAGAAATTCATTTTTCTCTGTTTTTTTCTTTACTGGTTCTACCACAGTAGTGCTCTGAGGCATTTCCTCTGACTGCCAGTGGTCCTGTGCATGAATAACTGAACAATGTGTGTTTTCACATTTTTATTAGCCAAAGTACTCATACTTAAAGGTATACAACCTAAGCTGAGGAGCAAGGCTCTGCACAGCTGCTTTCAAGTTGGCTTGTTCTTTTTTAACAGTAAGCCTGACTTTTTTTTTGGCTGGGGAAAGATGGAAAAAGCAGCTTAAATGACTTGTTATCCTTCCTTACTACAGCTGAATATTCCTGACTCAATGCAGTGGCTGTTTGTGGGCCCTGCTTTGTTGTGTATTTCATGAGTATGATGTCATTAGGGTGCTCCGTCTGTTGTGCCAGAAGTGTATTGCATTCAAAGACTGCCTTTTGGTGGCTCTGCATGCCTCTTTTGGTTAGATATAAATGGTAATGCCACCTGGTTACACTGTCAAGTTTGTTATATAAATATTTTTTGTATGTGTATTTTTTGGTTTTCCTACAGTGCCTCATGATCTGTTTCATTTCTTCTTCAGCGACTGGGTCAGACAGAACCACAATTAAATGTTGTTGTTTGTTTTTCTGTTTTTTAATTATTATTTTTATGCGTAAGGTGTATAGTTACAAATCCTGTAACAAACAGCCAGTCAGTGGATTGAATATATTTGTATTTTTCATACTGAGATTACTGTGTTACTTTGCAGTTGAGGGGGGAGTGAGCACCTACTGAAAGCCTGTGGTATCATTTTATTTTGTAACACTTCAAAGAGCAGTGTCCTAGATTTCAAAGTATTTAACATGCTCAGTGTGAGAACTTACTATAGCTCTTTATTTTTTTCTATATGGTACAAAGCACGAGAGTCGTTCTGCTCTTGACTTGATGCAATGATTAATTCAGCAGGGCAGTGTTAGTGTGGGGAAAGAGTTAGAGCAGATACTTTACAAATCCCTGGAGGTGAATTAGGCTGTGCTCTTCTCACCTCCAAGGTTTTGCATCTCCATTGTGTAGTCCTTCTGAGCTGCTTCAGTATTGTACATACATTGATGCAAAAGACACTGTCATTTTAGGATCTAGGGAGCTTCTGACTATAAAGGTTAATGCAGTTAATGGTGTGCCCAGAATCGGTACAAGAATTCCGTATCTGCTTTTCAACTCAGCAGCGAGATGGAGCTTTTCTGCTGCATCACTAATGATTAAAATAGATGCTGTGAAAACCTTTCTACCGTATGCCACTATGGAGGCCACTTCTGTATAACTGGAATCCTTAAGTGAGTTTGAACTGCTGTAGCTTTTGCCCTCCCCTGTAGAGGTGTGATTTTGTTTTGTTTTGATGCATCAAAGTGTTATGGCTTAATGGAGCTGAGAATCTGCCAATGCTTGTAGCAATGACCATGTTACCTGCACCAAGGGGCCCCTGTGTTTTTGAACACCTTGTTGTTGAAGTGAATGACAATAAAAGCCAGAACTGAAAATGACGCTGAATTCCCAAGCACCTTCTTTTCCTTCCTGTGCGCCTTCTTGGAAATATCCTCCTCTGACCAGCTGGGGCTTAGTGTCACCCTTGCCCATGGGTGAAATTTTCTGTCCCTACAGAATCTATGTCCTGAGGGTGTGGTCCAAAGTGCCATCACACATTCATCTGCTGCCTTTCTGACAGATGCATCAGTTCAGCTCCCTAAGCCTCTTTCTTGCTGAACTGTGAGGTCTTCAGCCTTTGGCATGGCTCTTTTTTGGCCTTTCATCAGATTTACGTGGTTTTTCTCTGAGCAGGGCACCAGTTAGTGCCCCACATTCCATGTCCTGCTGGAGGGGAAGGTGTGTGTGCTTGGAACAGACAGGGTCGGTGCTGTCCTCTGATGTCCACACTTGGGAAACAGCCTTACACGAAAGGCTTTGTGCATCACCCTATGCATCCTAGCAAAGCCGTTTCCTTCTCCTTTGCATCTCAATTTTTCTTCCAAGGATTTGAAGAAACAGGTCAGAGCTGATGGGATGGTTGTCCCGAAGGGGATGGGAGTGGAGTCCCTTCCATCAGCTGGGAGCTTCATTCTGTCCATGGACCACCACATTAACATCCCAGCTTCATCAGTGGTTTCTGACATGGGCCCCATGGCTGTCTTACAGTTTTTATGGGTTATGGTTAGGGGATGATGCTTAGGAACGGGGAGAGTGGAAAGGAAACCTGTCAAAGGTCTTAAAAGAAGAGGCTGCCCCAACCTCACTTGGGAGCAGGTTTAATTGGGGTAGGGAATGCCTGCCCGATTTCTTTGGTTCTGGTTGCCGTTGCTTTTCCCTTTTTCCAAGTTACTAGAGAAGTAGTTGACTCCAGATATCAACATCCAGAGGTAACAGCACCCATGTTGTACTGTGGCAGAATGAATGAATGTGGTATTAAAAATTAGTATGTTGGTCTCAAAAGAGAGAAGTGCTACTTACTAGAACAGCTGTGAGAATTTGCTATTTCAGCTGATGCATGCTGCCTCTAGATGAGTGAATTGGATCACGTAGAACAAGATTTCAGTTTCCATTAACGAGTAGGTTTCAAATATGGTTGTCATTTCTGACTGCTGTGTTCCACTGCTGAAGTGGGGAACCTTTACATTGCTTAGGTTACAGCAAGGCTTTCAGTACTGAGGAATCCCAAGCTGCTTCTCTCCCTTTTGCCCTCCACCCATACCCATTGGAATTTTGGATATTGGGATGCTTTGTAGGCAAGCACAAAGTTTTCAGGGCAAGAATCCATGGTGAGCTTCCAGCTGTGTTTTGCAAGCCTGGGTGGACCTCTGAAGACGTGCATGCCCTTCTCTGCTGTTAGTCCTAAGTGTGCTGAAGCTGGCAGTCCCCTGGAATGAAGCTTTCCCGGACACAACAAAACTCGGCAAGTGCCTGAGTGGAGCCTGTGGAGGGTGTCTTGCTCATCATGTTCTTCCTGTCCTGTGTGCCTTAGCAAACCCCCTTCCTGATGGCACAGCAGCTGCCTGTGCCGTGGGGGAAGGATTGCAGGACCTGCCTCCCACTCTGCCTCTTCCCAAGTTGTTTCTCCATGGGAAAACCATGTAGGCAGCCCAGTCCTGCACGGAGTCAGAGCTTGGGCTGTTTGCCCTTCTGATTTACTGAGCTGTGGAATGTGTACCTCGTGTCATTTGCTGGGTGGGGGGCGGAGGGGAGCCATGGCAGGCCCTGCAGGGCTGCCCTGCCTGGCCCCTGTGGGCTGTGCCTGTGCTGAGCCTGTGCCATGGAGATTTGGCAAACAGCTCTCTCTGCCTGCCAGGCTCCAGCTGGTGGTTTTTGGGTCCTGAGTTGTTTTGCCTCTCTGTGACCCATGGCAGAGTTGTCTTCCTGAGCACATAGCAGAAGGTGGAGGCTGGAGTTTTGGAGCCTTATTGTTGATATTTGGATACACTAGCCATGAAGGTCAAATAAACAGGAAGGAAGATAATCTTTATGCTCTGTTGGCAAGGACTGGCTGTGGCTTTCTCCCAGCTTGCTTCCCTAAGATGAAGGAGCCAAAATTTTATTCAGAGGTATACAGTAGTTGTCCTTTGCCCTTCTGCTGGGTGAGTGTTGTTA
Organism: Molothrus ater; assembly: GCF_012460135.2. Lineage (NCBI taxonomy): Eukaryota > Metazoa > Chordata > Aves > Passeriformes > Icteridae > Molothrus > Molothrus ater. Next base: position 15,002,197 of record NC_050487.2, on the reverse strand, counting down.
TGGACTTCCTTGGCTCAAAGTCGTCAAAGTTGTTTTTTTGGGGGAGGGTTTGGAGGATTAACTGGTTTTGTTAAAATGTTTTTACTTCCTTGCAAACACTCCTAGTGTCATATGTTTTATTCTTAGGAACATCAGCTCTGCCTTCATGAAATAAGCCAGGTGCCTGGGGCCACAGGTGAGTAAAGGAAAGATGTTGTGGGATTAGGGGGCAGAAGATGCAGGAATTGGGGCAGGACAAGGGATCTGCAGCTACAGGTCCAGGGCATGGATGAGCACTGAGAGGTATCACTAAGGGTTCTATACAGTGGCTGTGTACCTGTAGCAGTGAAGCCAAGGCCTGAAGGGTCCCTGCTACACCTGAGGACATTGATTGTGCCCAGTGTCCATCTGCCTTGGTCACTGCAGTCACAGCAGTGCCATGCCCCACCCTGTTCCCACAGCCACATCCGTAAAAGGCCCATGAACCACTGGTGGTTGATTTGAGTGCTCCAAGATTGTTTGGGAAGGGTCTCCATGAACCTTTCAGCTGATTTTCTCACCAGTGTTGCAGTGCCCTGCCCTTGCCTTTGTGGTAATGTGGGCACAGCAGCCAGTGGCTTTTTGGCTGTGCCACTTCCCCAGATGATGGGGATACGTGCTGCAACAGGAGGTGTGTGCCTGCTGGCATGCTCAGCAATTACTCACCAGCAGCTGGGCTGATACCAACCATTACAGCATGCAAGGGAGATGCTTACATTGTCTCTCCCAACAGCCTAGGGTAGGAGATTAGGCTCTCTACATCAGCAGTGGCAACAAAGTCCCTGGGGAGCCATTCAGGGGATATTAGATTCCCACTCTGAATCATGCCCTGGAACATGCAGTCTCATTATTGCCTGCATCAAGGCCAAGGGAAGACTAAGTTTGTTAGTTAATATTTAGCAGGGTGGCTCTGTCCATACAATCAGCTTTGCTAAGTTCGCAGGCTAAAACAAAAAAAAACCAAAAAAAAAAGAGAGAAATCAAGAGAAGAGAAAAGAATAAATCCAAACATGTATTAAAAACAAACAAACAAACAAACAATTGAGACAAAGTGAGAGCTGGCTGCACAGAAGCCAGGACTCTCCCGTGTGCCGTCTCCCGCCGCGTTGGTTCCCTGTCGAGGGGATTTGCGGGGCAAAAAATGACAAAAATCACGAAAAAGAGGGCAGAGCCCAGCGCGGTGCCGGGCAGGCAGTGCCCCCTGGCGGCCCCGCGCGGCCCCGCAGCCCGGGGTGCGGGCTCCGCTCCAGCCCCGCGGGAGCCGCGCGTCCCCCCGGCCACCTCCGGCGCTCACAGCGTGGGCACGAGTTTATAAACCCGCCTCTTCTCACCCCCTGCACCCCACGTGCAAGGGCAGCAGCAGCAGCAACTCCTGTTTATTTATTTTATATGGGCGGAATAAGCAAGTGACTCGTTGGTGTTGCAAAACAAATCTTCCTGCGGCCTCCTCTTGGGAAAGCTGCTGCTCTCCTGCCCTTTGCTGTGCACACAGAGGGTCCCCCAGTGTTGTGCCCATCCCAACCCACTCCAGCACAAATGGGAAATTCAGAAGATGAAGACCAAAACCCATCACCTGCCAAAGCAGGAGAGATGACTCCTCTCACCCCAGGCAGTGAGCCTCTGCCCCGGGATGCCTTCAGAGCCAGAGCCCACCCACCCCAGGAGGCACATTGGAGGCAGCAGCCCTGCATGGGTGCCCCGTGCTGCAGCCCCCGCAGCCAAAGCCCCGGGTTCGCAGCACCGTGCGTGCCGTGCCCGAGGGCAGCAGGGGCGCTCCCCCTTCCCCTCACGCACACACAGAGCTCGGCTGCAGGAGTGCTCATGCCAGAGCGATACACATCGCTTCTTCCAGCTGAGAAAACACCGGCGGGTGATTGCCCAGACCACACGCCGCAGCCAGGAACTCCCACAGCAGCACCTGGCTGCAGCTCCCACGGCACAGCCGGGCTGGGTGGGGAGCCCGGTACCCGGCCAGGCCCGGCCCGGCTCCCGGCACCCCCCCCAGGCCCGGCCCAGCTCCCGGCGCCCCCCCAGGCCCAGCCCGGCTCCCGGCACCCGGCCAGGCCCGGCCCGGCTCCCGGCACCCCCCCAGGCCCGGCCCGGCTCCCGGCACCCCCCCAGGCCCGGCCCGGCTCCCGGCACCCGGCCAGGCCCGGCCCGGCTCCCGGCGCCCCCCCAGGCCCGGCCCGGCCGGGCTCCCCGGGCGCACCTGTGCGGCTCCGGGCTGCTGCTGCCGGGGGCTGCGAGCTGGCGGCGCCTCAGATTGATGGTGCGTCTTTCAAAGCTCACCCTGGCACATGTGGGTCCTGCTCTGTGGAGGCCAAATGTGAGAAGAGGCCCCAGCGCTGGGCAGGCACTGCTGCAGCTCGAGGCTGTGCTGTGGAGATGTTGTGCAGCTCCCAGGGAGAAGCTGGGGAGCTGGAGAGGATGGCACCCATCTTGGCTGGCAGGTGGAGGGCGGTGCTGTGCTGGCAGCCATGGGCAGTGCTTCGGTGGGCCACATCTCTGCTCAGCAGCAAGGTACTGCCACTGTTCACCCCTGCCTTGGGCTCCAGGTCCCAGTTTTCCTTGCTGGAAATGTTCAGAGACCCTGGAAAGAAGTACCAATTTGCACTGAAAGGTGTGGGAGGGCTGCTCAGCTCTCACGTGTGGACAGGTGTTTTTCAGGCACTGCTGTTCAGGTATTCATCATTGGGCCCAACAATCTCCAGGCTTTACTTGCACTTCCCTTTTCCCCATCAGCAGCACCAACATGAAGCTGGGCAGAAGAAGGTTTGAAGGGGAAGATGTTGTGGTGGCCCCTTGGAAGGGATTTTCAGCTCTGTCCTAGAACAGTGAACTCTAGCAAGGTATTTCCCAGTTTTTTAGGAGCTTCTCTGATGTCTTCCAATTTTTCCTGAGCTTCCTAATTGAAACCCCAGGAAATCTGCTGACTTCTTCTTGTTTTCTTCCTGAGGTTGTTTTCATTTGTTGGCTGGTTCTTTTTTGTTTTTGTTTTCCCAAATGTCTTTGTGAACCTCTGATTAATTCAGCTTCTGTTTCCTTGGCAGTCGCCTCTGGAGACAACGCTGAAGATTTCCACACATGTGATCCATCTTCTTCTTGGCTGCATAGCCCTCAGTGCTGGAATTGGGTAAGAAATGTTACAACAGACCCTAGTACACTGTAGCAGGGGTGTTAGGAAATAAAATATTGCACAGTGCTGCATGAAAAAACTCTTTGATTAATTAAAGGCATGGGTGGCTACACAATTGCATCTAATTATCCACGCCCCGTGGCAGAATGCGAGATAAAGGCATTGATTTCTTATCCCAAGGACACGGTCAAGCAGCCCTTGCCGAGCCTGCAGAGAGCTGCTGGCCTGAAGGTGAACAGGAGTGTTTCCATGGAGATGTTTTCCACAGAAACAGGAGGTAAGGGATCACCTCCACCACACTGTGCCTAAAAGATGCCACAATGCCCGTGTGTAATGAGCCTGGCCCCAGAGCAGTGCCCAGTGCCCTCCCCTCAGGGCAGTATTTGCCATCTCAAGGCTGATGCTGAGGCCAGTCCTCCCTCTCTAGGGAGCCTCAAACCCACAACATCCTTTGACAATCCTGATCAGGGCTTCCCTTAGCTGGAGGAGCAGCCTGTGGTGGCTTCTGCCTGCCACTGAGGGTGATTTGCTCTCCTTGGCGAAAAGTTTTATTCCAGCTTTAAGTGACTGGGTAGCAATACAGTTGCCTCTATTATGGTTTATATTCTAGTTTTCCCGCTGCTTAATTAGTGATTGAACAGGAGGAAGTCAGTTGTTTAGGAGCTATCAGTGGGCAGGATTGTGCTGTGCATCGGAGGTTTAGGGCTCACAGTAAAAAGGCAAGCACCAGAACCACGCACAAACTTAATTTTGCACAACTCTAACAGCAGAGACTCAGCTTGCCCCGAAGAAGAGATGTCTTAACGTGTTCCACTTGGCCCAGAACCTTATGATTTCACCCAGGGGTAAATATGAGCCAGTAACCATTAAGCCAAGTGCGTTAGCCAGGCCATGGGCAGCAGCTGTCTCAGGTGGTTTCAGCCTTGCCTCAGAGGTGAGGAAATTGGACATGACTGAAAGCCCTGCCAGGGGTGCCAGCAGCCACATGAAGATGGGCAGGTGAGGAGGTGAAGGCACCCTGGATCCTACACAGGCAGTGACCAGCTGCTGTCTGAGGAGGCCCCAGGAACCAGAGAGCTGAATGAAATCAGAGTTTGTTTGCTGTTGTTTTTGCAGTAGTGCCCCCGTGGCCAGGAAGCAGAATAGAGATGTTTCACAGGAGATGAAGCCTATGGAGAGAATCTAGCTGGAAAGAAACTCTAGCTCTGGAGTCTCACATCTTCATTTGAAGTGAGGCAATGCTGGGCCCAAGGAGAGCACAGATTAATCCTTGCATGCCTGCTTAGGCCAGGGCATCTGGAATAGCTTTGACAGTTGGGACACACAAATCAAACCCAGAGAGGCTGCAGAAAAGGATGCCCAAGACAGACATCTGTACTAATTCAGGCCAATTTCTTAAGCCTGATTTTCTTCCCGTTCATGCTGCTGTAGCTGGCAGTGAGCATCCCCCCGCAAGTGAGAGAAGAGCAGTGCTGGCTAGGGGGGCCCAGGAATGACAGGGAGACAAAAGGTCAAGGTGATGCTCCCAGAGCTGGCCTTTGTTCCCAGGCAGCACTCTGCCCTTTTTCCCCTTCTAGAGTAGAACAGGATGATCCCTTTGGTGCATTTATCCCTGTTCATACCAAGTGTGCCTGCAAGGCAGAGCTGCCTTCAGACTACCATGGCCTGGCACACGGAGACTATGGGCTTGCAGAGTTACTGAAGGAGGAGAAAACAAAAAGTCCTGTTGGGTTTTCTCCAGAAGCTGCAGGTATTTAGAAGGAATTAGCAGCAGCCATGTCATTTCTTGGGAAGGGTGGAAGTGCTGGAAGTGAGATGAAGTTTGAAGGCCGCAGGGGAGAACCCAAGGCACTGCCTGGGGTGTGCAGCACATGGGTCTCCCCAGTCCTATGCAGTGCTTACAGTGGGAGCAAAATGGGATTGCAGCTCTTCCCCATAGCCTGGAGCATGGGCTACCCAGCAGGAGCTTCTGACCTGGAAATTTCCTTTTGCTGCTAGGCCCATCACAAGAGCAGGAGAGATGTTTGTTATCTTTTGCCTGGTGGCGCCAGCAGTTGAGCAAGAGGAGTGGGAGGCTGGCTGCTAGTTCCTGTATCCGTGCCATCAGGAGCTCCTACCTCATCCCGCTGGGTCGGGGACTCACAGGCTCGGGAGCATTCCCGGTGTGGTGCATCTCCCCTTTTATTTCAGTGTAATTAGTGTGAAAAGGGAGAAAGGATGTGGCACCTTCCACCTCAAGGGGAACTAAAGGCTCATTAGCAGGGTGTGGGTCGTGGCTGCAGGGGCAGCACCACGGCGAACAGGGAGGGACGTGCACGGTGCCAGCTGAGCGGGGCAGGGTGTGTGCTCATCAGCCAGGATTTCTCACTCCCTGCAGCGCCTGGCTTTGGTGCAGGAATGTTTACTTTCCCCACAGCCTCTCAGGAGGCTCCAGAAGGGTGGGCAAGCCCGAGATGCCAGGAAAGCCTTGTGGCAGCATCTTGCGGGCTTGTGGCTGGCAGGGTGGACCTGGCAGGTTGCTGGGCACAGAAGAGCACAGCGCATCATTTGCTTGTGGCTGAACTTTTGGAAGATGCTCATGAACATCTGTCTCTTCACAGCCATGAGCGAGATGGAAAAACCCTCCTGGGCTGCTCTGCTTGCAGAGATGCTGTGAAGGCTCTGTGAGTCACTTGGGGAAGCCCGGGGTGCAGCCAGGCCCCAGAGAAAGTCCAGATGCACTTCATCCCATCCCTGAGAGCCACTGTCTGGGACACAGTTTGGTGTGGGGATGGGCATTCTGTGTTTGCTCACAACACCTCAGGGTGTCAACCACACATGGCCCAGGGCTTTCCCTGGGCACTTCAGGGACAAACCCCTTCCCTGCAGCTGTGCAAAATGAGAGCAGTGATCACCCCACTGCTGCTGAGGAGTTCACAGCCTGCCCCATCCTCTCCCAGGGCCATGGGCTGAATTCATTTTTCCTTTGATCTGCTGGCCAGAGGAAGGAAGGAGGAGCTCACACAACAGCCTTTTCCAGTGTGCTTGGTGGGGAGAAAAATGCTGTGGGAGGTGGCTGAGAGCTCTCCCCACCTAGACAGGGAGGCCATCCACCCACACCCAGCTCTTCTGCTTGGAGGAGCCAGGCTGTGCTGTAGGCAGGTAACTGTCACAGAGTAGATAGACGTGAAACTACTCAGCTTCTTCTGCCTCACCCAGGGCCAGAAGGGTTTTTTGAAAACAAAAATAAAGGGGAAAATACAGTCTCCACCCTTCCACCCATTTTGGTTGGCAAATCAAATAAAACAATCTCAAAGTTGGCACCACAGGAGCAGTGAATGCCAGCTCCCAGCCTCTCACATGAGGTGTTGAAATGAAAGGAGATGAACAAACAACTCCCAGGTGCCTGGGGGTTGCAAACTGGTTTTAAGATGCTGGTGGGTTGTTTTTTCCTGTGTGGTGGTGGGAGCAGCTCCCAACAATCACCACATGACTGGGAAACTGCCCCCTGTAGCAACTTGGTCACCCCTGGGCTATGGGCACACGTTGATTTGGCTCAATGAAAAAGGCTGAGTGAGGAATGCATGTCACCACATATGGCTTCCATGAATATCCTGGCTTGGGGCAATGCAGCCAGTGACAACATGGTGAAGGGGACATCAGGCTCAGCCATCACCTCAGATCTGCTCAGTGGTGGCAGGGAGCCCTGCAAGGATAAGCCAGGTGCCAAGGTGCTCCACAGGAGCTGGAGCTTCTGCCCCAGATGGATACACTTGGCTCACGCCTGTTTGGTTGCTATAACTAATACGAGTCTTTAAAATACAGGTGAGGGGGTTTCAGTGGTTTTACAGACAAAATTCCCCTGCTTAGGGCTATGTTCACTCAGAGGTGGCTCTGGGTTTGCCATGAACAGACCATGTCATGGGCGCTATGAAGATTTTTTCAGAATTGGGCAGGGGATCCACATTCTCCTCTCTGGGGGTGGGAATGACAAGACAGCTTCTTCTCCACCTCTGCTACAGTCCAGTTACAACACTGTGAGCAGCTGGGAGATGCTCTGCAGGGCAGTCACACTTCTTCACAGCTTCTGCCACAATGCAGTCAAATTAAACACTCATTTCTTGCACTGGGGCTGCCCAAGGCACATTGGTGGCCAGGTGGTAGCCTCATATCTCAGCAGTAAGGCAGGGACAAGCGTTTAACCTGATGCTGCCAGCTGACATAGGGTGCAGAAGCACTGCAAGGAGGGGATGTGACACTGGGATGTCCTGCCCTGGGATACCAGCACCACTCCTGGCACTGCCAGGATCAGGCTGGCCAGTCCCCTGCAGCATTTTACCCCTAAGCTTAGGACACTTGCAAGAAGGCCCTGTGTGATGGAAGGATGGTTTTCTCTGGTGTTTTCCCCCATGGCTCAGCTGCTGGGCTGGCATGGAAGGCCAGGCCAGGAGGTGCTTATCAGCTCACCCTATCAGGGCAGTGGGCAAGGGTGCCCTGCCATCTCTGCTGCTAATCTCATTACAAATAAAGGAGGAGTAGAAGCTAAACTGAGCCCATATAAATTCCCCCTGCCCTGCCCTGCTCAGCTTCAGGAAATACCTACTAGAATTGCCATTCTCGTTATCCAAACCATCCCTGGAAACAATCATTAGCTGACTTGTCCCTTTGCCAAGTGTGTCTGCTCACCAGCCTGCTCTGTTTGCCCACAGGGCCCCCAGAGTGCCTCTCCCACCAGGGCACACACTGCAGGCTCCTGCACTCGTGCTGCACCATCACAGCCCCACACGCTGCTGCTCGGCCAGACCACAGCTGGACCCTCTCCCCTGAAATTCAGGGTGCTTTCAACCAGAATCAAGGTGAGGGTAGCCAGGCAGCTCTCTGAGTCACCTGTTTAGCTTGCTCAAGTTCCTCTAGTGTGCTGCAGTTATTTTTGATGGGGTTGGACACTGGCCAGGTGGTTGGGACCTGCTGACATTTATGATGTTTCTTTTTCTGCGTAACAAAAGTTTTGCTAAATGAGAAGGAAACAAACTCAGTCCCAGCTTTCACCATGTGTTTAAAACAAGATAAAAGCAATTCTGGGCTGGCTGTGGTATCCTCTAGAGCTGTGGAGACAGCAGTTTCCACAGGGGGGATGGTCAGGTGGCCCACACATGCTGGGCTCCCAGAGGGTACTGGGGAGCTCTGCTGCTCTCAGTGACATCAGGTCCATCTCAGTTGGACCTGTCCACGAGGAGCCCCAGGCCCAAGGGAAGGCAGGGCTGTTCTTGGGTCAAACAGCAGTGCAGGATCTCACTGTGCAAGGCTGCACTGCGTTGGTTCTGGTCCTCTCACTGACACCAAGGCAGTTCATCCATCTGGGTGCTGGTTTGGAAATGGAGTGGTGGGAGGGGAAGCACACATATGTGGGGCCATCCACATGTGGGGAAGAGCACAGTGTCTTGGAACCTAGCCTGGGTCAAACCCCAATGCACAGACATTTTGACCCACAAAACAAGCAGGAACACTTCTCCCAGGAAAAGGTGGCTCTTACAGTGGGGTGTAGACATAAGGAGCAGTTGTGGAAACAAAAGACATACATACTTCTTTCCTCTTTTTATATAATTCTTCCCAAAGCAGGACTAGCCCATTTTTATGTCACTGCCAGCTGTTTTGTTCTTTTTTCCCCCAGGCTGGGCAAGGGCGTGGACATTTTTTTTTTTAATGACAGTTTTTCATGGGAAGATGTTCAGCTGCCTGTGAGTGCCCAGGCTCTGCCCAGGTGTAAGCAGGAAGGATGAGCAGGGCTCAGTGCAAACTCCATCTCCTTGCTTTGCCACTCTTTTCTGTGGCTGAGCTGCAATGCAAAGCTGACAAACCAGGGCAGGCTCTGCTCCCACCCACGGCCCCAGCAGCTCTGAGGTGGGGGCACCCTTGCACAGGGACTGCCAACCCCACGGTGGGGATGGTGCCACCCAAATTGTCCGTCACCAGGTCAGAGAGCCAGCAGCAGGGTGGGGACACAGCAGGAGGGATGGATGCAGCTGTGGGGTGGGATGGAGTGGCAGCAGCAGAGGGTTTCAGCCAGGCTGGCTGCTGGCAGAGCTTGTCAGAGGGGCTCACAGGGTGATCAGAGCTGCTATATTTTGGGGTATCAGTCTAGAGCCTGGGAAATAAAGAGAACATACAAAAAGACCAAACACACCATATTTTATAAGCTTGGAAATAATGGGGATTAGTCATCATCCAGTGAAGCTGCTGAAGACTGACTGTCCACAAGAACATTGGCAAGGTTCAGTTGCTTTAAATTAATGCCTCAGAAAGTCTCTCAGGCTAATGCCTATGGAATGTCCAGGTTCCTTTAGACCGTAGCCACTGGACATAAAGAGCTTTAGGTATTTCAGCCTTGATTATAGATGCAGAAATTTGAAAGTAGCCCCAAGTCTTATTTTCAGGTGAGGTTTCAGGGGTGAGCTTTTGGCTGGAGAGAAGCTTTCAGCAGCCACTTGGAATAAGGCATTTACAGCCCAAGGGGGCTCAGCCTTAGACTTTCTGCTGGCCTTTCTTGGAGGTTCTTTACTTACACAAGGTGTTTCCCATGCTCCTACCCTCTGCATGAGCCATCAGGTGTCTTGCTGAGCTGTCATGACTCCTGTCAGCCACTGCTCCCCAAGCCTTGGTGCTTTTGCTGTCACTGGCTCTTCACATTCTGTAGCTGCATCCCTGACTGCAAAGTGCCATCTTGTCCCTAATGAAGGCATCATTTCATCTGTATTGTCCTGAAATATGATGGGCTCCCCTTTGCTGAGACATGCCTGTGGCACAGAGCAGGCTCCCCCAGTGCCCCCACAACTTGCAGCAGCCTTGTGCAAGGGCTGAGTGAACTTGGCTTGGGCCCACTTGGACATGAAAGAAAAACAAATCTCCTTGGGAGTAAAGGTCCCCTGGCATGGATTAACAGCATGCAGGCTTCACTTTCAAAACCACATCCACACCCAAACACACACACACACACACAGAACCACCTCAGTTGTTGTTTTAAATACTTTTAAATTCCATTATGTTTCCTTTATGGGTAGGTTGTTTTTTCCCTCAAGGACTGTCATAAATCAACCCTGCTAATCCCATTCTACATATATTATTATTATTATTACTAGGGAGGGTACAGGTGAGTGAACAAGGAACTAAGGCATGGTTCAACCACCTCCATGTCCAAAAGGCTCCTGTTGCTGGTGATAGAACTGGGGAATGAACAACACACGGCCAACATCTAAATGGGTTGTGCTTCCCTTTGGTGGGCAAGCCTTGGAGCTGGCCTGGGAGCCATGAGGTGTGCTCTGAAATGCACATCAGTTTTGAGCTCAGTGCTGTGGCTGCAAGCACTGCCTCCCTGGGGAGCTGCTTCATGATGGGGCTTTAGGAAACAGCAATTACCAGACTGGCAGGTTGGGAGAGGAGTAACAGCATGAACCCAAGTAGAAGGAAACAAAAATATAAGTGCACTAGGTTGTCCCTGGGGCATATTTGACCAAGGAGGAGTATATACATTTAGTATTGTTGTCAGCTTTCTTTTAGCAGGGATGCAGGTGCCCTGCAGGCACTCTGGATGTGACCCTGACAGCTCTGGCAGATACCAGGCCCTACCTCAAATCCAAGAGTTAAAATCACTTCTCAGTCCAAGCCACCTTGGTGGCAACCCATCCCACTTGGATACCACAGATGCAAAAACCTATGCTGCATTTTGGTGCATACCCTAAAGAGTTCTGCAGCTTGCTCCTGTGAGGCTACAGAGTGCCAACAAACTTGGCACCCACCTCTGCTGTTGCAGCAGAAACACAAATCCACTTCTGAGCTAGATTTTGCCAGACCAGAGCTGGAAAAACAAACAAACAGGAAAAGTGCCTTTGACTCACTGCATTCCCGTTTCCTGGCTTCAGCGTGGCCCAGGCTGCCAGCAGGTCTCACTGGCAGAGCAGCATGGCCCAGGCAGCCCAGAGTCCTCTCCCTTCTTGGGGCACGTTTGCAGTGAGTCCTGCAATGCTGCATCCCCTGAGGCTGCTCCTTGGCCGTGCAGCAGAGCTGATTCACCAGGGTGGCCGTGGCCCTGGACACCCAGCAGGGCACAGGGACTGTCCCTCCTGCTCACCAAACTGCCTGGAGCAGGTCCATGCTATGGGAGCTACTGCACAGCTGGATGCACAGCAAGGCACAGGGACAGGCAGCCAAAAGCACACACACACACACACACACACACACACACACACACACACACTGTCCACACTGCTCCAGCAGGGAGAGGGGGCTGTGCTCTCAGATCTAAGGCAGGAAACCCCAAAGGCACAGGTACCATCATGAGACAGACTCCAAACTCCCCAGTCTCTCCATCTAATATTTGACTGAAGAAAGACAAAGACAGGCCCAGATGTGTTTAGTTTATTTTCCCTGGATTTAGACACAGCTCTGGCTAACCACCACAGGAACAAACCAAGCATGACCTGTGCCAGCCCCTGCACCTCTCCTTGCAGCAGAAGCAGCTGGTGGCACCCCTGGGAGGGCTGGGGCTGCACAGGGGCAGCTCTGCAGGATGCACTTGGGCAGTGGTGGTTGGGGGATGGCAGCACAGGCCCACATGGAAGGTGCAGCATTCAGAGTCAAGCCTTGGATGCAGCAGTGTGGTGCACATGGAGGGACCATGAAATGGGGGTCAGCTCTCCAAAGTGAACAGCTGCCCTCCCCTTCTTCTCCCCAGCTTTTCCTCTGCTGTTTTGAAAAGGGGGATGGAGTTAAGCATTTACAGAAGAGGCACTTAACCAGGGAAGGCTCTTCAAAGGCAGGAACCTGTGGGCAGTTCTTTGGGGATGAATCTTTTGAACAATCGATGAGGGAAGGGAGATAACAACAAAGGAATAAGCAATGCTGGTAGCTTTAGAATGGCCAGAGCCTTTTCCTCTGCAGATGCAGCACTGGAGGAGATGCAGCAAGTAACTCTTCCAACATTTTCTGGGTGGTAATAGTTCCCTCTTCCCAGTCTGGACATTTATTTTTCCAGATACAGAGTTTCCCTCTACCTTGCCCAGGAGCAACTTTTGAGGTCTCTACAGAAATCCTTGTCTACAGCCTTTGCAGCCAGTGACTGGATGGGAAGAGGGGGCTTCTGAGCCTGGGAAGTTTGAACAGGCACAAGCTACAGGAGTAAAGAGAAAAGACAATTCTCTGTGGCAGATTTTAAGTCCTGGGAATGCCAAAACTGGCAGAGGGGAGTAGAAAAGGACTGGTGAAAGTGCTAATGCAGCAGGGAGCTGAGCAAAGCAGCTCAAGGATGTGAACTGCAGCAAAGGTCCCTGTAGTGTTTTCTGGATAGATTGCAGCCTTGCAGTAATTTCAAGTGAAGATTGCTGAAACCTGCCTTTTAGGAACTGTGTTCCAGCAACAGAAGCAGCTCTTGGGTCAAAATAAAAGCTGCCCTTATGTCTGGGGCAGAAATCCTGTGATTCAGTGCCTGTTCTGACTGAGATAGGGGCTGCTCTGATCCCACACACAGGACTAAATTTAATGGTTGGGGAGGAATTATTTACTGGCTTAGCAGCAGTTACTTGACTACTTGCTTTCACTGCAACATCCTCAGGCTGGTCAGAACTCCTCTGAGCAAACAGATACTACCACACCATGAACATCTGCTGCTTCTGCACTGCCAGGATGGGAGGATGCAGCCAGGACATCCAGAGGGCAGAGCTACACCATCACCATCCAACACCATGGCACTGTAACTTCCTAAGCTGCTTTCCAACAGGGTCCCAGAAATTATGACTACAAACTCTGGGTTCTACCAGCAGCAGACTGGGCTGGAAGCTCAAATAATGCAGTGTGAAGCAGCATCCTTCAGTCCCAGGCCATCAGCAAGAGAAGGGACTGAACATGAGTGACAGACCCTATTTCACCAGAGTCAGCTGCAAATCACATCCCTTCACCCTCTGCACAGCTCATGGCCCTGCTCAGCAGCTGATTTCCAGAAACTCTGCTCAGAATTAATGCCCAAACACCAGCTTCACATGGCTACAGAGAGATCTCCATTTTTCTAGGACTTGGGTTTTCCTTTGTTTTTTCCCGTAAAAGGCGTATTTCAAATGGTGAGAGACAGTCATAACTCCAGTTTTTGTAGTCCAGTTTCCCCCAGCAGGAAGCAGGAGCAGGAAGACTGGTGCATTAGGACACCTGAGAATTTTCTCCAGCAGATGCTAAAAGAGAAGCAGCTACTTTTGGTTGAGAAAAAAAAAAAAAGGGTTCTACAAGGGGGTACAAGGGGGTAGAGTGGGCCTGAATGAGTCCTGAGAAGTACTAGAGAAAAACAGGGAATGCTGGAAGCGGAGGCAGCCCCACCAGGAGATGCTGGCACAGGGATGAGGGCTCCAGCAAAAGCTGTGCTAAACACAGAAGAGGCATTCCTGAAACTCCACAATCATATTAACCTGTTAATTTATACAGCATCTCTGTACAAAAATAGAAGGGTTCTAATAAGATTAACAATATTAAATAAATATTTAATAGAAAAAGTCTTTGGCCTAGTTCATAGCTCATCCTTTGGGTTGATGTTCATTTCACTGGGTCCTAGATGCTCCTGGTCCAACATTGCAATCACTTCATCTGCCTGGATTCGTTCCTGCAAGAGGGGAAGGGAAGAAATGGTAACAGCAGAGCTTCAGTGCCTGCTCCAGCTAATTCAGTGAGGCTCAGGCTGCTGGGAGGACACACAGCAAGGATTTTACCCCAGAACCAGCAGTGTAGGTGAGAGGATGGGGGAGAGCCTGGGGATTTGCTGGGCAAAATTAATCAAATCCCTTTCCACCTCAATGCCTGATTCCCTCCTCCCTGCAGGGCTGCAGTGGTTGGGGCAGAGCTGATGTTCTGTAGCAGCGGGACTCACAGAGCACTCTGAGCTGTGGATGGCTCTGCAGGAGTTCCCCATCCATCACGCTGCTGCCACTAGGTGTCAGAAATGGCCAGCCTAGCCCTGCACGGAGCCCTTCCACGCCCCACTCAGCACCGCAGCCCAGCACTGCACCCCACGGGCCAAGGGCAATGCGTGCCCAGGACCAGGAATGGCAGGAAAAACCTGCCCTGGGGCCAGCTCCTATCATGGGAGTGCTGCGGTGAGGGCTTAATGGGAGAAAAACAGATCGACTGGGAATAGAGAAAATAAGATGGTCCCGGCTCCTGTGGGATGCTGGGTATGCCCCAACTCCCCTCACACACGATGGAGGGACTCACCAGCTCTCTGTAGAGAGGGTCCAAGGTGAACCAGAGAGCCACAGCGCAGCGCTGGCCCTTGGTGACCGCCTTCACCCCGTGGGGGTTCTCGCCGCCCGACGAGAAGCTGATCATCCTCCCACACTTGGGCTTGATGGAGGCCTGCAGGGAAACAGCACAACAGGCTGGCAAGGGGCTGCACACGCTGGCCTGGCTGGGCTCACCACGCTCTGGGGCTTGGGACCTCACTGGGCATCCCTCTGCATCACCCCAGGACCTGGTGAGCTGCTCGGGGGGACATGTAGAGCTCTGGGCATGGCTGGCAAAATGTGTGGGGTAAATAGGGGGGTGTGAAGCTTGCTCCTGCTGTGCAGACATTGTGCAGAAAGGACATGATGGCATGGAGTCTCTGCAAAGCCTACAGGTGACCATCTAGAGCACAATGGGGCCATGGCATAACTCCAGGGAGGTCCAGGATAAGCCTGGCATGGCTATCAAATACCTCTTTCTTTCTTCTCTTGGCAGAGTCCCCAAGAGTCCTGCAGGACCTTGGGAGCAGAATTGCCAACCAAACCAACCCTCAGGCACTTAAGTAGACACAATCTACCCTCCAGCTTCTCCAGAGACCCCAGCATGGTGCCCAGACCTCTGTCCAACCACAGAGTGGGTGCCCAGATTCCTTAATGGCCCCAAACAGAGGTGAGGGCTCATGCCTGAGCCACATCCCTTCCAGCGTCTGATGTCCACCACCGTGACCCACTCTGGAACAAGAGACCTGGATCAGGCATTGCATCTGTGTGGAAACACCAGCTCATGTTTGACCATGAGATGGGGTGGCAGCTCAGCAGTCCTCCAGGCCAGGGACAACTACCAGCCATCCCTCTGCCTGCACTGGGGGAGAATTAGGGAGAGAATTAGGGGAGAATCCCTAATCCACAGGTTTACTGCTTGGCACGGCCTCTAGGAAGGGAGCAGATGGTCTGTGCACCTCTGCAGCAGGATTTTGTATTGGCTCTTTGCAAGGAGCCACAGGCTGCCCAGGGAAGCCTAGAGCCCTGAGCATGGAGTGCTGAGGAACAGCTTTTGGCCCACAGCACCAACTCACTGTCACAGTTTTGGCGTCCATCTCGGTGAAAATGAACTCGCCACCTTCAAAATCTGCGTTCATGTACAGGAGGGCACTGGGGAAGCAAGTGGGAAATCCCAGTTAGGGGAGCACTGGGGAGGTCAAGGCTGACCCCCCACCTCCTGGACAGATCCCACATTGCTCCATGAAGACATGGGTGGGGGACAGCCAGAGGGAGAGAGGTCCCTGGGGAGATTCCTTCCCTTCCTTCCTACCTGTAATCCCGAAAGGTGTAGGCAGGAGGTTCCTTCCAGCACTCGTTGGCTTCGGGGTCCAAGAGGCAATTGTCAGCATGGATGGGATGGCTCAAATCATTCCTGCGCTCCTGCTGGCCTAGGCAGGGCCATGTGGAGGAAGGGGGAAGGAGAAGGGATGGATGAGATGGGAATGCCATGCTCTATGGGGTCCCATCATGGGGTGGGAGCCTACCCTGGCCCCACTGCAGGTGGTGTTCACAGGTGAGAGGAGGAAAGGAATGGCTGGGGAGAAAAGGCAACATCTGAGGACTCAGATCTGCACAGCTCTGCCTGTTCCTGGCTGCAGGGAAGTGAAATGGAGAGCTGGGGCTGGGGTGGAAAGGAGAAGGGACAGACAAGAGGAGGCAAGAGAAAAGGGAGGAGAAAATAGGAAGAGTTGCAGATATGAAAACCAAGAGACATCCCAGAAATTACTTTTTTGGGGAACAGCAGTCCCACTTTTTGCTGCTGTGGGATGCTGACTTTGCCCAGCCCTTGGCCACCAATTTAAGCATTAAGCACAACAGAGCTGCTCTGAGCTCATAAAGCCCCCCTGGAGGGCTGAAGCCCTCCCAAGCTCCCTGCTCCTCACCGGAGAGGGCGGTGCGGCACACCAGGTGCGTGTAGGAGAAGTAGAGCGTGGAGTTGAGCTGGAAGTAGGACTGGACAATCCTGCGAGCCTTCTCACTGATGTCATAGAACAGCCGGGCACTCTTCAGGGGGACACGGCCCTCGTAGCCATACTGGGCAAGGAGAGGGGCAAAGGGAGGTCAGTGTCATGTGCACACTGGGAGGGAGGGCACAGGAGAGGAGGAAAAGGAGGAGGGAGCTGTACCTTGAGGGCTTTGAGGACAGTGGCTCCTTCAAATCTCTCATTCGGAGTGTGGGGGGAGGTTTTACCCCTGTAACCATCTCCAGCCAACATGATCCCCTGGAGAACAGGAATATAGATGAGGGGTGAACTGGTGTGTCAGGAGAGAGGGATCTGCAATGGAAGTACATGGCACCCTCTTCCCCAAATCCCCCAGGGCTGCATTCGCTGGGCCAGGTCAGTTGGGGTGGAAAGGGGCTGCAGCTCTCTGTGAGCACAGATGCAGGATATCAACCACCCACCTCCTACCTGGGTATGTTCAGCCCACCCTCAGTGCCTTGCCAAGCTCAGTTAATGGTGAATGAGAAGGCTCACCCAGACTTGTGGATGAACATCCTTTGGGTTGTTATAACATGGGGAAAGAGCTCTTTCTGCACAGGCTCTGTCCTGCAGCCCAGGATGGAGCAGCAGCTCCCGTGCTGCAGTTATGGGTGTGCACTGGGGACAAGCATCCACCTGCTCTCCACAGGCATCCTGCCCTCAGTTGCAACACTCAGCAAGGCATGAGCCCATGGTCTCCAGGGGCTGATCACACATCCAGGTGTCACACTCAGCCCAGGAACATTGCCCACTCACACTGGCCACCCTGTGCAGCTCCCGGCACTGCTCCTCCGAGATGACATTATCCAGCAGCACTCGCTGGGTGCCATTCAGCTGCTGAGAGTTGTAGACAAACTTCACATCGCTGTAGAGAAGAGGGCCCCCTGAGGAGAGACACAAAACCATCCTGCTGAACGTGCCCTGGCCTTGTTGACATCTTGTACAGAGGCTGGAGGCCAGCTGAAGCCACCCAGGTGTGCTGGCAGGCAAAGAGCTCCACAGCAGAGTGTGGCCTCCCTTCAGTCACAAAAGAAACAGAAGCAATGGGAACACAGGGAGATGAGATCAATTTGCTGCAGGAGCATCAGCATTTTTCTGCCTTCTCAACAGCTGCCTTTCAAATGCAGGGACCACAGCCTGGAAACACCAAACCCCAGTGGGACATAGGGAAAAATAGGGACAGTGGCTAACTTGGCTCTCCAGCCCAGCTGTCAACACCAGTGTAGGTTCCCATTGCATTTGTGCTGTGTGGATGCTGCTGGCTTGGCATGCAAAGCCACCCCCTGCAACTGTCATCAGTGTTTTTTGTCTGCCATACACAGAGAAAGCCTCACATGGTGCTGAGCTTGCAGCAAGCACTGCTCTCCTCTAAGAAGGAGGGCAGGGAGTGGGTGAGCCAGAGAACTCTCGGGATAATCCTCCTCCACTGAGGCAAAGGAGCTTCCATGGCTGTCCCTGCCATCCCTCACATCCTGCCTCTGAACTGCCTCCCTCTACCTGCAAGCTTTTTATGAGAGGTTTCAATCCATCCCCATCAAATCTGACTGATCCAAAAACCAGAGCAAGGCCCCTAAACCACCATCTTTTGAAGCCTCTTCCACACATCTCCTCAAAGAAAGAAAAGGAAAGAAATGGTAACAATAAAAGCCTAAACCAGATGTCTCTCCAGGAAAAAACTGAAATACATCTGAACTGTAAAGAAAATTACTTGTTGTCACAGACAAGCAATAAAATAGAGGAAACAGAGCTGCAGAGTTCCCCCCACCATGTGGCACAAGGAAACTTCTCTGTGACAATGCTCTTCTAACTTCTACTTTTCCTGTCTACTGAGTCAAAACTGTGTTCTTGGCAGGTCTCCTTGGCCTATGGAGGACACGTAAACCCCACAAGCCCTGTCATTAGTTCACAGCTTTATTTCTGAAGAGTTAGGTTTCTTGGAAATGGAAAATATGGGATGTTTCTGGTGTTCACTGTGCTGATTTTGTTGCTTGATAACCACACTTATTGCAAATGCAGCTGGATCAGAATGAGAATTCTCAAATCCAAACTCCTGGCATGCTCCAATACAGGGCTGAGTTCTCCAGCTCAGCTGCTCTTCCCCAGCCATAAGCACATGAGGGATGAACACAGAAGGCATTGCTCAACACTTCCAACATTTCTCCTGGTTCCTCCCAGGGAACAAGTGGGGCAGCTCTGTGCCATGGACACTGAACCCTTGTCCCACACTGACAGTGTGCTCCCACCTTGCCTCTGCCTGCTCTGAGTACCAGCACAGACAGACCTGTTTCCTGTGTCTGTGCTCTGTGAAAAACACCCCAGAGAAACTGAGGAATTCTTTGGACTTTTGGGAGAGAAGGAATTGGCAGAAAGGAGGAGGGGGGGAAGGGTAGAAGTACAGAAGAGTACAAAATTAAAATTCCTTTTCTCTTTCGGCCTTTTCTTTTTCCAAGTAAAAAGAGAGAAAGAAAAAAAAGACAACAGAAAAAGGCAGAAGCTGGATGGACAAAAATCCCAGTTCCTTTATGATGGATTCAGTTTTCTTTGTAAACAAAAACATTCTGCAAGTAAACCAGAATAAGAGCATAGAAAGAAATAAAAACAGAAAGAAGGACTCTGAAATTACTGGGTTATAAACAGCAAACAGGCCAACAAATATAATTCAACCAGCTCTTGGCTTAAGCAAGATCTTTGGTATCTTCCTGTGGTATTTGTCTATTTTATGTACAGCTAGAGAAGGGATAACAACACTCTGAACACAACACTGAGCAGCTGGACACAACTTGGGCTGGGGAAAGCTGTGAAATTCCCCAAAAAGAGCTACCACCCATTGCATTACAGGGAGGTTTAATTGCCTGCTGCTGTGGAGCTGGCTCACTAGAGACACAAGACACCTCCTGGCTTGAGACCCCTTTGTTTTGCAGCAAGGATTCTGCTTTGGTGCTTGGCTACAATATTGTTTTTCAAAATTGTTAAGGGGAAAAATCCTATCTTTAGTAGATGTTATGGTATTTTCTGTGGCTGCCGAAAATGTGCTGAAATCAGATGAAATGTCTGCTGACAGGCTTATAAACAAAGTGATTTCATGTGAGCTAAGACATGAAATCATAAGCTTAGTCTGCAAAGAGAAGTGGTTGCTAGTATGGTGAGATCCAGCACATTTAGCAAAGCATCAGGACAGGCTGCTTCCAGCACCCATCCTTCTGCAGCCTGGACAACAGGGAACACACTGATCTTAAAAGCACCTGGACAGAAAGCTACTGTTTGCAGGTTTGCTTTCCCCATGGTAAGGAAGACCCAGCTCCACATCTCAGGGCTCAGGGCTCTGTACTGAGTAGCCCAGCAGGTGGAAAAACAAGTCCAAGAGCACAGCAGAGCCCTGGGATCCACAGACCCAGAAATTCTGTGGCAGCACTGAAGACTTGTCTGTCTCTTAAACAAAACTTGAACTCCCTCAAATAGGAGTGGCCCTCACTGCCCAGTGGCCAGCCTTTGCAGTCTGAGGTCTCTAGCAACAGGAAAAAAGATCCCAGTTTTGTTGAGACATATTCACCAGCCTTACCCTCCTTCAGCTCTCGATCTGGCTTTGGCATGGGTTTCTTTGTCAGGGACAGCCGGGGCCCATCCTCGGGTTCACTGCTGATGCTTGATGGGACACTGAGGAGCAAAAGAGAAGAGGAACATCATGACTTTGGCCACAAGTTCTTCAGCTTGCACTTTTGCTCCCTTTGGAAACTAACACACAAAAACCCCAAGCAAATCAGTACTTTGTACAATGTAACAGCCATACAAGCTGAAGCCCTCACCCACCCCATCCTGTAGCAAACATTGCTTTTCTGGTAATGAGAGCTTCCACCAACAAATCTGACCAGCACCACTTGCTTCAGCTATCAAGTGCCCTCTAGACCATTGCTGGTTTTGAGGTACTCAACTAAAATAAGGTTCTTGTGGGAATGTTTGCAATGGCAAGGGCAAAGGGCACTAATTCAACCAGGATGGTGTGCTAGGTGGGTGGACACACCTGAGTGACAGGCTGGTAACCCACCATGATCCCACCATGGGGAATGGTGAAGCTGCAGCTCAGCTGTGGCTCACCTGTGCTCATCCTGGCGGGCGCCGTACCTGTTCCAGTAATTCTGTGGGAAAAGAGAGGACAAACTTCTTAATTTAATGCTCCAGCCAAAGCCAGGGCATTACCTGCTCTGCCTGACTCCCAGGGACATCAGCCAGCCTCTCTGGCTCCATCCCACCTAACTTTGGGGAATGGCCTGAGTTCACCACATTGAAAATGTCAACGGGGCTGTATGCGCCTCCCCTTCACCCCAGGAATGCCTCCTTTGCTTTGCCATCCCTGTTTTCCTACAGGGAACAAACCAGGCCAAGACCCAGCTCCCGAGTCAGCTACAGAGGGCTGGATTTACAGGAGAGGGGCAGGGGGAGCTGGTCCTAGAGCTGTGAGCTGCTGGCCCAGCACAGGCAGGCGTTACCGGCTCCGTGTAGGTGAATCCCAGGCCGGCCGCAGCCACCCGCAGGAGGTGGGACTCCAGCTTGTGCCGCCGCAGCAGCGCTCTGGCTTCCTGCAAGAGAAGGAGAACACGAGCAGTTGCACATGGCCAGCTTCTGCAAGACGGTGGCAATGCACCTCTGCTTCAGAGGTGCTTCATGCAATGCTGCTGGTTTCTTTAGGTTGAAGGATGCTTGGAGCAACCCCAGGCACAAGGCTGAGACACTCAATACACAACAGAGGGTGTTCAGCAACTCATTTAGGAAGCCTGAATCCCCAAAACATGTGTCCAAAGCTGGCAGAAATTCCTGAACACCTTGATGAGCCTCAAAATATCTGGGCAAAAGCTGGCTAGAGAAACCCCAGCTGCAGAATGAGGGCAAGTTCAGGCTGGTGGGGCAGGGACCCTGGCTGGGCTGTGCCTCAGTTCCCCCCATGGAGCCCATGGCCTGGCCCTGGGATGCACTCAGAGTGCTTGGATGGGGGCCACAAAGCATAGCCAGCTGGAAATTGTCCATCAGGCGGCTTTATTTTGAATGAAAAATCTGCAAACACTAGTATTTCTCCTAGAAAACTATTGTACAGAGTAAAAATAAATTCATTTTTTAACAGAAAACGTCAAAACACTGTAAACAATTAAATGTTTTTGTCAACTTCAGGTTTCTTTTCCTAAATTCATTGTGTGAGGGAAAACAACTGTTTTTCTTGTTTTCCTTTTTATAATTTTGCTTTTATTTTTTAGTACTTTACCAAGTTCACCTTGATTTGCCTGGAAGTCAAGGAATTCCCAAAGGAATGGAAAAACCAGTTCCTGCCAACACTTTATTTATGGTGCGAGGGGAATGACCTGGGATGGGATGGGATGGGATGGGATGGGATGGGATGGGATGGGATGGGATGGGATTGGATGGGATGAACTTCTGTATGGTGAGGAAGGCAGCCTCAGGGCCAGAGATAAGGGCTGCCCAGACTGGAGAGAAAGCCTGTCCTGCTGGGTGATGGAACACACACAGTTTGGTTATTTGACCCCAGCCTAACCCTGCGATAGCAGAGCTACTGCCTGCAGAACAGGCTGAGCTCTGAACTCCAAGCTAAGAGATTTGAGAGTAATGCTGAGATCTCAGCCTCCCCTGGGAAATATTTCTCAGCCCTGTCTGAAGAGATGCTGCCCTTTGCTTGGTGTTTCATTGCCTTCTTCTTCCGTGTGTCTGCCGGAGCACTGGGCAAGAGGAGGGTTTACACTGTTGGTCACTGCCCTCCCTGTTCTTGCTCGGGCTGTACTAGGCTGAAGTACCCACTTAAAGCAAATTCTGTCCACCAGTGTCTCCCCCACACCAGTGACTCTGAACTTGCACCCTGAAAATCACCAGCTCAGCATCATCAGCAAGCCCAGCACTTCTGCTTCTTTTTTTAAAGTGGTCCCACTGGGGGAAAGCTGCCAGGCTGCTTTTATTTCCACCAGGTTTTTTTGTTAAAGTGTCCCATCAAGAGCTCTGAGGTGTCACTCAGTCTCACCTTTCTGGGTTTGATGGTGGCTGGATCCACTGTACCTTCCAAGAGACCCTCGTAATAACCTGCATTCTCCAGGACATCTTCATCGTCCGGGTGGAACAGCAGGTAGGACTTGGCACACTCCAGGGCTTTCACATAGTCACCAACTGGGGGGACACAACAGTGGTCAGGGGGGCACAGGAGGGCACAGGGGGCTCACACAGAGCCCAGGAGGGGACTCTGCAGGGAGGGAAGCACAGCCTGAGCTCCCCATCAGCTGAAGCAGCAGCCCAAAACTTCACGGGGCTCTCTTGATGCCTCTTTGTCTTAACCACTCCACTTCCCCAGCAAGGAAACTGAGGCACAGAAACAAGACTTTTCTGCCATCATGCACAGATCAGATGGTATCCAAATTGCATCGAGATGAATGGGCAGGACTGCAAGACAGTGGATACTGTCTGGCATCAAACTGCTTCCCATCTGTGCAGCATCTCTCACGGCCCAGGGGTTTTCACCCACCACAGCAAACCTCTAACTGGGCAGAGGAATAAAGAAGCCTGTACACCACACATGAACTGACTCCTCCTGCTTTCTTCCCATTGTGATGATGAATCTTTATGTTTTAGTAGAAATTTTGACCCTTGCACAGTCTGCCCTTTTCAGTAAAAAGTTATTAGCAAAAGCCTGAGAGAGCAGATGTCTATTTTCTTTTATGTAACAAAACATAATAAAATAGCACACAGAACCACACAACTGGCATGATTTTTTAGCACTGCCAGCCCCTGACATTTTGCCACGCTGCCAACTCCTGCAACTTTGCTGCGAATCCTAAAACTATTTGGTTAATTGTCAAAAATTGGCATCTTGGGATAAGCTTGACCCAAGTCATATGTCTTTTATATATTAATTTAGAAAATGCATCAGTTCATTTCAGAAAATGTGAAACATATGAATCCCAAGGATTTTACTATTAAAAGACAAATGAAAGGACCCTAAAAAAGCATGATTTATTTAAAGAAAAGTAATCTTTAAGCTAAAGGTTGGGCTTTTAAAACCTGACTGATCATCTAAAAAACCTTCATAAAACTACTTCATTGTATTTCAGTCAACCTGACTTTTGAAGACACCATTTCCAATTTGCTTGTCCTTTGCTTCTCTTTCAGACCGTGCCTCTGCATCACTGTAGTGTGGGCACTGGGGGAAATAGCCTTATTCCCATATGGAAGAACTTGCACAAAATGGATAGAACTCAGCAGTGCTGTGTGGACCAGGACTTTACCTCTGTAATAGGCAAACTGCAGGTAGTCGTAGTGGAGGGGCAGGAAGTTCTCGATGGGCGAGATGCGGCCCGAGCGCGTGGCCAGCTCCCGGACACAGTCATGCTTGCAGGCCAGGACCTGCATGTAGTGATCTGCCAGGAAAAGAGGGAGAGCTGCTCTGAGCTGAGGGGATGGCAATGGTGCCCAGACAAGGACAGACAGAGGTTCAAACTCCTCAGCTGAAAGATGTGCAACTCACACTGCTTTGGCCTGGCAGGTGAGTGTGCACCGAGGGAAAGAGCTCATATTGTGACTCAAAGGCAGCTCCAACGTTGGTGAGGGAGAAAGAATGATGCATCTGACTCCATGGATATCAGAAGGCTAATTAATTACTTTATTATACTATACTATATACATTTCATCTAAATTGAATCTGCCAAGCACTCACTCTGCACACAACTGCTCACACTGCACAGAATCTCCTGACTGTCAGCCGACAGTCCCAGCACACACACACACACACAGCTGGCCCTGATAGGACAAGGACACAAAACATCCTCACTTTGGATAAACAATCTCCATATTGCATTCTACTTTGGCACAACGCAGGCACAGCAAGTGATAAGAATTGTGTTTTCCCTTTCTTTGAGGTTCAGAGAATATGAATCTCAGAAATCCTTGGGAAGAATTGTGCCTTGCTCTTCCCTGTGAAGAGAAATGTGGCGACAGCTCAGGCTCCTCCCCAGAGCCAATTTGACAGAGTTGTAGTTACATTTTTGCCCCCTTTAGGAAACGCCTTCCTCCTTCTCTCAACTGTAGAGGGAGCTTGAGCATCTCTTTGGTGTGACAGGAGCTGCTGCGGCGTGCAGGGACTGCAGGTGGCAGGTAGCACTTCAGCCCCAAGAGACAAACCCACAAAGCAAGCAGAGGGGTGAAGACAAGGTGGCCACATGTGCTGCCACATGAAATCCAGCTCCAGATTCCCTTCCTTCAGCTCATTTTAATCCTCTCCTTTCCTGCAGCAAGAAAGCTCCGGAGGGCACGGGGAGGTTTAGCTAAGAGGGGCTGGTGCAGGTTCTCAGCACAGCCAAGCAAGGCCAGTCTGAAAGGTCTGAGGTGCAAATCTGGGCAGCAGAAATCCCTGTTTGCTGCTTCTCAAAGATGAGGCACCCCCCAGAGAATCACAAGCACATGGTAAATATTTGCCATTAACAAAGTTTCTTAATTAGTGGGACTCCATAGTATAGGCATTGTACCAGCTGTACAGTTTCAAAGCCAACACTGACATCTGATTCCATTTTGGAGCTTTTGCTGCAATGTACTTACAAATCTAATTTGCTTGCTCTGTCTCTGCACACCATTAAAAACCTTAAGAAACAAACACAGTCTTGAAAAATAATCATGTGCTCAGCAACCAAAGCATTTCTTAGAGCTGCCATAAAAACCACCTGAGGAATTTGCAATGAAACCAAGTGGAAACTCAGAACAGTGCCTATGTGCTCTTGGCTCTTGACAGGTAGTCTGAGTAGTTGTCTGACTTACCATGCATATCCAGGGTATTACTTTAGGAAAAGCAAGAAAGGAAAGGACATAAATCATATTGTTGTAATTTAAACCTGTTTTAAGCATCCTAGATCTGAAATAATCAATCCATCAATGAGAAGTACTGCTTTTTCTTGGTACTGTAATCAATTCACTGAAATGTATCTGTCCTTGGGGGGGAAAGGTGAGAGTGTTTCAACCCCAAGCAGCAGCAGAGCAAATCAGTTTGGGTTAAAAATAAATGAGTTTAAAGAAACCTAAACTCTCTTTTCTTGGTATATTACATGTTCCCATTCCCTACTGAAATGTCTGGGCCTTGAGTGCCTTGGACCAGGGGTGAACTTTGGATTTTGCTGTCCTGGAAGGAGCCACCTAGTTTCCTACAGTAGAGCAGCTGCACCAAGGATCTTATTTCCCTCCCTCAGCTCCATGTTCCTTTGGGTGCCTGGATGGTCCTGGGGTTTGGGGTAGTTATGGCCAGGCACACATGGCCAAGCCTCTGCACTTGCAGGGACCCTCTGGCTGTTGTCCCCCCCCAGGTGATGTCCTGCTCTGAGCAACACCATGAGCCTGCCTGTGCTCAGGAAGGGCCAGCACAGAAACACCTCCTCAGCTCACTGGGGCTGCACTGGACTTGCACAGCACAGGAACAGTTTGTCCTGTTTGAAGAGCAGCAGCTTCCAGCGAGAAGGATGCTGGGCTTGCTTGGCCACTGAAGGCTGCTCTCTTGATGGGTGTCCTGCTCAAGGCTCTAAAAGCAGGCCTGATCAGCTGACAGCCACACTGGTACCAAGTCAGCCTTTCCAACACTTCTATTTTTTGCATGGTAAACAAACCCCACCAGGGCAGCTTCCCATCCGGTATGCTGGTGGTTTCTCCTCTTGGTTGTTTCAATTAGATTTCCTGTCTCGACACAAACAGAATTATGCAAACCCAAAAAACATTCTGCATCTGAGTGAAGTATTTTCCACATAAGAAGCAAGATTTCAGGGCTTGATGCAACTCCAAGACCATAAGCAGATAAA
This sequence comes from Molothrus ater, assembly GCF_012460135.2. Classification (NCBI taxonomy): domain Eukaryota; kingdom Metazoa; phylum Chordata; class Aves; order Passeriformes; family Icteridae; genus Molothrus; species Molothrus ater. Next base: position 14,975,970 of record NC_050487.2, on the reverse strand, counting down.
TAAGATTTCTGTCACCAAACAAACCTTAATTTATTGCTCTTCCTTCCCTTACAACTAATTAAATGTAATCTCATTTCCACTGAGAATGAACTGTTTTAATCCTCTCTGGCTCAGAGCCACACATGCAAATCTGAAGATTACACAGCAACGTTCCATTCTCTCCAGAGATTTCAGTCAAGATCATAATTAGGTAGGCCTCCACTAATGACAAATCCATCCTTTTGGATGGGGAGAAAATCCATGTTACGAGCCTTTTTGGCAACCTTCCTGGCCACCTGGAGCATGGCCAAGAGAACTCTGCTGCTCTCTTCATATGCTCTCAGAAACAGAAAACATAAACAAAGGCCAGCAATGTCTGGATTCCAGCGAGGTGTGTGAGACTGTGTACAGGGGAAATGGAAGCAGTTCAGATAAAGCATCTCAACTTCCAGCTCTAACAGAAAGCTGCAAATGCTCCACACATCTGGAAATGCAATTCTTCTATCCCAGCTTCTGTTCAGGACCAAAATGAGATGTTCTAGCTCACTGTGCTCTGAGTCTGCAATTTCTGGGCTTCCAGGTGCCTCCTGCAGCGTTACTCACCAGCAGCGGAGATGGGAGGGAAGACACTTCCACAAATCCAGCCAAAGGCCCAAACTCAATAACTAAAAACACTTCAGGGCCAAGGGTGAGAACTCTAAAAATGCAAAAAATCTCACCTGCAATAGCTTCATAGAGACCAGCCTTGTAATCCAGGTGCTCGTGCTCCTCAAACCTCTGCGGTCCCTCGCACATGAGCTGGCAATCCTCATCCTCAGAGTAGTATCCTTGCAGGGCTCGCTCCAGGAGCTCAATGGCCAGCTCATACTCCTCCCTGTCATAGTGCCTCACCCCAGCACTGTAGTCCTCCTGCAAAGCAGGCAGCCAGAACACAAACCATGAGCAGGCCACGCTGCCTGGAGCACAGCATCCTGCAGTGCTTCTCAAAGGAAGGGACAAGGGGACTGGGACAGGGACAGGACAATCTCCCCAGACACCTATCAGATATAACCACTTGTACCAAACCATGTTTAAGCCACTGATGGACTTTGGACCAGTGGATCCTAATAAACCTTCCTAAATGCTCTTCTGAATCCTCCATACTTAGGGAATCCTCAGTGCCACTCTTACATTATGCATTATATTTTTTAAAAAATCTTTTTTTGTTTTTACCCTTCCACCAAACAACAACACTGAATGCCAAGAGAACAGATTGCTCATTTTTTAGAATGGCCCCTAATAAGCACCTCCATTAATTACACCCAACAGCCGCTCCTGCTCCCCTGAGTCTTGTGAAATTGGAACTGGGAAGTTGGGGCTGGCCCTGGCATTGACTTGGGCTTTTGCTTTGTGGAGCTGGAAGCAGCTGACACTCTCCTGCTTGCCACTCTGCATCCTCACCACCACAGCCACCCATGTGCATGTACCCTGCCCAGGTGGGAGAACTCAGGTCAAAAGAAACACACAGGAGCTGAGATGTCATGGAGGCTTCCATCAAAGCTGTCTGCTGGTATGTGTTCACAGCCATGTGAACCCCAGAGCTCTCTGAACAGAAGGATCAGGCTGGGGATGTAGCAACCAAACAAAGAGCAGAGTGCCTAGAGAAGGCAGGAGCAGGCTTGCCTTAAGGGAAAATGCAGAAAGGGAGAGTTTGTTTTGCTGTATTGGTAAGAATTCCCCCATTCATAGATTAATTTCTTTTGGCCTCCTAGTCTCTCCTCTCCAGACTTCCTGCTACTTAAGCTGGGCACCTCTTCAGCCTCAGACTCACCATGTGCTGCCTGGCCTCCTGGTCAATCAAGGTGGCCTTCCCTGACGTGGTCTTGTAGTTCTCCAGGTCCTGCTGTATCTCCATGTGCTCAGGGTTTGCCATGAAGAAGGTGTGAGCTGCATTTGCTGCCTCCTCCAGCTTGTTCAGCTGTAACAAGGTGAGAAACACCAAGTGAGACTGGTGATGTAGAAGGTGAACACAGCAGTTTATGCTGCATCCTCTGACATCCTTTTGACACCACTGGATTGGGAAATGATGGGATAACCAAGGAAAACCTGAATGCAGAGGCTAAAGAAAAAAGCTGAATTGAGAGGAAAGCCCCATATCCGTGAAATGGAAAGAGCTGGAGCTCCTGAGAGCCAGACAAGTCACTGCAACAGGGTCTGCTGATGATGGGATCCAGCCTGTGTTCCAGCAGCACATCCTCTCAACTCAGCTACTCCAACCCCCTGCACAGTCCCAGGTGGAAAGATGCTCTCATGAGATATGAGATGGAGAGAGGAGGGGAGCAGCTGCAAAGACTCCTCTCTCTACAAGCCTTGGAGGCTGAGCTTTGCCCAGGCTGAGGGATTCTGTTTGGAGACAGGGACTGAGGACCATTTATTAAGCTCAGCTGTGTATAGCTGCAAAAGACCAGACTCTGCTGATGGTGGCAGAGGTATAAAGAGAGGTTTATTTTGATATTTCATATTATTTTGGCTTTAGAGATTCAGAACTGAGGACCAGACATCAGTTTCACCCTGGAGAAAGCCTCATAAACAAACAGAACTGCTAGTGCTAAACACATCCATGGCAGCTGCTGGGAGTATCAGGAGCAGAACAGATGTTCAGGTGAAACCTCTGCACGACCTAGCATGAGACAAGTCTCTAAAACACTTGCTTCTGAAAGAAAGCCAACACCACTGGGTACCAGCAAGCTGCAGTCAGGTCCCTGGGATACATCAGCAGTTCAACCCAAACCTGTCAGCCAGGGCCAGGCTAATGCTAGCCCAGGCTAGGCTGAGTCCAAGTGTTCTCCTTGGCAGCAAAACCCACAGCAAGCCCTGGCACATCCATGGGACATGGAACAGCAGCTCACCTGCACAGGCACCCAGCAGACAAACCCCACCAGCAGGATGGGAACAGAGCCCTGCAGGGGAGCATGAGCTTCACATCCTGTGCCCCTGCAGCAGGGCAGAGTGGCTCCAGGGCAGAGCCAGCCCAGGAAGCACACAGGAATGCCCCCAAAAGGAAGGTGAGAGCCACAGCATCTCAGCCCACCCCCCTGCACACCAAAGCACAGCTGTGCTGCAGTGCCCACAGAAACGCAAAAAATTTGCCTTGTGTAAACTTCAGAAGTTTTTAAGGATTATCTCTGTACTGACAACATGTGCAGGGGAGCCAGATTTTACTGCAAAAACAACATCTATTCCAGTCTTTCATTTGGAGTTTTCCAAAGGACACCACTCTCCATAATAATCCCTTGGCTTTCCAGCAGGCATGAAAAATGACTATAAGAAATTTTTAACCGGGACAGCACATACAAAACCAAAACTCCTCCAGAATAGAAGTTTGGGTTGTTTGTTTTTTTTTTTTAAAGAGACATTCCTATTCAGAAACATTGGTTCCATTTTGAAATAGATCATTTCAACATAATCCCACTCTGGAAAAGTTCATTGCAGCTGGACACCATCGGATGTGGGATAAAGGACTCACCAGAGCATCTCACAAAGGGAATTCTCAGGTCCTGCTGAGTGTCTGTGGGAATGCCACTGCAGTTGGTAATTAGAGACAGTCAAGATGGAACAAAAGGTTTGTTGGGAGTTGTGAGCTGCTGACCTGATCCAGAGGACTGCTAAGAAGCCACTATTTGAGCTGCCTGGGGGAATTTTATTCTTCCACACCACAGATTTCTATTCACAAACAGCACCCTGCCTGTGCAGATTTAAAAGGGACTAAAGACCTCTCAGAAGGGAAGTGGTCCCTTGAGACACAACCTGCAATACTCTGCTGTGGGATGTTCTTTTTCCCCTTAGCTCTAGATCCTTTTCAGCAAACTGTCAAAAACTGTCAGAGATCCCAGGATGGGATTAGTTCTGGATAACATCCATCCCTGTGAAATAGGACGAGTCTGATTTCTAGACAACAGAAAATCCCTTTCAAACAAGGCTCACTCTATGTCTAGTCCTGCTGGCTCTACACAGCAGAGATGACCTTTGGAGTTTGCTAAGTGGACTCGGAGCAGAACATTTTAACTCAATGCTTTTCAATTTATCACGTTCCATATTTGCCTTAGAAACATTGAAGTAACATGAAGAAGCCAACAGCTGCTAAGGTTAGGGAGAGTTTTTAAGTCAGTGAGTGTGTATAAAAGCAAAATTCCTAACTGGTAAGACACGTTCAGTGTCTAGCTCTGACATTAGTTATGAAACACTCTGGGGAAACTTTTGCCAAAACACTTTGAATTCACAAGGAGCAGGATATTTTGGTGCTTGAAGGTCTGGTCTGGGACTCAGGACACCTGGACTCAGTTCCTGGCCCTGTCACAATCTCACTGTGCAGTCATTGGAAAAAAATAATTTTGTTTTCTTTGTGCCTGATTTTCCATGGTTTTTAACTAATAACAATAAAAAAAAATAGCATTTCTCCCACAGAGTAGTAATTTTGTTTATTTGGATGGCAAGCAACTTGGGGGCCATAAGCATGTGCAAGCACGTAACACAAGGAAATTTTGATGTTTGCACAACAACTGCTGAATGAAAACGAGCAAGGAAAAAATGACAAATGTGGACTCACAACCTCAGTATGTGCTCTAAGCCCTGCTTGCTCACCCCACTGGAATGAGATTGCTGGACTCTTGCTGCAGCTTTGCACCAAACCCTGTGTATTTCAGCCAGAGAACACACAAGAAATCAGAGCATCAGCACTGAGAGAGCCCTGGGAACACCCTGTCCTGTCCATTTTGATCTTAACATACCAACACCTGGAGCTGAGAAGGGGAAAACACAACATGTAAGTGCTGCTGGGTTCTGATGCTGGAAGATGTTTATTTTCCTCAATGAGATTTAGGAGTGGTTCATAAAAAAAAATATTTTAAGCAGGAGAACCTCAGATGAAAGAATTTCAGCAAACTGCAATGCTCAGTTTCACTCCCAGCTGGGACAGTGCTGGCCTGGGCTTCAGTGGGATTGTGGCTTCCAGCCTGCAGAGGTGGCTTGGACTAGGAAGGCTGCTGTAACTGGAGCATTGTGCAGGAACAAACACAGGCTGGAGAAAGGACCTGGAGTGAGCATCTTCATCATCACTAGACAACTGAACCCAACTGAACTGATAACCATTGAGAAAATCCTTTATGGAGCTTCCATGGGCTGCATGGTGACACACAACACAATTCTAACAGACCCTTACTATTCATTGCCATTCTGGTACCTGTCAGGGTATGTTTAAGACAGCAAACTCCATGCTGAGCAGCCTGATTTGTACCTGTGATGCCACAGTCACCAACCTGCTCGGCTTAAGAAACAAGCTGTCTCACTGGAACATGTCTAACTTGCTGCTTGATTTTACCCCCACTTCAGCTGCTGGGTGCCTAAAGAGAAACCCAGAGGATTCACCTCATCACTGAGAGCTGCCCCAGACACCTCAGACTGGCTCAGCTCCACGTGCAGGCACATGTTCTGAATTCACACTTGCCTTCACCCCTTGCAGACAAATGAATTCTGAGCAAAGCCCCTCTCGTGCCAGATGCTCAGCAGGCTGGCACAAACTCCTGTGCCCTTCCCCAGGGAAAAGGCCTCACAGCAGCACCATGGCCTCAGCTACAGTGACCCAAAACTCACAGTCCTTTAGGTTTGCTCTCTGGAGCTTGGCAGTGAGGATAAGGAAGCGGAACAGGCAGGGTGCCAGGCCTGTGAGACAAGCACTGCACAGCTTTACAGTCAGCTCATGCAGCCAGGGCTGCTCTCCCACCACCACCTGCTTGTGCTGAACACTGACACTCTGCAGCTGTAACCACAGCAGCTACAGGTATTCAGCTGCTCCCAGCTCATCCTGAGCTTTCAGGGCAAAAAGCAAGGATGAAAGAGGGGCGAAAGTCAGAGGATTTTAGAGAGAAGGTAGCCAAAGCAATACAGATCCTGACTGCCTGAGAAAAGAGCTCACAGGTATGATATAACCAAGACCTCAGACTATTTTTCATAGAGGTCCCACTGCATTGAACTTAATATCAGATATTGGCAGCTGTCATGCATTCTGTGTCCAAGTGCCCTAACCCAATCTGCTTCTGTATCAATGTTTCTTCATCACGTAAAATATAGTTTCAATTAAAACTTTTTTTAGGGGAAAAGAAGTAAGGTTTATTTATTGGAAAACATGGCAGATCCCTCAGCATTCCTCACCACGCCAGGACTGGACCTACCTGCACATACCCTCAGTTAATTGCAGAGTGTATGAACCTGGCATGGAGCCTGTGATGAAAAATTTCAAACCATTCAGCTGACCTAGAAACCAAAGATTCCAACCTTGCAGACAATCCCTGGTTTGCTGAACAGATAATGTTTTTCTAAACTCTTCCACAGCTCCACTGCTGCTGTGTTGTATTGAAGGCTTAGTGCACTGGGCTCTGCAGAGGAAGGAGGCTCTGGAGCCTGCAAGCACAACAAGGGAAATAAAAGGTTCAGTGCCATGAAGGATTAATCCTGTTGTGTCTGTGCAGAGCTTACTGCCCAGGAGAGAAGGAGCAAGGAGCAGTGAGATGGTTATAAATAGCATCTGACCTTATCTCAACTATTTTATTATTGCAAATAAGAAGGATGAAATTCTTCAGAGAAATTAATCAGGAAATTTTCCTTCTGCTGATGGGTCACACATTTGCTGAAGTGTTTGCAGCCCACTATGGCACCAACTGGTCCCACAGAACCACCAAAATCAGAGAGCAAGGCAAGCACACAGCAGGAAAGGGCCTTAATCAAGTGCAGGAAGAGGTACCCGGAGCCAAAGGTGTGAGGCCATCTCTAAGTTCAGTATCACACCATCCCCTGCTCTCCACACCTTCTACCAGTTTCTTGTCTTCCAACTCGAGATAAACAGGGCTGCCTCCTACATCCTACATTGCTACTGCTGTGATGGAGGCTCCCCATGTACATTTTCAGAGTTTTTTTCATTTTCAAAATGAAGACAACCTCCAGCCTGCTTTGGACACTTCCTCTTAGATCACCCCAGCTTGTGTGCTGCTGCCTACCAATCACTCTGGTAGCTCCAAATCCAAAACAGAACAAATTTGCAGAACTGGCACAGGGAAAATCTCTCATGAGAAAGGAAATTTAGAAATGGCTTGGGGGTTTTTTGGTATTCCAACAAGCAATTTTCAGGACACGGATATATGTAGATTGGTAGCTGCATGGTCAAATGAGCTAACTAGATGATGAATTTAGTCTTCAGAAAGTGGGAGATACTTGGAAATCTAAAAACAAACACCACTTCATTATTCTTTATGGAAAAAAATTCTTTAAATTAATGAAGACGGAAATTATATTTCTTAATGAATCTCTCACTTGAACCACGCTGGCATTATTTTATATGTGCATGAGTCCATGCTGAGCAGAAAGACTGGATAACCTTGTCTGAAAGGGCCATTTGGCATTAAAAAAAAAAAATTAGATTGACCCTCACATTCTCCCTTCCTTCCCTCTCTGACATGCTCTTCTTGAACTGTTCCCAGGCATGTAAGAATGAAGATTTCCACACGTTTCTGGCTGTGCATTATATGCTCCAGTGCACACTTGTGTAACAAATCCTGCACAAGGAGAAGGGCATTTACTCACAGCAAAACCACTTCCCAGTGGGAAGGACCCTTCCCATATAAATCTCCAACACACTGAAGCATTGCAGATTCATCTGCAGAGCAAGCAGTGGGAAATGTGTTTGTGTTTACTGAACCTTCGATCTGACTGACTGTGAAATACACTCTGAGCCACATTTTGTCCTGTGTAGACACTCAGCACTGCCCAACAAACCCTGAGAGCAGCTCCGTTGTGTGTGAAACAGTATTTTCAATGAGGAAAAGGTGGGGTGTATTCAGCCCTCAGGAATCTGTGCAGATGGTTACCCATGAAGTTCCTGCACCCCAGAGTTTTCCTTGGCCAGATAATTAACCAGTTCCTTTAGAGATGAGTAGCATGGGAGAAGCAATACACTCACACACTAATGGCAACAAGCAGTGCTTGGTACTAAAAGGTGGACAGCATAAAACCAGCCAGGCTTTCCACAGCAGAATTTCTTCTTGCATGCCCTTCCTCCTGTTGTTATAACATCCCTGTGGCAGCCTGAGCTGTTGCTTACCTGGAAAAGTATCAAAGATTAGCCCAGGCATTTTAATCTAATGAAATCAAGCAGCTGGGACAAGCAGGATGTGACTATCCCCTCCCAGCACTCCTGTAGGCCACCCCCTGATAGACAAATAATGAGCTTTCATCTGGTATTATGAATGATAACTGAGAGGCAGGTGGTCCCCAGAGTCATGGAAATACCTGGGAGAAGGAAGGTGAATCTTACTGAACACACTGGGGAGCAGTGAGGGAAGCCTTTGCTATCAAAGGAGGAGGGCCTCATGCTTTTAGGGGAAAATCAGAACAAAACAAACTTGGCAGGCAGTTAAAAGCAGCTTTGCAGTTTAGATGTGAATTTTCTCCAGCAGCCACACTGCAGCTAATCAAGCTGCACTGACTGATAACTGGGTCACACTCCTAACCCAGCTGTCTCCACACTGGTATCTCTATGGCAGTAATTACTAAAACACTTAAGAAAAACACAACAGAAAAATCTGACACAAGCAGAAAAATTCCTACAGCAGAAACTTTCCTCCCTTTCTACAGTTTAGCAATGGCTCAGCACCTCTTAGAAGAGTCAGACATGATGAGCTGTTGAATGCCCTTTGGGAGCCAAAGTTTCCTGTGCAGATGTATATGCTTGTCTGCTGCTACCTAACAACATCCAAACAGCTCCTGTGTCCCCAGAACACGCCCTTCTCAGAACACACATGGCTTTCCACCTCCATCCCAGAGCCAGGAAGCCACAGCAACCTGGTGATAAATGATACTTGTTTTTTGCAGCCCTTTCATGCTGTAAATGGAATTTTGTCAACAGGCTTAAGGCCTGTGCCAGCCTGAGGACTGCCTCCCTACCTTTCCCTTGAGCCACAGAAAGGTCTTCCCTGGAGAAGGAGCTGACTGACTCATGGTCAGTTTATGGTATTAGTACCAGAGCTTTCGTTTGAAAAGCAGAGTGCAGAGCCCTGAGGGTGGGCTGCAAACAGGACTGTGCTATCTGAGGAAGAGGTTATCTCTCCCTGCCCTGATCTGTGATGGGGCAGCAAAGAGAAAAGCAAACAAACAATAAATTTCAACAAGAAAGCAGACTCACAGCATATCTGTGCATTGTTTCCTCACCCAAAACCCTTGAAAGTCTTCAAGGAAATGGCTTTAATTCATATTTTTTCCAGACACAATATTTCTTGGGTACCTTTTCCAGGGCTCAAGTCATAAATGAGCAAATAATGACTGACAACTGCTGAATTCATGGAATCCATCATGATGGCGATGGACATTAGGGCACTGCAGATCTGATTAAATAAACCCATCAAATTCCAATTCAACCATTTTGCAAAGTCTGTAGAAGATCTACAGGCTGGGGGTGGTCTGTGCTCACCATGAGGGGAACTGACTGACACCAAGGGAAAGCAAACTCAGCTTATGCCTTAGGTGGGTTTGAAGAAAAGTGCCATATTTGAAAAGAGATTTCTGTGCTGATTCTCCACTACTGGGCCAGCACAAAGGCACTACACTGGAAACAAAGTCTGCAGACAAAGGGGATGAGAAAATATATCCATAGTTCTGCAATTTAATCTTGGTTGGTCTGAAAAGCAAAGGAGAGGTCCTGCCAGGAACACTGCCTGCATGGGCTGCCAAGTTCAGTCCAAAGGTTTGATTATCCCAGGGATCTTCCCCCAGCAGTGGCCAGGGGTGGACACTTGTGGGCAAGCCATAAATACATGGTGGGTACACAGTGGCCCTCACACACAGGGCATTGTCAGCAATGTCCAGCAGCTTACAGGCTTCCTGAACCAGGATTTGCCTCTGGAGCACTGTGCTTAAAAGCCACTGATGGCCCTGTCCTCCTGGGAGTTGTGTAATCCCTTCTGGAACTCATTTATACAGGCTGCAATAAATAAGGGATTTGGGAGATTTTAAGACATCAGTATATTATTTTCACCAGAGTACACGTGGGGGAGAGAATGACCTACCACTAGGCTATGGTAGAGTTTTCAGAAAACGTGGAGCTGCAAAGTACAGCTCTGTACTCATCTGCAAGGCAAGAGGAAATGCAGCAGTGCTGCAAAACTCCTCAGTTCCTCCAATGCTCAATGTTCATAAAACTCAAACCCATCTGAATACAACAGGGATAGGGTTTCCCACCAAAAGGCATCTTCTGAAATGAAGAAACACGAAACAGGGCAGGGAAAGGGGTCCACAAGGCACCTTCTCACCCAGAACACTGAGAGCACATCAGGTCTCAAGGGTTGTTGATAGAATAGGATGCTGGCATGTGATGGACTGTGTTGACTTCAAGCAGAGCAACCTCCAGACATGGTCCCTGCAAAATCTGACCCTGAAATTTCAGGGGAGAGGTTCCCTTTCATAAGGGCTGACACACAGCACGCTGAAGAACCCACCTTTGTGCATTGCCACATTCAGTTTACCCAGCACCACTGAAGAAATGTGTATTTCATTTGGAGAGGATGTAACTCTACCCTTGCAAATGTGCTTCTTACCCTCCTCCAGCTCCCCCAGCTTTGATGAGCGCTGTTACTAATTTGAGAGAGGAATTGCTGGCTTTGAGAGCAGAGTGACACCAGTCTGGGTGAATGGCACCTCTGACAGCCCAGGGACACTGTTTGGAGATGTGTGCTCTGCTGCTCAGGCTCTTGGTGTAGCTCCAGAGGTTCCTGTGGACTTACACCAGGACAGATTTGGCTCGTGCTCCAGCGAGTGAGGCCACATACCACTGGGACAATTGTCTCCATACATGACACACCACAATCTCAGCTGGATTTGCTGCTTCTGAAATGAGAACACTTTGCTTGCTTTCCCCAGCCTTGGCTTGGTAATCATTACTAAACACTTATCAGCTAGACAGCCTTCATTTCCTGAGAGCCTGGACCTAATTACACCAGGAAACGTGCTGCTTTTCCTTCAGACACTGAAAAAATGCTGCTTTCTGAGCCCTTCTACTACAAAGTTTAACTTTGTTCTGATTAGTAGAGGGTAGGGGAGGGCAGAAACACAGCCAGATCTCAAGAGGCAAATGCAGTGATCCTTCACAGAAATGCCCTGGCTTCACTCTACATCATTAATAGTAACAACAAAATGCCACAGATATTTCATCTCCCCTCCCTCCCCTATTAATCTTAGCTGAACCCTGCGAGGCCCCTGCACAGAGGTATCATTTTCCCTCAATTGCAGGTAAGGAGTCTGATGTCTCACAGCAAATCAGAACCAGACCTCGGGGCTGCCTCCTAATGCCGTTCCTCGAAGGAGTGAAACAAGCCCTGCAGCTCCATCCCCTTATCAGGACATTCCATCCTGGTGGGATGAAGGAGCCTTTGCCAAAAGCAGCGCTTTCAAACCCCTCCTTTGTGCCGCGGGGCCCCACTGGGACGTTGAGTTACAATTGCCCACTTGTAATAGAGCCCAGAATATCACCTCCAAATCAAACTGTTGGTTAATTAGTGTATAAAAAATCCCCCTACAAATGCACAGTAATGGAGTTATAGAGCCATTAGCACCAAATCACAAGATCTGCTGCTGCAGCAGCATCACTTTTACCCTGTGAGATGCCCAGGAGCTGCTGCCCATCCTGGAGGGCTGCCAAACATCCACATCCAATGGACAGACCTGTGGCAAACCTGCTTGGAGAACAAAGGCAAGGAGACCTGAGCTAAGGGGTTGTGCTTCCCCTGACTGAGGCTTCCAGGCATCCTCATTGATTCTATTCTCCCAGCTTGGTAAAGAACCTACAGAAATGCAGAGTGTGTCCTCCCAGTGGTGCAGTTTTCCCTTCACAAGAATTGGTAGAATGACATGGATGGGATGTGTCAGCTCCCAGTTTGACCAGTTCACACGTGGCCAAAGGAGTGAGTGACCCAAGGGGAAGTGGGCACATGTCTGTCCTTGAGGGCAGCCAAGAGATGTGTCCTCTGCCAAGGGCTGATCAGTGGCACATCCCACATGTCTGACTCTGGGTGCTCTCCTATAGGTGTGTACCTTCACCCTTCTTCCTCACAAGCTGGAAATAAGACAGAGAGCACTACCCTGGGCAAGAGCAGTGCACAGGCTGGGCACTTGGACTGCTCACATTCCTGTACTGGGGGCAGATGTGGATAGAGCCAGGCAGGATACCAGCCACAGCCTGGATGAAGTTAATCACACATGAAGTTAATCACACACAGATGGATGTTAAGCTCCATCTTCTCACACCCTTGTGATCCTGCTTGCTGGAAACCCTGTACAGACACACCCCTCCACAACCTCCTTCACATCAAGGGCTGAAAAGCATCCATGGTGATGGATGACCTTCACTGGGCTCCTACCCAATCACCAGCTCAATTCTCAACTGGCACTGGGAAGCAACATCCTGAAGGATGCACGTGTCACTTGGGGCAGGACACAGGTGTTTATTCCATCACTGCTTGCACTGCTCTGCCTGCCTGAGATGGAGAAAGCAGCTGCTTGGTGCAGCTCCAGGGAAGGATGGCTCCCTCTGCACAGGGAGCCCTGCCAGCTGCTGCAGGATGATCCACAGCCCGTGGGGACTGCACAGGAATGCAGCAGGAGACCCAGGGAGTGCTGTGTCCCACAGGGATGCTGTGGGGACCCCCCTGAGCACAGGGGCTCACAGCACTGCAGCTCTGTGCCCCTGCTGCAGCCCCAGCACTGATGTCACCCTGAGAGACAGTACCTATTGTCTGGGGCAGAGCTGTGCTCCACTGTGCAGAAAATGAGGAGCTGTCTGCCCTTGCTGAGGACACATGAAGTCATGCTCCTGTGAGAAGCCAGTGTTTTCCAAGCACTGGGGTTCTGCTTTCAGTTGCTGGCTGTGTTCTGATTTACTGGGAATTCTTCTGCAGGCACTAAGCATCCCCATGACTCAGTTTCCCTGTAAAACAGGAGCACAAACCTTCTGGCCCTGACTGCTGGGAGGCAGAATGACAGCATTTAAAAACCTCAGATGACACGTCAGGGCTTAAGACATTGCAAGATTTTTCTGTTGATCTGAAAATTATGCAGTGGACTCCTGTAAGAGCTCACTCAGTCCTTATGAGTGGCTCTTTGTCACTGTTCCCATCCACACCCTGGTTCCTCTTTGAAAGGCAAATACCATAAAAAGCTGTTTATAGAGACTGAGATCTAGAAAAGAGAAGTCAAATAGGGTCAGGCTCTCCATGGCTTTGCTGCCCTGAGCTGTGGCCAGGGGCTGCTTCCTGCTCCCACCGTGATTGCAGGGAACACTGACCCATTTGTCTGAGGAGCCTCCAACGTGGGTGGGTGGGTGGCTCCTGCCCCTCCACAAACATTTCATCTCCACTGGAAACAGCTAAGACGGAAAATGTGGGTGATGCCAAGATTAAGAAAGAGAATTAGGGAAACAGCAAGCGTCCCTAATCAATCATGCTTGGACACTGAGGGTTTTATGTGCACAAAGACTTCACTTGAATTCTTTTTTGCATTTATCTACAAGAAAGAACAAAAAATATAGTGGCTGAGGAAGTTGCCAGATGTTGATTCACCCTTTTGCTTTCTGCAAATGTTTCCATTTTGTTGAAAACCCGATCAGCAAACTCGGGAACCCTTAAAAATTATTTATTTAGAAAACAAAACCTTCAAGCACCTTCATGGCAGCACATGACATGGATGAAGGCAGAGGAACCAGTCTCTCACTGGTACCAAGTCTGGCTTTCTTGGCACAGAAAAGCTAAAGCTGAAAGAAACAGATATGTCAGTGCAGGGATTTTTAAAAGAAAATACAGGTAAGTATTTTAACAAAACTTCTGGTAAGGATGCTAATCATCATCTGGCTCACAAAGATCCTTTAACTTGGTCAAACACAATCCAGGGTGGCAACACAGGCAGGCAGAGACAGAAAGTCACAGAGGGCAGCGAGGCAGGCAGGAGGTAATGACATCATATGGGACTCACCCCAAACCCCTGAGGGGAAGCTACAAAAGCTGAGAAATCCCATCACAGCCAGTGAGAAGGATCTGCCACCACACACCTCTAACAACAGCTCAGAGCATCCCAGGGAGAGTGCAGGAGCTGCAGCACTTTCCAACATTTCTATTCTAAACAGAGATTTACAGCCAACTATTGATGGATTAAATAGGGTGAAGACTAAGTCACAAGTCTGTTGTTAAATTTACTCAGCCTCTGGCACGTGCACCTAACCATAATACCGCATCTAATTTTGGTTTTGTTTTTTAAGAGGATCACTTTGGACTTAGTTTCCACAAAACTCTTCTGTTTGACTTAGTGAGCAACAGCTGTTCATTTCAAGAAGCTCTTGGAGAAACATTCATCTGCTCCCAGATCAGACTACCATTAAAAATGCAGAGCATCCTTCTAACACTACCAAAAAAAAAAAATGTACTTTAAAAAGTGCAAATATGAAGAACTTTTGAAAAATGTGTTTTGGTCATTTCTGAAGCTAATTCAAACCACAAATCGCTGCAGGTGTAACTTCACTGGAAACACATGGCTTTCCATCCAAAATAAATCTGGGGCACAGAATAAAATCTGCCTGACCTAAATGGTGACTTGGCAAACAGAGGCATGGGCAGACTTGCAGAGTCAGTGCTGCATGCAGCTCTCTGGGTTATTACTCACAGATGCTGTCCATGACAGCAGCATCCCTCTCCTCTGGCTCCCTGGGAGTGCTTCCCTGGAGCTCACGGGGCCGGGCTGTGGCAAAGCCCATTCAATGCAGCAGAAACAATCCAGGAACAACGGACATGTGAAAAGGAACGCTGGTTCCCAGTGACAGCAGCAGAAAGGTCTCTGCCTGCCAGACCACAAACAAGCTGGAGGCGTTTTCCTCCCTCATCCTGCTTGACACGAGACCTGAGCCAAGCTCCTTCAGCAGCTCTGGGAAGGATTTGCTGTGAGACCGCCCGTCCGTCCGACTGCAGCTGCACAGAACTGCCCCTGCCCTGGTGAGGGGAAAGGTTCTGCTGTGCAAGACAGCAGCAGCAAAAGCTCTGTCTTGTGATGGGGCAGGAGAGACAACCACCTCCAATTTTCCATCAGTTCTGAGCTGGATTTCACACCAGACCAACAACAGTAGAAGCTTCTGACTGATGCAAAAAAAAGTGTTGCTCTGAGTGAAGCACCAGGAGGACCAAAGCCTCAGGAGCTGCACCCCTTGGTTTGCCCAGGACAGGGTGGGCTTCCCACTGCAGCTAGAGATTCAAACTCACATTCAGGTACGGGATGAGGACAGCATTCCCAGCATGCCCAGATGCTCAAATCAGGGCTGCAAAGCAACTGCTGCTCACCAAGTACCATACTACACTTTTTTGTCTCATGCTCAATAGGTCAGCTGGCCTGCTGGCATTTTTGATCCCAGGCTGTTCAGGCAAAGAGGTCAGACTTAGGTACCCATGAACTGCACAGAATAGTCCTCTTTGTCAGCAGATGAGAGCAGTCCAAAGAGATGGCTCAGAGCAGGGCCAGTGCAGCCCCAAACGTGTATGAAAGGTGGGTAACTCCTTCTCTCACCTCACCCCAGAGAGCTCATAAGCGACGTTCAGGAAAGGCACCAGAGGCCAAGTCTGGAGGAGGAGGACAATGAGAGCAAGAGAAATACAATAAAGTTTCTCTTTTAGAAAACAGATGGCACCAAACCATGCAAAAAGGCTTTATGATCCCTGAAGCAGGAAATAAGTGATGACATACTGTCATGTTGCTGTGTCAACAGCTGACACGTCGCAGCAGGGTAATTTCACAGACTCCCACGTTAGTTTAAAAGCTCTCTTTGAAACCACAGAGCTGGGGCAGAGGCACTTCAAGTCTTGCACAGACAGCAATGGCTCTGCAGCAGACCTGCTGCTGCAGATTCAGTGCCTCAAGAGCCAGCCCTGCACAGAGAAGCCACAGCCAGCCCTGCCATCCACTGAAACCATCTGCGGCTCACCACAGACGGCTGCTGATACAAGACCAAAGCACCAGCCTCCCTTCCCTTTCCCCCTCCAAGAAAACAGTACCCTGACCCAAAGTGTGTTCAAAGGGTTCATTGTTGTCTGGCCAACACACACGATGCTTGAAGCTGGCCTGCAAGTCCTCAAGGCTGTGGACAAAGTTCTGCACGTCTCAAGCAGGCTACAGCACTTCTGAGAGCCTCCTTTATCCCTAAGAGGGCTTTTGTTTGCTTTAACATTATACACCAGAAACAAAATATTGCTCCCTCCCTCCCTTTCTTATTAGAAGCAGGCACTGGCATTTTCACCAACAAGATTGCCAGGCAGTTTTTCTGAGGGTCTGCATATTCACTTTCCCTGCTTTTTTTAGCAGTGGGGTGCAAGAGATGAATCCTTGAGGACTGGCCCACATGATCCTGCCATTAAGGACACCAGGAGGGATAGCTCCAGGAAACTCTGTATTTCACTGTGCTGCCAACTGGAACTGCTTTTCCTTTTCCAGCAGCGGGTCCAGCACAAGTCACACAGTCAGATACCAGCAGAGAGAACAAAACCCATGTTCCCTGCAATCCTTATGGAAAGGTTATCCCTATTTAACACAAATTCTGCAAAGCCCATTCAATCTCTAGGCAATATCTCCTTTTAGAATCCAGTTTCATTTCCCAGCCCATGATATTAGAGACAGCCTGAGTGCAGATGCATCTCCCACTGACTTTTTCTTTTGAGAGTGATCCTGCCTTTAGGAGAAGTTTGCTGAAGTTACCAAGTAAGTGTACACAACCCTCTCCTTGGAAAGCAACACATTAGAAAACAATCTGGGCTCAGATCAGAGTAACTGCTTTTGCTCATTAACCTATGAATTTACCCTCTCTCCTGCTCCAGGTGAGTGCCTCCATGCTCTGCAGCAAGCAGGCACTGCAGCATCAGCAGCAGCTCTGCTCTGCCCCAGCAGCAGTGCTGCTGGCCAAAGCAGGAGGCAGGATCCTGGGCCATGGCTGTGACTCACACTCCTGACCTGCCAAATAAGTAGTTTGGAGCAAGGAAGTGACAGGCAGACTCAAACCAGAAAGTGGTGAAACAAAATGAAAGAAAATCCTCCTCAGCTCTCCTTGCTTGCATCCAGCAGGGAAACAAGGTGTGCAAAGCAGGAGAGGTGTCAGGGCACAGTGGTGACACACTGACACACAGATGGGCTCTGTTCCTTCTTCTACCAGAGGGAAATGCCCTTTCCAGCACTCCACCACCTGCTCTAGTGGAGTGATGGCCATGTCCAGGTGTTTGGCACACAGCAGGCAAGCCAGTGCCCTGCACAGGTGAGCATCATATTTCACAGAGTGCTGCCAACCACACTGGTGCTGGGTGGGTTTCCCTGCCTACCCTCTGCTGTAGAACATCAGAAGAAGTAACACATGCCCCAAGGATTCCCCCAACTATTGCACATCATGCTGGGTGGTTCTGAGCTCACACGCAGGTACAGGAAAACACCAAAACTTAGAGCCATGCCAGACAATGGCAAATCTCCTAAGTTGTATTTGCAAATCTCCTATGCAAATCTCCTGCTAAGGGGAGTCCAAAATACAACCCTAGGTAAAGTGGCCCAAAAAACAGATGCTCCAGGTTTGCCTGCTTCTGAACAACTTAATTCACAGCTTTCTTGGATAGTAATATCCAATCTGCAGATGGGGAGAGGGGCACTTGTGAAGTCTCCCAGGGAGAAATCCATATTTCTATGACTGTACTTTGACCACTGTAATGAATGACCCTAACAAGACTCAATTATGTGTTCAGCTGGCAAGAAGGGGTCAGGCACAGCAGATCAGCATGAACCACAGCCCACAAATACCAGTGAAAGAAATCTGAACCAGGATGAGTGCCCTGCCCATAAATCACATTGCTGTGAAGAAATCTGGAGGCATGGTCATGATGACCCCTCTTGCTTATGTCCCTGACCCAGGTGGCTTCCTACAGGAAAATCCACTATATCCTGTTCCACACACACACTTTGCCCCAAAATCTTCTTTGCCAAGTTTCAGCCCATGGCTGAGATTTGATAGTCAAGTTAATGACTTCAATATGTGTCAGTTCAGAGGGAGAAGGATGACACAGTCAGCCTGACTCTTTCCCACAGCCTTCTGTGCCTGGTAAATAGGAAAAACACCAAGAAAGGGAGGAGGATGCTGTGCCACAGCCCTTGGGAAATCCTGCTGCATGACTGGCTGGGCAGGGTGGATCAGCTCTCAGGCAGGCAGGGCAGATATTGTCAAGGAGAGAAAAGGGCTGATTAGGCTTTCTAGCACTAATAATATCAAAACAGAATATTGCTTTCATTGGCAGCGAAGCAGAAAATGAAATGGTGCAAAAAGGAGAAGCCTCAGGTGAAGTGGACTGGAATAATGTCAGGTCTGGAGCAACAACAGCCCTCAAGTGCCCTTTATAGCTGAGTTTTTCTCTTGCACATCGGGAGGTCTGTGAGGTACAAGCTATCAACTCCTACTCACCACCCCTGGGAACCCTCCCACACTCCTGCCTTTGCACAGCTGCTAAATTGTCAAGTGTCTGCAGGCCAAAGCAAGCCCCTGGGAGACATGAGCCAGATGGTCCCACTGCCCACTCTGAGCCTGGGGGAAGAACATCCTCACTTGCTGCCTCTGAGAACAACTGAAGTTCACTTTCTTCAGTGCAAAGGGGAGCAAAGATGCTTTTGCTGGCATCTCACTCTAATAACGAATTTTGGTTCACAGGTCTGACCCACAGGCTCTCAGCTCTTAAATCAAAGACTGCAGAGGAAATCTCCTTGCTGCTACACAGAATGACAGCTTAGACCTTGCCAGACTCTGGTGCTGTGGCTCTCCTGTGCTGGGTCCCTCACACTCCACCACCCCACAGCCCGGACAGAGTCTGGGCTCTCTGGGGCAGAGAGGGTTTGCTAGCACACCTGTACACTGATTAATCAACTAAAGCACTGACTTTCTGTGACTACCTACTGCTGTAGCAACATAAACAAAGAAAGATAAAAAGCAGGAGTACCAAAGAGCAATTGAAGCAACTTACTGAAACTTTCTAGAGTGTTCCTAAATATCTAATGAGTTTTTTTTTTTTTTTTAACTTTGTTTTGTGCAGACCCTGTGCAAAATCCGGAGCACATAGCTACAGGTACACCCCAAGTGGAGCATAAAGGCACTGTGAGTCTTTAGGATGTTCCCAAGCTAAAGTCTCCTCAAGCATTACAGCTCTTATCATCTAAACACACAGGCATGCTCACACACAGCAGCAGTAGGTTGTGACAGCATGCCAACTGTCTGCACACCTGCATGCACTATTATTATATATTATATATTTATTCTATCATATATTATATATTTATTCTATCATATATTATATATTATATATTATATATTATATATTATATATTATATATTATATATTATATATTATATATTATATATTATATATTATATATTATATATTATATATTATATATTATAACGAGGGCAAACTGTATGTCTGAAATCAAAGCTAGGCGGAAAGGATCAGTTATCAGTTTACAAGCGGTGTGATGCACCTCAGCTCCAGAATTCAAGCAGCTGGACAGAGTTCAAAGGTATTTTTCCTTTTGTTTCTGTGTGCTGAGTGTCTTCTCCCCAGCCACCCTTCCTTCAGGAAAAGCTGAATACAAATTGTCTGTTAATTGACAAAAATAACTGAACAAACCGGGCAGCAGCAGGGCCTAGCACACCTCCCAGCTCAGCTGTCCTTGGACCCAGAAGTGGCCCAGCAGAGCTCTGGAGAATGCCTGCAGTCCCCAGGGTGTGAGGCTCCAGCTCAGCCTGCAGCCCAGCACTGAGCAGGGCCAAGGGAACCTGCCAGCCTCTGCAGGAAGGGCACAAGGGTCCAAGGCAGGGACACTGCTGGCTCACTGGTGTGAGCAGGGCCATGGAACTGGCAAACCCCTGTGCCCTCCCCTTCTCTGACCCTGTGGCTTTTGCTGCTTTCAGTATTCTGTGCAGAGAACAGATGCCTTTTCCATACACAAAATGAGTTATTTCCTTGCTCTCGAGGGGGAGACGCTTCCCTCCTACACATCCATCAGGTTAATGCACATTTACAGCTCCTCCAGGGGAGGGAAAGGCCAGGGGTCCCCACTGCACCTCAGATGCTCAGCACTTTGCATCCAATAAGCAAGAAGCCCCTTTGCTGCTGGAGGGCAGCCTGGCAGAGCAGGGTCCCTGAGAGTGGGAGGGCACTGATAGGGGCCAGGATTTGGGGCTATCTAGCTGCTGGAAACACTTCAGCTGGCTGTGCCAGAGAGAAAAAAATAAATTAAATCAGTAAAAAAAATAAAGAGACTGGGGAGTTAATGTCATTAGTTATCTGACAGCTGGAAAATGTGAGCAGCCATTGTCTGCAAGCCCCCACAACTCCTCCGGCCAAACCAGTTTGCTGAAAGCAGCAGCAATAAAGCATAGAAGCCAAGACTGGAAACACTGACCTCCTCTCCCTGCCCTGCTGCCCTGACTGAGGGAACAGGACAGCTCAGAGGTCACCCTGCCCCAGCTCATGGGCCCTTGGCTTCCCTGCAGCCCTCCCTGACCGTGTCCCCCCCGGCAGCTTTGGCACAGCAGCTCTGGGGCCTGAGGAGGCCCTGGCAGGAGCTCTGTCCTCTGCCACCCACCCCAAGCAGCTGTGCTCCATCTCCACACACAGCCAGCACTGCTGCTGTGCTGTCACTGTCACCATGAGGGGAGCACAGCTCCTGTCCCCACTCAGCTGCCACGGGGAGGGAAGGAGCAGGCCAGCCACAGCCCACACCACCAAAACCCCAAAACCATTGCCCCTACTCCCAGTTCCACTGATGGGAGATGCTACACACCTCAGCACCTTGCAGCTGAAACAAAACTGGTCCTCTTCAGCCTGAGAGATCTTTGCACTGTTTCCTCAGTGTGCATGAATGTCTTAGCATTGCCTGCATGAAAACAGAAAGAAATCCAGAGCTTCAGGCACATGCATCATCTTGCACCAGCCAGCAGTGGCCAACAGCTCTAGGGTACCAACAGTTTAACTATTCCTTAACCTTCAGGCTCCCTTCCCTTCCAGCAGCTGAGCCTGAGCCAATGCCACCTTCCCCAGGCACAGGCTGGCCACTGATCTGCTCCCAGCAGTGCCCTGAGCCCTCTCCAGTGTCAAACTGATCTGGTGCCAGCATGAGAGGGAGCATTCTGAGAGCACTACTGGGAGGAACCTTGTCCTGGGGAGAAGATTTGATGGCAAACTGTGGGTTTTTCCCTTAAATGCTTGCAGAGAAATTTAATCAAAAAATCGTCACAGTCTAGTTCTGAAAGTACTGAATTCAGGCACTGAAACTACATCTCACTTCACCTCCCAGAATAATGGGCAAACAAACCAAAGATTCAGTTCCAGGAGGTCCTTTTAAGCAACTCCAACTCATGGACAAATTTGTGGGACTCCTTTTCCTCAGTCCAGGTAGCAAGCTTCAGGTTTTATCTGATCACAGGCACTCTGCTGTCCCACCAGTCAAAGGTAATTTCCACTGGTCCAGGTCAATTGACTCCACACTTGAACAAGAAATGAAGAATTGCCTTCATGGCAGTGTGAGAATTAAATCTGACCTGTGCTCATAGCCACATGCTCCTTTTCACATAGACACACACTCTGAGGTCTCTCCCAAGTTACTCTGGTGCAGCAAACCCTGTGAAACACTGAAAGGCACCAGTACCCCTTGGCCTGAAGAGTTCTTTGCTCAGCACCTCATCAGATGACACAGCTGCAACAGATCTACAGCAGCAGCACAGCATGTTCACACTCCTACAGAGCAATAACCGAGATCCCAAAGACATCATTTCCTCACCACTTCCCCTGACGAGTCCCACGCACTTGTGCAACAAACAGGAGGATTCTGATCAAGGCAATTCACATGGGTGTCAGCCACGTTTTCCCTGGCATCTCCCTCACTGGATGCTCATGAACTCCAAAAACCACATAAGAGCACCTCACAGCAGCTTGTTCCAAAGTCTTTGTGTTCCCTTCCAGGCCATCTGCCTTCCTCTACCTTGCCTTCATCCAACTGGGAAACACACATTTAATTACATTCATTTATGTTCAAATAGGCCTATTGAAAAGTAAGTGGATTTAAAACTGGTCTGGGGAAAAAATTAAGCTCTACTGCAGCACAGGCTGTGTTTTTGGGCTGCCATGTAACGCAGGCAGCAGGAATTCTCCTCTGCAAGAGGCACTGGGAATTTAATGTTGCAGCACAGCCAGTTGCAATGCACTTAGCAGATGTCTGAGACCTACAGCCTCATCCATCCACCTTTGATCTTATGTTCCACTCCCTCCTTCCAAGTCTGAACAGCCATTTCACCACGGCAGAGGCTCAGTGCACATCTGCAGATGGATCTAAACCCCTCTCTGAACTCCAAGGGCAGGAGCTGCACATACTCATCTGCAGGCAGCAGCAGAACACCCACTCATTCATACCTTCACCCATGCTACAGACATCCAACACCCACAGAGGGATATTCTGCTGGAGCGTGGCCCTTCCACTGCAGCAGACAGTTAATGCTAAAAACAGCTGGGAGCTGGTGACTGAGTCTGAACATCAGCACTTTCCTGTTGGCACTTCCCACCAGGAAGGGCAGCCAGGACAATGCTGCTCAGCCTCCAGCTCACCAGGAGAGGACCCCTGCACAGGCAGGGAAGAGGAAGAGATTATGCAAGCCTTTCCTACCTCTGTAAGCCCACGTCCAGTAGTGCAAGACAGTAAAATACTAAAAATAAAAAAAAAAAAAATAAAAAAAAAACCAAACATGTGACATGAGAGCTGAAGAGTGAGATGGGTGAAGCACCAGGCTTGGGTGCAGAGAGCCCTGAGTGCACAGCAGAAATACAAACCCTGTGCTCCCAGCCCCTTCTGGAAACTCTGCTGGGCTGCACTGCTCCACACTGACTGCACTGCCCAACCCAGATGCCAGCAACCACGGGACACCCACGCTCCACACACTGAAAGCAAGCATGGGGGTAGCAGAAACAAACCTCCAGGACAGGCCATTCACATTAGAGTTGGACTCAATGATCCCTGTGGGCCCCTTCCAACTCAGAATATTCTGTGATTCTGGGAGTTGTTAAGCCTAACACCTTCCCTTCCAACCTATACCATACCAAGCTGCTGCCTCTCAGACTTGGCTCCTTGTGGGAAGAAAGGACAAGAGAAAGAAAAATTTGTAACAGTTTTTTGCAGGCCAGAGAAAAAATTCAGCAGTGTTTGGCGATCATTAAGACCTGCACAAACTTACTGCGCTCCAGGCTTCCTCTGAGCTTCCCCCTCCCAGTTCTGCTTGCCTCCCTTCCCTGGCACAGCCAAGACACAGAGCTGGCATGCTCCTACCGTTAATTAAGCAACAGCAATTAGGCAACATATTTTTAAGCGGTTCTCTCACAGCCCAGCTTGGGAAAGGGCTGGCTTCAGCATTAAACCGGCAGCTGTGTACAAAGAGCCAAATCAGTGCATCACAACGAGGGAACCTGATATGTAAACAGCCTTGTCAGTAATTACCCCAATGCCTTCCAGTGAATTGATTCACTCCATTAGAGCCCCGGCTTCCTCGGGGGCTGAGTCAGCACACAGGGTGCTGCACCAAGCAGGGGTTAATCTGATGCTTAAAGGGCTCAATCTGATGCTTAAACCAAAGCCCAGGACACTTGACAGGAACAACCTCGCTGAATATTCAATGTTGTACATGGTGACCTGGAGTGGTCCCTCTCAGCACAGTCCTGGAGGACTTATCCATCTGTCCCAGGGGCTCTGGGCTGATGTTTATTCCAGCAGACTGCATAGGAGAGAGGCTGGTTTTCCACAGCCCCTTGGAGCTGAATTCACATATTGCTGCTCCCTCCTCTCTCTGTAGCAGATAACAGGGATGGGCAGGTTTCCATCCCACGGACAGGGAACTGGACCTGGCTTCATGTGATCCACGTGGTGCTGCCAACATCTTCCAAGATCCCTGAGAAAAAAGCTGAGCAGCAGCAGAGTGAGCAGTGCTGGGGAGCCAGGACTAAGGCTGGGATGCACTGGCAAGCACCATGGGAACAGCACCACTCTGCTCTCTGCCTCCACTCCATGCCCTTGGCATTCCCTGGGACTTAAGAGCACCAAATCTGTGTGCTCAGGCAAGCCTCAAGCAAAATTTAAAAAGATTTCCTGGGGTTTTGGGGTTTTTTTTTTTGTTAGCTTGTTGGTTTTTTTAATTAAAAAAAAAGGCTACATTTTTTAGCCATTATGGCTAAAATAATGGCTATTTCTGCTCTGCTCCAATAAACAGGCGAAGGCTGCCAAGGACACCCAGTAAATCACACACATGCTCTGCTCCTCTCAGCTGAATATTTACAAATTTCCCAAGTGCTGAACCTCTTCAAGCCATTCAGCTTCTTCTTTCATCTGAAATATCTATCTCAGTGCATCTGAGATTTTCCTGCAGTTATCCTAAATTAACAAGGATCGGAAACCAGGCTTCATCTGCAACCCTAAAGGTCAATCACATCATTTTGCTTCAACATGCCAAACAGACAAGACAAAAACAAACATATGAAGTTTCTCAAAGGAATATGAGTGAGAGAGTGAAGAGCCCTCTCCCAAAGGAAAGCAAAAGCCCTAAGAAGGATGATTAAAGTAGTTATTTCTATCTGTCTAGATAGTTGTACCACATGCAACGCCTGGGGTTGCACCCCAAGCTATGTGGGGTTTTCTTCTATTTCCAGGAGATGATAAAAACACTCCTTGCTACTTTACACCACAAGAATTCTGCATTCAAATTTAAGTGCAGTTTCACATATCTGAGGGGAGTTTAGCAGCCCTAGGTCGGGCACAAGCAGTTTGTCCCTGCTCCAGCTCACAGCTCCTGTGCTATGCTGCAAGTAGGCAGGAATCCCACCCCAGAGAACAGGGAGATCCTTATAGCCTGAACCTCCTGGGAACACCAAATTGCAAGTTCCAGATTCAAAGCCACCACACAGGCTAGCCCTGATTTCACCAATATCGGCAGCAGGGTGCACTGCATGTCCTGGGCTCCATGGGTTGCCCCATCTGGTACCACTCCTTGGGTTCAGCTCCCAAGGAGGCAATGGGCACTGGGATTATGGGGGACCTGCCTTAGCTCTGAGAAGATGGCTTGCACACTCCCAGCTATCCAGGGATGGTGGGATGTGCCCCACAATCTGCATGCCAAGGATCCAGAACCAGAAAAGCAAAGGCAAAGCCACATCTCCAGCTAATGAGAGTGGCTGGCTCTGCCCCTGCTACTTGTGCTGCCCCACAGGCTCTCACCATTCAAGGGAGCTGTCAAAAGGTCAGGTGAAGAGAAAAATACTGTCATTAACAGTTCTGAGCTATAGGGCTGGAGGTCCAAGCATGTCAAAATGACTGACAGTGGTCTGAAGGGACTGCACACAGCTGGAAGTCTGAGTTTTCTCACTCCTGCCAAGGCAGAAGAAAATCCAGCATCCCAAGGTGGTTTCCAAAATAGTTTCTTTCCCTAATGTCCCCATCTCCATCTACATGTGACTGGTGGGAAGAAGTGGCTGTGTCACCACTCATGGCCCACTCCTGAGCTCCAGACCCTGTGCAGGGACTGGGATCACAACTCCCACCAGCACTGCTCTGGCTCTCAGTGCACGAGAGGAAATCATACTCCAGGTTAACATGACTATGGATTTAAACTCCATGTTTGCAGGCTTCCTCAGCAGTTAAAAATAACCAAATATAAAGAAGTATCATGAAAGCTTTTCCAGGGATCTCACTTTCTAGCCAGCATTCAACTCTCAAAGTAATATCCCTAATTTCTAATTAATGTACTGCTTCATTGCCTTTAATAGCACTTTACTCCAAATCTGCACTTTCTCTTCTGCCTAAAGCACTAATTTCCATTACCTCAAGAGGTATCAAATTCCAAATTTCTGTTGCAGCTTCAGGTTTTCACACTCAGGTTACAGACACCTCATTAGCCTCCCCACATCTGGTTCAGGCTACAAGGTGCTCGTTCTGTGACACGCCAGAATCAGTCAACACAACTGTCTGCTTACGTACAGGCTCCAAAATGTCTCATGTGTAAGGAAAAAAAAAAAGAAAAAAAAAAATTAAGCAGATGGCCCACAGAGCACTGAGATTTGCAATTTTCTTCCTGGAAAATTTCTGGTAACCCCAGTTCCAAAAATAATACTAGGAATAAAATCTTTGATCTCTGTGTTCCAGAGAAGGGAACTGACACATTAATCAGAATATATTGCTGAATGGGGTTACTCTCTCACACCACAGGGCAAAACCAAAGTGGGTATTTAAACACTGGTGTCCAGCTCCTGAAAGAAATTTACTGTGTTGTTTTTTTTTCTCCCCAGGATATTTTTTCAATTAACAAAGCAGAAACATATCAGTTTAACTCTTCCATAATCCCCACTATCATCTCTCCCCTAAGTCACTGCTCATTTCCTACTAAAATTTCTTTCTAACAGTTCTCACCCAGAATTTAATGCAGGTTTGTATCTGGCCTTGTGTTATTATGTAAATATGATGAAAATTTTCAAATATAATGAATTTATCCATGGCTACAAGCCTCATTTCAGAGGTGTGCACGTGGTGAGAGCTTTGGTGGTTACACTGCAGTAACAAATCCAGGTAGCCAACAATCCAGAATAACCCTGGAGCATCCCAAAACTCTGCAGGATAAATGTCACTCACACACACCTCCCCTCCCACCTAGGGTTTCACTGCAATCCAGAATTTACAGGAAAAACTCTTTCCAGATGGGACCCCCAGCACACACCCTCCTTTCCATAACTCATCACCACTCACAGGGGTCACCTAAGGAGGACACCCACACCCATCCATCTCCTCCTCCACCTGATCAGTGGGGAGGGCCCTTGTCACCTGATTCCTGCTTTTAAGGAGGCTTCCTCATTTAGGGAACAGCATCTTCCAGCTCCCCCTGGCCCCCCTCCCCACCCTGCAGCAGCAGCAGAGCTCCTGTCCTCCCTGGACACAGGAGCACAGTGCTGAGCTCATGTCCCCTTCCCAAACTGCCTCTGGCTGCACAGGCCACAAGCTGAGAGCATTTGTTGGGATTCCATTCCTGGACAAGACCTTGCTTGAAGCATTTGATTTTCTCCACTTCTTCCACTTCCTTTCTGTAACATGAAGCAATACTTTTTCCCCTATAAAAACTGAAATTTGGAGCGTGCAACCTAAATTTCAAGGTATTTATAATATTTGGTCCGTGCACTCTCAGCATTACCCTGCCAAGCTCTGCTTGCTGCTGGGAAGGCTGACAAAATGTGATCAGCCATAAACAAGTGAACTTTAACTTCACTATAGGATGGAAAATGGAAAAGGGAAAAAGGAAAAAACAAATGGTATCAAACACTTGTCACTTTTGCAGTGGTATGGGATGATAACCCTGCTCTGTGACAGCTCACCACAGACTGGTCTGCAATTGTCAGCAGTTTAAGGCAAGTAAAAAGCCAGGAGGAAGGGAAGACAGGTTATCAGCTCTCTTTGGAGATAACAGAGTGAGGGGGACGGGTGGAAAACACATCTCCAGCTCTCCAAAGACAACTTCAGCCCAAGGAGCACACATTCTGTGTGGCTTTATCCACTGACATGACTGGGACAGACACACGTCTCAAGCTGCTTACTGGTGCTTACATCACAGAGGATGTGAAGGGAAATAGGAAAGCAGAAAGTCTGCTACCCAGTTTGGATAGCTGGGATTTGGCACAGCTGTCTGACCTACATTAACTTTCCATCCACTGGAGTACTACTTGGAGGAGATTCTTAACCACTGTTTTTGTATCCTGTGCTTCTAGTTTGTAAAACAAGTTAATTCACAAAGAATCTGAGTTACCTCAGAGGAAGAGAATTATGAGAGACTTCCTCTGTCTGGATCTGATAATTCATAATCCAGTGCAGGGCAATTTGCTTGTAAGTCAAACACCTAGGAACTGTTGTCTTCACCAGCAGTTGCAGCTTCAGGAGCTATGGAGCTGCTGTGGAGCTGGCTCTGACCCTCTGCTATGGCCTTACCCTGTTCACCAGCTCCCAGCAGGGCAGGAGGATCCCTGAATGCCAGCTGCTTCCAGAGCAACACCCTGCAGTCCTGCCCTTGCCCTCCAGACCCTCCTCGTGAACCTGGCAGTGTTTTCCAGCCTGACAGCACCCAGCATCTCCCACAGCTGCTGGTGTGGGGAGCACGTGTGGCCATTGCACTGCACACCACTACACAAGGGCTCAGCACCATGAACTCTCCTGCCCTGGGAGCTGCAGAATCCCACTGAACAACAGGAAGTATTAAATCAGCATCTCCTCTGGAAAAACACTGCAAGAAACCACCCACGGGACTCTTCTGCTCTTGCTCTTTTGGCCCTGGAACCACCTTCCTCAGCAAATGAGCCTTCTCTGACAGGAAACCACTGTTTTTGCTGCCTTTGTCCATCCCATTGTCTCCAAAACAGCTGCACATGCTGTCAGTGCTCTGGGGTGGGCACATCCCCCTGGCCTGTGCCTGGGCCAGGCAAGAGCCTTTTCACAAGCACTCTTCCCTTTGACTCAGCCTTGACTCAGCCTTGGACCTACCAACACCAAGGCCACACCTGCCCTGCCAGTGATCTGTTTCTGCAGAAATGCAAGGGCTAGAATAACCTGAGGAATGTGGGCTGCCCTTGCAAAGAGCCTATCTCACAGGAACATCAGCCCTGGCATTCCCACTGCAGGACACCAGCAGCCAGAAATGCCAAGTCTGTGCTTTGGGGAAAGTGGAACCAAGTTAAACACACATCCAGCAGAGGTGGGGCAGGGGGCAAGAGAAAATTACTCTGGAAGGTCTGAAAGCAGTTGGCTTTCTCAAGCTAGAATCAAAAACACAGAGGGGAGCTGAAAACACACTTCAGATGCAGGCTGACATATAAAAAGAAAGGTGGTGAACCAGAGTATAGGCACTGATTTAGTTTGTACCACGTAAAAATGTTTATCTAGGTATCAGGAAAAAGAATATCCAACTTCAAGATCATTTTCCTTTGGGAATTCAGGATTCTCCTCAGGAGGATTTTAAAAACACATATAATAACCTGGCATGTACCCATCTCAAGCAGATGGCTGGACTACAGAAGTTTTTTTAGTATGTCTCAATGCAGCATTCACATGAATCTATGATCTCTGAGAATTAATTACAATTTCTGAAAGACCTTGAGCACTATTAATTCAGAAAATTTGCCAGGCCAGATCATTTGCCCCAGTTCTTAATGAACCACTGCAATTGCTAACTGCCTTGTACATTGAAAACAAGCATCCTGTTTGTGCTCTGAACATGTTTTTCTATCCTTCCTTGAGTGCCCAGTGCTGGCCACTCTTGGGGACCTTTATTGTAACTGGATACAGCTGCTCTCTCTGTCAGTTGCATAAAAACAAAAACCAAAATCAAACCGCCTCCTCCCCCAATACCATTAATCATGTATTTTCTAGTGCACACAAACGTTACTAAGAGTAACAACAGCAACAGCAAAAAGCCTGGGACAAACAGGTTTTCTCACTAGAAAATCCAAATGTAGTTTCTGCACTGCATTCCATGTCCATAGTCTCTTATTGCAAGGAGCTTCAAAGGAGCAGAATGGCAGGCAATAGTTTGGGACACATCTGGTATTGGGCTCAAGTTTATCTGGGAGGGATCTTAATTGAAACTGAAAATTTGTAATTAAGATTGGAATCCCTAACAACTTTCCCAGCACCCAAATAGGAAATTCCAGGTAGGAAACTGTTTCTCATCCAACTCTGCCTCCTCCTGACACCAGAAGTCAAAGGAGCCCTGGTGCTGGCCAGGCACCTCTGATTTTGTGCTGCCCCTTGGCACCCAATTGAACCCAGTGGTATAGACATGGGAAAGGAGATGAAAAGGAGCTGGGGGACTGATATCATGGACATCTTTGAAAACAGAGAAGAAAATCAATGTGTAGAGCAAGATGAGTGTGTAAGGGGCAGGCAGGCAGCCACCGGTGCACCACTGTCTCCATCAGCCTTCTCCTGAGCTGGTACCTCCAGCCTGATCCACTGCTCCCAGCCAGGGCACTCAGATTGTTTCCTCCTGCTGGGAAACAGGCCTCAGTTCAGCTGAGGCATCTACTGCTTCAGAAACATCAACAAGTCACTTGATGAAATGCACATAAGCACTTGACACCTTTTAGGATAAAAACAGCCAAAGAAAACTGGGATTCATCCCAAAACACACTAGACAATCCACATTATTCAGATGGTGATATACCTGTCTCATTCCCAGTCCTTCATCCCCTCAAGCAAGATAAATGGCAAAGGAAACAAACCAACACCCTCTAGACTTTCCTCCCCCAAGGATCCAGTTTCCATGAGACTACTCTGCCTTGGCTGTGAGCTGGAAAATAATAAACCAGAGCTCTGTTCTTTCTCAAGGGCCAAGATGAAGAAGCTGTGCACAACCAAGAATGAAAAAGCCCATGACTCTGTACATTTTCCAGGCTCTGCTCCAGGCTGGCTGCTTATCACTGAAGTTGTGAAAGAAGCACAGCAGCTCTCTTCCTGGAAGCAGACTGGTCACATGTCACAACACAGGCATCTTCCAGCATCTTCCCCATCTGCCTTCCTGAATCAGCAGCACAGCAAACTCCCAGCCCAGCAAGGTTTCCCATCTCTAAGTGCCACAGGAGCCAGCACCCAGCCTAAAACGTGACAGTCAGAAAGTGTCCCGAGTCCCCAGGAATGAAGCAGGAAGCCAATCATCTCTCCAGGAGCCAACACCAATGTTTGCCTTTGGAACTGCAACTCCTGCATGAAAAAGACATGAAAATCCAGGTCCTTCCCCTGCTCTTCCCCCAAAGGATGAACCAAGTCCCTCAATTCTATTTTTAGCTGAAACCACAATGGGAGGTCTGCAAGGGTGGGAAAGCCTGGGGAGTCTGAGATGCAGCCTACATCATGTCTGGGCTGCATCTGTGTGACTCAGCAAGCTCTGAGGGGGTAAGATCAGCATCTGTGCTAAACAAGAGCCTCCCTCTCTCCTTGCAAAAATTGTGGCACAGCCAGACTCTGAGCAAGCAGAGTATTTGGAGGTGACATAAAAATACTTTCCTTATCTAGCAGATTACAGCAAGACTTTCTCAGCAAGGAAGGTGAAATGTCAGCTGTCTCAGGGAAGCAGCTCTAGAACCACAGCTTTCATGGTAAAATGGTTTCCTGCATATCAGCCAGAGAGGGGCCCAGGGGCAATGCCAGCATCCACCCAAAGACACAGCAAAGCTCTGTCTTGGAAACATTAAGAAAAGACCAAGAGCGTGTCTCTTGATCTCACCCATTCACAAGTGTGTAAGCACCAAGAGCTGTTTCCCCTCACACCCCACTTGTGGGTTTGGTTAGGTCTAACCAGAATTACAGGGTGGCCTAGAGTGGCTTTACTGATGAGCCTGACAGCATCTGGCATGGGAAGGCCATGAATTGCAGGAGTCAATTCACAACAACAGTTTAGAGCAAACATTCACAGCTTGCTAATGAAGAGATGATTCTTGTCCTGCTGCCAACACACAGAGCTCAGCCCCCCTTGTGGTCTGGTGAAGCCTCTTTCCTTCTGCAGTTACTTGCAATGAAAATGTGCAGACCAAATCCTCCCACCTGCACAGGAGTTTCAATAGCTACACCTCTGAAATTAATTAAGAAATCAAGAAAAGGATGGATTTCTGGGGAGGCTCATGCTCTCCAGAGCAGGGCAGATTCTGTTGGACCGTTTCCCCCCTACCACCCTTCTGGCATTGGTTTTTTGGTTTCTTTTTCTAAACCTTTTCTATGCAAGGCAACTTACTGGGCTCTTTTACTCTTCTAAATGGAATAATTCTAACAAGACATGCTGTGATCTGTGGCAAAGCACATGATCACACTTTAGTGCCTTCATACCTTTTGATCTTACCAGGGTGGTGGGTGCCTGATGCACAGCAGGTTCTGACCAGGGCACAAACCAAGAGCAGGAACTCCTCCTGCTTTCACCTTGCTGAACATGGACACTCTCAGGAATTTATTTACCATACCAGTGCAAGCACTCCAGGCACTATGAGATGAAAGAACTCCAAAAGTTTATACACCTGTTACAGGCTCTAAGCATAGAGCAGAATCACACACTGGCTCTGTGCAGATTGCACATTAAAAAATCATTACTTAGAGGGGGGAAAAAAAAACCACCACGAATGAGGAAAGCTGTTAGATGGGTTTTTGTGCTTATTCACTCAGCTTCTTGCCTTGGATCTCCCACAGCACAGCCAGAAGCAACAGCTTTTCTTGCTCAGGACCGAGAAGTCTTCTCATCTTCTTTCCTTGCTTCAACAACTTTGGATTGCGTATGAGCAAATAACATCAATCATTTCTGCCTGATTGCTACCTTGCTGCTTAAGGAACTAATAATGTGATTAATGAAATTTTGGGGAGAAAACAAAGGCTTTACTAAACACAAAACATCAGCTAAGCACTGTGAACTTTTCTTAAATTCCCTAGAAATGAGAAGCAGCTGCCTGGCACCAATTCCCCCAGCAGCAGTAACTGCAGCATTTGGAGCAGCTCTGGGTGCTTCTGAAAATAGACAGGCTCTTGTGCCAAACAAAATAATCCCTTAATTTTATAGGTGTCTGAATATAAAAAAGGCTGAAAATTAGAGTGTCTGGGGAGGCACATATAATGCATTGCCTGGTGTCTAAAAAGGTCTTTCCTTTTCCTCTCCAAGCATCAGCAAGTGGAACTTGACTTGATTTAAACTGGTAAGTGTGGGGTTCAAATAAGAAACCTTTTCACTTGATGTTCAGTTTGCCATCAATTTCAGTTGTTTGGGCTTAGGCCACTCAAAAAAAAAAAAAAAAAAAAAAAAAAAAAAAAAAAAAAAAAAAAGAAAAGAAAAAGGCAAAAATTAAAATCTCTCCCAAATCCTAGCAGTGCTCCACAGCAAGGAAATGTCCTCAGCAGCTCCATGTAGTGGCTGCTGGCAGATGTTTGTCTCAATTTTTTAACAGGATATTTTAGCTTCTTTACATAGTAGTGGCATACACTGTGGTTGTCTCCTTGGGTGAAACCAGATGAGATGAAAAATTGGCAAAAAAATACATTTTTTTATTCCTGGGTAACTCTTCTGATCTATGTTACAAGTAGCAGGAGGAGTCAGGCTAGAAGCAACCTGGATGGGGCTCAGTAGTGAATGTGGGAAGGGGATATTTGTGCTGAGGAGGATTTGTACCATTCTGGGCAGGGCTGAAGTTCCTCTGCCAGGAATACTGCTCCTAAGAGAAGGAGCAATAGAGAAATCTTCTGACTGCTCACACCACAATGCCCTGCCAAACCAATGGGGAATCAATGACTCAATAGCCAAGGCTCTGGAACAAATTTTAGAGACAAAGTAGGGAAAAGTCTCACCAGAGCACATCACAAAACTCTGGAGTTATTTAAAGCACAGAAAATACCAAGAATGGCCCATGAAACAGCAGCTGCTTGGGACTGGTCTGTTATAAGTTACTCTAAATAAAGTACTGAATATCCTAATTATGTTGAAAATTATACATATATTCCGTATTTGGCACAGAGACAGCCAGGGGACAGGACACATTCTTACTTCTTTAGCAGGATGCCACCCAGATCCATATGCAGACTTGGCCTTCTCCCCTGTTATTTAAACTACAATAAGCTGTGCTCTGCATTCAAGGAAAAAGGGGGGTGAGGGAATGAATCCAGACCTTTGTGGGGAAGGTTTCAGTGAAAAGGCTGGCTGCTTTTCCATGGTTACTGAGGTAATGAAACTTCAACAGGGGCTTACACAATGTCAGAGTGGAAGAAATTCAAAGCATCTACGAGAAGGGTTTCAAGTTACTCAAAAGCCTTACTGATAGGATTTCAGAGCCAGCTACTCTGTTTGGACACCAACGTGCAAGTGAACACATCTTTCCAAACCACACGCAGCCAGGCTTGTCCCAGCCATTCATAAGCAGGAGTGTGAAGCAGCAGGGCAAATCAAATAAATGACTTCATTCCTCTGGAGATATGAGCAAATGAGAACAAAGAGAGCAGTTACAAATTCAGGGTGCCATATTTTTGGCAAGTTTTCTTCTACTGAGGAACTAGGAAAGATCCAAAGAATACAGCTGTTCTACTCCTTCCTAAGGCTCTGCACTTAGGAGTGCACATGAGTGTGTATGCACAAGCAAGCTCCCAGATCTCCCAAATTTACAAACCTGCCTGCCCAGCTCTGTGGAAGACATCACACAGCTGTTTAACACACTAGCACTTGTGCAATTGGATACAAAGATGTGTGTCTGGGGTAAAGCAGGGTTTGGGGTACTGCATCCCATGCCAGGGAAGTGTATCCTCTTTGCTAAGGCAAAGGCCAAAAGCTCTTGGAAAGCCTCACTTTATAGTAGAAAAGGTGTTTATGGACAGGCTATGACACTCCCAATTGCTAACCTGGGGCCCATCAAAACACCAATCATTGTGAATTTTCTTTTGCAGCAATCCACGTCTCTGTAGTTCAGAAATGTGTCTATGCTTGCTGCTGAAGACCAATGTCCTATTGTAAATGTTAAATCAACTATGAACTAGGAGAAAAAGTAATAACAATTTTTGGACATGTTTCAGTGATGTGAAAACCCAATGCACACTACCTGAGAATAACCCTGGTTAAGCCTCTCTGCCTACCTGGCCTGGAGGATGAGTCCCTCCCCAGGAAGGACCAAATCCCCTGTGAGACAGTGCTGGCTCTTCCATACCCCTGGCACACAGGCTTTAGAGGTGAAAGCAGACCTACATGGCCTTCAAAACCTTCCAAAGTGACAAGCTGAGAGACATGGGCAGCAGCTGTGTGCTTTGTGCAGGGTTGAGAGCCTGTGAGCTATGACCCCAGCTCCCTCTCTCCCAGCCACAGTGAGCCTGCCTGGCTGCTTCAGCCCCAGCAGGAACTCTTGCTCCAGGTTTCCACAGGAGGAAGTTCAAATCCAACCTTTTGGCAAGTTCCTCCTTTCAAAACAAACAAACCCATCACTGCTCATCCTCCTCAAACCCTGGTACAGGCAAGTGCCCCTCAATACAACAGCATCCCCATGACCTCCTCCTCCAGTTTGGCACAGGAGTCTGCCAAACACATTTGATGCTGTGACTCCTTTCTCTGATTCCTTTGCCACTTCTATTCCCTGCCCCTCTTTCTTGCTTACACTTCTCTTTCAGCTCTCCCATGGGTGGAAGACAAAGTGAAATATGCTCCAGAGCTGAAATTTCAGTTCACCTCGTGAATTTGAAATCAAGCAGAGTATCAGCTTTCCAAAACAAATCTCAGTGGATATTGAAATAATTATTTTTCCAGCAATTTTTTTTTTGTTTGTTTAAAGTAAAGCAATATGAAAAATAGATAAAGCCTTGCTGGAAAGGGAGAATCCCTCTCAGCAACTCTCCTCAAGCAGTGCAGCTGAGACAGGATGAGCTGTCAGCCCTGCTCAGCCCCATGGCTGATGGGTCTGACTCTCCTTGCAGCAGCTCATGCTGATTGTAGGGGTCTTGCTGGTGAGGTTCACCAGGAAGAAGCAGGGATATGTGTAGAAAAGATTCACAGGGTAATTTATGGTGAGCTACAGAATGGGATTTATGGCATTGGGCCATAAAGTGGTGGGACAGAGGGATGGCATTGGGTTTAGGACATTAGGACATTTAAGACAACTCAGCCTTCATCCTCAGCCAGATGGGTCCCATGAAATGAAAGCTGCTGCCCCTGGACAAAGCAGCTGGCTTTCCACATTCAGTCCAGGTCCCAACCAGAAAATGTTTGTAACTCAGGAACCACTCCAAAGAAAACCCTTGAGTCACATTTTTTACCATGATCCTATCAGGCTTTGAAGGCCTAAAACAAGGACAACCATTATTCTGCAGCCTGATGATGATTTTGGACTCCCACTCATCTGAAATGCTCAATTTCTCCATGTCCCAGGAATATTATCAGGTTTTGAGGGCCCTTTAAACAGCAGCAGCAGCAGCTCAAGGAGAAACATCTGGAATAAACATACCAAAGGTACTGAAGTCTCTGCGAAGGTAGTAAGGAACACCTGGCTGCACATGTCTGCTGTATGGAACATAGACCCTGCTCTGCTGCCTGTGGAGCAGCTTTAACAGAGGCTGGAAGCTGACCTGCCCTGGACCTGCATGGCTGACAGCCACGTCCCCTCTTTGACAGGCAGGACAGTTGTGACAGTGAATTGCCACAGCTGGATGACTGCTCTCCCCTGAGGGGACAGTTAGCTCACACCCTGCTAACAGGCCAGGCAGCACCACTGACTCTGAGCAAGCTGCTCCATAATTGGCCTTTTGCAGAGCAGGACATCTTTAATTAATCTGCTACTGTTTGTGTGTGCTGCTCCTGCTGGAACTCCCTCGCGGAGCACGGACACCACGCAGCGCATCTGACATTGCCCAAATATGCGATGTCAGCCCTGTCACACACACAGAGTGCCTGGTGTGCAATTACTGCACATCAAACTCATCCCACAGAGGGGCAAATCAGGGCTGGGAGTGCTGGGCTGGAGCAAACCCAGCCACAGCTGTCCTGCCTCCTGGACTGTGCTGGTGTCTGGCTCACAGGCTCCCAAATCAAGCACAGTTGGGACGTTCAGGGGCTGCTGTGCCTGAGCCCGAGCTCTGCCAGATCTCATCTGAGCTCTGTGCAGAACAAAAACCCAACAGGCTGCATCCAACACACACACTTCAATGCACAGCTGTGCTTTAGTAAGTCATCAGGCATCAACCTGAGTCATTAGAACAGATGTGAGCCCACAGCAAATACAGGCACCACTTCTGAATAAGCTGTGTCACACTCCCTTCCATTTATCCTAACAACCTCCATCTCAGTGTTTTCAGATTAAAGGACACATACACCATTAGACATTTTACACAACTTTACTGCTAATATCAGCAAATCTCAAATCCAGACACCTGTGAGGACTCTGCTAAATCCATCACCAACTTACAGTGCAGTCCATCAGTCAGAGCAGTTGTCCTCAGCATGGACCAAGATCAAAGTGTGCAGCTCAGAAGGCTTCAAACCCGGCTATTTTCAGCAGCCTTTGGTACATATCTCTGTCTGAAATTCCCCAGCACTGACATCCTTCTGTTGTCACCCGTCACTGGTTGGACAAAGTCTCTGATTGCACTCAGCAGCACCCTGGCTCTGAAACAAGAGATAGCTGAGTGCTGCTTTTTGGCTTATAATGCTAAGCAAAAGCAGATCTACTTTTCCATGCTCAGGACTGCTAAAGCACTAAGTGTAGATAAGAGCAGAGAGCCAAGCTTGCTGGCACATAAAAGGGATAATACAGCACAGCCAAAATTCTACTGCAGTTTTGCAACAGGGGAATCTACAAGGATAACCTCCAAAATGCCTGATATCCTCCTGACACAGAGGAAACACTATGACAAGAAAAGAAAATTCTCCCTTCCTTGTCTTCCTACAATTTTTACCTTTCCAGCCCTAGGACTCAAGAGCAAACAGCAAAATTAAAACAGTTGAACTCTCATCTGTCTGGGCTTAGCTCTCCTCCCTCAATAGCAGAAAATGGCAGCTTTGGAAGTTATTAAGTGGCTTAAATAAGATGGAGAGTAAAGTGGTTGACATAAAGCACTATTGACCCAGCTGTGCCATTGACCAACTGGCTCTTAAACAGCAGCATTCACTGGGCACAGCAATCCTGATCACTTCCCAAACACAGGCCTTTCTGGGCTTGAGTACATTCTCAGCCTGATAAAATAATCCCTGACTCAGGGGCTAAGCACTGCCAGCTCTTACACCTGAGCATTCCCTCCCATCTCAGGTAGGCAAACACCAGGAGGGTTTTGCTGTCCATCTCCCCAGCTTCATGCACACATGTGCACACACCCAGAGCATGCAAGAGCTCAGCTGGCAATCCTCCTTAGCAGGACTTTGTTATTCAGCACAGGTTGGCTGCAATACCAAAGCAACCCCAAAGAGCAGCACAGAAGATCCCAAAGGACCTGGAACCCTTCCTGAGCAGGGCTCCACCACTGAGGAGCTGAGCTGTAACAGCCACCATGTAAAACAGCAGCAGAGGGACAGGAATGTAAACAATAAGCCTGAAACATGCAAACCTTCACTATCTAATACTTCTCAAAAGCATCATGAAGGACACTATGGCTTCTACACTGTGATTTTCAGTATAGCTGAGTGTATTGATTGCTGGCAACTCAGTGACAACTTTAAGAGCTGTAACTTTCAAAGAGAAAGTCCAGATGAATGACTATTCAGGTCTCTACCTGGTTTGGTTTGATTCAAAAAGGATTAGAAGCTAAAAATGGTTTATTTACGAGTCTGTCATCTAGCCAGATTTCCCAGCAAGGATCCAAAAATATATTTGGAAAACAGAAGCACAGTGATTAAAGAAACAGTGATTTGGAGTTAAAAATGCCACCGTGGGAGCCTTGAGCTACAGTGCAAAAGTCATTTTCTAGGGACTGTTTTGCTGAACAACCCAAACAGTAATCAGGTTGGAATGAGTCTCCCAAGATGGGAAAATCTCTTTTGTTAAGCCCAGATCTGAGTTTGGCAACATTCAAAGAATCATAGCCTTCTCCAACTCCCAGAGCTTCAGCTATCACATGCAAGAGTCCAGCTGCCAAAACTGAAACTGTCCTGCACATCCCAGGCCATCAGGGAGCTACAAGCCTGGTCCTCTACAAAGCAGTGCCTTGCAGAGCTGCCTCCTCTCACAGTGCTTGCACAACCAGGCACTGATGTCCCAAGTTGTGCTTTTGTTACACCCACGTCACTGAGGCTACAGGAATGAGACCTGAATCCATCATTAAAGCACTGAGTGTGGGTAGGATCTGCCCCTTTAGAGGGTGGTGAGCCTGGGCAAGGAGTGCTCAGGGTACACTGAGGAAGATTCTGCAGCTTGGGTGGTGGAGAGCAAACTCCAGCAGCAGGAAGGGTGGCTGGGAGAGCACACAAAGGTCATGCTGATGGCACACAGGGCTGCAATGGCTTCTGCTCCCCCACGCAGGCAAAAGTGCTGCATGAAGCCAGTCTGAGCCTGGCTGCAGCTGGAACTCAGCTGGATTCTACAGCCCAGACATGGACATCACCTGGGGAAACAGCTCTGGGGGAGCCTGAGAAGTCCTCTGCATCCAGCACATGCCTGCAGTGAGCTGCCACAGTCCTGCAGCCCAGCCTGGGCTGCACAGAAGGGACACGCGGTTTTCAGCTGAGTGGACAAGCTGCTTCCTAAAGTGGCCCATCACTGTTTTATTTGGTACTTGCCTGCCTTGTAGCAGGATCCAAGCTGAACCCAAGTTTTACAGCAGCACCCCAGTGAGCCAAGGTAGCTGGCTGCAGGAGCCTGTGCCTGACCCTGCAGTGACAACTCCAGAGAAGCAGCAGAGCCACCTGCGTGCCAGGGTGCAACACTTGTGTTAAAGAAAATGGAGTAGGGCTGCCAACCAAGGAACAACCATCTGCCAAAATACATTTAAAAGCTATTTAAAAGATACTTAAAGCAAAGGGAGCAGTGGTGACCAGCCTCCCCAGCAGCCCACAATGGGATCTGCAGTTAGAGCAGCACCCTGCAGTGCCTACACAGTGTGCTGAGTGCACCAGGGTAATTAAGAGCACAAGATGCACCAGCACCACTCACTCAGCAAACCCTGCCCCAAGCACCTGCCCTCAGCATCACCATGCAATAAAGCCTCTCCCGAAGCAGCCTAGTTCCCTCTACATAAACAGCCTTTCCTCAGCCACCTCTGGAGCTCAGTGCATCCATCTCACAACTCTTGGTTAACAGCCTGCAAACACATCCCCAGGATCAGTGCTGCCCACAGGTAAGAAAACTGCTGTCCATTCTCAGCTCCTGCAACAGAGACCAGCAGCTCTATATAGGAAAAATGCAGATAAGACACAGTATTTTCCTCTCATTCACTAAAATATTTCACTGAAATCTTCCTTTCAGACTATTTCAATGAAACTTTGCAGTTTCTCATCTGCTTCCAAAGAGTAACTCAGGTCACAGATGCCCCAGAATATATATAAACCTTAGAACAAGCAGTGCCTTAGCAAAAACCACTTTAAAAGCAGCTTTCTAAGCAAGGGAACCAACAGACTGTGCTTCAGTCCCTGGGCAGTCACAGCAACACCTTCAGCAAATATTCTGAAGGACATTTTCCAAGCTCTTTCTACACCACTGATCTTTCCTGAGAAGGAATATGGCTGGCTCCATCTTCAAAAGAAGCTGCACTCATAGCCCTGGGCAATGAACTTCAGTACATCTCCCCACTGCACCCTCGGGAGCCCAGCCCTGACCTCAAAGAGCTGTGGCTGGAGGCAGTGCCCTACTTGCAATACTCTGGGGCAGGATTCACCCTTCTTTTTCAGGCAGAAAGCTCTGTGGATTCATGTGCTCCCACCTCTGACTTTGACAGGACACAGCACAGTCTCAGGCTCATCCTTCTGCAGGGATATGGTGTGAGATCAAGGCCACCATTGCAGCTGCTTTGGAAAATCCATGGTGAAAAGCAGCATTTTGGTGCCTAACAAGCATTTTTATGATGTTTCTGATTTTTTTCATTTGGGTACACCAGGTACATTCTGGTGGTGCAGACAGTCAATT
Source organism: Molothrus ater (assembly GCF_012460135.2). NCBI lineage: Eukaryota > Metazoa > Chordata > Aves > Passeriformes > Icteridae > Molothrus > Molothrus ater. The sequence continues at coordinate 14,935,264 of NC_050487.2, read as the reverse complement.
TCTGACAATGTTCCTTCATTTTCCTCTCTTTCACAAATTTTCTGCACCCTCCCAGATGTTCCCATGACCCTTAATAAAACCTTTAGTGCTGCAAAGACAGAATTTTCTCCTGTCTGTGACTAACCCACATGTAAAACCTAGTGACTGTTCTGCACCCTTGGTGTTGGTGACATTCTCCTGAGCTGCCTGTTTGCAACTCTGCCTGACATGAGAAACAGCATCAGGGCAGGGAGCAGGGGACAGTGGCCACTTCCACCAGGTCACCTCTCAATGGCTGCGAGGGGACACATTCCCTGTCACAACAGCATGGTCAGCCTGCTGTCCCACACCCTATCTGCTTCCCATCCCAGCACCAGCACAGACTCAGCCTTTCATCCAATCCTGAAAGAACGTGTTTTTCCCTTTTTTTTTTTTTTTTTAAGTGAACAAGAAGCTACAAGTGAATATTTGGCCTTCACAACTTATGGGCTGCAGCCAAACCCTGCCATATGTTCCAGCTAATACATGTGGGCTTTGCTTCTCATCCAAGAAAGAAAAAAAAGGACATTTATGAGTTGGGATTCAGCAGGATCGTGTGGGAAGGAAGGGGTGGGGAAGTGATGCTATTTTGGTTGCTGTAATTATTTGGTGGCCAAATCCCTGACCCTTGACGTCAGCCCTGGAGGGTCTGTTTAAGTGACCAGTTGTCATGGAAAGGAGGAGGATGGTTGGGAGGTACAGGATGATGAGGAACAGCTCTTTGCTGCCTGAACCCACCCACAGGCAGACCCCCTGCCTTCATTAGTCACCACCAGCTCATGGCCAAGAAATAAAAATGTCAATACCTTCTTGCTGATACATTGGCTGGAAACAAAAGCGTGCAGGGAAGTTCATACCCTCCTTCCTGCCATCCCTTACTGCAGAAACACACCGGCCAAGTCCTGATCTCAGCTTCCCCAGTAACTCCAGGGCCCTCAGCTGGGTCACTCTGGGTTCACATCCATTTATCCCAACTCAGCCTGGCCTCACTCCAGACTACACACATGGAAATGTGCCCTGTGCAGAGGGGTTCCTACTCCTTGGGAACAAACCCAATCACAATGACTAATTCATACCACCTCCAAAGGAAAAAACTAAGATAAATAACCCCTCAATTCCTTGCTCCAGACGTCCAGCAGTGCTTTGAGCCCAGAATCCTGCTAGCAAGGCTCCAGCAGTGCTCAGGAGGTTGGCAGTAAGGCAGCAGCTACTGACAGGATGGTTTCTCACCACTGCCGGTGCCATCCACAATGAAATCACCAGTTGTACAAGAAATTGGAATAAACCCTACTGAAACCTCAGCCACAACTCAAGAGTACTGGGCACAAGTTTGCTTAGCAGGCTAAGTTGCATTGCTCATTCACATGCAGTTCATCATCAGCTGCCGTTTGTTATTGCTGTGGCCAAGGACAACAAAAAGGCTCTGCAGAAGCCAGAGCAGAGCTCTCAGACGTATGGATGAGATTTAACAGGCAGCTCAAAAAGCCACTTAACAAATCCCAGCACACCACGACGCATTGACAGGGCAGCTGAGCAGCAGGGCTCTGCCAAGGAGCAGCCAGCAGGGGAAAATGCAATATCCACGAGAAACTAAGGAGATGCAAGAGCAGGGAAGGAGCAGGTTCCGGGGTCCCATCCCAGCAGCAGGAGCCTGGGCTCTCCTGCACTGTTGGTGCCCAGTTTTGTTCCACTTGGGATATTAACCTGCACTGGGAGGCCTTTAGATCAAGGTCTCAAAAAATCCACTCAAACCATGTGGGTCACACCTGTCTCATCCATCATCCAAGCCACATCACCAGAGATTGCCAAAAAATGAGGAATTCAGGGTTACCTTGTTTTCTCCAAAAGACTGCAAAATATTGCAGGCTGGGACCCACTGCACTGGGTCTGTAATTAGTATGTTTTTCTATATTATTCTATTTAGTATTTAGTATAATTTGAAGCCCTGGCACAACTGCATAGCCATGAAGTGGGAAAGAGGAATTTGGCAAGACAAAAAGGGCAGCCCTGGCTATCAAATGGATGATTACTAGGCTGTATGAAATGAGCTTAGTGGGCCTAAGACCAGTAGGTGTTTACTGGTTGTGTCCTGATTTGCTGGGCAGTGCTGTGCTAATTTACTACCAGTGGAAATGATGTGGCAAACTGCTAACACCTTAGTTTTGCTTTTGGATTTAGTCTATTAAAAAAAAAAAAAAAAAAGAAAACAACCTAACCCAAACACTCGAAAAACAAAAGAAACCAGCAGAAAATCACTACAACCAACTAGTCTAATTTTTAGTACATCACAAGCTCATACTCAAGTCCAGAAAGTCAAGACTGACTCCTGTGAGGACACTGAGACACCTTTGTGACAAAGATGTAACTAGCCTGCATTTGCTGGCAGCAGAATTGAACCACTGGCTCACGTCTTTCCCTCTTTGACAACACTTTCAACTCTAAACATTTTAGAAGCATTTCATTTGAAATGGTCAGCAAGAACAGGAGCAGGGGCAGTTGGGTCAGTGTCCTGAGCTTAAGGCAGGACTAAATATCCCGCTCTAAACCCAGGACACTGACCCAACCATCAAGACTCAAAGTTTTCCATCCCCATAAACTGAGTTTATTTTTGTCCTAAATAATTTTAACTTTCTGAGCACTAACATTTACCCTCTGCTGAGGAGTAGGAATGCTTTCTCAGAAAATCTAAATAAAGAGACGTTCCAAGAGATTAAGTCTCAGATCTGTTTATTTATCCAGTATCTGAGTAATACCAATTCTCAAGATTGAAGATAAATAAACACCACTAATAGTAAAAATCCAAATAGTAATGATTATCTGACAGTTTTACTATAGGTCTTCAACTGAGATGTCACATAAATCCTGCAAAAACAAGACCAACTGCACAGGCAGACTTTGCAGGACAGGCGGTGCCTGTGGTGAAAAACAGCTGCTCCCCCAAAGACTTTAAAGTAAGAAGTTTTACACATTATTCTGTGTCAATGCCCATGAGATGCTGCATGTGAAACCACATTTTCCCAAAGGCTGTGGCTTATCCCAGGACAGGACCCCATTACCTGCTTAGGTCCATGCAGCATTGTGGCATGAAGGAAAACTGAGCAAAACCTTCATGGAAAACAGCAGTCCTTGAGTGAAACAAACCAGATTCCCTAAGCAATTGCATTGGTGTGAATCCAGAATTACTCCACGGCCCCTAGGTAGGTGATCCACATACCTGTCATAGAGACAGAAATCCCTGGCCCTGTGAAACACACAGAGGTGGGCAGCGAGCAGTTACTGGAGGTGGAAAGGATTTGAAGTGTCTCAATAACCACTACCCTGAGGGTTGGTACACTCAGACACCCAAAAGTGGCTGGTGGAGAGATCACACTGGCAGAGGACAGAACAACCAGACTGGAGAGCTTAAAGGCCAAGGTTTACATACACAACTCTCCTCCCTTGGGTCTGGATTGTCATAAATACAGAGTTTTCAAAGGCAGAACTGGAGTCAGGCAATAATCTGTATCACAAGTGTTTCTGAAGTTTGGCCTCACACTTGTCTCTTCTGTTTCTCTCCTGTGGTCTTTTATCAAGTGATTATTGCGCCTGCTGCATTTCAGACATCTTGGTGGTGTGGCTGGGCAGGACAGCCCAGTGTGACCCAAGGACACATTCCCAGTGGTGCCTCCAGCACTGCCCCATCTGCTGCACTGTGGAAAACCCAGCATTGAAGATAAAAGTGGAAGCTCTCCCCAAACAAGACCTTGTTTTAAAAAAAAAGAAACAGCTTTAAAGAACAAATAAACAGTCTCTCCTACACACAGAAAACCTAAACATTATTGTTTTATGCTTGCAAACATGAAGTCATGATGGTAACAGAACTGAAAAACATCTCAGACATGCAAGCAGGAGCTCAAGCCAAAGACAGGATAAGCCAGACATAGTGAGACTTTTGCCCCTTTTGTTCCACCTACAATTTGGCATTACTAAGAGAGAAGCAATGTCCAACATGCTGGGGACTTGTTTTATTTATTGTTTTAAACCCAAGCACAGGCTAAAAGGCTTTTTCATCATCTAGATCCAAGGCTGGTGGTTACAGACTACATACACACAATTCCTGCCATGCTTCACTGATGTGCAACGAGGCATCCAGCAAAGTGGGGAGACAAGACCACTGCAACTCAGATTTACTAAGTGGGAGGAAGTGCTCAGCAACAGCACACCAATATCCACAGAAAACTGAAATAGGCTATAGCATCAACCCAGCAAGCAGGCCAGGGAATGCTGTGGCTGGCAACAGGATGAGACAAAGGAAAGAGACCTCAAGGGGAGGGTCAGTAAGGTAGAAGAAAAACAAGATTTGGTTTTGCAATTGACACACTGATCAACTTTTCCAGGTTACTCGTTGTTTTTGGACCAAGCTGACTTGTAGAAGTTAGACTGGGGACTGGAAGTAGTGTTCTGTCACAGGGTTCATGGCAGATCACCCAGGGCAAGCTCCAACACGGCTCCTGAGTCAGCAGCTCGCAGCAGCAAACTCTGCCACAATATACATTGTGTACATTTCCTCCTCCACTCACCCTCAGAGCTAGAAAAGCTCCAAAAAGCAGGATTAGGAACATCATGGCCTGCAGGCTAGGTTTTTACAGAAACAAGACGACTACAGCAGCAAAGCAAGGAGGACATGACTAATAAAATATTTGAGAGGGCAAAGTGATCCTGCCACACCCACCTGCCAAGCCCAGAGGTTATTGCTTTGACAAAGACCAAGCAGCCAGCACAGAGCTGAGATTCACCAGCATTTGGCAAACTGTCCAGCCCATGGGACATGGCAGCAGAAACCCACTGAAGAACCTTTTCACTGCGGCTGGAGAGCCCACTACATGCATTGCATGTTTTCATCTCCTTCTCTGTTTCCACACCTTCTCAAACCCACCCCACCCTAACTGCCTCAAGCAGATGCACCCACTCTATTTTCAAATTACCTGAAAACAGCAGCTATCCTAGGAAAACGAGGAGTCTTCTACTTAAATACATATTGAGAAGCCACAAAGTAGTCTTGCAAACACACGTGGACTTGGGCTGCTTGTGCAATGCAATCTGTCTACAGTCTGTAGAGTCTGCAGTCAACTTCAGGAGCCTGATCCTGAGCCCAAAGCTGACAGAAACCCTTAGCTGAACCCACAAGCTGCCCCATTCCTGCAGTGCACCACAGCCTCTCCCCACAGCATGCCAGAGTCACCAGAAACAGTCAGATCATGTCTCTG